>NC_064640.1:136705676-137905676 GCF_023864345.2 Schistocerca serialis cubense | reverse complement strand
AATGTAAGGCACCTTTGCCCAAGTTTTTAACCTGAAATGTTTTTTTACTTTCTATGGTGGTGAACAGAGAACTGGACACGTTTTCGTGTCTAATAACTTGTACACAAGCAGCTGACATACACACACATCAAAAAAACGTTTTGCATCACCTTCGTTCCGAGAGTTCTGGAACCTGTACAGAAAATTGGAATAGAGATCAACATGAACATCATTTCCGCCCTTTTTATTGCACATGAAAACCACACATTGCGTGTTGTACCACCATACAGCGAGACCTTCAGAGGTGCTGGTCCACATTGCTGTACACATCGATACCTCTAATACCCAGTAACACGTCCTCTTGCATTGATGCATGCCTGTATTAGTCGTAGCATAGTATCCACAAATTCATCAACGCACTGTTGGTCCAGATTGTCCCACTCCTGAATGGTGATTTGGCGAAGATCCCTCAGAGTGGTTGGTGTGTCACGTCGTGCATAAACAGCCCATTTCAGTTTATCACAGGCATGTTCGATAGGGTTCATGTCTGGAGAACATGCTGGCCACTCTAGTCAAATGGCTCTGAGCACTATGGGACTTAACATCTGTGGTCATCAGTCCCCTAGAACTTAGAACTACTTAAACCTAACTAACCTAAGGACATCACTCACATCCATGCCCGAGGCAGGATTCGAACCTGCGACCGTAGTGGTCGGGCGGTTCCGGACTGAGCGGCTAGAACCGCTACCACTCTAGTCGAGCGATGTCGTTATCCTGAAGGAAGTCATTTACAAGATGTGCACTATGAGGGCGTGAATTGTCCATGAAGACGAATGCCTCGCCAATATGCTGCCAATATGGATGCACTATCGGTCGGAGGATGGAATTCACTTATCGTACAGCCGTTACGGCGCTTCCCATGACCACCGGCGGCGTACGTCGGCCCCACATAATGCCACTCCAAAACGGCAGGGAACCTCCACCTTGCTGCAATCGCTGGACAGTGTGTCTAAGGCGTACAGCATGACCGGTTTGCCTCTAAACACGTCTCCGACGATTGTCTGGTTGAAGGCATATGCGACACTCATCAGTGAAGAGAACGTGATGCCAATCCTGAGCGGTCCATTCGGCATGTTGTTGGGCCCATCTGTACCGCGCTGCATGGTGTCGTGCGGCCGGCCGATGTGGCCGAGCGGCTCTAGGCGCTTCAATCTGGAACCGCGTGACCGCTACTGTCGCAGGTTAGAATCCTGCCTCGGGCATGGATGTGTGCGATGTCATTAGGTAAATTAGGTTTAAGTAGTTCTAAGTTGTAGGGGACTGATGACCTCAGATGTTGTCCCATAGTGCTCAGTGCCATTTTTTGAAGTCGTGGTTGCAAAGACGGACCTCGCCACGGACGTCGAGAGTGAAGTTGCGCAACATGCAGCCTATTGCGAGTAGTTTGAGTTGTAACACGACGTCCTGTGGTTGCACGAAAAGCATTATTCAACATGGTGGCGTTGCTGTCAGGGTTCCTCCGAGCCATCATCCGTAGGTATCGGTCATCCAATGCAGTAGTAGCCCTTGGGCGGCCTGAGCGAGGCATGTCATCGACAGTTCCTGTCTCACTGTACCTCCTCCATGTCGGAACGACGTCGCTTTGGTTCACTCCGAGACACCTGGACATTTCCCTTGTTGAGAGCCCATCCTGGCACAAAGTAACAATGCGGACGCGATCGAACCGCGGTATTGACCGTCTAGGCATGGTTGAACTACAGACAACACAAGCCGTGTACCTTCTTTCTGGTGGAATGACTGGAAGTGATCGGCTGTCAGACGCTCTCCGTCTAATACGCGCTGCTCATGCATGGTTGTTTACATCTTTGAGCGGGTTTAGTGACATCTCGGAACAGTCAAAGGGGCTGTGTCTTTGACACAATATCCACAGTCAACATCTATCTTCAGGAGCTCTGAGAATTGGGGTGATGCAAAACTTTTTTGATGTGTATATTATTCATATCGACACATTTTTTTCGAAACGTAGTCACCCTGGCGACCAACACATCTCTCTCAACGGGAAACCAGTTTGTTGATACCTTCACTGAAGAATGTTTGTTGACGGAGCGACATCCTCACCTCAGCACGCACCGCTTCATCGCTATCAACGTGAAGTCTTCGAAGGCATTCTTTGCGTTTTGGAAACAAATGAAAATCGGATGGGGCCAAGCTGAAACTGTATGGAGGATGATCGATGACAGTGAACCAAATGCGTCGGATTGCTGCAAATGTAACAGCGCTCGAGTGTGGGCCTGCATTGTAACGCTGAAGGAGAGGGTGGTCCGTGTGTGGACGAATTCTTCGAAATAGAATCTTGATTAGAGCACGCTGTTTCTCGCACACCGACGTAGTTACGTTACACACCGCCTGTTACACGCCACAATTCGGAGCCCTGAAGCGGCTGAGAGCTACAGATATGTACTCACGAAGAATAAAGATTTAGAATGTTTATAACGTTTGTTTTATTTAAAAACCTTCAAGAGTTTTCACATAAAAAATTCGGAGGCATTACTTTTCAGCATGCCCTCGCATGAGAGTAAAGGATTCTAGTGGCGTGCATATTTGAGGTAAATTGTTTCACACAGTTCCTCTCATTTATTCTTTCGTAAACGGGATACAACCTACATTGTACGGAATCGTTCATCTGTTAACTGTTGTAAAATAAAACAATGTGTAAGTAACTTTAAAAATTTACTCAGTGTTTGCTGGAATTGAAGAATGAGTTATTACCTGAAATGTGTTATTTATAACAACTATTTTCAGAAAACGTAACAATTATAGACGAATCAAGACTGTAAGTAGGCTAGGTAGCTCGTTTATGGATGTAGCGTTTCAAGCATAATTTTAAAATTACGTTTTCCACTTTATTCTGTTTCCTGATCCGTTATCCCTCCGTCTCTTCTAGTTTTCCTCCCCCCCCCTCCCCCCCCTCCCCCCCCCTCCCCCCGTCCCCCTCAGCCATCACACACCCTTGGAAAAAAAGGAAAAAAGAAAGATTGTATGGCATTGTTGGCTGAGAGACCCGTCTGGGGTTTGGCCGCCTGATGCAAGTGTTTCTAATTAACAAAGTTTTGGCGTCTTTGTGATGAAGATGATATGAAATGATTAGGACAACACAAACATCCAGTCCACCAGCGAAGAAAATCTCCGACTTGGCTGGAAATCGAAGCGGGGACCCCACAATTTAGAGGCATGGATACTAACCACACTCGCAGTTTTCTTTCTTCGGACCTGTTTCTTTATCATTATTCCATCAGCGGTTCGATGCGTATGTGACATAACACCTTTCCAATTCTCTCAATGTGAACTTGATCCAGCTCTTTTATCAGAGAGGATGGCTAGACCGCAGACCGAACATACTGAGCTACCGTGTCGGCTGCTAGATCGTATACTGCGGACTAGTCATTCTGAACATGGTTCTCTCTATCGTTAGCTAAGCAATCATCAGTCTCTGAATGGTTTTCGCGTCTAAAATCCATGCCTGACTAACATTAGTTACAGCTGGTAACCGTACACTTAGTTTTGAAAACAGCACTCTGAGTCATTTTAACTCTTCATTGAAGTCTTTCACGCCCACCCAGCCATTATCTTCAACTGCCCTAAAAGTAGTAGCACTAGTGCAGATAAATTTCCACACCAAAGGTTGTACTTAACAGAACACGTTTGAAACTGGAACTGAAAATAACACAGCTAAAATAGTGTAGAACCAAGATATCGAAAACAAATCAAATATAGTCTGAATATTGTTACTAACAGTCTTGGCACGATTATGAATGCCGCACGGGATTATCCGAGCGGTCTGCGGCGCTGCAGTCACGGACTGTGCGGCTGGTCCCAGCGGAGGTTCGAGTCCTCCCTCGGGCATGGGTGTGTGTGTTCGTCCTTAGGATAATTTAGGTTAAGTAGTGTGTAAGCTTAGGGACTGATGACCTTAGCAGTTAAGTCCCATAAGATTTCACACACACACACACACACACACACACACACACACACACACTATTATGAGGATACAGATGCATCACTTTATTTCCTTCTACAAACAACCAGATTTAATGGCATTTTTGAATACGCCTTCAACAGTCTACGTGACGACAGAATTCCATTTCAGCCTCATTCCTGCATACCGTTTTAACAGCCTTCCCGTGCTCTCAGCGTGGAGTGTCACTCAAAATACCTGCAAGCCGTAAGCGAGGAGTCCCTTACTTCTCGTTTGTTTACACATACAGAGTAACGAGTAACGCACTCGTCTCTCGAGCGGTGGAAAACAGATGTTGCAACTTCTCACCGCTGTTCTTGGCGAGGTCCAAGCGAACGCAACCTCATGGTTGACTTCCTTCCAACTTGGAGTCTAATGCTGTGATTCACAGTGCCGAGAAGATCATCACCATGTGTCAACACTGAGAGTTACGCAAATCAACTCCCAATAAACACTACACAGAATTCGAGAATCATCATCAGCAGCATCCTATAGCCGCAATACCAGAGACATCACTGAGCGATTTGGAATTTAATACAGATCATTCGTACACATTTTGACACTCAGAAACTTAAATTCGAAGCATTTCCAACATTTTCTGCACAAATTTATGCCACTGATTAAGGTTCGAGAAACATAAAAAATGGCTCTGAGCACTACGAGACTGCTAAGGTCATCAGTCCCCTAGAACTTAAGGCTACTTAAACCTAACTAACCTAAGGACATCACACACACCCATGCCCGAGGCAGGATTCGAACCTGCGACCGTAGCAGTCGCGCGGTTCCGAACTGAAGCGCTTAGAACCGCTCGGCCACCGCGGCCGGCACTCCGGCCGGCTCGAGAAACGTACTTCGGGGTTGTGAGTGAAGGTGCGTTGACAGCTCGGGCATTTGGTAACAGTAATTTTAGACTCTTCGCTTCTTTATGAGATGGAAAAATTGACCTCCATGGTCTTTATCCTTACAGTGAAGAATTGCAGGTCACCTATATCATTTTATTCTAGTATATTTTGCTGAAAGAGGGTTGTATATGTGGATAAACCTGGAGACGTCGGAGGGTTTCAGATATATGTCGTATTACACAATTATTATTATTATTATTCGTTACAGTCAACTTTGGACTACGCTAAGCATCAGTCATTTCTTGTGCTTTTTCTTGCGTTCTTCCCAGTACTTCTTCATTTTTTCTGAGTGGGCTTCTTTACGTTCTTGCGACCAGGTTGTTCCCGTCTTCTTTGATTGCGTTCGGTCTTTGAATCCCTGTATTTTGTTGATGGCATTCCTATATTCCATTCTGTTGTAAACTGTCTCTGGTATAATGTTCATTTCTGCTATGTCTTCTTTTACTTCTTTCAGCCAGTTAATTTGTGTCTTTCTGCTTTCCATGTATTCCAGGATTTTCTTTGCCGTTCTTTCTGGTGCCATTCTTTTGACATGCCCATAGAAACTCAGTCTTCTCTTTTTAAAGGATGTTGTCAGTTTTTCAATTTTCTCGTATAACTCTTTATTGGATCGCAATTTATAATCCTGTCCATCCTTTTTAGGTCCTAAGATCTTTCTCAGTATTTTTCTCTCTTTTATTTCCAATTTCTCCAACAGACGTTTTCTGTTCAGTGAGATGCATTCAATCGCATACAAACTTTCTGGTTTTATTACCGCATTGTAGTGCCTGAGCTTGGCATTGATGGAGATCGACTTTTTATTGTATACATTTCGGCATAGCTGGTATGCCGTTTCCATCTTTATTGCTCTTTCCTGTAGTGAAACATTTGGTAACCCTGTCGGTGTAATCCATTCCCCTAGATACTTAAATTTATGAACTCTTTGCGTTTTGAACTGCTCCCAGTCAGTTGGCCTTTTGGTTGAGTTGTATTTCTCCCAAGTTCTGGCTCTTTTCTGTAGTGCTTTCTCACAGACCTCATTCCACCAGGGATGCTTTTTCTTTTTGGTTAGTAAAATTGTTTGTTCTGCTGCGTCTCGTATTGAGGTTGCAATACACAATAATAATACTGAGATTTCAAACCACATTTTAAACTGGGAAATAATTCCAGGGATAGATGTGGATTCACAAGGGAACGGTCCAAACCGAAATGTCGAAACCTGTCCTGAAGTCTTTTATACAGGAAGAATACACCGAAATAAACACAATGCCAAAATTTCAGCTACTAAGACACACTACAAGAAATTTTTTCAGGTAGAAAATTACTAAATTCGTAGCTCGCCAAGCAGTTGGAGAAATGCACACAAAAGCCATAACTGTAGCAGGCATTGTATGCGCAACACTGCTGGCACATTAGTAAACAGATAACACGGCACAACAATTTGCAAAGTGAATTTCAAAGGTTCAAATGGCTCTAAGCACTATGGGACTTAACATCTGAGGTCATCAGTCCCCTAGCCTTAGAACTACTTAAATCTAACTAACCTAACTAACACACATCCATGCCCGTGGCAGGATTCGAACCTGCGGCAGTAGCAGCAGCGCGGTTCCGGACTGAAGCCCTAGAACAGCTCGGCCACAGCGGCCGGCTAGTGAATTTCAGTTGTAAGTAGGCTGTTTAGGTTTTTTATTGGTAACGCCACCTCTGTATGAAAATCACTGGCTGTGCTGTGTGCAATCTGTGGCTGCTTTGCATTGTTGTAATACTCGCCATTGTAGTGTTAGACAGCTGGCTGTGAACAGCGCGTAGCGTTGCGCAGTTGGAGGTGAGCCGCCAGCAGTGGTGGATGTGGAGAGAGAAATGGTGGAGTTTTGATACTTGTAAGAATGGATGTTATGAACTCCTATATATATTATGACTTTTGGTGATATTAAGGTAAATAGATTGTTTGTTCTCTATTAATATCTTTCATTTGCTAACTATCCCTATCAGTAGTTAGTGCCTTCCGTAGTTTGAATCTTTTATTTAGCTGGCAGTAGTGGTGCTTGCTGTATTGCAGTAGTTCGAGTAACCAAGATTTTTGTGAGGTAAGTGATTTGTGAAACGTATAGGTTAATGTTAGTCAGGGCCATTCTTTTGTAGGGATTTTTGAAAGTCAGATTGCGTTGCGCTAAAAAATATTGTGTGTCAGTTAAAGCACAGTCTTGTATAAATTGTTCTAAGGGGACGTTTCATATGGCGACCCTGCCAGGATACCTCACTGGAATCTTCTGATTGTTTTCTTGTAGTTTGTGTAATTAGTGTAGCTATTATTTATTGCTAGCGCGTAATTGTAGAGAGAATTTCCTTTGTAGTTGTAGTTTTTCATTGTTGTACACAGTTGTGGCATGCATTTAGATTTGCACCAAGTATTTCGCAGCTGCGCTTGCAATTAACTAGATATTATTTTCAGTGCTATGTTAATGTGTTCTCTTATTTTTGCTCTTCAAATTGTGCTTTTCTGTGTTATCATGTGAAATATTGTGACAATAATGGCGTGTGAAAAACTTAACAACTAGGCTCCAAAGTAAACTGAGAAATAATAGTGACGACGAGTGTAGCTTACCAGCACCGCTGTGTAATGAATTAACAGACATTCAAAGTAGTAATTTGGTAACTGTGCATAGGGAAATGGAGCGGGCGTCAAATAATGGTGTAGACAGTGAAACAGGTAGTGAACAGGGAAGCATTATCAATCGATCGGTCGGAAACAGCTCGCCTCAGGAATCGGGAATGACAGAACACAATGTTGCAAATACTGTAGACTTAGGTTTTGGGTTCTCACCGTTTTCTCAAATGAGTCAAGAAACATTTTCCGCTTGTCAAAACGTGAATGTTGCCGGTGCAAATTCACTGCCGAAAAGCACTGAGGAACATGTTTCAGACACCAGTGCATTGTTATTACAATTAATGCAACAAATGGGACAAAAGCTTGAAAAGTTAGACACAATGGAACAAAATCAGAGACAAACACAGTAACAGTTAGACACAATGGAACAAAATCAGAGTCAAACACAGCAAAAGCTACAAAAGTTAGACAGAATGGAACAAAATCTTCAAAAGTTAGACACAATGGAACAACACCAGAGACAAACACAGCAACAGTTAGACGCAATGAAACAAAATCTTCACACCACGCTTGAACAAACACGTGAAGATTTAACTACTGAGTTACATAACATTGAATCGGAATGTCAAAAAGTCTGTAATGACGTAAAAACTCAAATTTGTGAGCATTTTCAACCTATTTTTTCGCGGCATGAAAATGCATTACAGAATAACGAAGCAGCCATAAAAGAACTGCAAATTATTGTTCATGAAAATCATGAGACCTTGCAAGCTAAAATTGACTCAGTTGCGTCTACCGAATCGGTTACGCAACTTGCAAAAACTCAGGAAAACTTAAAGGACACAGTAGAAAGACACATGGAGGAAATTAGTACATTATCAGAGAAAGTAGTTGAACTTTCGGATCAGCTAAATAATTTATCTATGAAGGTAGATGATAATCTGAATGACACAAAACCGGTAGTCTTTAATGACACAGAAGAGTGCGAACAAATTAGGAAATTCAAACAAAATCAGAATCAAATTAATACGCAACACCAAAGAGAAATCCGCGAAGTACAAGATCAGCTGACACAGGTAATACAAGAATTACCTATTTCAGAGGACACTCGCGCCCCAATACGGGAAGAGGGACATAGAAATACGGAACAGCCACAAAATAATAACACAGCGCATTTCGGAAATTATGAAAGAAATTGGCAAGGTGCACCGAATTTTGAGATGGAACCGCCGACACGACGTAACAATGACCGATATGCTACTCGCCGACACGATGATTTTGACTATAAGCTGTTCATTACTACACGTAAATTCAAAACATTTCAGAATTCTGCCAACGACATTCATCCACAAGCGTGGCTCCATCAATTCTCTCATTGTTTTCCACCCAACTGGTCATTGGAGCACAGGTTAGAATTTATGTGTGGCTACTTGGAGAATGAACCAGCTGTAAGAATGCGATCGGTCATTCACGATTGTCACAGTGAAGGAGAATTTTATCATGCCTTCCTCTCAGCATATTGGTCTCAAGCCACACAAGACCGAGTAAAACATGGCATCATAATGATGAAACATTTCGAACAATCTGAATTTTCCAGTCTTGTCAAATATTTTGAAGACATGTTACATAAGAATCAGTATCTTTCAAACCCATACAGCCCCTCAGAACTCATCCGTATTTGCTTAATCAAATTGCCTGAACATTTACGACATATTATTTTAGCAGGACGTTGCAAAGACGACATTGAAGCTTTTCAGGGACTGTTACAAGAATTAGAAATTGACACAGACAGTCGCGGGATGCGAAAACAGGAAAACAATCACTACAGGTCACATCCGTCACAATTCCGTGACGACAGAAACAATAACTGGACACGACAAGCCTATTCTTACAACGCAAATCGTGACCAAAACAGACACCACCCGTATGACAACCGTTGGCAGAGTAGTAATAATTACAGGGAAAGATCACCTCTCCGCAGTAGTGACTATCACAGAGACAATCAGAGAAGCAGGCAATATGGGAACCAAAATACACTCCTGGAAATTGAAATAAGATCACCGTGAATTCATTGTCCCAGGAAGGGGAAACTTTATTGACACATTCCTGGGGTCAGATACATCACATGATCACACTGACAGAATCACAGGCACATAGACACAGGCAACAGAGCATGCACAATGTCGGCACTAGTACAGTGTATATCCACCTTTCGCAGCAATGCAGGCAGCTATTCTCCCATAGAGACGATCGTAGAGATGCTGGATGTAGTCCTGTGGAACGGCTTGCCATGCCATTTCCACCTGGCGCCTCAGTTGGACCAGCGTTCGTGCTGGACGTGCAGACCGCGTGAGACGACGCTTCATCCAGTCCCAAACATGCTCAATGGGGGACAGATCCGGAGATCTTGCTGGCCAGGGTAGTTGACTTACACCTTCTAGAGCACGTTGGGTGGCACGGGATACATGCGGACGTGCATTGTCCTGTTGGAACAGCAAGTTCCCTTGCCGGTCTAGGAATGGTAGAACGATGGGTTCGATGACGGTTTGGATGTACCGTGCACTATTCAGTGTCCCCTCGACGATCACCAGTGGTGTACGGCCAGTGTAGGAGATCGCTCCCCACACCATGATGCCGGGTGTTGGCCCTGTGTGCCTCGGTCGTATGCAGTCCTCATTGTGGCGCTCACCTGCACGGCGCCCAACATGCATACGACCATCATTGGCACCAAGGCAGAAGCGACTCTCATCGCCGAAGACGACACGTCTCCATTCGTCCCTCCATTCACGCCTGTCGCGACACCACTGGAGGCGGGCTTCACGATGTTGGGGCGTGAGCCGAAGACGGCCTAACGGTGTGCGGGACCGTAGCCCAGCTTCATAGAGACGGTTGCGAAAGGTCCTCGCCGATACCCCAGGAGCAACAGTGTCCCTAATTTGCTGGGAAGTGGCGGTGCGGTCCCCTACGGCACTGCGTAGGATCCTACGGTCTTGGCGTGCATCCGTGCGTCGCTGCGGTCCGGTCCCAGGTCGACGGGCACGTGCACCTTCCGCCGACCACTGGCGACAACATCGATGTACTGTGGAGACCTCACGCCCCACGTGTTGAGCAATTCGGCGGTACGTCCACCCGGCCTCCCGCATGCCCACTATACGCCATCGCTCAAAGTCCGTCAACTGCACATACGGTTCACGTCCATGCTGTCGCGGCATGCTACCAGTGTTAAAGACTGCGATGGAGCTCAGTATGCCACGGCAAACTGGCTGACACTGACGGCGGCGGTGCACAAATGCTGCGCAGCTAGCGCCATTCGACGGCCAACACCGCGGTTCCTGGTGTGTCCGCTGTGCCGTGCGTGTGATCATTGTTTGTACAGCCCTCTCGCAGTGTCCGGAGCAAGTATGGTGGGTCTGACACACCGGTGTCAATGTGTTCTTTTTTCCATTTCCAGGAGTGTAATTATTATCAAGGGAGACAGAATAACTTTAGACGCAACGGTCCAGCGCGCAGTTACGATTCAGGGAGAAATTCTCCACCACGTGACCGACAAGAAAGAAACTACGGAATCTACCGACATGAAGACAGACGATATATTCGTAACGACAGACCTGAATTGCATCAGAATTGGCGGGATTCAAACAGGGCAGGGCCTTCTCGTCAGAGTGAATTTGTAGAAGTTAGGTCTCCTAATCCCAATAACGGCGCGCGCCAACAAAGAGACAGACAATGACTCGCACAGCAGGCAGCAGCGTGCGCCCGCTGGCTCCGAGAAAAATAACATAAGACGCTAGCCTTGAGAAAAATTTTAGCATTCTTTACCGATGTATACAACATGATAATTGCTTTGAAGTTGAAACTCTGTGCACTAGGAAGAGTAAAGGTTTACACCACATTTCACATGTAAAACCGTTTATAGAAAGATAACCTGCTTTTTAACTTTGTCTTTGCCATAAAACTTTTCACTTCACATTTCTAGTATGCTTTGTCAGACTTATGAAACTGTTAACATGCAACAGTGTTTGAAGTTAAATATCCAGTCAAGAACCAAGAGAACTTATTTAAACAGAAATTACGAATGCATTGTTATTGTGAACAGACGACACAGTGTTATTGTGTGTGTGCATTCTTGCTTGTTTGTTGCACGATTACGTAACGACTATAAGGCTCACATACTTAGAACATTTACCAGTACTGCTAATGAGATTTTAATGCAACATTTTGGTTTACTTGAAAATACATTCTGGATTTAAAGTACTTTCTGTGAGATACCAGATGACACAGAGGTTAGTTTATGTGACAGCTACCCGATTTTATCACGACACTACTAATGAGTGACAATTTACAATGTTGCTTTTGCGGTGTTTCTGTTTTATATCTGCACAGTTTTTCTGAATTATTCAGGAAAGTAAAACATGTTTTAGTAGTAACTTTTGTGGTATAGCTACAATGAGACAGCCTTTTCGTAGCACAACAATACGTTACAGCACAGTACTTTCTTCATCATGGCAATAAGCGTAATAACTAAGATATCTATACGCAAAGCGTTTCACTTTTGTTTATCATGAGGTAAGTACATTGACTTCTGCAGAACTTAGCTTTCGGAGGACGACAACTACGACACTTCCACAGAGATTATCTTACAACAAGACGCACATTTAGCGCTAAAGGACACGTATTTGAGTGATTAATTTTGTACTTAAATCATTTATATTTAAAGATATTTGAAGTACAATAATACAAAGGTTTTCCGTAATACATTTCATTTCATTGCTGTAATCTGTAACACCTGAGGGTATAATTACATTAATCCTCAGGGGGGTACACGCTTACTTTGTGTACCATGTGTTTGGCAAGCACAAGGAGCCCTAGCTAATATGGTATTTGCTTATACAACTTTACACATCGGTACCATATTTCCCCAACACAGAATTACACAGCTACCTGATTATTTAACAGAGAAACAAACATTTTTTTTTACTACATCAGTGACAGATGTTTATGCAATTACACAGTTGGATAATTTCACACTTATGAAATTGTATTTTGTCTACACTGTGTGAACTTTTCATAGTTTTTTGGGACCATTGTGATACTATGAGAGCTTTGAATGATATATTTGGTATGGGATCATGATTTTTAAAGTATGTTTGAGGCAGATGACACTTTTGACATGAGCAGAGAATTTTTTTTAGGTTTCGAAATTATTGGAGGAAGCTACGACGATTTTGAGAGTTGACTGAGGTGTTATGATGTTATTATTACGATGACTATGTGTATTATGCTGTTGCGGTATGTTTATGATCAGTAAGCTGATGCTATATGAGTTATTTTATTATGCTACATATCTGTTATGATGAAATATTGAAGAAGTGTCGACGAATAAGGTAAGGAATAATAAGTAGTGGTTAGGGACTCTGGTTTGTGAAAAAGGTTGTTGGAAACCAAGAATCGTACATTAAGAGTTATGAAATGTGTGTATATGCGTGAATGTATCACAATGCTGGCGAAAATTTTTTGGACGCTGTTATATTTATAGGATTTTGTTTCTACAGATTTGTGATCCAAATTCTTGACCTGTGAAATATTTTTATATGAGACTGTCACTGTGGCGGAAACTGACGTCGAAAATATTTCAGCAAGAAAGGTAAGTGACCTTGGCGTAATGCATTTTGGGCGCCCAGCTGAGAGGTTGTCGCCTGACAAAAGAAAGCCATTAGGTGGAGAAAAAAAAAAGGAGGCCATAATCCTCGCTATTGACATTCCTTTGTAGAAAGCACCGCAAATACGACACGCTCATTACTTGGAAAGATACTTACATCTGCACACCTGATTATGACAAGCGTCTTTCTCGAGAATTGAGAGAATTTTTTTACTACCTTATGAAATGCCATATGGCTAATGAATGATGTTTCATGCCTTCCTTTGTACATATTTGCTCATTTTCTTTAATATCTAGTTTCTAGCTGCACTGTAGCATTGGTTAAAATAAAATTTAATAGATGTACTAATATAAATATTTTATGCCGACAGATCCAGTAAATAATTTTATGATCTAATCAAAAAAAACGAAGGAGCATAAAAAGACATTTCCCTTCACAGGAATTGCATACAGAATTTTCTTTTCAACTCCTTGGTAATTTTTTTGGTAGAATTACTTCTTGTGGTGCACCACTTTAATTACATAGACATTAAGATGTGAATATACATTTCCCTTGTCGGCATTGTTATCTTTAGTGTACTATTTTTTCTGCTTGAGCTATGTCATGTTTAGGTATAAGTTATTTCATTTTCTGCTGCTGTTTGCCAGGCATAGTGCTACTGAATTTTAATTTGTGTTACTCTGCTAAGCCAGATTTATTTTTCTTGTATGCTGCACATTGCCTTATATTAGTTGTAATATTGCAATTGCTTTGCTAATTTCTATAATGCTGCTTCCTTTGCAAATCTGCATTTTTTGTCATTGCTGTTTGTGTTAATTGTTTTGTGCTGCTGCATTGCCTCGTTCCTTAGTATATATATCTGAGCTCAGTAGATTTAAGTTAGCTTAAGATGGGGTAGGCTATATGAGAGAACGAGTTGTGATGAATTGGAAGAAATGCATTGAGAAGCTATAAGAAAATAGTTTGGCCAAAAAAAAGGTATTTTAAAAGAGGATATGAGCAAAGAAGTAGGGTTTAGGGACAACAGGTTTAGGTAGGATTTTCTTGGAAATAAATGATGAGGTAAGATAATGGAAAATAAATAATGAGGTAAGAAATATGTGAACATAACAGAAAGCATGCTTGGATAGGATTTTTTTTTTGGTGGAAACAAATGTTTAAATAAGACAAAAGATCTATGGAATGAAGTTTTAGGTTGGGCTGCAGTACCAAATGTTACACTGAAAGCAAACCCTGCCCTTTCCTCTTGTGTTATTCTCCTATGTGTTTGTGTACTCTTGTATATTTGTGTTTTTCCTGTCTTTATGTGTTTAGCTGATATGAGTTATGTTGTGGAATTTTTCTAATAATATGTTATTTTCTTTGTAAAGATGTTTAGACATTATTTATTCTGTTTTGTTTTAATGCTCATGTGTGAAGTTGGTCTTTCAAAAGTTATTCTGATATTTTATGTATTTACTTATGCCATAATTCCTGTAACACTGATGTATATGTTTATTTCTATTCTTTTGTAAAGTCTGTGTTACTACAAATGTTATCTGTATTGTTATCTTCTTTATTGATGTATTTTGTACCTTTGTAATTGTATTCTTATGTTATAAAATTGTAATTGACACCAGTTCATCAAATTAAGTAACTTGTAAGTTACATTTCACTGCACACGTTTCTGTTGGTCATAGTATATGGACAATATGTGAGAAGTAGGGACTGTTAGTGTTTGCACGTGTGTTAATAATTCAGCAAGGGACTGGATAACAGCATTGCTGGTTCTAAGGACAATTTCAAAAACTTCGTGAGTGTACAAGTGGTGGTTTATGGACTTGCTATATTGTCTGCAAGACTTCTAAGGACAATTCCAAAAACTTTGTGCGTGCACAAGTGGTGGTTTATGGACTTGCTATCTTCTCTGCAAGACTCTTCGATGGTGATTGTGCACCTGCACAGTCGCAGCAGATGGCTGCTGGCTATCTCTACAAGGACTACAGTGGGTCTGCATCTTTGATGACCCACCAGTACCATTATCTCTACAAGGACTACAGTGGGTCTGCATCTTTGATGACCCACCAGTACCATTATCTCTACAGGGACTACAGTGGGTCTGCATCTTTGATGACCCACCAGTACCATTATCTCTACAAGGACTACCGTGGGTCTGCATCTTTGATGACCCACCAGTACCATTATCTCTACAAGGACTACAGTGGGTCTACATCTTTGATGATCCATCAATACCATTATTTCTACAAGGACTGCAGTGGGTCTGCACCTCTGGTGGCCCACCAATATCGTAATCTCTACCAGGACTACAATGGGTATGCTCTGTGATGACCTACCTACCAATATTCTTCAAAACTTCGATTGACTCTGCTGTGGGTTTGCTCTGTTGTGGCCCATTACCTGTCAGCATGTCAAGAATCAGCACTGTCTTTCAGTTGGAAGGACAACACTGCTTCTTCAAGACTGCATGGAAATCCACTACTTCCGTGTGCATTTTCTTTTACTCCTCAGACTTTGAGAAAAACGCTGCTATTTTACTGTGATGAACGATTAGGACTGTCTTTATGGACTGTGAGAAAGTTTAGCTTTTGACCAATATTGTATCAATAAGTGTGTACAATTGATATCTTTGTTATTGTAACTATAAAAAAAAATTTATCAAATCATTATTGGCCACTGTCCAAAACAATTTGTAAAATTTTTTGTGGGGAGCATGGGGGCTATGTAAGTAGGCTGTTTAGGTTTTTTATTGGTAACGCCACCTCTGTATGAAAATCACTGGCTGTGCTGTGTGCAGTCTGTGGCTGCTTTGCATTGTTGTAATACTCGCCATTGTAGTGTTAGACAGCTGGCTGTGAACAGCGCATAGCATTGCGCAGTTGGAGGTGAGCCGCCAGCAGTGGTGGATGTGGAGAGAGAAATGGCGGAGTTTTGATACTTGTAAGAATGGATGTTATGAACTCCTATATATATTATGACTTTTGATGATATTAAGGTAAATAGATTGTTTGTTCTCTATTAATATCTTTCATTTGCTAACTATCCCTATCAGTAGTTAGTGCCTTCCGTAGTTTGAATCTTTTATTTAGCTGGCAGTAGTGGTGCTTGCTGTATTGCAGTAGTTCGAGTAACCAAGATTTTTGTGAGGTAAGTGATTTGTGAAACGTATAGGTTAATGTTAGTCAGGGCCATTCTTTTGTAGGGATTTTTGAAAGTCAGATTGCGTTGCGCTAAAAAATATTGTGTGTCAGTTAAAGCACAGTCTTGTATAAATTATTCTAAGGGGACATATCACAGTTTTTCTCCACGTTTTCTCTGACAAAATTGTTCACAGTTACTATTTGTTCGAATTTGCAGCTGATTTAATATCACTAATGATTAGCAATTGGGTTTCCACTATCACGAACTGAAACCAATGGAGAAAAAACTGAATTAATTTTCTTTGTGATATCTTCGTATATGCTTGCTAATAGCATCTGTTTTTGCGCAGGTTCCAGAGTTTCGCAGTAATGTGGAATCCAGTTAATTCTTTCGGCCTTGCAGAGATGAAATGTGAGGAATGTGGTATGCAGTCCAAATCACCTGCTTCTCATGAAGAACTACATATGTGTAATGGGGTTAATTTCTTGGACATTCACTCAAATGATGACATTTTGTTAGAAATTAAGGAAACAGTAGGAGAAGGAGGAAATACTCATGACGATTCCGTGAATTGTGATCTGAACGATGGTGGTTGTGCTAATTGAAGTCCAGAGCAAAAATAGAGTGCTTTCATATACAGTAACAGCTTTCAGCGGCAAAAAAAGGCTGTAAACTTTTTGGTTAAACGAATTAAGGAGAAAATGCATCACCTTAAGAAGTGTGCAAAGCTGGTTTCATTTCATAAAATGTGAACATGAATTGTATAAATGGAAGAAAGAATTTGGCCGAGCGGTTCTAGGTGCTTCAGTCAGGAACCACGCTGCTGCTACGGTCGGAGGTTCGAATCCTGCCTCGGGCATGGATGTGTGTGATGTCCTAAGGTTAGTCAGGTTTAAGCAGTTCTAAGTCTAGGTGACTGATGACCTCAGATGTTAAGTTCCACAGTGCTTAGAGCCATTTGAACCATTTGAAGAAAGAGTTACACGAAGGACGAAATATGCGCCAAATGAAACTCACAAAAGTGTGAAAGAAAAACTACTGGAAGGATTGAGGATTGCCAGTGAGAGTCAGTGCACCGTTACCACGGGAGATCTGCACTGAAGCGCCAAAAAAGCTGGTTTAGGTATGCATATTCAAATACAGAGATATGTAAACAGACCGAATACGGCGCTGCACCTTTAAGACAAGTGTCCGGAGCAGTTGTTAGAGCAGTTACTGCTGCTACAATGACAGCTTAAGTGAGTGTGACCGTGGTGTTATAGTCGGCTCAAGAGCGATGGGAGACAGCATCTCCGAGGTAGTGAAGAAGTGGGGATTTTCCCATACGACCATTTCACGAGTGTACCGTGAATATCAGGAATCCGGTAAAACATCAAATCTCCGACATCGCTGCGGCCGGAAAAAGATCCTGTAAGAAAGGAACCAACGTGGGCTGAAGAGATTCATTCAACGTGACGGAAGTGCAACCCTTCCACAATTTGCTGCAGATTTCAATGCTGTGCCATCAACAAGTGTCAGTGTGCGAATCATTCAACGAAACATCATCGAAATGGACTTTCGGAGTCGAAGGCCACTCGTGTACCCTTGATCACTGCACGACACAAAGCTTTACGCCTCGCCTGGGCCCGTCAACACCGACATTGGACTGTCTCGTTTCAAATTGCATCTAGCGGATGAACGTGTGCGAGTATGGAGACAACCTCATGAATCCATGGACTGTTCAAACTGGTGGAGCCTCTGTAATGGTGTGGTGCGTGTGCAGTTGGAGTATATGGGACCCCTGATACGACTAGATACGACTCTGACAGGTGACATGTACGTAAGCGTCCTGTGTGACCCCCCACCGGCATCCAATCGTGTCCATTGTGCACTCCGACGAACTTGTACAATTCCAGCAGAACAATGCGACACCCCACGAGTCCAGAATTGCTACAGAGTGGCTCCAGGAACACTCTTCTGAGTTCGAACACTTCCACTGGCCACCAAACTCCCAGACATGAACATTATTGAGCATATTTTGGATGCCTTACAACGTGCTGTCCAGAAGAGATCTCCACCCCCTGGTACTCTTACGGATGTATGGATAGCCCTGCAGGATTCGTGGTGTCAGTTCCCTCTAGCAATACTTCAGACGTTATTAGAGTCCATGCACGGCGTGTTGCGGCACTTCTGCGTGCTCGCGGGGGCGCTACACGATATTAGGTAGGTGTACCAATTTTTGTGGCTCTTCAGTGTATTAGACTTGCCTCTCTGAATTACAGTAAGATGAGCGTTACCGATTTCCAGGCTTCCTCGATCCGGTTAAAAGGATTCAGGAAATTATATTGAAAAGGAAGTCCAAAAATTACGAAATTTACCTCAAGTAAATGTCCAGAGGAGATATCGTTAACAGGTAATACTACAGAGAGAGAAAAAGTGTACAAACCGCTGTTATAGCTGACGTAAAGATGATGCTTCTCGTTTTCTTCTAAAATGCTGTGTATAAAGACAGTTAGTCTGGTTTCTGCAAGAACTGCGTACAACTGCACTTTATCTTTTCGAGCGAAAAAAAGGACATCGTCGCTTGTGCAGTTGATGAATACTTCGCCGCATCCATATACAACAATGCCAGTGATAAGTATCAGTGTATTACTGTTTCCGAAGCTTTATGTCATCAAGGCAAATTAGGACCAAAAATTAAAATAAAAGGCAATATTCTTCTAAAAGTGTTGTAATTGACATAGAAAAATCTGGCAAAATGTGTGAGAATAATGTTAAATGTTAAATTCGAAACGTATTCTTGCCATTTTCAGAAAATAATTTACTGCTTTTGCTGGACTCTTGGCCTAGACGTAACGAAACCTCTGTCTTTAGGAGGAGTTCGAAAAGGCTCTTAACATAATTGGAACTCCACCCACAACTAATAGTGTGATTCAGCCTCTCGATAAAAATATTTTAGAGCTGTGTAAACCATTATTCAGAAAACTGCCGGATAATGTAATTTCCGACAGCTCTTTATCATTTCAGGTTTACCAGCAGAACAGTGTTGTAATGCATCACAAGAATTTACGAATTTGTTCAAATAGGCAAAAGACAAGGCCCAGAATAAATGAGATAGTTAATTTAACGTACGAAAGGAGCAAATATAAAAATGTAGCGACTGAAATAGGCAGATTGGAATACAGAATTTAAAAAAATGAGATTGACAGAAAGTGCAGAATGGCCCAGCGGGAAAGGTTTGAGGAGAAATGCAAGGTTTTAGACTACAGACAGTTCTACAAGAAAGTGTAGCAACTGTCTGTAAGAAATAAAAGACACTATTATATATATATATGTTTACCGGAAAAAACATGTTATCACTAATCGCACGCAGGCCGCGGTGGCGGAGCGGTTCTAGGCGCTTCAGTCCGGAACCGCGCGACTGCTACGGTCGCAGGTTCGAATCCTGCTTTGGGCATGGATTTGTGTGATGTCCTTAGGTTAGTTAGGTTTAAGTAGTTCTAAGTTCAAGGGGACTGATGACCTCAGATGTTAAGTCCCATAGTGCTCAGAGCCATTTTTTGAACTAATCGCATTATTACCTAGTAGTTCATTCAATCACCACCATTACCGCCAACCTCTAAATATAGTTTGACCCACTTCGCAACGCATGTCTCTGACTTTCTACGAAATTTTAGCAGCAGCTCCATATGAAGGCTTTGGCCTCTTTGGATGATTTACAAGGAACACTGCCTCGTGACGCTTCAGATATTTTGCACTCATTTTAACCTGCAGCCTACAAATCAGAACATCCAACACTCACACTTACACTGTGCAAAAGCGCATTGAGTGCAGATTCGAGACCACTACCAAAGATGTCGCTGCGCATGTTACAGTTAAAATTATGGCGTACACTTTTTTTTGTGGTACTGACTGCATGTGAATATTAAGAGCTGAGATAGCTACCCGGTACCAAGGAAGGAAGGGAAGGCTGGAGGGAATATATAGGAGGACAACACAATGGAAATGAACTTGAAGTCAATGTTATAAAAAGGGAAGAATTAGCTGAGTTGGGGGATATGATACTGACAGAAGAATTTGACAGAGCACTGAAAGACCTAATTTGAAATAAGGCACTTGGCGTAGACGACGTTCCTTCAGGATTATTGAGATCCCTGGAAGAACCAGTCACGGCAAAACTATTCCATAAGGTGTGCGAGAGATGTGAGACAGGTGAAATATATTCACACTTCAAGAAGAATGTAATAATTTCTATTCTAAAGAATGGATGCCTACTGGTGTGAGACGTTCCTTCAGGATTATTGAGATCCCTGGAAGAACCAGTCACGACAAAACTATTCCATAAGGTGTGCGAGATATGTGAGACAGGTGAAATGTCATGCCGAATGGTGTGAATTGTCTAACCATCTGTTCAATGATAAGTCGTTATTATAAAATACTGACACGTCTCGTTCAAAGAAGACTGGAAAGACTTCTGCTAGAAGCCAACCCTGGGGAAGATCAGTTTGGGTTCCAGAAAAAAACAGAAACACTCGAGACCATACTGACTCTATGTCATTGAAGACAGACTCAACAAAGGAAAACATACGTTTAATGTATTAGAGAAAACTTTTTAAAACGTTAACTCGTTTATATGCTCTGAAATTTTGACGGTAGCAGAGACGAAATACAGGCAACGAAAGGTTATTTACAACTTTTACAGAAACCAGACTGCAATTCTAAAAGTCAAATAATAAGAAAGGGAAAAAACAGTTGAAAAGGAGGTGAATCAGGGCTGTGGCCTATCCCCGGAGATATTAAATTTGTACATTGGGCAAGGAGTAAAGGAAACCAAGAAGTAATTTGGAAGGGGAATTAAAGGATTAGATTAGGAAATGAGAACACTAAAAGTAGTATATGAGTTTTGTTATTTGGGCAGCAAAGTAACTGACGATGTCCAGAGTAGAGAGGATATGAAATGCAGACTGGAAATATGAGTAGCAACAGAAGCTTATCTGAAGAAGAGAAATTTGTTAACATAAAAAAAAATTTGTTACAAAGTCTTCTCTGAAGAGGTTTGTTTGGATTGTAGCTTTTTATGGAAGGGCAATGTGGGCAACAAACAGTTCAGGAAAGAAGAGAGTAGAAGATTCTAAAATGCGGTGACACAGTACAATGTTCAATATTACATGGTAGGAAGCATAACTAATGAGGAGGTACTGAATCTAATTATGGAGAAAACAAATTTATTGTGTAAGAGACTGATTGGCAGGACACTTCCTCAAAAATCAAGGAATCGTCAAATTGCTTATGGAGCAAAGTGTGGTGGAGGTGGGGGGGGGGGGAGTTGGGGGAGGGGGAGAGAGAGAATTGTAGAGGGAGACCAAGAAATGAATACCGTAAGCAGCTTCAGATGCATGTAGATCGCAGTAGTTATGCAGAAATGGAGAGGCTTGCACGGTATTAAACTATATGGTAGAGCTGCATCAAACCAGTCTCTGGACTGAGTAGTATTACAACAACAATATTAAGTACGTCATCAAAGCGTTCACATACGAGGTGGTCAGAAACAGTATGAAAAGCTGGTAAGAATGTTGTAGGATAGGTTGTACTGGGAAATAATGGTTAGGAAAAAATTTCGAAAAGTTGCTCCGTTTCCGAGCTAATTAGCACTGAAGTTAGCCAATCAGGCCGTTGCGCGTGCAAATTCAAGCAGCCCACCAGAGATGGTGACAACAAAGTTCTTCGTTTGATTCCCTAAAAGTGATTAAGAATCAATACAAAAATTGAACATGGGGCGGTAGTAACGATGGAACCCGAACCAAAGGCTGCGCACTCTCGTGCATTGTCATCTACACTATGAGGCCTGACACCAACTGTATCTGACGGGAGAAATAGCATGCACAACGGTATGATTGGCTAACTTCAGGGTTAATTAACTCGGAAATGGCACAACGTATCAAATTTTCTTCTTAACAGTTATTTCTCAGCACTGTAAGTAGGCTGTTTAGGTTTTTTTATTGGTAACGCCACCTCTGTATGAAAAATCACTGGCTGTGCTGTGTGCAGTCTGTGGGTAGTTTGCATTGTTGTCTGCCATTGTAGTGTTGGGCAGCGGCAGCTGGATGTGAACAGCGCGTAGCGTTGCGCAGTTGGAGGTGAGCCGCCAGCAGTGGTGGATGTGGGGAGAGAGATGGCGGAGTTTTGAAATTTGACATGAACTGCTATATTTATATATGATGATATCAAGGACTACAGTGGGTCTACATCTTTGATGGCTCACCAATACCACAATCTCTACCAGGACTCCAGTGGGTCTGCTCTGTGATGACCTACCTACCAGTATTCGTCAGAACTTCGAATGACTCTGCTGTGGGTTTGCTCTGTTGTGGCCCATTACCTGTCAGCATGTCTAGAGTCAGCACTGTCTTTCTGTTGGGAGGACAACACTACTTCTTCAAGACTGCATGGACATCCACTACTTCCGTGTGCATTGTCTTTTACTGCTCAGACTTTGATAAAAGAATCGGCAGTTTTACTGTGGTGAATGATCAGAACTGTCTTTATGGACTGTGAGAAAATTTTAGCTTTTGACCAACATTGTATCAGTAAGTGTGTGCATTTGATTTCTTTGTTATTGTAATTATGAAAAATTTTATCAAATCATTATTGGGCACTGCCCAAAACAATTTGTAAAAATTTTTGTGGGGAGCATGGGGGCTATGTAAGTAGGCTGTTTAGGTTTTTTTATTGGTAACGCCACCTCTGTATGAAAAATCACTGGCTGTGCTGTGTGCAGTCTGTGGGTAGTTTGCATTGTTGTCTGCCATTGTAGTGTTGGGCAGCGGCAGCTGGATGTGAACAGTGCGTAGCGTTGCGCAGTTGGAGGTGAGCCGCCAGCAGTGGTGGATGTGGGGAGAGAGATGGCGGAGTTTTGAAATTTGTCATGAACTGCTATATTTATATATGATGATATCAAGGTAAATACATTGTTTGTTCTCTATTAATATCTTTCATTTGCTAACTATCCCTATCAGTAGTTAGTGCCTTCAGTAGTTTGAATCTTTTATTTAGCTGGCAGTAGTGGCGCTTGCTGTATTGCAGTAGCTTGAGCAGCGAAGATTTTTGTGAGGTAAGTGATTTGTGAAAGGTATAGTTTAATGTTAGTCAGGGCCATTCTTTTGTAGGGAATTTTGAAAGTCAGATTGCGTTGCGCTAAAAAATATTGTGTGTCAGGTTAAGCACAGTCCTGTATAAATTGTTCAAAGGGGAAGTTTCAGCACAACCTACCCCAAAACACCCTTACAAGCTTTTCAGACAGTTTTTGACCACCCTGAATATCGTGCTATTATCCAAAGCTTTTCTTTGGCACTGATACAATCTTTCAAGGTGAAGGGAAATGGAAAATCTAAAGGTGACATACGTTCCTTGGCCCAAAAATGATTTCGTTGAGTGTTGCGAAGCCAAACATGTTATGGAAGAACTATTAGTGGATTATGAGAACCTACTGACCGTTGTGTGTGCTTTGTAATAAATTTATTTAACACTTACAGCTCACCTCGCACATCTTCTTTGTAAGCTCCTGCATCAGGCATTCCCTGATAGGTGAACAGGAAGAGGGAGACGTGTTTCGCGTTCGGCTAGTTCAATTGATTTCTAGTAAGAGCATGTGAAATGGCTTGTGTACGAGACGCCTACAGAAAATGTAAGCATCTCCTGACAAGAATTCTCACTGACTGTGACAGTGTTTGGAGAATATAGAGGTTGTTTGGGCGAGTAACAGACTACTATAGTAGTACGACACAGTTTGTGTCACTCCAGTCTCCACTGTTGCCAAATTTATTCAAGATGGCGGCTCCAAGACGACAGCAGTTGATATGACAACACTGCAATGTGACATCATGGCAGGAAGTTCAAATTTTGGCGGAAAAAAGTTCAATTGCGTTACCTCCACTAACCTGACCCCCTCCCTTCCCACCTTCCCACCCCTCTCCCCTCCTCCCAAAAATGGTGGGAACTTCAAATTTTGGTGGGAAAATAGGTCACTTGGGCTACCTCCACTAACCTAAGAAAATTGTGGGAAAGTAGATCACTTGGGCTACCCCCACCTATGTAAGTCATCCGACCGTCACCTCTTCCTAGGGATTGGCGATGAAAGGACTCAGCCTGTCCTGGACTGCTGGATAGGATGGAAATAAGTCTTTATTTGGCATGAAGTGTTTATTTTAACAATTTGAGGCATTAGCTCCATCCAGTGTGTTCACCATGAGGCCTGGAGACCAACTGACTTAGCACACAGTACTGCCACCAGAGAGAACTATCGTCCCATGGCGGTCTGGGAGGGGGAGGGCGATGGTAGGAAAAGGATTCAGCCTGTTCCAGGCTGCAGCAGAGAGGAAGAACTGTACTTTATTTATTTCGGAACAATTTACTTAGCGATGGATTTCACGTACTTTATTTATTACACTGATACAAAACACTGGCCCTGACATGGTTTGGGTCATGCTACATAGCCTACATACCTGAAAACTACTCATAAATTATCGAAATAATGCAGTACACTGATGTACAGACACACAAACAACTCGTAAATTACTGAAATAATGCCTTGCACACCCTACAGAACTGCAATCTACTCGTAAATCACCGAAATAAAGCAGGTAAAGCCCTCTGCAGACACGCTCACTGTTGAAATAATGCATTGCATAGTCTACAGACACAAAAACAACTCGAAAATTGGTAAAATATTACATGTAAAACGCTCTGCAGACGCGCTTGCTAATTGTAAACTGTTGAAATAATGCAGTACATAACCTACAGACCTGCAAACTACTCGTAAATCACCTAAATAATGCAGCACACTGATGAACAGACATACAAACAACTCGTAAATTGTTTAAAGACTCTGTAAACATACTTCCAACTCTTAAATAGCCGAAAATAATGTAGTGCATAAACATTCAATGCATGTAAAAAACGCTTTCGAACTATCGTCAACTGTAATGTATCAGAGGCTGCAACATGCACGTGCACTGACACCACCACAAGCCATGGCCAGACAGATGAATGCAGGAGCACGAGCTATTGCTCTCAGGCCACTACTGAATACATCCAGTAGGTGGAAGTTGTGTCTATTTTTCGGTATACAGTTACAATTCTTTGAGTGTTATACTGACATCACATGTCTATGTGAATAAGAGCCAAGTCACCCTCTGGACATGCATGTGTTTAACGTTTCTGGTGCGATGTCTCTCTACCTGCGCTCCAGTGAATACCTAATTGCCAAGTGACTCACCCTCGCAGACGCAGCTAGTGTTCTCAATGATATACTGACGTCACATGTCTCACTATAGAAATCTGCTGCAATGCATCCCAGAATAGCACAGGATGCATTGTTCCTAGCAATCCTAACGGAACGTGTGTGACGCCTCTGGCCATGCACATGTTTACTGTGACTGATGTCTACCTGCAAGTCCAGAGTTATGCGAGAGATGTCTGCATAGCAGATTCACCTGTGCGGGCACTCCTAAAAGGTCCTAAATGCTGTACTGATGTCACATGTCTATGTAAATAAAAGCCAAGTCTACATCTCGGAAATAGTACAGTACTGCAGAAATAGTTAATGGTCGCTTTTGTAGGAGTTTTCTTGTCTCAGCTTGGCGGTATGGTAATTCTTGTCCTAATAGGAGCTGTTTACGAAAATAGCCCAGAATAACACCGATTACATTCTTCCTCATGCTACTAACAAGGCACTTCCTGGAAATTGCGACGTCCTGCTTTCAACATACATCTCAGAAATGGTAAACGTTCTCTCCGCTATGTAGTGGCTCCTAAGTCCCAGCACAACGGATGTCTTGCAAATGAATGGAACATTCTGATCGGCTCTTACTGAAATTAATTAAAATGTATTAGTTAACTAAGTACATTACTTTAATCATTTTATATTGTGAATGTAAGTAAATAAATAGAAAAATTAGTTAACAAAAGTATATTATTTTAAAATTTTCAGTTTATATTTTTTCTATCTTTCTTATAATGTTTCAGAAATTTATATAAGCATGAAATTAACACTTTTATTAATTTTTTAAGTTTTTCATTCATTTCTATAGAAGCAAATGTTAATAATTAAAATTTTTCAGTAAGTAAACTATGTTGTGCATCATATTTAAGATTCTTTTTACCATACATAATTACATAAGCAAGTATATCAGTTGGAATTTTGTCATTAAAAATTGCACAAAGTTTCATATTTGTTTTTGGTGTGGTTATAACTCATGTCTACATGTCAAATTTATTATATAAATTGAATAATAAGTTATGAATGTAGTGGATTAATATCAATATGTGCTTTTAGTAAAGTAATTCCTTTAAAATCAACAAATGCATCATATGCTTTTAGATAATTATTTGGTGGATAATTATTCCACATTTCTTGAGGAAAAACTTCATTTTTTCTATTTTTCAAATATATGTTCTTTAGTTTAACATGATCAGATAATAATGAATCAACTAATTGATTATTTTTACGATTTGTCTGAAATACAACAAAAACGAAATATGACATATCAAATTCTGTAGAGTTATAGAAATTTGTTATAACTAGTTCAAAACTATTTTTATTTGATACCAACAATTACTTCTGTTTGAAGTTCATAAAAAGAAATAGGAATTTTAGTATTTTTAAAAATATTTTCATATTGTTCACGTTCAAAATTTGGTTCATATTTAACAACTGGTACACCAATTTCCATAGATTCTATAATAATTTTACCTTCTTTCGGAAGAGTATCTTTTATTTCAACACCAGCATCATTTTTATCAAACCATTGTAGAATTTCATCTCCAGAAGACGAACTGAGTGTAAAATCTACAGTTAAGTTCCAATCAAACATTATTTCTTTATAATCTTTAAAAAATCCACCAAGCATTGACAAAGGATAAAGTACTTCATTTCTTTCACAATTTATTTTTTCTGTATTAAGAATATGTCCTTCTAAACTTATTTTGTCAGTAACAGATGAAGTTAAATGTAGTAAAACTGTTGGTGTAATAAAAGGATCTAAAATTCTAGATGATATATTATTTCCTTTTTTATTGTTAATGTCAAACAGTTTAGTTACATAATTTTTTATTTGATTTTCCCTCATAAGTTGGATAATGTGTACCATGATTTACAATAATACTAAAATTCATGTATAATTTTGCATTATTTGGATGAAGCCAACCAGCACCAACATTTATTTCAATTTCTATATCTTTCTAGGAAAATTTAAATTATGTTAAGTTTTTCATTAACAGGAAAAGAACAAAACTCATAACTTTCAATTTCATTAATTATTGTTTTAGCAGTAACTAATTTATTAAGGTCTAAAATTAATTAAGATATTTTTAAAATAACTGTTACAGTAGTACCATTAAAGCCAATTAAATTATCATTTTCATCAGTTATAGTAACTTCAAAATCTTGAATTGTATTAAAAATAGGAACATGTATAGGATAATTTGGTTCATAAATTATTGGTCCACCAAATCCTGCATTATATTTAAATGAAGCAATAATATTAGTTTCATTATGAAAACGATCATTAGTTTTTACATACATTTCATCAGCAAGATTAACATTTAAATTCATTATTTCAAAAGGAATTATGTTAAGAATATCTTAAGCTACAGCGTTTTCATTAGCTTGAACAACTTGATTATTAAAACCAAGTAAACTTGCAATACCATCTGCTATATACATATACAACTAT
Source organism: Schistocerca serialis cubense (assembly GCF_023864345.2). NCBI lineage: Eukaryota > Metazoa > Arthropoda > Insecta > Orthoptera > Acrididae > Schistocerca > Schistocerca serialis. The sequence continues at coordinate 137,877,684 of NC_064640.1, read as the reverse complement.
ACATCACTTTCAGTATCAATTCTGCTTAGAATCTCGTCTGCTTTAATGTGTGTATTGGGTTTCTCAAAATGCATAATTTTTTTTTTAATTTTTAAAACTCTATTGACCTACAGGAATTTCTATTGTTTCTCCATCACAATAAAGTTTATTATTTTTTGTTGTAATAATTGGTGTTAAAAAAGTTGAATAAAAACCAGCTAATGAAACATTAGTATAATTATCACATATTGAAACAGTAAATACTTTTCCTAAGTGTAGAAGATTTATCATTAAGTTGAAATAATCTACTCATTTACTACTGAAAAAATTATTAATAAAAGAAAATTTTTTTAATAAATTAAAAAATATCAATAATTGAAAGAATTATTAATAAATGAACAAAACAGACTAGGAACCTAACATAAGAATTCCAGAAAATAATTTAAAAAACAAACATGGTAAAATTTTACCAAATTCTATAAGTTGTGCTATAATTGGATGAAGTGGTTGTGGAAAAACAACATTAATGATTGATAATTAAATTTTAGCTCCAGGACAGTTAGACTGGAATAAAATTAAACATTTGTATGTTTATTCATAAAGTTTAGAACAACCAAAGAACAAGTCTTTATAAAACGATGTAAAAAAATTGAAAATAAATTTAATGAAAACATTGTTAGTTTTAATGAAATAATAAAGAAATTATTCCATTACATGAATGTGAAGATGATTCAGTTGTTGTATTTCATGATTTTATTCTAGAAAATCTATATATAGTAAGAGAATATTTTACTAGAGGTAGACAGAAAGATATAGATTGCATTATTTAGGTCAATCTTACTCAAAAATACGAAGCCACTTCGTTAGAGACTATTTTAATTTTTTAATATTTTTAGACAAGATCATACAAATTTAAATCATATTTACCATGAATATGTTGGTGGAGATTTAAAGTTCAGTAATTTTAAATAATTGTCTGGTCAATGTTGGAATGATAAATTTGGTTTTTTAACAATAGGTATGTCTAGAAAAAAAGGAAGGTAAATTTAGAAATAAAATACAACATTTCTTAACAACATAAATATTCAATAAAAACATAAAACATTAACATTAACATTAAAGATAAACATAAACAAAACTATAAATATTAACAAAAACAGAATTAATATTTTTTTTTAATTACTAAATATTTGCAGAGTATGATGAAAAAGGTGTTAAAGAATCTAAACAAAATATGAACAAAGATGAAGAACTAATGGAAAATTAATCTTCGGAAAAAGCAACCAAGAACAGAATATGAGAAATATAAAAAGGAAGATCAGCCTGTTGTTGATGCTATTGAAAAAGTAAAACAAAGTATAGAAAGTTTAGGTGATAAAAGCAACTGAAGGAAATAGAGAAGTTGAAAAACAAATGATTCCTTATAATCATCATACAGAAGATTTTGAAGATTTATCACCAGATAAAAAATTAATAGATTGGTCTGATGATATTCCTGGAAAATATGATTATACTTTAAGTGAAGCAGAAACTAAAGGTACATTTAATAAATATCAAGACAAAGAAAAAGTAAAATGATAAATGAAACAAAAAAAATAAATGTTACTGCATTAATGTTTAAGTATATAAATCACAGTGAAGCGAAAAGTATTTGCTTTAAAACCTCTTGTATGTTTAAATATGTTGGTAATTTACCTGAAGAATTCAATTCTGAAAAATTAGCAATTGGTAAAAAACATATGAAGGTACAGATAGGTTAATGAGACTTATAACTAAAAAACAAGTTACTATAGATGATTTAAATGAAATGTTTAATGGTTTAGATTTCCAAATTATGCAGATATATTATTAAATTAAGGAGCATTATATTCTGACACTAATCGACATAAAATAAGATCAAGTAAAGGTAATAAATATTTATATTTAATCTGATTCTTCAGATATTAATTCTCCTGAAAAAGTGGATTAAGGTTTAGTTAGAAATTTACAGATAAATCAACTGAATATGTTTGGATGAATGATGTTAGAGATTTAACTGATAGATTAGTAGTGATTCATGGTGAAGAACTAGCTAGAAATAAAACTTATCATAATGAAAAAGTTAGTATTGAACAAATTCTAACCAACAAATTAAGTGATTTTATAACTGATAATCCAAAAGGAATTCCATATTTAATTAGATTTTTTATTGATCTTCCACATAGATTTTGGAAAAGTGATAAATATGGAAAAGGATCAGTAAGTACTTTAATCAACACATTACCATTTGAAATGCATCTTGCAGGTTATAATTATTATTGTCTAGGTACAAAAACAGATGAAGCTTGTACAAAACATGATATTGCTTATAGAGATAATAAAAATTTAGAATAAAGACATATACCTGATAGAGAACTTCAATTAGCTGCAAAAGAAGGAATGTATGCAAAGGATGCTACACTTGGTGAAAAAGTAACAACAGCTGTTAGAGGAAAAATGTATGGAAAAAGAAAGTTGGGTATGGGAATTAATGTTAATATTGATGAAAAATTTGGGCATTACAAAAATCTTTAAACTATATGAAAATCTTATACATTTTTAAACTATATAAAAATCTTCATTAAATGTTTAACTATTTAATTGAATAACTTTACAATTTATTATACATTGCTACCGAGTGGTAAAAATAAACCAAAATATTTTAATTAAAGTTAAATAACAAACAATTAAATGCAATTGAACCACTTTTAACTGAACTACCAAAACCTAAAAAGATAAAACAACTGGAAAATTTTTTTTGTCACATTAGCTATTCCTGTTGTTAAAAAATTATTGTATATTCCGAAAAAAGAAAGGTGTTAGAGGATTAATACAACATGAAGCTGGATTTTTACCATCATTATCAGCTGCATTACCATATTTAGCAACAATTGGTTCATTAGCTGGTGGATCTGCAGCAACTGCAATTCAGTATTAAAAAAAGAAAAATGATAAAGAATTAGAAGAACAAAAAAGGCATACCTTACAAATGGAAAAAAGTTGGTAATGGAATAAAGAAAACAAAAAAATTCAAGAAGTAATTGATAAATATCCTAATGCGCTAAGTAATTTAATAAACAATTAAAAATTAAACACTTTGTGGTATTTATCTGATTGTTGAATTAGTAAATAAACCTTTAAAAATTGAATATGGTGTAGTAAATTTAGGTACATCTGACAATCCCGTTACTGATTACATTTGTTATTATAAACAAATGATAATAATTTTTTTAATTTTAGGTAATACAACAAAACAATAAGTTAACTGTTTAGGAAAAAGTGAAATATACTACAATATAGAAAGAATACAAAATTTTGATGAAGTAATATGTGGTCATTTATGTTAATTTTTTTTAAATCGTAATTCAGAATTAAGTATTTGTTTTTGGAAATAAGACACATAATGAAAAGACATTTAATATGCCTACATTCAATTTAGAAAAAATTGAAGAAATTGAAAATATTGAAAATCGTATTAAACAACTACAATCACCAATAGATCCAAAGATAAAGATTGAAATTAATCAATTTCAAAATTTTATTTAACTACTTCAATTAAGAATACACCCAAAAATTACTAATGCAATTAAACGATTTCAAAATGAATTTAATGCTACTTTTCAAATAAATAAAGGTTATATTGGTTTTTCAAATAGAAGTCTTATTAAATGATGCAACTGATGCAACTGATACAAATTAGTAGTTAACAGCAAAACTTAGAAAAGGAATATGTTACAAAACCAGAATACATAAGCATTTTAACACAATTTAATAACAATGTTAATAAAGAAGATTATAACAATTTTCTTTCAGATTTAAAGCAAAGAAATGGTTTTATGAATGGTATTATCCAACATTATAATAAAGAAATCATAGTCCACATTTAGTTCGTAAAGAAGAAAGTATTTATTGTTAAAAGTGGAAAAAGTTTACTGAAACACATATTCCACATAGAGTAACAATTAAAAATGGAAGACAAATAATTGAAGGTATTTGTACAATTTGTAAATAAAAAAAAGCAAATTCATTTAAAAAATTGTAAATGGCGAAGGTTTAAGTAATGTTCATTAAATATTATTCATGAAAATATAAATAATGAATTACATAAACCAATTAGAAAATTTTTTAAAAGAAGACATGATGTTTCTTTTAGTACAGATGATTTATGGCAAGCTGATCTTGAAATACACTTAGGTAATTTCAATAATAAGTAAAAGTTATAAAAATTTATTAACAATAATTGATGTTTTTCAAAATAAGCATTTGCTGTTCCTACTAAAGATAAAAATTCTTAAAGTCTATTTGACGTTTTTAAAAAAAATTTAATAGTAAAAAACTAAATATTTTACAAGCTGATAATGGTAAAGAATTCTATAACAAAGAATTAATGAAGAAATATAACATTAATTATTATTCAACTTTTTCAGAATTAAAAGCATATGTAGTTAAACGTCTTAATAGAACACTTAAATGAAAAAATGTGGAAGAAATTTGCTAAACAAGTAAATTATAAATGGTAAAATTTAGTTACAAATTTAACTGATGTATACAATAATACGAAACATTCATCAATAAAAATTAAAACCAATTGGAATTATTGGAAAAAATTTAAAAACAAGTAACATCATATCTAATGAAGAACCTAAATTTAAAAAAGGTGATAAAGCTACAATTAGTTAATTTAAAAATCCTTTTGAAAAAGGATATTCAGCTAATTCGTCAAAAGAATTATCTGAAATTTAAGATGTTATTTATTCTATTCCAACTCCATAAGAATTAAAAGATGTAAAAGGAATTTTTAAGAATTCGACCTACAGAAAAAAATGTCCAGATGTATACTTAGTTAAAACAGTTTTAAGAAAGATAGTTAATCAACTTTATGTTAAATGGTTAGATTTTCATAATTCACATAACACTTGCATAAATAAAGATAAAGTTATTTTGCAAAGGAAAAGGATACCACTTAGTTTAACAATCAATTAGTTTTTTATAGAATTAGTAAACTTACTTAGTTTGAAAATCAATTAATTAGCAAATAAGTATCAAATAATTAAATCACATTATAAATTCGAACATTTTGAAATTTAATTATTTCATCTTTTTCTATATTTACTTTCATCTGTCATTTTAATTCTATAATCTTTTATTTTAATCATTTTGCTGTTTAATTTATTCTGTCTTTGTAGTGACTGTATACAAAAATGTTTGTATATAATTTAACTTTGTAAAAAGATTCCATTTACTTATAAAAATTTTATAAATAAAAAATTTATTAATATTATGTAGAAACAATTTTATTAATTTCATATAGAATTAATTTTATTACTTTCATATTAACTTTTAATGACCATATGGTAATGTACCTATTTTTTATTTTCCAAAACATATCTTTTATTCTCATGAGGACTTAGTGCTTTATTGTTTACTTGAATTGTATAAATTTCTTGGTTTTCACTTTTTAGGAAATTAATTTTTCTGTATTGTCCTAAATTGTTAAACTATCAATCTTTGTATTTTTCTCAACTTATTTTGTTTTTAAGAACTCATTTTTTTATTCCCTTAGATTTTTCCTCTATTTTATCACCAACTTTATAAGCATACATTTATGTTCTTAAACGACAAAATTCAACAATTACTTTTCCATTACCTTCATCTTTCATTTATCCACAACTTTTTTTGTTTACTTGTGAAATACTATATGTATTATCCGTTGCATATTCACTTGTATTTAAGTAATTAATCATTGATTTCGTATCTTCATAGAAGTCTTCACTTTTAATATTATAAATATAGCTAATGTATCTTGATAACATAATCAATATTTTCTCCATATTTAGGTTTCATAACTCTATAGTGGAAACGATACATTAATTCTATACATAAATCAAGTATATTTAATCCAACATACATAGGTTTATCAAATGTTATTATAGTTTTTTCCATATGAATAGCACCAAGTTTTTCATTAAACATAGTTCTACATTTGAAGTTTGGTTTAGCATACAGTTTACTATTTAAAACTAATGTTACATCTTGTCTGTTTCTTATAGTCTCCATTGTTTTACCAAATACAGAATTATTCATTAATTTGTAAATATCTATTTCAAAATCATTTGTAGCTTTTGTTCTTAACTTTGTGTTTATATCTATATTCTTACTTAACCAAATAGTTTGGTATATTAAAAATTCATTTATTTTTGAATGCTGCATTCCTAGAGATAAATATTGTTATGTACTACATAATTATGTTTTTTCATCTAAAGTAGTTATTAATTTACTTAAATTTGTAGCTGGAACAAGTTTTGTTTCAGGAGTTAATGGTAAATCTGTATGTAAATCATGTAATTCTTTTGGATATTCTAAATCTACTTCAAATATATAAGCATTTTCACAATTTCTTGAAATTTTATTTATTTTTGTGTAATTAAAATTATTTGGTTCATACCACTGAAATTCACCATATGGCTAATATTGGTTCATAGCATATACACATAAATTATTTGCATCTAAATATGTTATATAATTTCATGTTTCATTATTATTAAAAATCATTTAAATATTTATTATCTGCGATTACATATCTTTTACAACATTGTGAAATTCCTCCTCTTACTCCTTTTTCAACCATTGAAAGCATATAATAATCAAATAATAATTCAAGTTCTTGTTCAGTAATTTTGAACACTTCATCCCACGATAAACCTGGTGCTGTAAAATGCCAAGAAGGAGCTAGATTAAATGTTTTTATACTTGTTTTTCCTACCTTTTCAAGAACATCATGTAACAATAGTACATCAGTTTTAAGAGACAAACCATGATATTCACAAAGATTTTTTATATTGAATTTTCCCAAACTAATTTTGCATGTTTTAATCTTCATCAGTTATGTTACAATTATTTAACTTATTGTGAAATTCTTCTCTTGTTGGTAATTGTGTTTCGTCAATTTTTTCCAAGAATACTTACAATCATATGAATAAACACGTTTTCTAATAACTAAATTAAATAATTTAATTTTTTTTAATTTATTTTTTCTTAAATTTGATGATAGTTTATCAAGTGAAAAAGCTATAAATTGAAATATATTAACATATTCCAATTTTTGGGTTTTATGTTTACCAAAGCTAATGTATTTATTTTGATTGTATGGTATTTGTTCTATTTCCGTATTATTATAACCAAAGTCTGTTACAAAAAGATTTGAATTTTAACCACAATAAATTATGTAAATAATTAGTTACAAAATCAAGTTGTTTTCGTTTTAAATTACTGTTAATGCACAATGGAGCAATACATTTTCCAGTTGCATCATCATAATGTTGACCTTTTTTATTTCTTACATTTACACAATGTAAAAACTTGTATCAATTTTCTTAATATATAGGTGGTTTCTTTGTAATTTCCATATAATTTCCATATATGTATTTATTATGATATCAAAATCCGCTTAGTTCACGTTTTTGATATTTCACTGAACATGGTTTCTGGATTTGGTTCACAATTATCCATCTTTAAAAGTAAACTTCCAAAATCAGCATAAATAACAAGTGGTACATCTTGTGTATATTAAGCATTTTTAAAATATACACATTCTCCTTAATTTCGCATTTGAACTTCTAATGCTTTTTTAGTTAAACAGTTTTGTGTATGATCCTAAAATTTTTCTTTACTATTAAAATTTGGTAAACATAAATAACAAATAAATTTTACTGTTTCATGTTTGGTGATTTGACTTGATACAAGTCTAGACAATTTTTTTATGTAACAATAGTGTTCACTATTATCTTTCTTGGAATAAAATAGATTTACATGTGTTTCCTTTTTAGATTTTGTCATTTTTAATGGATACACTAGTTATTTTTTATCTTCAACTCAAATATATAAACATTCATTGCTACATTAATTATGTTTTCTATTTTTGGAATATAATCAACTAATACAGGAAATTCAATCATTTCAATTTTTTTATCAAGATCAAGACCAACATGTTCATATTTTATTCTTATTTCAGCATCTTTATCTAAAGGAAACAAATTTGCTTTTATAGCCCATAGAAAACGTTTTTCATCATTATTTTTTACAGTAATACAAGCTTTTTTTTATTATTTTACGTAAATCAATATGACATCATCCTTTTAGTGGATTATATTTATTACTTGTTAGTTGTTAGTTGTAAACCAATAACTCTATTTTATGACTGTGCTGATTCTTGTTCTTGAAAATTAGACATTTTTTGTAAAATCTTTCTCTTGTACAGATTCTTGAACTTTTCAATTATTTCATTTGTTTGAAGTTTATATTCGAAATATAAATTAAAATTTTTTTAACTGTTATGTACTTGCAAGTAGTCTTTAATAATTAATAAAAAATTTTTGTTTTTACTGCAGTTAAGAAACGATTAGGGTCAAGTATGTCTATACTATTTTCAAAATTTATAGTTTGTATTCCATTTTCAATTAAGTAATCTTTAAATGTGTTTCTATTGCCTGGTTTCTGTTTTTGAAATATATTTGTAGAAAATGGAAACACTCTTTTTAATGGTTTATCTTCTTTAGTTAGAAAAACATTATAAATCTTATAATATGGTAATATTTTCCAAAAATTTTCACTACGATCAGCGGCATAATTTTCAACAATATTTGTTCGATTCTCACTTATTACTTCAGGAATATAAATTTTCACAATAATATTATAAATTTTACTTACTTCAATTATAGAAATTTTATAATTTTCATTTACTTCACATTTATTATTATTATTTACAAAAATATTTATTTCACTTACATATTATTTTTAAAAATATTTGTATTATTTTCCTTTACTTCAGACATATTATTTCCAAAATTTCTAAAAATAATTGAACGATTACTACTAATAAATTTCATTAAGTCAGCTTTATGTAAATTTGAATATCTTTGTTAAGTATTTATTTTACAAAATTCACAGAGTTTAGCAACAGTAAATTGTTCTAGATGTTTAGCAACTATGTAACTTTCCATTTTGTTTTTTTGTTTATTGAAAAAAAATTCATTACAATTGTAAAAAATATTTTTTAATAAAATGTTAATTATTTATAAGTGTACAAGGATTATTATTTTGTAGATAATTAAACAGAAAGAGAATTATTTTATTGTTTAGTTTAACCATTAGTTTTTAAGTTTTGGTTATCGTATAAAAAAGTAAAAAGAATTAGTTTTTAAAAGATTTAGTTTACTATTAAATTTTAAAATCAATTAGGTCAACAATCAGTTTGTTTTTAAAGAATTAGTTTTAATGATTTATTTTATTACTCAAACAGAATTATTATTATTTAATAGACAATTAATTATAAAGTTCAAGATGCTTCTTCTTCTTTGGCTTTCTTATTCTTAATATATTCTGTGGCACATGTCTTATGGATATTATTATGTTTATCTATGTGTGAAGGATTTAAATAATAACAATTTATATCTTTAATATCTTGGCAACTTTTACATTTCTTTGTAAATGTAGTTGTTTCTTTAGTATAATTTCTTCATTCTTCATTGTTCATGGAGATTTTTCTTCATTATTCATTGTTAATACTAATTTTTAATGTTCTTCACGTGGATTTCATCGTAAATGTTGCTTACAACAATATTTAGCAACACTTTTGCTGCATACACAAGGAATTCGACTTTATTTGTAATTTTTTACATGTTATTTATTTATCCATGGTCTACATATAGTTCTATAACCATCTTTTGTATATTTCTGTATAGTAAAATTATAGAATGATTTCTCTGTATTACAATATTTACAAAATTTATATTTCACAGAAAACTCTTGTCCAACTTGCTCTATTTATATATAAAAAAATTTATTAGATTTGTTAAAAAGTGAAGTTATATAATTTTTATAATTCTTTGGATTTTAATTTTGAAATTATTTGTATAAATTATATAAAAATACTCATCATCAGACTCATCAGAATCGTCATCAGATTTATAATGCTGATTTCTAAACTGTTGAATTCTATCAAAGAAAGGATTAAAAGATCTTTTAGTTACTGGTAAAGAATCAAATGCAGCCAATATATCCTCTAATGCTACTTCTTCATTTTTAATAATACTTCTACAATGCTGACATTTTTTTTTTCCTTTAACTATTTATCAATACATTCTTTGTGACAAACATGATCACTTAAACAAATAGGACAATCAATGTCTTTCTCACATAGCTAAATTATTTTGTAAGTATCTTTTTCTTTAGCTTGCATTTCTTTTTTGTTCTCCATTTATAAGGAATAATTTTCAATGGATCATTTGGCTATAAATTCAAAATTACAATTTTTAAAAAATATGTTTTATATAAAATAAAAATTTATTTTTGTAAAACCAATAAATTTTTTTCTGTTTTAATGGAAACTACTTTTATCAAGAGGCTAAAATATTTATGTATTTCTAATGAAATTAGAAAAGTAAATGACCTAGAGATTAATGTTTTATCTAATAGTATGAACTGTGTATGTTTAAATACTAGATTTGGAGAACAACTTTGTCTAGAGCTTTATAATGATTTTAAAGTTATTTTACCATATAGATTTGATATTTAAACAATAAAAAAAGTACAAATGAAACTGAAGTATAAAGGAATGAGGAAACTTAAAAACAGAAATAATGATATAGAGTTCACAATGTGAATTTTTGAAGGTAATGTATTTTTATTAACTAATTCCTTCTAATTAATTTACTTATGTTCACAGTGTGATTTTTTAAAATAATGTACTTTGTTAACTAGTGCATTTTAATAAATTTGCTTACATTCACAGTGTGATTTTTTAAAATAATGTACTTTGTTAACTAATACAGTTTATTAAGTTTACTTATGTTCACAGTATAAAATTTTTAAAGATAACTTACTTTTTTAACTAATACATGTTATAAGCTAGAGTCACTTAGTAAATTAAATAATGAAGTTAGAAATCAGTTGTTTATAGTATTTAGTTATATTATTGTAAAAAATAGGTATTTAGTAAATGTTAATAATATCGTTTGAGTTAATTAAATGTACTGAATTTTTAATTTAAATTTTAAAAATCGGTTGTTTTATATATAAAATACAGAATTTATTTTAAAGATGCGTTAGCGCGCCAGAACCTACAAAATTATTTACTTTATTCCTTATTAAACCTACTCCTGCACCACCCCTATTTGATTTTGTATTTATAACCCTGTATTCACCCGATCAGAAGTATTGTTCCTCCTGCCACTGAACTTCACTAATTCCCACTATATCTAGCTTTAATCTATCCATTTCTCTTTTTACATTTTCTAACCCACCTGCCCAATTAAGGGATCTGACATTCCACATTCCAATCTGCAGGACACCAGTTTTGTTTCTTCTTATAACGACGTCTTCCTGAATAGTTCCCTCCTGGAGAGCCGAATGGGGGACTATTTTACCTCCGGAATATTTTACCAAAGACGCCGCCATCATCATTTAACCATACAGTAAAGCTCCATGACATCGCAAAAAACTATGGCTGTAGTTTCCCCTTGCTTTCAGCCATTCACAGTACCTGCACAGCAAGGCCATTTTGGATAATGTTACAAGGCCAGATTAGTCAATCATCCAGACTGTTGCCCCTGTAACTACTGAAGAGGCTGCTGTCCCTCTTCAGGCTGTACCATCAGACATGGAATTAGAGCACCGCTGACCAGTTTTTTTCGGAGCTTTCCTAAGCCTACAACTTCATTTAACGTCTACAAACAAATTCCGCCATGATCACATTGTGTTTTGTTTTTCGACGTTTCGCTACCAGCGTTAATACAGATTACAAGTGTCTAAGTCATATTGCTCATTCAGTACCTTGTACAACCTCAAATATTCATTTTTGACCATCGTCCAAAATACTCAGTTTTGAGCCATCTGCCACCTGCATAATCTGGACACGAAAGGTTTTGGGCACCCTGTATAAACTTGTTGCTGATGATAGGGTTTCCTTCAGGGAAGTAACATAGCTCAGTAAGCGTAAAGATATCCGAAATAATTATGAGAAGCTCTCCAACAAGTTATAATGAATGGCATGTCGAAGCCGGTTAAGACGTCGACGATAAAACTCTGGACTCAGTCACATCGACTAAATATCTGGGAATAACATTCTTAGGCGATATGAGATGGAATTCAGATGTGGAACCAGTTTCTGGAAAGAAAACATTTAAGAATAATTTCTGATGAGATATTTCTGGAAAGCTGTATCTCATCTGCGAATGAGAGCGCACATACTCTCATTCAACCTGTTCCTGAATTCAGTTTCAGTGTTTGAAATCATCACCTAGTCATATCGAAGCTCACATTCACTTAGTGCCTTGCTGCCAAAACTGTAACCAATTTAGTGATTGCTGGAATGTTGGGATGCTCAGAAAGAGAGACTTTTGCATTTTTCTGGTGAAATGCAATTAGGTAAATTTAAAGAACCAGCATTTCATATAGACTGTAACAAAATGCTACTGAGTTCATACATAAGCCAAGATATGCAGAAAAAATGTCACGTTTGACGCTTCGTCGAAGAGGTCTCTGGATACTGAGCTTGGGGAGAAAACTGGCTGTGTCCTACTCGTACAAAATCTTTCAGAATTCGCCATAAGCGACTTAGGGAAGCGATGGCTACCTAAATCTGGATGAGTCAGCCACCATGACACCTTACTCTATAAACAGGATAAGGGAGATTAAAATACGTGCAGAAGTGTGCAGACCTTCATGGTCTGTTCGTCTTATATGCCAACGCAACATGAAAGGGAGCAAGTGAGGAAGGTCGTTTGTAGTCCGATCCCTCTTTTCAACCATTGCACGCTCACTGAAATGTCAGATATTGTGATAGACGATTGAAGAATAGAAAGTCAGTCAACATAGGTGAGGTGACTAGGTATGAAGACGAGCCTCTACAGTTTTGAATAGGTTATGTGAATGGACTTGCTCCCTCTCTAGCAGTATTTTATTGTAGGTCCATGGGTAAAAGAAACGTTACAAACAAATGGAAGAGGGCGCAGGTCATGAACCGCCTTTAAGAGAGGTCACACAATAAATGTGCTTAATTTTCTGCGTAAATGTTTGACACTAAAACCTGTGGAATTATGGAAGTCGTATTTTTACGCTTGCGTGCTAATGGCCTTTCTGCAGTAGTAACACCGGTTCCGGTCAGATCAGCGAAGTTAAGCGCTGTCGATATTGGTTAGCACTTGGATGGGTCACCATCCGGAGTGGGTTGCACTCAGCCTTTGTGAGGCCAGTTGAGGAGCTACCTGACTGAGAAGTAGCTTCACAGGTCACGAATTGTGACAACGGCCGGTAGAGTGGTGTGCTGGCCACACGCTCCTCTGCATCCGCAACCGGTGACGCCTAAGGATGAGGATGACATGGCGGCTGGTCGGTACCGTTGGGCCTTCAAGGCCTGCCGGGGAGACGATTTTTTCGTTTTTATGCTCGCGTATGACCACCTCCGTAACTGAGTGGTCAGCTTAGGCAGCTGACAGCCGGAAAACCTGAGAGATTCCTGGTAATGCCAGGGACTTTTCCTTGTTGGAGGACTGGTGCAGGATGCACTCAGCCTCGTGATACCAGCTGAATTGCTGCTTGACCGAGTAGTAGCAGCTTCACGGTCTGGGAAGTGTGCAAAATAACTGGGAGAGCGGTGTGCTGACCACATGCCCCTCCACATCGCATGCCATCGCAAGGTAGAGGATAACACAACGGCCTATAGATATCCCTTGGGTGCTCGCAGCCTGGCAAGGAACTCGTTATGACCAGCTGCTTATTAGCGTGTTGGTTCACGCTTTGAACGCAATAAAGCAGTGGTACTGTGTGGTGTAGATTCGACAAGTCCTTGGTAGGTCTCTGCAGTTATGTGGTACCAGAGGTCTATGCGCAGATCACCTAAATCACCTATATCACTGGCTGGTGATTTGTAGGCGTGGAGCTGGCCCCCGACAGCGTCCCAGATGTGTTCCGTCGACTTCAGAACAGCCGAATTTGGTGGCCAAGGCTTTGACGGGAGTTCACTATCATGCTCCACAAAGTACTGTAGCACGATTCTGGCTTTGTGATGCAGACAGTTACCCTGCTGGTAGATGTCATCGTCGTAGGGAAAGACATCACGAATGACGGGATGCAGATGCTCCGCAGTAATGTCCACGTAGTCCACAGTTGTTGTGGAGCCTTCCCATGGGAGCCCAGGTGAATGTCTTGCATGGCATAATGCAGCCCCCACTGTCCTGCGTAGTGGCGCAGTGAATGTTTCAAACAACCTTTCGCCTAAATGACGGCGTATCCTGTCACAACCATTGACCTAAGGTAAGATAAAAAAAAGTGATTCATCCGTCCAGGTGACACATTCCACTGGTTCACGGTACAACGTCGATGATTCCGTGCCAACTTCAATCATAACTGATAAAGTCGTGCGTCAATAAGGGAACACACAGGCGTCGTTTGTTACTGAACCCAATGTTCAACATCATATATGCTTCAGAACGCCACCTGTTATGTGTTACACGATGGGTAAGCCTCCTTCCTCCAAGTTCTATGATGAGGCGTGGGCGTCCAACACCTTGTCACCCACCGAGCGAGGTGGCGCAGTGGTTGGACACTGCACTCGCATTCGGGAGGACGACGGTTCAATTCCGCGTCCGGCCTTCCTGATTTAGGTTTCCCGTGATTTCCCTAAATCACTCCAGGCCGGGATGGTTCCTTTCAAAGGGCACAGCCGACTTCCTTCCCCGTCCTTCCCTAATCGGATGAGACTGATGACCTCACTGTCTGGTCTCCTTCCCCAAACTTGTCACCTACTCATGATTTCACCGTCTTCCAACCACTTTTCATATTTGCTCACTACAGATGCACTCAAACTTCCAACCTTCTTCCTCGTTCCCAAGACGCTCGTTCCGAGGCGCTGGGCCAGAACAATCTAACTTTTGTCAAACTCTATTATGTCAGTGGATTTCCCTATTTCGGCCATTACCATCGTTAGAACGACTCCCCACTCGTATCTGTCCCGACTATACGGGGTGAACATTAATAAAACTGACGAACTAAGGAGCGGATTCCTGACTGGAAGCCGGCTGGGGTGGCCGAGCGGTTCTATACGCGACAGGTTGGAGCCGCGCGACCGCTGCAGTCGCAGGTTCGAATCCTGCCTCGGACATGGATGTGTATGATGTCCTTAGGTTAGTTAGGTTTAAGTAGTTCTAAGTTCTAGGGGACTGATGACCTCAGAAGTTAAGTCCCCATAGTGCTCAGAGCCATTTGAACCATTTGAACAGTTCCTCTGACTATGTGCCGTGTGTTCCTTGCGTGTTGCAGACTCTGTGACTGACGCAGTGTACTGCAAGGCAAAATTGTCTGGTATTCGTGTCGAGAACAAGCCGATGTGGTGTTTGTATACAGCCAAGCAGATGGAAATGGTCAATAGGCAGCACAGCTATACCAAAACGTGTACCATCACAGTCGTCAACCACATCACACAACATTTAAAGCCCTTTCTCGGAGTTTTTGTGATCATGCGTCCTTCCAGACAGACGAACGTGCAGGGAGGCAGTGGTCTGTGCATACACCAGATTTGGAAGACAGGTTTCTACAGGATAATGGGACGAACTCTAGTACAAGATCCTGCACCAGTACATGTCCCCCCCCCCCCCTCCGGCCTTCGTAACCTAGCATCAAAGAACTCCCTCAATACTCCATCCGTGTCCTTTTATCCCTTTTGGCTTCCTCCGTTTTGTCCGTTGAAGTGTGTTTACCGACCTGTGTGCACAAAAACACAATATTTTTCTTTTAGACACCACGGCAAACACTTATACATACGTCCTCATAGTACAGGATTCTCAACGTTTACTCGTAAAGTACATGCTTCCAAACCTTGTGAATATAAATACATCAATGTATTAGCGTCACAGAAATATAGCGACGGAATTAAGAATTGTTCTCCATCAAGCACCAGTCTAACATTCATCAAACTTCGTAGAAATGTTCGTTACATAACAGGCATTAAATGACTGAACTTTCATTCCATTCGGAACTGATGTCCATCATCAGCAGCAATATGAGGTGTGGCCCCTGAGCCACGAATACAAGAGCATATCCATTGTGCCGTGAAAGCAAACAGCCTCTGAACGTCACGAAATTCTTTGTCAAACACATGGTGTGCCAGTTCACGAACATTTCTGGTTGGAGTCTGGTATGACATTATGCGTATTTCCGTTACATCCCAGACATGCTCTATGGGTCACAAATCAAGGGACTGGACAGAGCAGTCAAGGACCCGCAAATTCCTCAAGACAGTCGTGGTGTGAACTGGAGTGTGCAGTGTTGCATTATCGTGCTGTAATATCCCATTTGGTATGTTGATCAAAAGTGTATGACAAAAGGGCTTACCATTCTTATCACATACTGGTGATCATTCATCCTCCCTTCAACAATTATCGAATCAGTCCTATCGTTATCACCTGAAACTCCCCCCCCCCCACCCCCAACTATGATTCCGGGGTTGGAGAGGAATCGCTGCTTCCTATGACCTTTCACCAGGCTGTCTACTGACACACTGGCGTCAATCTGACCGCCACAAGCAGGAGCGAGACAACATTCCACTTAACGTCCCAACTGATATTGACTCTACATCACACAAGTATTTGTTCTCTATGGCATGGTGTTATTTCAACTGTTGTCATCCGTCTGTCCGCTATAATTAGCCGAAAAACTCCGTGACCTTCTTGTGGTGTAGTCCATCTGAAAGGACCCAAGCCTACTCTTCCCTCCTCACTGTTGTCCTTCGTGCATCTCGTCACCACTAGTTTTGTACTCATTACACGTCGGCCAATTGTCTGGGCGATCTGTCGGTATGACGACCCATCTCCTCGATACCAGAATTTGTGTCTAACAAACATTTGGTAGAGGGACTCCTTGCACTATTTAAGGGCACTGGTTGGCTTTACTAGATATACAGGGAGCGATACCGCACAATAAACCTAGTTTCCTTGCGGGCAGTGGCGGATTAGACCTAAGCAGTTTTAGCTCTCCTGTTAAAATCAATCAAACAGTCAATCCCTCATACCAATGATTCTATATTTCTCAAAGTCCGAAAGTAGCGACAAACAGCAAGTGCCCTTCCTCTTGGCATGCTGTATTGTTTATCTTCACCTCAAAAGTTCCAGTAACGTTACACTCACCCAGTAGTCACCATGTCCTCACACCATTCTATATCGGTAGGAACGGCTTTTTTCGTACTGAAAATAATTTCACGCAAGGACGAAATTCTGACCAACATATCCCATAGACATGGAGTCTGAGATTGGCAATTTTCGGTCTACATGTTCATTGCGTAACACTTTCCATTTCCATCAGTGTAAAAGAAAACAGCTACCTCGCACACCGTAAACAAAGCAGCACCAGCTGCTTTCATCTCGTTGATCATATCTTTTTAGACAAAGCTTAAACCAAGCAAATATCTATTTACGTGGTAATGAATGCATTGTAGGATCAAGATGTACAGCTAGTCATGATAAACAACATATTGCCACACAGTACTGAGACGCCTCTAATACAATTTAATTTAAAAATAATTAACAATGCGACATTTATGAGTAACCAGACGCTAATATCAGGTTCATTGTTACCCATTATAAGATCTTGGCATTAGTTTCTAATAGCTTTATAGGCAAACTAATCAGAGTACATAATAGAAAGACAGCTAAAAACCATGAACCACTACTGGGGTTAGAACTTTGTAAACTGAAAAGGAAAATTTACATGTCTATTATTCAGAATCATGCTTTAGTTGCATCTATGAAAATTCTGCCAACTTATAAACAAAAGTTATTAAAAGCTCTGGAAGCATGCACATAGTGCCTGAAATTACTTATACAAGAGACACTGAAGCAGTCTGTAATACAAAAGATAAAAGAACAGCCAAGAGATCACGTTAACACAATATTTATCTGGATGGAATAATCATAAATGGAAATTTGCAGGTATCTGGTGTTCTAATAATCATTTGCTAATACAACATACACAATAAGATCAAAGTACCTGAAGGAATACCAAACAGCCATTTTTGCTGATTGCTGTATTTTTCAAGCAATTTAATACACAGTCACGGAGTTAATAGTTAGCAAATTGGGTTTCTGTCGCACCTAAAAATTTATATATAAATTTAGCTCAAAATCGTCCCTTAGAAAAAAATTAAAACTCCCCGTCAGATGCCAGATGTATCAAATTTTTTTGCTCACTTACTCGAGCGTGAATGAGGGAATGAAGAGATGGCTCCACACCACCAACAAGTTACGAGTGCACAATTTTTTTGACTATGAACAAAAGTATTACCTCTTAAAGTTTTAATTTCATTTTGAATGTATTCAATAAAGGTAATTTGAACAGACATGTTCCCCTTCGGACTACACACTTAGACTTTTACAAAAGACTAGTAAAAATTTATACTTATAAATGGAAGAAACTATAAGGAAATGTGTGCAGTGCAGAGAGGAGAAGCCACTCAGTGTATATGATTTACAAATATTTAAAAAAAATAAACATTGTAACATATGCAAAGAATGTGCAAAAAGGTACTGTAGAAATAAGTGTCTTGTCAACAAAGAACTAATGTCATCCATCAAAACTGCCATAACAACAAAAAAGTTCAATATGTGTCAAGAAATTAAAGATTTTGATTGTTTTTATGCAAATCCATCTATAAAGGATGGACATGCAAGCACATGCATAGCTTGTGTACTTGAAGAAAGAAAAAGTAAAGTGATGTGTGTACGTGGAACTGAAGCAAATAAAAACAGTTTTAGAATGCATCTACTTTCGAACAAGCATCGAAATTTTCTAGAAGCAGTCATTTAGAAAATTCAGTAATAAAATTTTATTTATTTTTAAAAATCCAACATAAAAAATTTGTTCTTTTATAAATAACAAAAAACGGTTCAAATGGCTCTGAGCACTATGGAACTTAACATCTATGGTCACCAGTCCCCTAGAACTTAGAACTACTTAAACCTAACTAACCTAAGGACAGCACACAACGCCCAGTCATCATGAGGCAGGGAAAATCCCTGACCCCGCCTGGAATCGAACCCGGGAACCCGGGCATGGGAAGCGAGAACGCTACCGCACGACCACGAGTTGCGGACTATAAATAACAGTGCAAAACGTTTATTTGTATTGCCCACTCCAATTCTGCAAAAGTAATAAAAATTTATCCTTAATAAAGAAGTAGACAACTTCAGCAATTCACAGTCGCCAATCTTCGCTCCTTTTGTAGGAGAGAAGGTTGGAAAGGATATAGTAAGATGAGAAAGTCAGAGTTAATTAATTTTATAACCAAACAAATCATTCAAGAAAGAAGGACTAGCATAAGACTCTAGAGAAAACTGCCTTTCGCTAAAATTGAAAGTACTGATGTAATTTTCTGAAGTGTTGAGGATAAACCATTGAAAGAAATATTTCCATTTTCTACCAGTGTGTTCGGGAGACAAAGAGATAGAACAACAGTTAACCAATATCTAGTCAATAAAGCATTTGCAGAGAGACTGCAAACAATAAATTTGAGAACAATCTAAACTTGCTTCAGCCAAAATTCTTCTTCAATGCATCAAAGCCAAAAATCATGGACACCGTGAAGGACCAACTAAAGATTCATATAGGAAAAAAATCACTTCACTTTACTTTCAACTACCCAGTTCCTACTACTTTTTGGAAACAATTTTTATGTCTTTTATTAACAATTTTGCATCTCTACTTCCAACTACTTTTTTGCAAAACTAATAAATTTTTTCCTCGGTAATTGGAAGTTGAAAATAAAATGTCCACCACAAACGAAAAGAAATGTTCTTTAACAGAACTACTTGGAAATAAAATAAAACCAACTAACGAAAGTTTTGGATTATGGTTACCTGCGGAAAATTTAAATAATAATAATCTTCTTACAAATGTTGGCGATATTATTTGTACAAAAGAAAAAGAAAAATTAGAAGTATTTAAACTAATTACTGAACCATTTTGCGACAATATTATGTTAGTTAAAATAACAGGTTTTATAAATTGCGAAACCTATATCCTATAGTTTAACTGCAAACACGGAAGGAAAGACAAGAGCTGCAGCTCAGATGTTCATATGTGTGTGAAATCTTATGGGACTTAACTGCTAAGGTCATCAGTCCCTAAGCTTTCACACTACTTAACCTAAATTATCGTAAGGACAAACACACACCCCCATGCCCAAGGGAGGACTCGAACCTCCGCTGGGACCAGCCGCACATTCCGTGACTGCAGCGCCCTAGACCGCTACTCTAATCCGGCGCGGCAGCTACACATCCAAAATATGAATATCCCACAGAAAGATTCCATAATTATAAAGTCTATAGATCCTAACTCCCACGCTAACCTGATGCACAAACGCACCTTTGTTACCTTTCCCTCTCATACCCCCTTGCTCCCTCTCGTTCCCCCACAGGGGAACAGGTACTCAGTTCCCAATCTGAATATCAGGTCCGAAAATCCCTTCACGTCCTCAGCAATGCTGGTCCCGCTTTCCGTTATGCATTGGCCACCTAATTACCCATGATGCCCTTATTTACCACTATAGGCACCACATAGAACCACTGCCTCCCAAATCCAAGCCCGAGCATACTGTAGTCAAAAATGTCTTATGTACTGTGACCACATATACCAAGATTTTAAAAACCCATCAACTTGTCCCCATTTCAGAAACAATCACATCCTCGAACAATGTCCTATCTTGCAATCCACACCACAGTGTAACGCTTACATTTTATCACGTATGACCTATTCTCAGAAGTGCAAGATAAAATCCTCTTCCACAAAACCAGAAATGACTGTCTCAATATGTCACACAGAAACACCACTCTATACTATCAACTCCCTACACCTTATCCTCACCACAAAATGCACTAACACAAAAAAGATCACAGCAACAAGCAGGAGTTGTGCGAAATAAATGAAATTTGGTTGGCGCGTTTCTACGTCTGAAATATGATATCTATTCAGATTTCGCACCAGCCGCGTAAAGGTGGCGCTAGTAGCACCACTATGAGGGTGCAAATCAGGTTACCTTTAAATACAAGCTGTAACCGTCGTGAGCGTTAGTAACCTTTGAGACTGGACGATGTGAGTTGATGTTAGTGGTGAGTTAGTTTTAGTCAAGACCGCCTTTAAGACGATAAAGACGCCATTATTAACACCTTACGGAGTTTGAATGAGGTCACGTAATACGGCTACGAGACGTTGGATGTTTCTTCTGCGATATTGCAGGAATATTTGGCCGAAATGTAGCCACTGCACATGATTGCTGGATGTGGTGGTCACGAGAATCTACGTTCACAAAAAGACCTGGCTCAAGACTGCCATGTGGCACTATCGAGAAGGAAGAGCATCGTGTTTGGCGTATGGCTCTGGTGAGTCTTATTGCGTCTGCAGCAGCATTGGGAGCAGCAAGTGGCTCCCCAGTGAAACAATGAACTGTTACAAAATGGTTATTTCAAGGACAGTTACGAGCCAGACGCCCTGTTCCATGCATTCCACTGACCCTAAACCACCATCATTTGTGCCTTCAGTTGTGTCAAGCGAGAAGTCTGTTGCGTTTTTGATGATAGCTGGTTCCGCGTCGGTGCTAGTGACTGCCGTGAGTTGGTTAGAAAGAGGCCAGTTGAGGGCCTGCAGCCAACATGTCTGCATGCCAGACACACTGGACATACACCTGGAGTTATGGTATGTGGTGCGATATCCTATGACGGAAGGGCACGGTCGGGGTCATCGCAAGCACGCTATCTGCAAATTTGTACGTCAGTCAGGTGATCCGACCCGTTGTGTTGCCATTCATAAGCAATATTCCAGAGGGTGTTCTCCAACAGTGTAACGCTCACCCACATACCGCTGTTGTTACCCAACGTTGTCTACAGAGTGTCGACATGTTGACTTGGCCTGTTCGATCACCAGATCTGTCTCCAATAGAGCGCATATGGGATATCATCGGACGACAACTCCAGCGTAATCCAAAAAGAGCATTAATTGTCCCTCCGCCCAAGTGCAACAGGCGCGGAACTTCATCCAACAAACTGACATACGGCACCTGTACAACACAATGCATGCATGTTTGTATGCTTGCATTCATCAGTCTGGCGGTTACACCGGTTAGTGATCTTGCAATGTTAATCAGTTAAATATGTTACTTAGACAAACGCATTCCCAAAATTTCATTACCCTTTATTGATTATTTTTTGGTGCTGCGATTTTTTTCGTCGGTGTATGTAACCCTTTTCATCACAACTGTACTCCAAAATATCACTCACTTCGAGCGAAGACTCCATATCTGTCAAGTCAAACGGGCTTCTCGTTTCATTTCTCCCGGGTTCGATTACCGGCGGGGTCAGGGATTTTCACCTGCTTCAAGATGATTCGGTGTCTGTGTCGTCCTCATCATTTCATCATCATTCATGAAAGTGGCAAGATTGGACTGAGCAAAGGTTGGGAATTTCTACGGGCGCTGATAACCGCGCCGTTGAGCACCCCACAAACCAAACATCATCACCATCATCATCGTTTCATACCACACATTTGACCACGACCACTTCCATTTCACTTTCTTCCGCCTAGGTACCCAAATATCTTCCCCCAGTTGACATACAGAAGCACCAACATCGTTATTCAACCAAAACGATCACTTAGGAAATACGAGGGTTGTCCAGAAAGTAGGTTCCGATCGGTTGCGAAATGGAAACCACAGTGACCCAGAAACGTTTTATTTGCAGTTACGTACACCTTCCATCTACTTGTCTACATAGTCGCGGCTCCAACTTTGAGTTCTGTCGTAGTACTAAGTTTCCAAATTCCTCGTCATAGAAAGCAGCCGCCTGTGCTTTCGGCCAGTTATCTGCAGTCTGCAGCTCGTTGCCTGTGGAAAAATTTTGTCTTCATAGCCAGCGGTTCTCGTGAGCATAGATGAGAATCAGGGGGAGCCAATTACCGACTGTATCGTGGGTGGTCAAAC
Source organism: Schistocerca serialis cubense (assembly GCF_023864345.2). Taxonomy (NCBI): domain Eukaryota; kingdom Metazoa; phylum Arthropoda; class Insecta; order Orthoptera; family Acrididae; genus Schistocerca; species Schistocerca serialis. The sequence goes on along the minus strand of NC_064640.1, from coordinate 137,854,673 downwards.
ACTTTTCATCGGAAAAGCTGCAGGAGTGTCTTCATTGCCCCTGCAGCGTGCGGCCGAGAATTGGCATGAAGAGGGAACTGCTCGACAATTATGTTATGTGGCCGCACCACACAGTTACGAAATCTCTAACCAGGCTCTCATACTTAGCGGGAGACGCTATTCCCTACGCATCTTTACGTGCTCACTGTTCACTCAAAACTGAAAAGAGCGATGCGACACGATTGACGGGCATACTAGAGACACTGCCCAAAATATCTGTGCAAAGTTTTACCCGGATTTTCCCAGTGGTTTCCATTTCGCGACCGATGGTAACTTACTTTCTGGACAACCCTCGTAATTACACTATGTGATTAAAAGTATCCGGACACCCCCAAAAACATACGTTTTTCATATTAGGTGCATTGTGCTGCCACCTACTGCCAGGTACTCCATATCAGCGACCTCAGTAGTCATTAGACATCGTGAGAGAGCAGAATGGGGCGCTCAGCGGAACTCACGGACTTCGAACGGGGTCAGGTGATTGGGTATCACTTGTGTCATATGTCTGTACGCGAGATTTCCACATTCCTAAACATCCGTAGGTCCACTGTTTCTGATGTGATAGTGAAGTGCAAACATGAAGGTACACGCACAGCACAAAAGCGTACAGGCCGACCTCGTCGTTTGACTGAAAGAGACTGCCGACAGTTGAAGAGGGTCGTAATGTGTAATAGGCAGACATCAACCCAGACCACCACACAGGAATCCAAACTGCGTCAGGATCCACTGCAAGTACTATGGCAGTTAAGCGGGAGGTGAGAAAACATGGATATCATGGTCGAGCGGTTGCTCATAAGACACACATCAAGCTGGTAAATGTCAAAAGACGCCTCACTTGGTGTAAGGAGCGTAAAAATTTGGACGATTGAACAGTGAAAAAACGTATTGTGGAGTGACGAATCACGGCACACAATGTATCGATCCAATGGCAGGGTGTGGGTATGGCGAATGCCTGGTGAACATCTGCCAGCATGTTTAGTGCCAACAGTAAAATTCGGAAGCGGAGGTATTATGGTGTGATCGTGTTTTTCATGGAGGGGGCTTGCACCCCTTGTTTTGCGTGGCACTATCGCAGCACCGGCCTACACTGATGTTTTAAGCACCTTATAGGTTTCCACTCTTGAAGAGCAATTCGGGGATGGTGATTGCAACTTTCAACACGTTCGAGCACGTGTTCACAATGCATGTCCTGTGGCGGAGTGGTTACACGACAGTAACACCTCTGTAATGGACTGGCCTGCACAGAGGCCTAACCTGAATCCTACAGAACACCTTTGGGATGTTTTGGAACGCCGACTTTTACCAGGCCCCTCCGACCGACATCGATACGTATTCTCGGTGCAGCACTCCATGAAGAATGGGCTGTCATTCCCCAAGAAACCTTCCAGCACCTGATTGAGCGGATGCCTGCGAGAGTGTAAGCTGTCACCAAGGCTACGGGTGGACCAACACCATATTGAATTCCAGCTTTACCGATGGAGGGCGCCACGAACTTGTAAGTCATTTTCAGCCAAGTGTCTGGACACTTTTGATCACATAGTGTATCAACACTTGGAGATCATCGGCTTTACTAACATCATCTCTATGTTTGTCTCCTTTGTATACATATTTTTTCTAATTAAATCGTATCTTAAAAATATGTATGGCTGCAGAACAGTTTACATTCTACTGCTAGCCCGTCCATCTTTCGGAGAATGAAACAATAATAAAGAAAGAACTTAGCTTCCTATTCTATCTCTGAAATTCATGAGTATCAAGTATTGACTCCTTTGAGAAAAAAGGTCTTTCACAGGCCAGCAGAAGTTGTACGTTAATCTTCTTAGCAGATAATATAAGAAAACGTGAAAAGTAGTTAAGAAGTATGCTGAAAGCTGTCCTCACAACAGACCCACTTCAAACTTACTTAGAGAGAGATGGATAAGTCTGCAGCATACGGAGCGACCTAAATATATATTCTGCCAGATGTTGCTCATAATTTACATGTTAGCTCCAGAGGAATTACGACCACCATCAGTGTTCGCAATTTGAGTGCAAAGAGTTTCCATCCATATTATGGGCAACTTAACCAGCAGGATGACAGACCAAACATGAAGTTCCGTCCGTCGGATATGATGTGACATCCGGATATTTAGTTCTTTGTTTGTTTCTTTCTTTCTTCAAATTACTGTCTTTAGCAATGAAGTACTCTTAACAAATCAGGGCAATCTGAATGCAACAAATATGCACTATTGATCCGCTGAGAATCTGCACTAGACAATAGGATGACCATGAGAGGCAGTGGAGTGTGAATGTTTGGTGTAGCATTATTGAATACTATGTATTCATCCCTTGCTTCACTAAAGATACACACAACTTCTTACCAAAGTGCTACCGATTTCACTAGAGGCAATATCATTTGAAATAAATAAATGTCAGTGGTATCAGCACAGTTGGTGCCTAGCTGCTGACTCGCTTGTGGCTAGGAAATCATTCACAAACCTCTTTCCTTGTTGCTGAACAGGACATGAAGGCATTATCGGCTGCTACATACAAGTTTCGGTGACCAGTCAGAATTTCAAACACCGCATTGCTGCAATGCGTGCAATGATATTGGAGGAATCTCTTTCATTCGTCCAGAAGTACTTGCACCAGTGGTTACAAACATGTATTGCAACAAACAGTCGGCATTTTTGATTATATAAATCTTACATTGTGGAAGCGTTTATAATCACTTTTCTTTTTGTTACTGTTGTAGATTTTTTAATTTTACGGTTTGAGTCGAACCCACTCTGCATTTGTGTCAGGTTTCCAATAATGCCATCGATGAAGTCACCATGTAACATTGCCAGGTTTCTAGTCAATTCCTCCACCCACTCCTCTGATATCATAGCCCAATTGACCTATGTGTAAAGAGGCAGGAAATTCCAGAGCACTGCCAGCCCAATTGTCCAAACCGTGAAATGGCGGGAAATTAAAAAAATTCAAGGTAATCAGTTGCCGTTTGGTGTAAAATCAAAGACGGCTGACCTATGAATCCCGCTGAGGGAGCATAGTTGCTATGTCACTCGTGCCTAGTATAGAACCCAAGATAGCCACTGGGTTTTCTACAGACCTTTGCTGTCGCAATCCAAAAAGGTGGACCTGTGGATATCAGCCTAGTCTACATAGTTACCAGGTCACCTATGTGAAGTACAGAATCCAAGATGGCCACTGGGTTTTCCCTAGCCTCTATAATGTCATAATCCAAGATGGTGGATCTGGAATATGGGCATTAACTGCATGTTTGCAAGGTCACTTGACCTAATAGAAAATCCGATATGGTGTACCTGAGGACAGCCTCTGCGGCGCAAGAATCCGACATAGCGATCCAATATGGCTGACCTGGGCATATGAGGACAGCCAGATAATATGTGCTAAGAGTCCAGTTGTTCTAAGTTTAAAATGCTTGTAGTTCATTTGTCCAAATTTTAAAGTAACAGGCCGGCCGCGGTGGCCGAGCGGTTCCAGGTGCTTCAGTCCGGAACCACGCGGCTGCTACGGTCGTAGGTTCGAATCCTGCCTAGGGCATGGACGTGTGTGATGTCCTTAGGTTAGTTAGGTTTAAGTAGTTCTAAGTTCTAGGGGATTGATGACCACAGCAGTTAAGTCCCATAGTGCTCAGAGGCATTTGAACCATTTTGTCTCTATGACACGAGTAAACAACACGCCTTGTTGCACCAGGCCTCACAGCCAGACATGCCAGGTCTGACTGCTTGACTGCTTCTGGACCACACCACCCCACATCCAATCGACTGTCTGGCAAGAAGTGTGGGAAGTTCTTGGCGATCATTTTTCAACATAACAACACTTTTAGTGAAGTGTAAATGAGTCTCTTCTTATAAGGGGAGCAATCAATAAGTAACACATTTCATTTTTGAAAGCAGGTTGGTTTTATTCAGGGTTCCAATACACCATAATATTCCCCACTCTTTTGGCTACAAAATCGTGTATTTCTACGTAATCTCTACTCAATGTGACGGCCTTTCGCCATGTTACTAATGGAGCCTATATGCCTGGATAGTACGACTCTACTGGTCGACGTTAGAGCCAACGTATGGCTGCGTCAATAACCTCACCATTATCCACGTACTGCTTACCACAGAGTGCAGCCTTCATTGGTCCAAACAGATGGAAGTCGGAAGGTGCGAGATCTGGGCTGTGGGGTGAACCTTAGGAAGAACAGTCCAATGAAATTTTGTGAGCTCCTCCCATGTGCGCAGATTTATTAGATGTCCAGTTGAGCAGCGAGGTGTTTGATTGTGATCGGTCGATCACCTGGAATGAGAACGTTCGCAAAATCCAACGTTGCAGGAGTTACAGCTGTGTGTGGCCAGCCAGCTTGTGGCAGATCGGACAGGTCTGCACGATCTTGTTGCTATGATGACAGACACCATGCCAAAGGTCTCACTGCGCTTTTGTTCACTACCAGGTCGCTGTAGACATTCTGCAAGCACCTATGAATATCTGTGATGCTCTGGTTTCCCACCAACGGGAACTCAACGACAGCTCTCTGCTTGGAACGCACCACCGCTACAGACGCGAATTTGAAGCTACGTATAGCGTCGTCACCTATCAGAACTTTAGGGAAGTATAGGGGCTGAAGCGGGAATATTCAACGATATGCCACAACAAATTCTGCATTTTTTCAAGCGAAACTGGCCTAAAAATGTGTTACATTACTTACTAAATGTCCCTTGTAGAATGGATACGTGCTATTCAGATGAGCCTGCCCATTTTATATGATAAAATTGAACCAAAGTATAGTTTTAACAGTGTGTAAATGAGTCCCTTCTTATAGAAAAGATACGTGCATTGCAGATGTGCCTGTCCTTCATATGGTTTTACAATCTCATGCTGTGCACAATTATTGGACAGGGTCGATGTAGAAGGGAAAAAAAAGTGATTAGAGTTTAACAAACTACGTTTATTTGTATTTTTTTTTTTTTTTTTTTAGATTTAACATTTCAGTCACATTGCAGTTCAGCTAATAATATGTTTTTTTCAACATGTATCTCCTGTAAGTCAGACAAGCACAAGCAATTTTACAGCTCTGTTAATACACACATTGTGGTTAGCACACTGGACTCGCATTCGGGAGGACGACGGTTCAATCCCGCGTCCGGCCATTCTGATTTAGGTTTTCCGTGATTTTCCTAAATCGCTTCAGGCAAATGCCAGGATGGTTCCTTTGAAAGGGCACGGCCGACTTCCTTCGCTGTCTTTCCCTAATCCGATGAGACCGATGACCTCGCTGTTTGGTCCTTTCCCCCAAAACAACCAACCAACCAATACACACATCAAAAAAAGTTTCGCATCATCCCGGTTCCCAGAACTCCTGAAGATAGACGTTGACTGTGGGTTTTTATCACAGATACAGTCCCTTTGGCTGTTCAGAGATGTCACTAAACCCGCCCAAAGATATAAACAACCATGCATGATCAGTGCCTATTAGACGGAGGGGGTTCGACAGCCGATCATTTTCAGTCATTCCACCAGGAAGGAGGTACACGGCTCGTGTTGTCTGTAGTTCAACCATGCCTAGACGGTCAATACCGCAATTCGATTGCGTCCGCATTGCTACTTTGTGCCAGGAAGGGCCCTCAACAAGAGAAGTGTCCAGGCGCCTCGGAGTGAACCAAAGCGATGTTGTTTGGACATGGAGGAGATACAAAGAGACAGGAGCTGTCAATGAAACGCCTCGCTCAGACCGCCCAAGGGCTACTACTGCAGTGGATGACCGCTACCTACGGATTATGGCTCTGAGGAACCCTGACAGCAACGCGACCATGTTGAATAATGCTTTTCGTGCAGCCATAGGACATTGTATTACGACTCAGACTGTGCGCAATAGGCTGCATGATGTGCAATTTCACTCCCGACGTCCATGGCGAGGTCCTGCTTTGCAAGCACGACACCATGCAGGGCGGTACAAATGGGCCCAACAACATGCCGAATGGACCAATCAGGATTGGCATCATATTCTCTTCACCTATGATTGTCGCATGTGCCCTCAACCGGACAATCATCAGAGACGTGTTTGGAGGCAATCCAGTCAGGCTGAACGCCTGAGACACACTGTCCAGTGAGTGCAGGAAGGTGGAGGTTCCCTGCTGTTTTGGGGTGGCATTATGTGGGGCCGACGTACGCCGCTGGCGGTCGTGGAAGGCCCCGTAACGACTGTAAGATACGTGAATGCCATCCTCCGACCGATACTTCAACCATATTGGCAGCATATTGGCGAGGCATTCATCTTCAAGAACGACAATTCGCGCTCCTATCGTGCACATCTTGTGAATGACTTCCTTCAGGATAACGACGTCGCTCGACTAGAGTGGCCATCATGTTCTCCAGACATGAACCCTATCGAACATGCCTGGGATAGATTGAAAAGGGCTGTTTGTGGACAACGTGACCCACCAACCACTCTTACGGATCTACGCCGAATCTCCGTTAAGGTGTGGGACAATCTGGACCAACAGTGCATTGATGAACTTGTGGATAATATGCCACGATGAATACAGGCATGCATCAATGCAAGACGACGTGCTACTGGGTATTAGAGATACTGGTGTGTACAGCAATCTGTACCACCACCTCTGACAGTTTCGCTGTATAGTGGTACAACATGCAATGTGTGGTTTTCATGGGCAGTAAAAAGGGCGGAAATGATGTTTATGTTGATCTCTATTCCAATTTTCTGTACAGGTTCGAGAACTCTCGGAACCGACGTGATGCAATTTTTTTATGTGTGCAGTATCTGTTTACAGAAAATATAGTGCAGAACTGTGTAGAATATTTGTAAAATAGCTTAACAGTATACAAAAAATATGTACACAATAGGTCCCACAGGTTGGAATGGCTTAATATGAAGGGCTTGTTTCAATAGTGGTATAAGTCCATTTTTGGTCATTCTGAGATACAGAATCCTAAAATTAAATGAGCGATGAAAAATCTGCAGTTGAGATACCAGAAATATTCAGGTATATATTCTTTAATATTTATGGTATCCCAACTGCAGATTTTTTAGCGCTCATTTAACTATAGGACTCTGTATCTCAGAATGAACAAAATGGACTTGTACCACTAGTGAAATAAGCCCTTCATACGTTTTCACAGATTATGTATCTTCAACAACTTGGAACAAGTTTTACGGCTTGGAATAAACTTTAACTATAGTTATATTGTCAAAATAGATTCAACAGATGAAATTGTAGCACATGACATGATTTTTACTTTACAGCCTGCAAGTGAGACGTAATATAAAAATAGTTATGATCCTGATTTATATCCTCAGGAGAAGAAAAAAATTATACTAATTCATATACATATTATGCTGAGAGTATGCACTCACATACATTGTATGCACTATCACACATATGTTCATGTGTGCACGCACACACACACATGTATGCGCACACACACACACACACACACACACACACACACACACACACACAATATATATATATATATTGACTTTTTCCACTGTGTACAAACGTTAGTGACTGATCGATTAGAGGATACAGAAACAAAAGGTCTAATGGACTTATGTCTGTAAATGCATGGTTTCCATGCTAGACACCATTTACACAATCATACTTTGTTACAGAGACTGTGGTCTAATGCACACTGCACCATGCAGCCACAGTTACAGTATTTGTTGAAAATGGCTCCCACCTGCTACAAACCATGTGTCTGTGCACTGTAGCATGTTCTGTTTTACACGTTCACATTGGCTAGGCTGCATCCAGCAGTGTCAAAGCCAGCAAGAATACACTGCTCCAGTGTCTCCAAATCTGGCATGGGCTCTGCATACACGAAACTTTTGAGATGTTCCCATAACCAGAAATCACACGGGTTGAGATCCGATGACTGAACAGGCCATGCAACTGGACCCCGTTATCCGGTCCATCGACCAGGGAAGACACGATTGAGATGCGTCCGGACGTTAATAGAGAAGTAGGCTGGAGCACCATCATTTAGCAGCCACATAACCCTTCGTATCATCACTGGCACTTCTTCCAGCAGGGGAGGCAAAGTCATCCGCAAGAAACGCCGATAGTTCTGGCCTGTCAGGTGACGTGGAAAGAAGACTGGTCGCAGAATACAGTTGCCAATTACTGCAGCCCATAAATTCTGGCTACTCCAATTTTGGTGTCCGCTGTCACCATACCATGGGGGTCCTGCAAACTATCCCACAGATAACGCATGAAAGTTGAAGATACCACTCTGCATAAAGGTGGCCACACCTGTGAATAGGATGGATGACACAGATCCTGGAATTCTGGTTGCCTGTTGAAGAAACCAGTGACAAAACTGCTTCTGATCTGGGAAGTCTGTCGCTAGTAACCCCTGTACATGCTGTAAGCGATAAGCGAGTAACAATTGTCATGGAGAATGTTCCACATTGTGGTCTGACTTATCCTGTGCTGGTGGGCCAACTGCCTGGTACTGACGCGGGGTTCGCCTTCCACAGTGTTAATCACATTTCCCTTCAAGTCTGGTCTCCGAACATTTCGGGTACATCCTTCATGATTTCCTGCTTCCCGAAACGACCCTGTCTCAGACAAATGGCGAAACACTGTTGCAAACATTGAACGCTGTGGTTGTTGTCGGTGGTGATACGTCTCCTGATACAACCTTGCTGCCCACAGCCCTTTGTCATTTGCCTTTCCATTAGTAAACACCATGTGAGTCAACAAGAGAAGTGAATCAGACACAACGTTACCAGTTACTATGCCAGGAGAAGGCGCTAGGGAATGACGTATGAGGAACAGTACCACCCTCTAGGAGGAAACCATGCATACTGTAACTGTGGTTGCGTGGTACATCGCATATTAGACCGCAGTCTCTGTAGCAATGTATGATTGTATAAATGGTCTCTGGCATGGAAACCATGCTTTTCTTGACATAAGGTCATTAGACCTTGTTTGTTCTGTATCGCCGGCCGCTGGTGGCCGAGCGGTTCTAGGCGCTACAGTCTGGAACCGCGCGACTGCTACAGTCGCAGGTTCGAATCCTGCCTCGGGCATGGATGTGTGTGATGTCCTTAGGTTAGTTAGGTTTAAGCAGTTCTAAGTTCTAGAGGACTGATGACCACAGCAGTTAAGTCCCATAGTGCTCAGAGACATTTGAACCATTTTTTGTTCTGTATCCTCTCATCGATCAATCCCTAAAGTTTGTACACAGTGGAAAAAATCACCCTGTATATAGACACACTATGACAAATATGTCATACTATTCCATCTTCACACACACAAATTTTCACTATATGTACAACACATACACTCAATATGGATGGGAATGGACAGTGTCTTGATAGGAGGATATAAGATGAACCTTAACAAATGAGAAAAAAGAGTAAAGGAATGTGGTGGAATTGAAGCTGAGGGCATTAGATTATTAAATGAGACACTAACAGTAATAGATGAGTTTTGATATTAGGACTGAAAAATAACTGATGATTGCCAAAGTAGAGAGGATACAAAATGTAGACTGGCAATGCAAAGAAGAATGTCTCTGAAGAAGAGAAATTTGTTAACATTGAATATAGATTTAAGTGTTCAAAAGTCTTATCTGAAGATATTTGTCTGGAGTGCACGACACCAATGATAAGTGTAACACATTGTGAGGAAAAAGTAAATAGGGTAGAAACTTCAAAATGCTTAGGTGTCCATATTGATGAGATTTTAAACTGGATGGAACACATTTTGGAACCCATAAAATAACTTAGTACAATCATACTTGCACTTAGAATAAATGCAAATCTTGGGGAAAGACAAATCATTAAGTTGACATATTTTCATCATTCATCAATTTTCTGGGTTAATTTATCTTTATGAAAGAAAGTCTTCATTGCTCAAAAATTGGCTATAAGAATAATATGTGGTGCTCATCCAAGATCATCTTTACACATCTGTTTAAGGAATTAAGTATTTTGACTACTGCTTCACAGCATACTTTTTCCATCATGATGTTTGTTGTAATTAGTCCACTGCAGTTCAAAAGGAACACCGATGTAAATAATTACAATACCAGAAGAAAAAAATGACATTCACTACAACCCATTACGGTTTTCTGTAATACAAAAAAGGGTGCACAATGATGCAACCATATTTTTGGACTCTTATGCAGTATTATACAATTTATGACACACAGCAAGGTAAAATTTGAGAATAAACTGAAAAATTTTCTCCTTGACAACGTTTATTCTGCAGCAAAATTTCCTTATAGAAAAAAAGAATACTTGTAAATGATCAGCATGTAGACATATTTACAAAATAATTTGTGGTGTTAATATAAAATGAATCATTTCACATCATTACAATTTCTAGTGCAAATGATACCTGTAACATGAAATTAAATATTCAATAATACATCTTCCTTGAATCTCTGTAATTACTGAAATGATTTCATTTATATGAGCTGTATTCCCTGGTGTGGGAAATGCTGTGAACAGTGTAACCATGCAATTATTTCACTGGGCTAATCATAGTATGTGTACTGGCGAGATTAATTGTTACTTTTTAATTCTGAATTTTGATAATGGCATTGCGATGTGTACCCTCCAGTACCAGTTTAATAATGTTTAGTATTTCGAAATGTTGGAGCTTTTTGTTCCTATTCCAGTGTATTTCTTGTAGTCTTATGTCATATGGGTTATTTGACTACACATTTGTAGATCTTTTGATGAATACTTGTTGAGTTTTGATATTTTTAAGAACATTAGATTAATTAAACCAGGTGTTCATTCAAATTCTCTATTACCAATCTGTATTGCAGTACTGATTAAATTTATAGGTTGAGTATCCAGTATATATTGTATTTCCCTGCTTTCTCTGAATGATTTATCTGTCCAACTACCACTGTGATGTTAAATGAGTCACTAAAACTACCTTCTTTGGAGTCATTTACTTAGAGAGCCATCTGATAGAGTCAGTAACTGGCCTAAGAACTTCTCTTAGTGAATGGTCTCTTTCCAATTGACCTAATCTCAGAGACTGCAGTTTCTCGCTCATAGCCTTGTATGCTTCGCAGACTTTATGTTTTGCCAGCTTGTTTTATGTAGCAAGCAGACTTTGAAATATGATACAACCGATAAACACTCTCATTTGCTTTCCTTTTCAATGGTTGTAATTTTATTCATCAAGTTTGTACCTTTTCTGTCTGTTTCGTCTGTATTATGTGCAAAGTCACAATGTTCCTCCAGATATACCCCCAGATTTCTGGTTAGGTGTGCTTCTCCTAGTCGTTACATCATTTAATTTTATTTTAGGGTTTCTTTCTAGATTCCTTTTCAGCAGGAGGTAAGTTGTTTTATGAGATGATAGAGCAGCCCTCAATTTCGTGGAGCGCCACATAACATTTGTCTTCCATACTTCTTCTGGAGTCACCACTTACAATGAACAGCACATCATCTGAAAATGCCACTAGTCCATTATTTTATGTTACTGCTTTCATGTAACTTTTGTAGCATGGGCTCCACTGCTACATCGCATAACCCTAGGCCACACACTGAGCCCTGTGGACAGCCTTCATTATATTCTTTCCTGGGCTTGGTAAAGAAGCATGTCGCCCATGGAAATGAAATCTCAAGCAATTGTACAGCGCTTCTGGCACTCCAGATGCCTAAGGCGATCAAAGAAATACAGCCACCATAGGTTATTGAAGGCACCAGCAATATCAACTGTCATTGCTAGAGTGTATATAGAATTTCGCTAGCGAAATCAGCTTATTAAGTGCCTCTTCAGTTGACTTGCCTCTTTTAAACCTGTACAGGCGAGGACTCATGCTGTGTAGCAGTCTGTGATCTTGTAATGTTTTGCCTAGTAGTTTTTCAAATATTTTTCCAAGAACGTTCAATAGACAATTTGGCCTGTACGATTTGTGTATCACTGGATTCTTATCTTGCCTTTTACTAAGAATTTCATAACGGCTCTTCCACAATGCAGAGACCCTGCCTTGCAAGAGGCACTCATTGTATAGTCTGCTAATTGGTCACATAGAGCTTGTATTACTTTGGCAGGGATCCTGTGCGGTCCTGGAGATTTTTTTATTTTTCATTTGTAAAATTATCTGCCTAATTCCTTCTTTTATGAAGCAGTACACAAATTTATTGTTTCTATATAACATTTTTCGTAGCCTACACTGATCATATGTCTCGGCTTCTTCTCCATCGTCAGGAAGTAGTGTTTCCATTACCAGTCAAACCTACTGTTCCCAGCTTCCTTTCGCCATCCCATCGTTTTTTCTTAGCGTGGATAAGACAGTTGGTGATCTTATTAGCCTCCACAAACTGCTTCCATCGTTCCATTTTTGTTTTCCATAACTCTTCCTTAAAATGTTGTTCAACACACCTGTATCTATGCAACGGCTTAGACACTTTCTTCTTGTATCATGCTGCTCTGGTTTCGTTTCCTAGCTCTTCTTGTTTCATGTATTAGTGTCTGAAGTGCCAGTGCCTTGTTCCAGATGCAAGGTGCTCCTTTAGAATAACCTCTACTGACAGGAATCAGTTTTGTGTTGTTTGTGTTGCGCTTGTGATACCTGCTCTACTAAATGTCTCTGAAATTAAGCAATTTCAGACAGACCTTTATCTGACGTTTTACTCTTATTTTGATGCATTCAGTACACCTATGAAATGCGTAGTTATTTCAGATCACCGTAGGTCTTCATATTCCTGGCAAGTGAATACTAAATTTATGAAATTCTTTATTATTTAAAATAGTATTGGTGTAAGTAGGTCAGCTATAAATACTACACTATGTTGCTGCAGGTTTCAGTCTGCAAGAGAAAAATATGATTTTGTAACTATATATAATGACCATTCTAAGTGCTTTTTCATGTTGTGGAATGTAGGTCAGCTATGAATAGCGCCATATTAAGTTTGGAACATGCTGCAGATTTCAGCCTGCAGTGGGAAAACAAGTTTGTGTTAGCTATAAACAGAATAAAGAGAAAACCATAAATATTCACTGAGTCCAGACAAGACAATGATTGCAGTGTCACCGGTGAATATCTGCACAGTGTGTCACATGCACTCGGTGAAAGCCTGCATTTCCATTAAGCATTGGCATAAGGAGGTGTGGTAGTCACTTCACGTGGCCAGCCAGGGGGTTACGCCCCTGATGTCATGTAGCTGCCATTATATTACATCATGCAGCTGAGGCACAGCAGAGGGTATAGCCAGCGGCTAGGAAATGTAAACTGGGAAGATGTATATAATGACCCAAATGCTAATGATAAATGCATCATATTTCTTGATAAATTTATATCCCTTTTTGAACATTGTTTTCCAAAGAAAATTACTAAATGTAACATCATAAACTTTTCAAAGAAACCTTGGATTACTACAGGTATTAAAGTGTCTTCAGAAATAAAAAAAACTGTATGAGACAGCAAGAACTAGTAAAGATCCAGAAGAAGTTTACACTATAAAAATTATTGTAACATACTGAAAAAAGTTGTAAGGAAATCAAGAAATATGTATGTTAGAGGAGAAATTAACAACTCCAGCAATAAAATCAAATCAGTATGGAATGTTGTTAGAAGGGAGACAGGAAAAGTAACCATTGGGATAGGTAGTATTACTGTTAATGAGTACACAGGTAGCCGATGTATTTAACAATCACTTCGTAAGTGTAGGATAAAAAATTGTTGAGAATAGTTCAAAAGAAAAAGCCAGGCAGTGCATGGAAGAGTCAGTTTTGAAAAATTTTAGTAAGATTAAGTTTCATCTCAAAACCTCTTGTGAAATAAAAAAATTATTAAATCTTTGAAAAATAAATGTTCTGTTGGAGTAGATGACATCTCTAACAAGTTATTAAAACAATGTGGAGTAATTAGAGCTGATGTTTTGAGACACATATGTAATGCATCATTGACTCAGAGTATTTTTCCAGACAGGTTAAAATATGCCATTGTCAGGCCTCTCTACAAAAAGGGGGAAACCACAAATGTCAATATTTACCAGCCAGTATCGTTGCTTACAGCATTTTCAAAAATCTTTGAGGAAGGAATGTACTCAAGAGTGGTTAGCCATCTCAACAGTAATGGGATATTTCATAAATCACAGTTCCGATTTCAGAAATGCTGTTCCACTGAGACAGCAATATACAATTTCCCTGTCCACATAATAGAGTCTTCAAATAGTAAAATGTCACCAGTAGGAATATTCTGTGACTTATCCAAAGCATTTGATTGTGTGAACCATGACATTATTTTAGAGAAATTACAATTCTATGGTATAAATGGAACAGCATATGAGTGGTTTAAGTCATATCTACAGAACAGTCAGCAAAAAGGCTCTTTATATGCTTCAAGCGATTCAAAGGAGTTTGCTACTTCATCTAACTGGGGCGAAATTACATTAGGTGTTCCACAAGGTTCGATCATGGGTCCCCTCCTGTTCTTGATATACACTCCTGGAAATTGAAACAAAAACACCGTGAATTCATTGTCCCAGGAAGGGGAAACTTTATTGACACATTCCTGGGGTCAGATACATCACATGATCACACTGACAGAACCACAGGCACATAGACACAGGCAACAGAGCATGCACAATGTCGGCACTAGTACAGTGTATATCCACCTTTCGCAGCAATGCAGGCTGCTATTCTCCCATGGAGACGATCGTAGAGATGCTGGATGTAGTCCTGTGGAACGGCTTGCCATGCCATTTCCACCTGGCGCCTCAGTTGGACCAGCGTTCGTGCTGGACGTGCAGACCGCGTGAGACGACGCTTCATCCAGTCCCAAACATGCTCAATGGGGGACAGATCCGGAGATCTTGCTGGCCAGGGTAGTTGACTTACACCTTCTAGAGCACGTTGGGTGGCACGGGATACATGCGGACGTGCATTGTCCTGTTGAAACAGCAAGTTCCCTTGCCGGACTAGGAATGGTAGAACGATGGGTTCGATGACGGTTTGGATGTACCGTGCACTATTCAGTGTCCCCTCGACGATCACCAGTGGTGTACGGCCAGTGTAGGAGATCGCTCCCCACACCATGATGCCGGGTGTTGGCCCTGTGTGCCTCGGTCGTATGCAATCCTGATTGTGGCGCTCACCTGCACGGCGCCAAACACGCATACGACCATCATTGGCACCAAGGCAGAAGCGACTCTCATCGCTGAAGACGACACGTCTCCATTCGTCCCTCCATTCACGCCTGTCGCGACACCACTGGAGGCAGGCTGCACGATGTTGGGGCGTGAGCGGAAGACGGCCTAACGGTGTCCGGGACCGCAGCCCAGCTTCATGGAGACGGTTGCGAATGGTCCTCGCCGATACCCCAGGAGCAACAGTGTCCCTAATTTGCTGGGAAGTGGCGGTGCGGTCCCCTACGGCACTGCGTAGGATCCTACAGTCTTGGCGTGCATCCGTGCGTCGCTGCGGTCCGGTCCCAGGTCGATGGGCACGTGCACCTTCCGCCGACCACTGGTGACAACATCGATGTACTGTGGAGACCTCACGCCCCACGTGTTGAGCAATTCGGCGGTACGTCCACCCGTCCTCCCGCATGCCCACTATACGCCCTCGCTCAAATTCCGTCAACTGCACATACGGTTCACGTCCACGCTGTCGCGGCATGCTACCAGTGTTAAAGACTGCGATGGAGCTCCGTATGCCACGGCAAACTGGCTGACACTGACGGCGGCGGTGCACAAATGCTGCGCAGCTAGCGCCATTCGACGGCCAACACCGCGGTTCCTGGTGTGTCCGCTGTGCCGTGCGTGTGATCATTGCTTGTACAGCCCTCTCGCAGTGTCCGGAGCAAGTATGGTGGGTCTGACACACCGGTGTCAATGTGTTCTGTTTTCCATTTCCAGGAGTGTATGTGAATGACCTCCCTTCTTATGTGAAAAAAGATGCTGAACTGACACTGTTTGCTGATGATACAAGCATAATTATTAATCCAGATTGGAAAGTCCGACAGAAAATGATACAAATAAGCTCTTTGGAAAAGTTATTAATTGGTTTTCTGCGAATGGGCTTGCTCTGAACTTAGAAAAAACACAGTACATCCAATTTCCTGTTGCAAAAAGTATAATTCCCTCAATAAACATAACACATCAAAAGAAGTCAGTAGCCAGGGTAGAGCATACTAAGTTTTTGGGTGTACATATAGATGAGAATCTTAATTGGAAAATTCTCATTTTGGATCTTCTAAAGCGACTAGGTTCAGCAACTTTTACAAACAGAATAATTGCCAATTTTGAGGATGTATAAATTAGTAAGCTAACATACTTTGCATACTTCCACTCTCTGATGTCATATGGAATAATATTCTGGGGCAACTCAACACTTAGGCAAAAGGTATTCACTGCTCAAAAGAAAGTAGAATAATGTGTGGGGTTCATAGTCGCACATCTTGTAGGTATCTGTTTAAAAGGTTAGGAATTCTTGCAACTGCTTCACAGTACATTTACTCAGTAATGAAATTTTTTTCTCAATAGCATGGACCAGTTTAAAATCAACAGCGACATTCATGATTACAATACCAGAAGAAAAGACCTACACTATCCTTTACTTAACATACTTTTGGCACAGAAAGGGGTAAAATATGCTGTTCTAAAACTTCTTGATAAATTACCAGATGAAATAAATGTCTGACAGACAGCAGTAATAGTTTCAAAAACAAACTGAAATCATACCCCCTTGACAACTCCTTCTATACCATAGATGAATTCTTGAATATGAGTAAATAAATCTGGAGATATAACATATGCATTTTGTGCCACTTAAGGGAATGGGATAGGTAATGGAAATATTTAGGTATAACACTATAATGTAAAAAAAACCACTTGTTTCCTGTGCGCATTTCTTATGCATTTGACACGTTCCACATCATAACAGTTTTTCCGTGCTATTGATCAATGGATCACATAACTAACTAACTAAACATTGCTATCCTACTACACACACATTGTAAACATTTAAACAGAGCATAGCTTTAAACTTAGGACAAGTCAGCTCTTCGGTTTTAAACTTAAGTTGGAAACCTGCAAGCTGTCAGTGAACTGCGACATCAGAAAAGTGAGAGAAATTGTTTAGATGACATTTTACACGTAGGACAACTGACCTAACACCGTTTTAAACTTACAATAATTGGACTTTTAGTACCAATCATTGACATACACTTTTATTTCAACGTTTTAGGATAAAGAAGGACAGAATTACCATTGTCGTTAACTGGTGGATCAACCTGTGGTGCCACATACTTTGCGTTTCAGATAGTCAATGGATACAATCACACAAACCCACATGTAATTATTATCTCTTTTAAATTAAACATTTCTCAACTATTCCATATTCTTAATTACACTCTCTTAACTGAGTCAATCTGGGACACCCCATCAGATGGACACAACAGTTTTGTATTATAATACAAATTTACTTCTGTATTAGGCAGCAATTGGTTTGCTGCTCACAACAGATAAATCCTAGTTTTGTTATTGTAATCTCTTCTTAAGTACTTGATTAATTTCAGAGAGTGAAACGAGGTGGAACTCATGTCTTTCAGATTTCTGATACTAGCTGAAGATGTTACTGCAGTTATATTTGAAAAAGCGAAAATAATTTCAATATCTCTGTAAATAATATACAGTGAAGGGCCAAAGAAACTGGTACACCTGTCTAATATCGCCCACAGCTCACGTAAACACGCAGGAGTGCCGCAACACAACGTGGCATGGACTCGACTAATGTCTGAAATGGTGCTGGAGGGAACTGACACCTTCAGTCCTGCAGGGCTGTCCATAGATCCACAGGAGTACGACGGGGTGGAGATCTCTTCTGAACAGCACTTGCAAGGCATCCCAGATATGCTCAATAATATTCACATCTCGAGAGTCTGGTGGCCAGCAGAAGTGTTTAAACTCAGAAGAGTGTTCTTGGAGCCACTCTGTAGCAATTCTGGACATGTGGGGTATAGCATTGTCGTGCTAGAATTGCCCAAGCCGTCGGAATGTACGTGGACATGAATGGATGCAGGTGATCAGACAGGATGCTTAGGTACGTGTTACCTGTCAGAGTCGGATCTAGATGTGTCAGGGATCCTATATCACTCCAACTGTACATGACCCACACCATTGTACAGCCTCCATCAGCTTGAACAGTCCCATGCTACCAATGAGATCGTTAATCCATACCATTTTCCCCCTCTGCTCCCCTTCCCCTACGCCTACCCCTTTCCTATCCAGCAAATGGCAGAGTAGTATTAACAAGAGACAACCAGCCAGAATACATTGTAGTTTCAATAAATGAACATAATACATTTGGAAAATTTTCTTAACTAATCCAGTTGTGCTTTGTAGTCTTTCCCTCTCCTCCTATCCAAACAGTCACAGGGTAGTATAAAAATAAGGCAGTGCAATTACAATTTAGTTTCAATAAATCAAATAAATCTAAAAAGTATTCTTTGCACATTATATCTCTCTCACAAAGAAATGCAGTAATTTAGTGTTGAAAGCTTTATTTCGTTTCCCCTCCTCCACTCCCCCATACACACACACACACACACACACACACATATATATATATATATATATATATATATATATATATATATATATATATATATATAACAGGGTGTTACAAAGAGGTACGGCCAAACTTTCAGGAAACATTCCTCACACACAAATAAAGAAAAGATGTTACGTGGACATGTATCCGGAAACGCTTAATTTCCATGTTAGAGCTCATTTTAGTTTCGTCAGTATGTACTGTACTTCCTCGATTCACCGCCAGTTGGCCCAATTAAAGGAAGGTAATGTTGACTTCGGTGCTTGTGTTGACATGCGACTCATTGCTCTACAGTACTAGCATCAAGCACATCAGTACGTAGCGTCAACAGGTTAGTGTTCATCACGAACGTGGTTTTGCAGTCAGTGCAATGTTTACAAATGCGGAGTTGGCAGATGGCCATTTTATGTATGGATTAGCACGGGCAATAGCCGTGGCGCGGTACGTTTGTATCGAGACAGATTTCCAGAACGAAGGTGTCCCGACAGGAAGTAGTTCGAAGCAATTGATCGGCGTCTTAGGGAGCACGGAAAAATCCAGCCTATGACTCGCGACTGGGGAAGACCTAGAACGACGAGGACACCTGCAATGGACGAGGTAATTCTTCGTGCAGTTGACGATAACCCTAATGTCAGCGTCAGAGAAGTTGCTGCTGTACAAGGTAACGTTGACCACGTCACTGTATGGAGAGTGCTACAGGAGAACCAGTTGTTTCCGTACCATGTACAGCGTGTGCAGGCGCTATCAGCAGCTGATTGACCTCCACGGGTATACTTCTGCGAATGGTTCATCCAACAATGTGTCAATCCTCATTTCAGTGCAAATGTTCTCTTTACAGATGAGGCTTCATTCCAACGTGATCAAATTGTAAATTTTCACAATCATCATGTGTGGGCTGACGAGAATCCGCACGCAATTGTGCAACCACGTCATCAACACAGATTTTCTGTGAACGTTTGGGCAGGCATTGTTGGTGATGTCTTGATTGGGCCCCATGCTCTTCCAACTACGCTCAATGGAGCACGTTATCATGATTTCATACGGGATACTCTACCTGTGCTACTAGAACATGTGCCTTTACAAGTACGACACAACATGTGGTTTATGCACGATGGAGCTCCTGCACATTTCAGTCGAAGTGTTCGTACGCTTCTCAACAACAGATTCGGTGACCGATGGATTGGTAGAGGCGGACCAATTCCATGGCCTCCACGCTCTCCTGACCTCAATCCTCTTGACTTTCATTTATGGGGGCACTTGAAAGCTCTTGTCTACGCAACCCCGGTACCAAATGTAGAGAGTCTCCGTGCTCGTATTGTGGACGGCTATGATACAATACACCATTCGCCAGGGCTGCATCAGCGCATCAAGGATTCTATGCGACAGAGGGTGGATGCATGTATCCTCGCTAACGGAGGACATTTTGAACATTTCCTGCAACAAAGTGTTTGAAGTCACCCTGGTACGTTCTGCTGCTGTGTGTTTCCATTCCATGATTAACGTGATTTGAAGAGAAGTATTAAAATGAGCTGTAACATGGAAAGTAAGCATTTCCGGACACATGTCCACATAACATATTTTATTTCTTTGTGTTTTAGGAATGTTTCCTGAAAGTTTGGCCGTACCTTTTTGTAACACCCTGTGTATATATATACAGGGTGAGTCACCTAACGGTACCGATGGATATAGTTCGTAAACCACATCAAATACTAAAGAACCGATTCCACAGACCTACGTTTTTTTAAATGGAACCACGTTAGATTTGTTAGCACATCTGAACATATAAACAAATACGTAATCAGTGCCGTTTGTTGCATTGTAAAATGTTTATTACATCCGGAGATATTGTAACCTAAAGCTGACGCTTGAAACCTTCAACGTTCAGTTGCGTGTTGTAACAAACACGGGCCACGGTCGGCGAGCATCATCTGCAGGGACATGTTTACGATGACGACCGTGTTTACGAGTGTGGCTGTAGTGCACTATTGTGGTTTGGTCTAGCTGTCGCAGTGTCCGCATGTAGCGCTTGCTGCTATTGTTATTCTGAATTTGTGATATTGTAGTGTTGTAGGAACTGTGACCATGATGTATTCGAACTCTGAAAAGGCGGAGATGATACTCATCTATGGCGAGTGTCGACGAAATGCAGCTGAAGCCTGCAGGGTGTATGCAGAACGGTACCCGGACAGAGAGCATCCAACGTGCCACACAATGCAAAACATCTACCGCCAACTGTATGCAACAGGTATGGTCGTAGCACGCAAACGGGTCCGTAACAGGCCCGTCACAGGAGAAGCGGGTGCAGTTGGTGTGTTAGCTGCTGTTGCCATGAACCCACACATGAGTACACGGGACATTGCGAGAGCCGGTGGACTGAGTCAAAGTAGTGTCATGCACATACTGCACTGTCACCGCTTTCACCCGTTTCATGTGTCGCTGCATCAGCAATTACATGGTGATGATTTCAATCATCGAGTGCAATTCTGTCAATGGGCATTAACAGAGAATGCGTTGCAGTTCTACCTGTTTACCGATGAAGCGTGTTTCACAAATCACGGGGCAGTGAAACTACGGAACATGCATTGCTGGTCCGTGGACAATCCTCGCTGGCTCAGACAGGTAGAGCGACAGCGACCGTGGACTGTAAATGTATGGTACGGAATCATTGGCGACCACCTCATTGGTCCTCACCTCATTGCAGGGGCCCAAACAGGTGCAACATACATCGCGTTTCTACAGAATGATCTGCCAACGTTGCTCGAAAATGTCCCACTGGAAACGCGTCGACGTATGTGGTATCAGCATGATGGTGCACCTGCACATCCGCAATTAACACTAGGCTGACCCTTGACAGGATGTTCGACAGACGTTTCATAGGACGTGGAGGACGCATAAATTGGCCAGTCCGTTCTCCTGATCTTACACCTCTGGACTTCTTTCTGTGGAATGTGTACCGTGATGTGCCTACAACCCCAGAGGATATGAAACAACGTATTGTGGCAGCCTGCGGCGGCATTACACGAGATGTACTGCAGCGTGTACGACATTCATTACGCCAGAGATTGCAATTGTGTGCAGCAAATGATGGCCACCACATTGAACATCTATTGGCCTGACATGTCGGGACACACTCTATTCTACTCCGTAATTGAAAACGGAAACCACGTGTGTACGTGTACCTCACCCCTCATGGTAATGTACATGTGCGTCAGTGAAAAAGACCAATAAAAAGGTGTTAGCATGTGGACGTAATGTGCTGTTCCAGTCTCTTCTGTACCTAAGGTCCATCACCGTTCCCTTTGGATCCCTACGTAATTCGATCGAACAGCGGAGGAGTGGTACTCAAGCGTCAACTTTAGGTTACAATATCTCCGGATGTAATTAACATTTTACAATGCAACAAACGACACTGATTACGTATTTGTTTATATGTTCAGATGTGCTAACAAAACTGACGGGGTTCCATTAAAAAAAACGTAGGTTTGTGTTAAAAAACATACTTCCGTGCATTTTTTTATGGTTTGTATTAACCAATTACACTAGCCCCTCTCCTCAAGTTCGGTCTGTGGAATCGATTCGTCAGTATTTGATGTGGTTTACCAAATATATCCAGTGGTAATGTTAGGTGACTCACCCTATATATATATATATATATATATATATATATATATATATATATATATATATATATATAGGGTGGTCCATTGATAGCGACCGGGCTAAATATCTCACGAAATAAGGAAATAAGCATCAAACGAAAAAACTACAAAGAACGAAACTCGTCTAGCTTGAAGGGATGGCGCTATGGTTGGCCGCTATATGGCGCTGCCATAGGTCAAACGGATATCAACTGCGTTTTTTTTAAATAGGAACCCCCATTTTTGTAGTACGTAAAGAAATATCAATGTTTTAATTGGACTACTTTTTTCGCTTTGTGATATATATATATATATATATATATATATATATATATATATATATATATATGGTGTTGATTTTAAATAAAGAAATTTTAATATCTCTCGAAAACTACACAACACGCCAAAAACTTTATACTTCAAATTTGTTTGTGTCGAAGGGGTACATCCAATGACACCACAGTCGACCCCCCACTTCACCCTATAAGTAGATGGTGGTGGGAAACTTTGAAAACTTCGATGTGAACCTGCAGATCATGATTCTATGGCAGAATCTACAAACCTTTTGTCTAAAGCATTTTCTTCGTTTCGCCACAGTTGGCCCATTAAATAGGAGGAGTAGAAATGGGTACACAATCGTAATTTAATTTAAATGTAAATACAACTCAATGGCCCTTGAATATCCAATCTCGCGTGGGTCCCCATCTCCATGCTGCGAGAGTAGGACAGGCCAGTATTTGATAAATTCTACTTCTAAACGTCATTTGCAAGTTGTACTCCTCTGACATATCGAACAGTGGACTGCTCGACGTGCCACTGCGGCCGTGGCTCAAGGTGAATGCTACTCTACTTTTCCGATTAGAGAAAGTATTCAAACACAGTACCTCCAACTTCAATACAATTAATGGTCCACTTTTTACATGACTGTAGACAGGACGCAAGCATGTCTGCGTGAATGTCAGCACAGGCGTTTCTGATGTGGTCGATCATATCTACATGACCTGTTGACACAAGCTGGTATACCTTAAATTTTAAATATCCCCACAGATATAAACCTGGCGACGTCAAATCCGGTGACCTAGCAGGCAAATTAATAGGGTCACCTCTGCCAATCCACCAACCAGTGTAAACACAGTCTAATATCTCCTGTACTTCAGTTGTGTAAGGTGCTGGGCAGCCATCACCCTGAAACCACAGACGTTGCTGAACGTCGAGAGCAACATTCTGCACTAGTACCCGAAGTTTCTGTTCCTAAAACGTTCGATATTTGCGTCCATTCAACGTGCCGTCGATAAAATGCGGACCAATGAGTTTGTTGCCCATGATGCCACACCATACTTTCGTCGGTGGTCAACATGTCATAACCAGCGAGGACTGTCCACACTCCAGTAATGCATGTTATTGCAGTTAACGTTACCGTGGTTTGTGAATGTAGACTCATCGGAAAGTAGTGCCTCAGCAAATACCAGCTATTTCATTATCTTCTCCCGTAACACGTTTGCTACGTTTCGTTTTGCCAGTCTGTATGCTGCGATTAGGCATAAATGCGCTCACAGCCTTGTAAAAGAACGAATGAGAATGAGATTTCTCTGGAAAATGCTTGGCGTACCAGACAACAGTAGCCTCAAAATTTTTCCGACAGTCTCCGTAAATCAGGATCATTTCGGTTTTTTCTTCTGTGGTTGAAACATTTGTCATTCACTTGCATGTCTGCTCTCCAAATAATAGTTAGGTGTACAGGCAATAAACACTGCACAAGTTTCGTAGCGTTTAGAGCTACCATCTTTTCTACATCTGCACAATACGTGAGCTCCGGTTGCAGTGTACTGCCTGTTATCATACGTTCTACTTTGCTACATGGCCAAGGTGGTACCCTGTTCCATATGCCGGAGGAATACAATGTTGTTTCCTATGGGGTTATGAAATACCGGCCTGTCCTACCCTCGCAGCATGGAGATGTGGCCCCATGTGCTATTGGATATTCAGGGGCTATACCCTTGCAGGATGGTGATGTGGTCCCATGTGCCACAGGATATTCAAGGGCCATTAAGTAATGTTTAAATTGAAATTGAATTACGATTGTGTACCGATTTCTGTTCCTCTGATTACTGCGCCACCTGTGGCAAAACGAAGAAAATGCTTCAGACGAAGGGTATTTGGATCTTGCCATAGGATCGTAACGTACAATAAAAAAAATGGTAGTTCCCATTGAAGACTTCAAATTTGCCCCCATCACCCACACATAGGATGTGGTTGGGGGAATGGGTGGTGCTTGTATATATATATATATATATATATATATACAGGATGTTACAAAAAGGTACGGCCAAACTTTCAGGAAACATTCCCCACACACAAAGAAAGAAAATATGTTACGTGGACATTTGTCCGGAAACGCTTACTTTTCACGTTAGAGCTCATTTTATTACTTCTCTTCAAATCATATTAATCATGGAATGGAAACACACAGCAGCAGAACGTACCAGCGTGACTTCAAACACTTTGTTACAGGAAATGTTCAAAATGTCCTTCGTTAGCGAGGATACATGCATCCACCCTCCGTCGCATGGAATCCCTGATGCGCTGATGCAGCCCTGGAGAATGGTGTATTGTATCATAGCCGTCCACACTACGAGCACGGAGACTCTCTACATTTGGTACCGGGGTTGCGTAGACAAGAGCTTTCAAATGCCCCCATAAATGAAAGTCAAGAGGGGTGAGGTCAGGAGAGCGTGGAGGCCATGGAATTGGTTCGCCTCTACCAATCCATCGGTCACCGAATCTGTTGTTGAGAAGCGTACGAAC
Organism: Schistocerca serialis cubense; assembly: GCF_023864345.2. Taxonomy (NCBI): domain Eukaryota; kingdom Metazoa; phylum Arthropoda; class Insecta; order Orthoptera; family Acrididae; genus Schistocerca; species Schistocerca serialis. Next base: position 137,829,643 of record NC_064640.1, on the reverse strand, counting down.
ACTTCGACTGAAATGTGCAGGAGCTCCATCGTGCATGAACCACATGTTGTGTCGTACTCGTAAAGGCACATGTTCTAGCAGCACAGGTAGAGTATCCCGTATGAAATCATGATAACGTGCTCCATTGAGCGTATGTGGAAGAGCATGGGGCCCAATCAAGACATCACCAACAATGCCTGCCCAAACGTTCACAGAAAATCTGTGTTGATGACGTGATTGCACAATTGCGTGCGGATTCTCGTCAGCCCACACATGATGATTGTGAAAATTTACAATTTGATCACGTTGGAATGAAGCCTCATCCGTAAAGAGAACATTTCCACTGAAATGAGGATTGACACATTGTTCTGTTGCTGTGTGTTTCCATTCCATGATTAATGTGATTTGAAGATAAGTAATAAAATGAGCTGTAACATGGAAATTAAGCGTTTCCGGACACATTTCCACATAACATTTTTTCTTTGTTTGTGTGTGGGGAATGTTTCCTGAACGTTTGGCCATACCTTTTTGTAACACCCTGTATATATATAGGGGCAAATTGGTACACTTTTGGCGGACAATTTGCAAATGCTGCTTTACATAATTGTTTGGATGTACATGGTTCAAATGCATTTGCAAATTGTCCGCCAAATGTGTACCAATTTGCCCCCAAATGTATCAGTTTTTCCCCAAAAATATATCAACTTCAGTAAAAAATGTATCAACGTACCCTAGAATTGTATCAACTTACACTAGAATTGTATCAACTTACCCCAAAAATATTTTAATTTGTCCCTACTCCTAAAATGTATCAGTTTACCCCAGAATGTTTCATCTTAGCCCAAAATTGAATCAAGTTAACCCAAAAATGTATCAACTTAAGCATGAGATGTGGTCATTGTTTATTTTGCTTATTCACATTCCACTTTAGGCTGTAAGTCAAACCAGCAGTGATACCCATAGGACATACAGTCTGTAAACGTTTTAGAGAGCCATAGTTCCGATTGCAGCAGTTAGTTTTAGCACTTAACCTCGACTAGACCTAATCATTTGTAATAATTTCCAATCAATATCATCAATTATATTTTTCTAATGATACACTGTCTCCTTACCCCCTAAACTGGTGTTGAAACATTACCGAATAAGTTGTATAAACTTAAGGTAATGACAGTACATTCTACGAACCACCAACAGCATTTTCTCAACACCCTCCGTGTATTTAAGCCATGGACAGGCCACTGTAACACTTGACAAGCATCGTAGAGCAATTTGCATGTGGAAGTATTTAATTTGTGGGTTTATTGTGATTTAAAAACTAGACCTGATTAATTAGATTCAGAATCCAATACTTGTGATTGACTTTTTTGTTTTTGTGTTTACCTGCTTACTGTAGTGGTTTAGATGACATGTATTTTTTGTATTTATAAGCTTGGTAAGATTAGTTTTATGACATCAAACTTTTATGCCTAAATTCTAATGTCATCTGTCTGATAAGCATATTATTTGTAACTATTTAGACACGAAAACAGTATTGGGGTACTTACTTTAGAGTGCACAATAATGTTTTAGGCACCAAATTGATGGGTATATGTGTATATGGAAAATAATATTGTGATACGTGATGTAAATATTGCACTCTTTTGCGTTGCTGACGTATTTTTGCCGCCTTCTAGACTTGGAAAGAACGTTGTGACGCTTGATAAGCATCAAATATGTGGAAACTAATTAATTTGAGACTGTGTTAGTTCATAAACTAAACCTAGTATGCAAATTGAAGTATGGGTGCCACCTCCTGTTGATGATGAAAAGCGACAGGAGCTTAAAGCAGTAGTTGATTTTATTTTGCATTTTTTTATTTTTACAGAACAATAATTAAAGTACAACTCATTTTCAACAACTACATGTTACTGATTTGTTAATCACATGACATAAGCAAATGTTGCTTTTCAACTACTTATAGAAAGTATGTTTTATACATGTTCTCATACCTCATAAGAAGCTAACCTGCTCAATTGATAATACCATTCACACATTTCATTATCAAATTTTACAGCTATTAAACAACAGAACTTTACTTTTTAGTGAACTTTATGACCTGTACAAAGTATTTCACCATGTAAATCATAGGAAGAAGGAACCTTTATTGTATGATTATTTGATAGCGGAACAAACACTGGTAGCAGTTACTTCTATAAAATATCTGGGAGTATGCGTGCGGAACGATTTGAAGTGGAATGATCATATAAAATCAATTGTTGGTAAGGCGGGTACCAGGTTGAGATTCATTGGGAGAGTCCTTAGAAAATGTAGTCCATCAACACAGGAGGTGGCTTACAAAACACTCGTTCGACCTATACTTGAGTATTGCTCATCAGTGTGGGATCCATACCAGATCGGTTTGACGGAGGAGATAGAGAAGATCCAAAGAAGAGCGGCGCGTTTCGTCACAGGGTTATTTGGTGATAGCGTTACGGAGATGTTTAATAAACTCAAGTGGCAGACTCTGCAAGAGAGGCGCTCTGCATCGCGGTGTAGCTTGCTCGCCAGGTTTCGAGAGGGTGCGTTTCTGGATGAGGTATCGAATATATTGCTTCCCCCTACTTATACCTCCCGAGGAGATCACGAATGTAAAATTAGAGAGATTAGAGCGCGCACGGAGGCTTTCAGACAGTCGTTCTTCCCGCGAACCATACGCGACTGGAACAGGAAAGGGAGGTAATGACAGTGGCACGTAAAGTGCCCTCCGCCACACACCGTTGGGTGGCTTGCGGAGTATCAATGTAGATGTAGATGTAGATGTAAATCAATATTTTGTTAGGAAAGTTGAGTTTCTATAGCAGTAATTGTGTAGCTAATTAATGGATCCACTATATTTAATGAAAACAACGTTTGAAGTTGTGCTGTATACCCCAACGAATGTAAAGAGGGAGATACCTCTGCCTCTGGTGGAATCATCAACACAATTCTATTAGACAATAGCTTAGATCCAACCCCATATATATAGGTGACTTTTCGTTTAATATGAAAAAATTAGTATTAGTTATTTTTCCAGATGACAATAGCATTATAATCTGTTTCAATAGATATTATACCAAAAGGAATAATAAATTATTTCTTTGAAAGATCATTCAGTGTTGTTTCCGCTAACAGCTTCTCCTTAAAGTTAAAAAAAAAAAAATCGTACATTATATTCAGTTCTGCAAATCAGTGGATGCAAAACCAATGGAAAGTTTAGTACATGGCCAAGAGCTAATAAGTATGGTGGAATCATCAGTGTCTTGAGGAGAACTTAAACTGAAAAAAGATTAATTTTAGAGATTCGTAAACAACTCACTTTTTCTACATTTACATTTCATGTCACTGTGAGCCTGGGAATGGAACTAACCAATTATTTACATGTATTCGTAACTAAATTCAGAAACCTGTTATAAAATTATTCCTGGTGTAACTAATCCACAGAAAAAAATTCCATTGATGAAAAGAGTGCAGTAAGTATAATATTTGGCACTCAGCAACAATCATATCATAGACAATTCTAAATATAGTTTTGCTGTACATATATTCTCTTATGAAATTTTTGTTGTAAATAGTTCATTAAATTTCAAGAAGAATAATAATGGCTATAATTACAATAGTAGAAGGACAAAATTATCTACTTTAAAATTAAACACATTACATCAAATAACATAAAATATTAATTAGCCATCCATCTTGAATATAAAAAATGTTTGGACACTGAACAAAGATGTATTCAGACAGTTAAATTTTTAATTTCTGCTGTTTGGACGAACACTTATGCTAAAATTGGTGCAGACTTCCCACTCTGGTCGAATTTATGCACCCATATACAAGTACTGCCCCATTTACCACTCAGTGGTTGCAACTAGAATTTTGGGCCATAGGTCTCTATTTCTCACAGACCAGACTATGTATTGCCATTAAATTCAGTGATGTAACACCAAAATTTCATTGCCTTCTGATTTGAAGATATGATTCACTGTATTTACTGATTTCTCTTTTGAAAATTTCTGTGGCTAACTACCTTTGTCAGTCAAAATAAACTTGTTACAGAAATATTAAATGTGATTTCGTTGTTCAGGGGTGACGGCTGGCTCTTCTTGAGACTAGCTTCACTACTCCTAATTGCTTGTAACACCCACACTTCATAGCCTTCTGATATGCAGGTATGAATCACTGTATTTACTGATTTCTCTTTTGAGAAATTCAGTGGCTACTTTCAGAGCCCTAATTCTGAAATCTGTTTTAATGAGTTGCAGAATAAACCACATATAGAACTGTGTATGACCACTCATGGTTACGTTTGAATGCTCTTCTAGCTGACAAGTGTTCTATGACAACATACACAGGCCAATGAAATCTTCCAACTATCTTTGGTATTACTCAGTGGAGCAATATGCATTACCAAACTTAAAAATCACGTTTAGCTGTACTTCTGTCGTGAAATTCAAATGGCTTGTTTTGTAAGTTAGTGAATGAGCTTTAAACGCAGCTCTCACCGTTCTGTAAATTATTTAAGGTTTTGCGACCGTGTTGACTGCAGATTCCTTGACTTGCGCCATAGGGTGGTGGGGTTTCGGGTTCTGCTGAATAGGTCAGGAGTTCACTACACTCAGCTGGCGGCTGACGGGTAGCGGAGGCTGTGTGGCGTGGACTGGGCGGTTTTTTAGGTTAGAAGGCCTCGGGAAAGTACGGGGTGGGCTGCAATCTCAAAGGGTGCATGGCAAATACAGGACGTGCTTGGATCAAGGAACAGTCGGAATTGTAGTTGTAAATTGTTGTAGTTGTGCTGGGAAAGTCCCTGAGCTTCAATCGCTAATAGAAAGCACTGAAGCTGAAATCGTTATAGGTACAGAAAGCTGGCTAACGCCTGAAATAAGTTCTGCAGAAATTTTTACGAAGTCTGAGACGGTGTTCAGGAAAGATAGATTAGGCAGAATTGATGGTGGAGTGTTTGTGTCTGTCAGTAGTGGTTTATCTTGTAGCGAAGTCGAAGTAGATACTCCGTGCGAATTATTAGGGTGGAGGTTATACTTAACAGCCGAACTAAGTTAATAATTGGCTCCTTCTATCGACCCCCAGGCTCCGATGATATAGTTGCTGAACAGTTCAGAGAAAATTTCAGTCTCGTAACAAATAAATACCCGACTCATACGGTTATAGTTGGTGGGGACTTCAACCTTCCCTCGATATATTGGCAAAAATACTTGTTCAAAACCGGTGGTAGGCAGAACACATCTTCCGAGGTTGTCCTAAATGCTTTCTCCGAAAATTATTTCGAGTAGTTAGTCCTTGAACCCACGCGAATTGTAAATGGTTGCGAAAACACACTTGACCTCTTAGCCACAAACAATCCAGAGCTAATAGAGAGCATCATGACTGATACAGGGATTAGTGATCACAAGGTCGTTGTAGCTAGGCTCAATACCGTTTCTTTCAAATCCACCAGAAACAAACGCAAAATAATTTTATTTAAAAAGCGGATAAAGTGTCACTAGAAGCCTTCCTAACAGACAATCTCCATTCCTTCCGAACTGACTATGCAAATGTAGACGAGATGTGGCTCAAATTCAAAGATATAGTAGCAACAGCAATTGAGAGATTCATACCTCATAAACTGGTAAAAGATGGAACTGATCCCCCATGGTACACAAAACAGATCCGAACGCTGTTGCAGTGAGAACGGAAAAAGCATGCGAAGTTCAGAAGAACGCAAAATCCCGAAGATTGGCTAAAATTTACAGACGCGCGAAATTTGGCACGGACTTCAATGCGAGATGCCTTTAATAGGTTCCACAACGAAACATTGTCTCGAAATTTGGTAGAAAATCCGAAGAAATTCTGGTCATATGTAAAGTACACAAGCGGCAAGACGCAGTCAATTCCTTCGCTGCGCAGTGCCAGCTATATTCAAACATCATGAATCACCTCGAAGAGAACGATCTATTGATATGTAATCAGCATGGCTTCAGAAAACATCGTTCTTGTGCAACGCAGCTAGCTCTTTATTCGCACGAAGTAATGGCCGCTATCTACAGGGGATCTCAAGTTGATTCCGTATTTCTAGATTTCTGGAAAGCTTTTGACACCGTTCCTCACAAGTGACTTCTAATCAAGCTGCGGGCCGATGGGGTATCGTCTCAGTTGTGCGACTGGATTCGTGATTTCCTGTCAGGAAAGTCGCAGTTCGTAGTAACAGACGGCAAATCATTGAGTAAAACTGAAGTGATATCAGGTGTTCCCCAGGGAAGCGTCCTGGGACCTCTGCTGTTCCTGATCTATATAAATGACGTGGGTGACAATCTGAGCAGTTCTCTTAGGTTGTTCGCAGATGACGCTGTAATTTACCGTCTAGTAAGGTCATCCGAAGACCAGTATCAGTTGCAAAGCGATTTAGAAAAGATTGCTGTATGGTGTGGCAGGTGGCAGTTGACGCTAAATAACGAAAAGTGTGAGGTGATCCACATAAGTTCCAAACGAAATCCGTTGGAATTCGATTACTCGATAAATAGTACAATTCTCAAGGCTGTCAATTCAACTAAGTACCTGGGTGTTAAAATTACGAACAACTTCAGTTGGAAAGCCCACATTGATAATATGTGGGGAAGGCGAGCCAAAGGTTGCGTTTCATTGGCAGGACACTTAGAAGATGCAACAAGTCTACTAGAGAGACAGCTTACACTACACTCGTTCGTCCTCTGTTAGAATATTGCTGCGCGGTGTGGGATCCTTACCAGGTGGGATTGACGGAGGACATCGAAAGGGTGCAAAAAAGGGCAGCTCGTTTTCTATTATCACGTAATAGGGGAGAGAGTGTGGCAGATACGATACGCGAGTTGGGATGGAAGTCATTAAAGCAAAGACGGTTTTCGTCGCGGCGAGATCTATTTACGCAATTTCAGTCACCAACTTTCTCTTCCGAATGCGAAAATATTTTGTTGAGCCCAACCTACATAGGTAGGAATGATCAAAATAAAATAAGAGAAATCAGAGCTCGAACAGAAAGGTTTAGGTGTTCGTTTTTCCCGCGCGCTGTTCGGGAGTGGAATGGTAGAGAGATAGTATGATTGTGGTTCGATGAACCCTCTGCCAAGCACTTAAATGTGAATTGCAGAGTAATCATGTAGATGTAGATGTAGATGTAGTTTTTGGAGTCAATGTTCAGGCTTCCCTATATGATGATACTTTTGTTGTAATTCAAGCCTAGACAATCTTCTAGATAAAATGTCTTTGAACCAGGGTACATACTGGTCTATGCTAGCATAAGAAGTTATTGACAGCATTAAATGTCAAAAAACATGGGTGGCTGAACATTTTCGTGTAGAAAATAGAATAAAACTTAAAATTTCAATTTATTTGACCAAATGTGTTTCATTTTTAACTCGTTTTCTCTGCCTGTGTTCTAGTTGGTGCAGTGATTTACCTCCTAAAGAAACCCCAAATCCACAATATCTAGCCGACTAAAACTTTTATAGTCACTAGATCTACATATTTTCTTCTATATAGCATTTATTATCTGCCACAATCATAAGTACATTTGTGCTGTCACTGGTTTCAGTTTGTTTAACAAATTATCTTCAGATCTCCTACTACCACTGTGCTCCATTAAGGATATCAGCCTGATTTTAATTTGCTTCATTTCTTCTTTCTCCAACTGTGTGACTAGGTACACATTCATACAAAATGACACTCTGTCCAGCAGAACACCAGGATCAGGCCTTTACAACAGAATATTTATTATTCATCAAATTCACAAATACAGATTCCTTTGCAGTTAGCGATTTAAGTCTGATTAACAACTACACTACATCAGTATGGTTGAAAACTACTGGGTATCCCTAAATATATCATGGGTGTGCTATATATGAGAAGTTTCTGCCCAGGTCTATGACTGTGTGTGTTGTCTTTTTGCATAAAATAGTCACTTCTATTATCAAGTTAAATAATTGTGGTGTTATCTACACTCATGTGTAATTGATCAGCATGGAACCACATTTAACCACAAATTATTTAAATAGTTATTAACTTGAGTCGTTTCTTGATCTGGTGTGCAGATTACTCAAGGAAAAAGTTAGTAACGAAACTAAACGTATCTTACCTCAAGTCTGGTATACACTGCAAGTGTACTAGCATCAGTGAACAAGAATTTTCTCCACTGTAAACGTTAAGCCTACTAGACAATGAGATCCATCCATAAAATATAAATGAAAAATGTTGTCACCTAAATTCCGTTTTTCGAATTAAAAATACAGATCTTCACACCATATTTTCTCATATTCAGAGTTTACTGCCAGGCCACAAGGACCGCTGCTGTTGTTCTCTGTTTCCATATCGTGAAGGGCCTGCCAAATTTCACTATGTTTGCCAAATATTTGACTGTGTATGGTGCTGTTTGATGTGCTTGTGAAGCATAGAGTGTGTTTGACATGTGTGCGAGGAATTTTGATTGACGGAGGGTTTTACAAGATGGCGGAAGTTGTTTGTGTCGAAGGTTCGCCGCATATTGTAGCCATTAGTGGTATGCTAGATGGAATGGCATGATAACTAATGAACTTTAATTAAGGTGCTTACTGGTGCAGACGAATTCTCTGTTCTCTGAAAGCTGTTAGATCTGTCATCCACCTACCTGTTGGCAGTGTCCCAACAGTAGCTGACACCGAACTTCTTTTCTTCTAGCAGAGATTCAGTTGATGGTTAATTGAAATGATGAATGGGAGAACAGAGAGAGCTACATACCAGAGAAAATGTCTCTTTTCTGGTAAATTTATAGTATATTGTACTTCAAGTAGCACATAAAGGAAACGTAAGCTATCCTGATTTGCAAGTATGACAGTACATTTATAAACAGCAGTTCATATCTCTTCTTGCTGCAGGTCAAAAATACTACACAGAAAATGATAGTAAAGCCTTGAATTAGCTTGGTCAATCTTCTGAACTGTGCAAGAGTGGGAGGAGAGAAACCACGAAGAATGTTGATTATCAGCAAGAAAGGTAATAGAAGCCCAGTAATCACTTTGAACAGCACCCTGTCTATGGCGAGCCACGCGATAACCAGTATAGCCCTGAATGCCGCTGAATGTAGGTACTGATAGAACTTATTATTATCTCGCGAGTGGAACGACCACCGCGGATAACGATGTACTAAACTTGATCACCGACGCCAAGATGGCGGTTGGCTCCGAGCTGACGACCGTCGTTGCTGTTCACATCCGGTCCACTCAGTTTACTAGTACCAGCTGGCTTCTCTTGCAGTCTTTCGTCACTTTTACTGGCCGAGGAACCCTCAACACAGTACGCATCCGCCAACAATAAAAGGGACGAATAGCCCACCCAACCAATGGGGCTTGTTACCGTTAACACCCCTGTGAATCGGTCAGAGCCCCGGCCCAGTGATTGGTGCTCTTGCTGTGGCGAAAATTCCACGGAAACGGCCGGCCCTAGTGTAGGCTTCCTCGGCGAGTATCCGTGGCCTGAATTTGAAACTAACGGCTGGCTAGCGTCTGCAGATATTCGCAATCTTATGGTATTGTAGAATGAATTGAATTTGGACACTGAAAATTCGTCCGCCCCCACGAACCCCTGGTCTGCTGCTTAGGCAAGCTGACAGTGGTCCAAAACGTCGTGGGAAATTAATTTGAGGTCAAATAATTGAAGATTAAGGTAACGATCTCTGAGATAATTATTTTATCAGGTCGAGCGGCGTGTCAAATGAAAGGTAATGTAACTAACAACCTACATGTGAAGTCAAAATGATTGATTTAATGTATGTTCTCTCCCTTTGTCACTGAGCTGGACCATGCAGCAGTGTAGTCTAGTGACAGGCCTTGTGACCAGCCCACGAAAAGATTGCACTGTACAATATGTTTGGCGAAAAATCGTTTTATTACAATTTATCTCACTGTATCGTGAGTTTCCACAACTATGGAAACTACGATAAAGGATTAAAAAAAAAGCACTGACAATTACCAAAATATATTACACAAGAAGAGATTACGAACAAAATCACTGTAGGAAGCAGCTTATGGGCGCTCAACGCCGAAGTTATCAGCGACAAAATCACTATGTAACGCATAACATAAAAGCGAGAGTGCTATGAAATAAACAAAATAGAAATTCTTCGGTTCTTCCGCTGACTATGTGGGTTATATGTTCCTACGTTGTGGTAATTTAATGAGATCATTAGAGAAGCAAGTAGAAGAGAATAAAATTTCGTATCTTTTGTCCTCTTTTTCAATGTGAGGGTGAAATAAGTCTAAACAAATTATTAAAAGTTTCACTGTCGATCCGCAGAAAGTTGATGTAATCATCAGGTGCCAGGTGTAACACTGACATTAACAGTTTCTCATGTATATATTTCTTCCTCATTTTAAACCATTTCCTGGACCATCTCTTGATTTCTGCTGCTTTAAACATAGTGCCAGAGTCAATGTCAGAAATACCTTTTCTGCGTTTGTAGCCATTTCCACTAGTCCAAAATACAGTACACACGAGAAGGGTCTACTTCAAATGTAACGTTAAATAGACAAGCGTGCTTGGTACGTGTACGGGCTTGTTTGACACAATGGTGGCTATATAAGAGCGAATTTAACAGACAATTTACCTCTTTTTACGAGAGCCTCAACGAGTTTCTTTAATTGTCCATTAGAAGCAAGCTGCTGTAATGATCGGGTTCTGAGAGTAATATTTCCTTTAGCAAATTTTTATAGGTAAATCTCTCTTATTTTAAGGCATTCCCTGGACCAACGTCTCGTTTTCTTCTATTTTAAATACAGTGCCAAAATCAATGCCGGGACTGCTTTGTCTGCATTTGTAGCTGTTCTCACTACTGTCAAACGACTCGCTAACACTAACAGCGTCTGCTTCAGAGTATAGTTAAACTGACATACTTGTGCGGATTTGTTTGACAAATCCGCGACTAGGCAAGGGCTGATTTGACGAACAGGCTTGCGCGTTTACGGAGACCTTAACACTTCTGATATTTTGATGTTCTGTACAAAACAGCGTCCATTACACCACAGGTACGATATTATGACCAATAATTTGGAGTATTCTTCTCGTTTTAGAGTTATAGTTCTTCTAGATATTTTTGCACGTCTTCAAACCGCCCCACACCAATTTGAACAAGCGCCAAATACCAAATACAGGTTGCGCTATCTATGCTACAGTAGGTGCAACATTTAACACGCACTACAGACGTTCAGACAGAAATGAGACAGCTGATTGAAGTGTTTACAAATTAACATCGCCACAACTACAAAAAGAAACACACGAGCGGCGTGATAACGCATGCTCAATGAGAATGACTAGATGATATAAAAAATATAAATGTTATACGGAAGGTTGGATGTTTGTTTCCATGAGCGTAGATTGTAATAAATAAAATAGCTAGTGGATCCACGGTCTTGGTTCTTCGAAACATTGTGTTCTTCCAGCTGTGCAGTTGACATTGAACTTTGACGGTCACGTGTTAAACGGATAACAGAATTATTAGAGGATTTTGTTGTTCACAAGTCATTCCTGCGTATCGTGCGTTGTCAGAAACGTGCGAATTCGGCTGAAGGTAGCATCTAACGCCGGCAGTTTTCAACGATGTCTTCAAACAGTGAGAAATTTGTTTCCATCCTTATATTTTCTGTTTGTGTACAACAATGATGCAGTCGGTGTTTGGCGTCACTTCTAGTGTGTTGCATCCATTTATGTTCAGTTAGGGCGGTAGGTTTCTCAACAAGTTCGTTCCTTAATCAAGGCTTATAATCAACTATGTGTACGTTGTAGACTTCAAGCCCTTGACTCTTCGTACTTTCTGACCAGAGAAGTGCAGTTATGTGTAATTACATTATAGGTTGTCACATTCTACCAGAAAAAAAAATATTTCGAGTATACAATTCGGGCACCAATAATTTGACTCTTAATCTGCCATACACAAATGCCGAAACTTGATATAAGTACCACCTCATTTTTCTCTCGATCCACCGTCAAGAGTTGAAAGTGAAAATAAAAACTTAAGGAAGAATCAAGCTTGAAATTGTATTATGTTCAACAGTACTGTTTGAAGCACTACTGACTATTCAAGTCCTTTTTCTGCACTATTCCTCTTCTGCATCTCTTCCATCATTTTCGAAGTAAGAAAAACGTAGCGATATGAATTCATCTAAAATCTTACGTAATGTTACTGGGCTTTCAGTATTGCTCCTTTTTTAATATGACCTTTTTCTAGGCAGACATATACCGTAAGTTGTGCCGTATTTTACTTTCTGTTTTAGGTTGTGTGTTAAAGTTTTACAAGTTGAGTGTTCTTTGTTGAATTTCACATTTTTAACATATCTACGTTGCACTGTAATTTGTAGACGATTCACGCTAGTACCTTTTTTGTTCATTTACAATTTATTGAAACAAATAAATTGTGATGATAAAGTAGGCATACACCAAAAAACAATGACATCTAACATTCTAAATGTTCATTCTCCAGTTGTCATGCAAATATACAGTTTCTCAAAAATTTGCTGACTTCTAAAATCTACAAACCCCATCGTCATAAGGCATACTTATTTTAAATATATTGTGCACATTTATCTTGAGCTGTTGATTTTTATCATTCTGCTTTGATCCTGGAACTGTCTAGTTCATGTGGATGACGACCTTTAATGTACGAGCCTCCAAAAATGTACTATGTTTTTGCTGATGGAAGGGTATTAAACTCTGAATTTATGCGTATTCAAACAGAAACAAACAAATTGTAACTACTGAAAAAATGTGAGCTTTAACTTCACATCAGTTTGCTCAAAAACAAATAAATGTATCCAAGAAACATTAAAGAGAAAATTGTTGAAACTCGCGCCCTAAGAAAATTTGGGATCTCTGAATTCAGCAAACCAAATAATAGAGGATACAACGAGTAAACAAACAATACATACCATGCACAGTTTCATTCACTGCTTTCTTATGTATCTGAGGAAATGATACTCAGGACATAAACATATTTAGAATGTAAAAAGTGTGTTGTAGGTAATTTATGGCTTTAAAAAAGTAGAAAATTGTGAATTTTGTTTCACTGAGGTTGGCGTTATATATGTTTCACGTATTTTTATCCATGAAACACACTTACTCAACAGGAACTCTCTCATGAAAACTTGTAAAACAATGCAAAAAGATGATATTCACTGTTATAGTACCAGAGGACAATCAAAATCTGTTTTCCAAAACATCATCCTATCAAGAAAGTGTACTCTACTGTTGTGTTAAAATATGCTATAACACACTAGAAGAAGTACAAATCACTCCAAAGTCAATATTACAGAGCAAACTAAAGCGGTTTGTCATAAAGAACTGTTTTTTTCTGTACAAGAATTTTTAACATGAAAGCACAGCAACTTTTCTTTGAATGTAGAGAACCTTAACTCCAGAGTTTGTGAATGTGTACATATTTTGTTATCCTGACCTGTCTAGGAGCCCATGTATACCCTTTACTCTGTGCTAGAGTTTTACAAAAGAGATGACAGTGTAATTTCAGGTGCGAGAAAGACAGACACACACTACCAGTAATGAACAATAAACAAATTTTTGTGGATTTGTGTAACAAAATACTCCATGAACTAGTAGCTAAGCTAAGTAATTCTAGAGAAGAGAATTATATCCTCTCAAATCATTAAATATGCCAAGTAAAGACAGTGTAATCTCTTTGATTAAAATAATTAATAAAATATTAAATTAAGATAATTATTGAAAATTTCTGTTGTCAAACCAGTTCACAATAAAGGAGACATGGCACCCTGGTTAAGTATGAACATATTTCACGTATATCTATAATATAAATGATGATAAAATACTGTATGCATAAACAGATGAGCGAATAGTTTGAATCTAATGTCATACTTAGTTGCTCAGAAAATTGGTTGAGCTGAAGTGTTTCTGCAGTCAAAGCAGTTACAAGCATGGTAGCAAAGGTATATACCCTAGTAGCCGTTAAAATTGCAGTTCCCTGAAGGCAACATGCAAAAAACTTCAAATTGGTATGAAGTGTACTACATGCTTGGATGCAGATATAATGAGCGTTTCAACAGAAAGTACATTTTAGTAATGCCAATTACATTATAGAAGATAAGATGAGGCTTTTCATTCAGAAATCACGTTTGAAAGTTGGTTGGTACATTTTAGTAATGCCAATTACATTATAGAAGATAAGATGAGGCTTTTCATCCAGAAATCACATTTGAAAGTTGGTTACTTGTGAGATCATCAAGTTAGGCTTCATGTAAGAAGAATAAATGTATAACAGCACATGTCAGAATTCAACAGTGGCAGAATCATTGCCTATCAAGACAGAGGTTTGTAATTCTGCCATGTTGCTCCTCGCATTGGTTGAAACCCCCAACTGTCATGCGAATGTGGTATCAATGCGCTCAAGGGGGCCATACTAAATGTCATGCAGAATGTCAGTGTCCCCATGTTATTAGTGCTTGAGAGGACAGACACATTGTTTACTCTGCTGTGCAGGACCTTACAGCCATATCACATACTTTTATTCAGGAAATGGTCGTCTCTGCAGCAATACAAGTATCCACACAAAAAGTGCAATGATGTCTGAATCTCCACAGACTGTGAGCATGATGATCATGTTGCAGTTTCCCCTGATGCGACAGCAGAGCGAGTCTCATTGATAGTGGTACACCTGACAACAGTACTGGACACATGAGTGGCACCACATCATGTTTTCATACGAGTCCCATTCTGTAGTCAGCATCACAATGGATGTCTCCACATGTGCCAGCTCCAAGGAGAATGGACATTGCCAGACTGTGTTTGTCACCTTCATGCTGACATGGTGGTATGGGATGCCATTGAGTACACAAAATGACCACCTCTGGTTAGTGTAACTGGTAATTTATTCTACAAGCAGTAAATTTTTGGAGTGTTAAGGCCAGAGGCTGTGCGCTGTCTCCAAGATGTTATCTTTCAACAAGATAATTCAGTACCACACATTGCTCATGCTGTCCTCTCCTACCAACACATAAAGAGCATTTGACTTTTGCCTTGGCCAGCACAGTTTCCAGATCTCTTCCCAAATGAAAACCTGTGGCAAGGATTGCTTGAGGACTGGCATATTTCACTCACCAGGTATTATGACTGATGAACTCTGGCACAGACTTCAGCAAAGCCTTTGGTAGAGTAGACCACACAATTCTGATAAATAAACTGGAAGCTCTAGGTATAAGAGGGGTACCAAATAAGAAATAAGTGGTTTCGTTCATACCTTTTAAAAAAATAAAAAACTCCGGTCATGTCATAAAATGCATTTCTAACCCAGAATACATTAATATTGGAGTCCCCCTGGAAGTGTCCTTGGATCAATACTTTTCTAGATATATATCAATGATTTTCACCCAGAGTGTCAAACGTAGTGAAACCATACTGTTTGCTGATGACAGTAACATTCTAATCAGTAAAACATCAACAAATGTACAAAGCTGAAGAAACACTTATGCACATATGCAGATGGGTAGACAAAACAAATTAACTTTAAATGTAAAAAAAAAAGACAGTGTTTGTTTCCGCATAAAAAGAAAGCATTAGTTTCCACATCAGCGGAAAACACAAAAATAACTCTTTAAAAGTGAAATATCAGCTCATAGAGTGTGTATTACAAACAAAACTTCTAGTGAAGCATGTTGATGCACAACTAAAACGGGCTGAGCGTGTTACTGCCCTTGGGAAATAAACAGCTTCAGCATGCTTTGCAGTTAGAATAACAAATTCTGTGTGTAGTAGCTAACACACTGGAACAATGTATTTTGCATATGTTCATTCTGTGATGAGTTATGGGATAATGTTGTTGGGAACAAATGAGCAGAACAGACAGATAATCTTTAAGCTAAAAAAAAGGGCTGTATGCATTGTGAAAAGGTAGCAAGAGAACTCACTGCATTGAGTTGTTTAAATCAGTGGGAATCTTGACTGTTCCATGTGAGTATATTTTGCAAATATTGATCCACATTAAAAGAGATGTTGATCAGTATCTAACAAACAGGTCTCTACACAAACATCGAACCAGATCCACCCACCAGTTACATCTCAATAGAAACAAAACAAAAACCCAAAATAGTGCCCTATATAATGTAATTAAACTGCACAATAAACTACCACTAGAAATCAAAGACAAAAGTGAAATATATGCCTGCAGGAATACCTTAAAAATTATTTGTTAGGAAGTGTTTTATACTGTAAAGGAATACCTGAAATGATGTGTAAATTTTGTTGACAATTAAGAGCCATTTTACAGTATGTTCAGTAGAACAGTGAAATACAGTAAGGCACGAAGTGTATGTATGTACTTATGTGGGTAACTGTGTACATTTATGTATATCTGTGCCTGTATTTTACATTTACATTGTCAATGGATGGATGGATAAATAAATATAAATAATAAACCTGGTCTTATGTGAAATATGTAACACGTCACTAAATCAAGACATTTTTCCAGAAAGACTGAAATATACCACTGCTAAACCCCTCTTTAAGAAAGGTGATATGAGAGATGTCAGTAACTACTGACATGTTTCACTGTTGACATCATTTTCCAAAATCTTTGAGAAGGTGAGGTGTTCTGCAATAGTATCTCATCTTTGCAACAATGATATCCTTAGCAAATCCCAGTTTGTGTTTTAGGAGAGTTACTGTACTGAGAATGCCATTTACATGTTCATTCACCAAATTTTGCATAGCCACTTGGTATTTTCTGCGCCATATCTAAGGCATTTGACTGTGTACTTCACAGTATTCTCATAGATAATTTGAAGTTTTATGGAACTGATGGTATAGTAAATGCTCTTCCATCTGATATCTAACAATCAGAATTAGTTCTTTTTGCAGATTACACTACTATTGTAAGCAATCCAAACATACATACAGAAGTAGAAGAAATGGTAAACAACATTCTTTAAAGTGTGATTCTCTGGTTTTACGCAAATTGTCTCACCCTCAGTTTTAAAAAGACACAACATATTCCATTCTGCACACCTAGGGGTACTACACCAATGATAACTGTAACACATGGAGAGGAAATAATAAATGGGGTGGAAACTTCAAAATTCTTAGGTGTCCATATTGATGAGAATAGGTGTCCTTATTGATGAGAATATTAACTGGAAAAAGCATGTTTTGGAACTCTTAAAACAACCCAGGTCAACCACATTTGCACTTAGAATCATTGCAAATCTTGGGGAGAGAGAAATCAGTAAGTTGACAAATTTTCATTCAAAATTTCGTATGGAATAATGTTCTTGAGTTACTCACCTTTAAGAAAGAAAGTCTCAATTGCTCAAATATCTGCTGTAAGAATAATATGTACTTCTCACTCATAATCGTCTTGTAGAGATCTGTTTAAGGAGTTGGGCATTCCCATTACTGCTTGACAGTGTATTTATTCCCTCATGAAGTTTGTTGCAAATAATCCACTACAGTTGAAAAGGAACAATGATGTACATAGAATGAAATTTTCTCTCTACAGCGGAGTGTGTGCTGATATGAAACTTCCTGGCAGATTAAAACTGTGTGCCGGACCGAGACTCGAACTCGGGACCTTTGCCTTTCGCGGGCATGGCTAAGCCATGTCTCCACATATCCTTTCTTTCAGGAGTGCTAGTTCTGCAAGGTTCGCAGGAGAGCTTCTGTAAAGTTTGGAAGGTAGGAGACGAGGTACTGGCAGAAGTAGAGCTGTGAGGACGGGGCGTGAGTCGTGCTTGGGTAGCTCAGTCGGTAGAGCACTTGCCCGCGGAAGGCTTAAAAATATAAAGCTTATCAGATTTCTCATGATCTGAAATATAGTGGTTATGACACTGGATTGTATTTTGTAGTGGAGTACAAATCCCTGACACACTATCCAGATCTATGTTTTTCATGGTTTTTCCTAATTTCATGCAGGTGATGGTTACAGTTTCATCAGTGAAGCCGCAAGCAATTTCCTTCTTCATCATTACCAGTGTACTGTAGTGCTCAGTTGTTAATGATCTAAATGTTGGTGGGACATCAAACAATAACCTTTCCTATATTATAAAAATGAAAGCTAGAGGCAAACTTAACACTCAAATCATCATAGAAACAGCGAGAAATTCATAGCCCATGTAAAACATCTAGTACAATTTGCAGTCTTCAGTGATCACTAAAAATAGATTAATCTTAGTATAAATTAATAATTTTCCTTCTACAATGGGTTCAATCTTTCACATTGCACACCTATAAATATTGTAAACTGAAGTCTGCAGCGGTATTTTTCTAACTGAATGTGAAGGCTAATGTCAGGAATAGTGTAGGGATTTTGATACAGGTTTCACTGATTGATGAGGAAGGTTTGTGTGTGTAATTTATCACCACTATGCCAGACGATTTGTCCAACAGTAGAAACTTAGAACCACCCCTGCAAAGCTGCAGTGGGTCACTAGTGATATAAATATGAGAAACATTTGTGTGAGGCATCACTGATTATTAATAAAATTATCATCTTTTTATTTTATTTTTTTCATAGAGTTCAGAATTGCACTGGTTCAACTTGTGGTTGGTGGAACAAAGGAAAATAATGTAAAAAAAGCCATAGACTTCATTAAGCAAGCGAAGGAAAAAGGATCTGATGTTGTCATTCTTCCTGAATGCTTCAACTCACCATATGGAACAAGTAAGAACACAGAAATTTCAGTATCTCTCTCTCTCTCTCTCTCTCTCTCTCTCTCTCTCTCAGCTTTAAATGTGTGAGAAAAATTTCTAACTTTTTGCAGATAATTGGTGAAATTGAAGTTAGAAGTGAAATAATGCTTATACGGTTCATTAATTAAGACTGGCCAATTATTTCTACTTTCCTAATTAAAAAAGATGAGGAGGTTCACCATCCTGAATGATGTCATTGACAACAGAACATGAAATTGTAATATATAAAATGGCACCCGCTATTATTGTCCGTTATTGTAGCTTAATATTACCAATACTTGCTTTCTGTGACTGTGTATTTTTAGTATGCTCTGTTCAGAAATTTTTAAGCTGGTTGAGTTTCTTGCACTTTGAGCTGAAGTCATTTATTGTTAAACCTGTTATTGTTTTCTGGTTTATTTTGCACTTTTAAAGTCTGTGCTGCTTCTTCCATAATTACTCACTGCTGTACATTTTGACTGGATTCACTAGTTGTTTTCTCAGAGCAGAAATATTTTGTACAGACTTTTAAGTAGTTATGAATTATGTTCATGCTGTTGTCATGGTTTGTTGTTAACTATTATGCAGCTAGTGTTTTACGCGTCATATAGCTTTGAACTGGCCAGCAGGATAATTTTTGTAGGTGTGAAACCCAACAGGAAGTTTGCCAGGAGGAAGAGAATGATAGGAGCTAACTCCCAGCCAAATTAAGCGTACACAAACAAATTTTCATTATATTTTACTGTACATGTAACAATGGGCATTGGGTTACTTGTTTTGTCCCTAGGGTTATTCAGTTCCTCTATTCGATGCCAGTGCTCCATACAGGGCAAGTAATTTCTCAAAATGCACATTGTTCTCACCATCTACTTGATGTTTTCTTTCTTCCTTGCTTCCTCATTCTTTTCTAAAATCATCCCACCTCTTCATTTTTATTTCTTTTCAGCAGTCTCTGTATTGTGTCATCTTAAAATGACAGAACCAGTTTCCTTCCTAATCATGCCCAATTTTGAGCATGTCCTCCATCACAAATGACCTTGTTGTCAATGAGAAATGAAACCATGATCTTATTTTTCCTTCTGTCTGTTTTGGTAGTTCTCTGTTGTATTTTGTTTCTCAATTTTCCCAACTTTTCTGTGTCTATGTTCCATCCCAAGATTTTGTGATTTCTTTTGAGTTTACATCACACCTTTGGACTGTTTTTTACTACCATTTCTCTTTCTAGAATTTGAAATGTTTTGGCAGAGAGAAAGAGAGAGAGAGAGAGAGAGAGAGAGAGAGAGAGAGAGAATGAGAATGTTTTAGCTGAATCCTTTTATGTTTTGCTGGTATCCTTTGTATTCTTAAAGTTTTTATTGTGTAGCTTTCTGATTTATTTGTTGACGATTTGGAAGGACAGATTGCTACTCTCCATATAGAAAAGGTGTTCAGTTGTATACAGGCACAATGAAAAAGACTGTTAAAATATTAATTTGGATAAAATCCTTATTCTCCAGTAGGAAACATGCACATATTCACATGCTAGTGCCCTGAGACAGTGCCTATGTGTGTTGTACTTGTGTGAATGTGTGTGTTTTCTACTGCAGAAGGACTTTAGCTGAAAGCTTTATTACTTTCACAGTCTTTTTCATTGTGCCTGTCTGAGGGTCAGTGCCGTCTCCGCATGATATGTAGCAATCTATCCTTCCCATATTGTTGTCATTCCATCCTGGACTTTCCATTGTTTGATTTATTAATTGACATATTTCAGAATATTTCTCCAGTTATGCTGAGGAAATTCCCAGTGGTGAGACAAGCAAAGCATTATCACAAGCAGCTAAAGAAAATAATGTCTATTTAATTGGTGGGTCTATTCCTGAACGGGATGGAAATAAGTTATATAACACTTGCACAATCTGGAATAGATCCGGCCAGATGGTGGCTAAACACCGAAAGGTAACTTGAAACTACTGATTCCAGTTGGTAAATAAACAAATTTCCACAAAAGACAGACGTAAAGTTAAATTCACAGCTCATCGAACAGTTTTAAACATGTTGCAAATGTGTAGCGCATTAACCGTCTGACACATAATGATATTTACCCACAGGAATAAATACTAGGGATTGTAGGAATGTCAATGAGGTTGATTTTTCAGTATCAAAAATTTGTGATGCTCTTTTTACATAATCTCAGAGTAACAGTTCTGAAGCATATACTTTATCAGGTATAGCACATTACTCTGTTTGCCCTAAAACAGATGTGGTGTTATGGTTTGATAAGTGAACTGGGGTGAGAATAATTGAAACAGAGGTGCATTTTGTTACAGTGAGATCTTTCCATGAATTTTAACCATTAGCTAGTTATTTTGAATTCCAAAACGTTTTGTTAACTGCCACTTACATAGGTAGAAATGTCCATCATAATAAGATAAGAGAAGCCAGAACTAGCTTGGAAAGATTTAGGTGTTTGTTTCTCCCACATGCTGTTTGAGAGTGGGATGGTAGAGAAATATTTGTAGTCTGGAAATGTAGTTGAAACTTCTTCAGAATCTGAAAAAACCCCAAGAGAAATTGTGAAACACTTGGGAAAGGATCATGCTTTAGCCAAATGTTTTGTTTATAAAAAAATTATTTTTGTCCATATATGGATATACAGGTTGCAATATAAAATTTCCTGTACAGATTTTGAGGACTTGTAGTGGGGACCAAGATGGTTAAGTTTAGCATAGGAACTCGTGTCCAGAAATACATCGTTTTCCTGCTACTCACAAAATACTACAGCACATGTTGCTCTCTGACTCTTGCTGTGTGCTATCTAGGTCTACTTAGTAAGTACGCTCCATGTGATGACTACCAACAGCAACACTGGTACCTTTGTACCATGTTCAGTTACACTTCATCACCAATCCCTGGTCCTCCGGCACCCACTGTAACCATAATCTATACCAGTAGGTCTTCTTCAGACCCCACAGTGGTCTTGTAAATCAAGGATTTCATGTGACCCAACATGTAGAAGTCAAGCAGGTTCAAGTCAGGCAAACATGCAGACCAAACAGTCAGGTCACTGTGACCACCTATCCACTATTGCCCAAATCATTAGTCCTATGACCTCGGAACACACATGTGAAATGAGGTGGTATACCATAATGCTGGAACCACAAGTTTTGATGCACATGCAGTTGTGCATCTTCCAAGGGCCCATGCAGCATGCCATCAAGAAATGACAAGTATGTATCACCCATAAGATGTGGTCGATTAAGGTATTGCCCAGTCACATGTCCAGCCAGTATCCCTGTCCAAGTGTTCAAACCATATTGTTCCTGAAACCCATGGTGGCAGGCAGCATCCTGATTTTCATCATCTCACATGACTGTTGTGGTAATTGAGAACACCTTCCCTGGTAAATTGGGTTTAATCCGTAAAAAGGATCTGCCTTGGGAGGTCAGATTTCACCACACAACATTACAAGAACCACCTGTGGAAGTGGGCTCATGATGTAAAATCCTGTGGCTGCATTGCCTGTAACTTCTGGGGGTGGTACTGGTGTAACTGCTGTTCATGTGTAACATGCCAGCCAGTTTGGTGATCCACAGTCAGTCTACCTGCTATGTCTCTGGGACTCATCATTGCATCTTATTCTACTGCATGAAGTACAGCCTCTTCAAACTTGGATATGTGGCACTGCCATGGAACACCACAGTCGGGCCTGCTAGTGGGGAATTTACATGTTTCCGAGGCCTGCTGGTACATTGTACCAAAGAGGGAGTGCAAAGGTGTCTCACAATGTGGAAAACCCTGTGCATACAACTGATGATCAGCCTTCCCATTGCATTGAACTTCACTGTACAGTAAGATCATGTCAGTATATTCTGCAAACATGTAGTTCACTATGGTCACCAGTAACACACTAAAAATGAAATGTACATACAGCTTGCATTCTGTGCTGTAGTGAATGATTACTAGTGCATGATAGTACAGTGTGAACAAAGACAACCAGCACAACAGCAGGTACAAACCTCTCTGAGTAGATCACAAATTCAACTGAATGGCATGTAAACAAACTTGTAGTGAGCATGGGACATAAGGTGATCTGTGAATGACCAACATAATACCCTAGTCAGTGGCACTGAAAATGCAGGGGATCTGAATGCATGTTGTGGTATTTTCTGTGTAGCAGGGAAACTGTACATTTCCATACGTGACTTCCTGTACCGAACTTAACTGTCTTGGGCCTCACTACACTCCTTAACATCTGTAAATGGAATTTAGTTACACCCTGTATTTATCATTTAACTTCAAGACACATGGTGTTTATGAGGCCCAGTTTCTGTATTTATGTATGTATGTGTGTATACAGGGACATGTATAACGTAGGTAAAGAGTAGAATTTTCTGTGTATTCTTGCAGTCGACTCAGGATAATGCAATGTATGATGATGTCTGCACATTTTTGTATACATTGGTTTTCCTTATGTTACATTGCAAGATTTGTGCCCAGGAGTACTTGGAAGCTAATGCAGGGTATTTCCATAACAGCACTCAAAAAATGTAACGGGGCATAGAGAATGCTCCACTGAGCAATTTGAGGCAGGGAACGTGGGGTTGGAGATGCCATGTTAATAAGGAGATATGGAAGTAAACTTTTCTACTTCTTTGCCTAGCATTACTGTTTTCCAGCTTATTTACAACCAACACACATAAAAGTTTGCATGTACATTCTTCGTTTTGTGCAAGGAAATGAGGACAATGAGCCTGATTACTAGGACGTATTTCCTGTTCGCCTGATTAGAAGGGAAGGTCCTATCCCATGGAGTGGAAGGTCATCCGACCTGAGTCCCCTGGATTATTTCCTATGGGGATGTCTAAAGTCACTTGTGTATGAGACCCCAGCGGATACGGCGATGGAATTAGTTGCCAGAATTGTAGCTGCCTCTGATTGGATTTTAAATGCACCAGGGATATTTGTCAGGGTGCATCAGAATCTTGTTTGGAGATGTCATGCCTGCATTGAGGTTGATGACCATCAGTTTCAGCACTTTTGTAAGATGCAGTACAAATGGTTTGTTCATTGTGTCAATGTTGGTATTTGCAGTTAACTTAACTAATGTAAATTAAGCTGGCTTCTCTGACCCCAGGTTCTCTACCTCAAATTGTTCTGTGGAGCATCCTCTATGTCCTGTTAAATTTTTGCGTGCTTTCATGGAAACACCCTGTGTAATGTGTCTAATGTCATTAACATTTTTATTTCTACTAGTGCAGGTATCTATATGATTTAACTTTTTTGCTTTTAAAATTTAGATTTTTTTTATAATAATCTAAAGTAATGTGCCTTTCACATATGTGTAGGAGACTGTTGATCATGAACATAAAGTTTGGAACTTGTCCAGTACATGAAATAACCGTTAAATTGCAGTGAAGGTCAAACAACAGTAAAAGACCAACACCAAATCTTCATTTTACAAACTACTACAATTTTTCATCATAATTGTCAGCTACAGTAAATTCTGACAACAATGTAAATGGATAACACAAATAGTATGATTCAATCTTTTTGGCATATACCAGCTGTTTTAGTGCATACAGCTGTAACTGCTGTCTACATCAAAACATGGTGTATGCATGTTGTCAGAAGTGGTGCCACTTAGCTCTTGTTTAAAAATGAAAGCACCACAGCATGGTAGCAGCTCATCCATGACAGCAACATATTTTAAACCGTGTTGAGCCCATTATTAATCTGTAAATGGAATTGATGAACAAATTGCCCACTATGCAATGCTTGCCTGGCACACCTATGAAATTCTAGCTGGATAGCTATGCAGTGGTTTCCTTAAATGGTTAAGATATGTACAGTAAAATAGATTGTCTGCCATTACAGCAAACTGAGAAACATCTCCTGAATTATAATGAAAAGGAATTTCACCTCATAGAACAAATAACAATGACCGTATCATACAAGAAATTAAAGCAGGTCTGACATTTCTCATCACTGTGTCTTCCACAAAGGAGAGAATTTTTGGCTTTATAATTTTTTTTTAGTTTTGCTTTTCAGATTCATGTCATAGAGAACTAAGGGTTATATGCTACACAGTAACCTAAAAGAACTATGTAATCAATGTTTGAACCAGAACTGGAATGTAAATTAAACTACAAAGCACATGTAGCACTGAAGAATTGATCTTTCCTTCAAATCTGCAGAAATTGTATGAACCTCCTACATGCCTGGTCATAAATTGTAAGTGATGTGGGAACCTTTGCCTATGTGGCCTCTTTGAACTACAGTAAATCTGATAATTTGATATGTGTCCTCTTCCTCATTCCCAAAGAATTCACATCAAAACTAGCCTGGAACCAGTATTTTTTTCTGAAACTGGCTTTTCAGAGACTTTCTGTTTTTGGAATGTACTCTGTCAGAATTACAATAGTAAATCACTCCATGATGAACAATGCCTTTCTTGTAGCATCTAGCACTAGAGTTTGTGGAGTACCTTGATAATACTCTTGTGCTGTCTTAATGATTCTGTGATGAAACACACTATTATTTGTGGGCTCTTCTCTATCTCTTCTGTTAGTCTTACCTGGTAAGGATCCCAGAGTGATGAGCAGTACTCAAGAGTCAATCAAACAAGTGTTTTGTAGGCCACTTCTTTTGTTGGTAAGTTACATTTCCTGAAGATTCTTCCTCTGAATTTCAGTTGAACTACTATTTGTGTTAATGTGTTCATACCACTTAAGGTCACTCTGAATGATTACTTCTAAATATTTTATGCTAGGTACTGTTTCAAGGAATTTGTCATCAATAGTGTAGTTGTACAATAGTGGATTTCTTATCCTTTGTATGCACAACATATTACAATTAAACAATGGAAACTCCAGGTTGCAATACCAACAATATAAGGAAAAGGACAATTATTCATGTTCAGGGTCAACTGCCAGTCCCTGCACCATTCATCAATCCTCTGCAGGCCTTTTTGTGAATTGCTACACTCTTCTGGCATTGCTACATTGTTGTAGATGACTGCATCATCTGTGAATAGCCCCATGTGGATTTTCCAACATTTTCTAGTAGATCATATATACAGCAATGGTTCTATAACACTTCCTGGGGTATTCCTGAAATTATGTTTACATCTATCCATTTTGTTCCATTAAGACTAACATGTTGAATTTTCTCTGCAAGGATGTCTTAAATTCGTTCACAAATCTGGTCTGATACATTGTAAGTTCATACTTTTTCACTAAGTATGGCTGTGCAGATTCCTTCCTGAAATCTAAGAACATGGAATTAACCCAAGTGCTGATGTCTACAGCACTGTGGATCTCATGGAGGAACAGAGTGAACTGAGCTTTGCAAGATCTCTGTGGAATCTATGTTGATTTTTGTGGAGGAGATTTTCATTCTCCAAAATCGTCAATACATACATCCATAGACTGTGCTCCGTAATTCTACAGTGGGTTGATGTCAGAGATACAGGTCTATATTTATGTGCATCTGTCCTACGACCCTTCTTGAAAATGGGAATGACCTGCACTTCTTCCATTTGCTAGGTACCCTCTGTCACTCCAGTGACCTACGATAAAGTGCTGCTCTTTAGCTTAATCTCTGCAGAATCTTGCAGGTATCTAACCTGCCCCTGATGTCTTTCCACTACTAAGCATCTGTAGTGTCTTTTGTATTCTGTGATCCCTTACCTTAATATCTGCCCTTTTGGTGTTCATACAGTGATTGAAAGGAGGCTCTTCTTTGGTGAAACAATTTCAGAGGACCAAATTCAATACTTTAGACTTCTCTCTGTTATCTTCCATTTTGGTACCAGTATGATTCCTGAGTGATTGAATAGATGATTTTGATATGCTAACTTATTTACTTATAAATAGAAGAAACAAGTCAAAAACTCAAAATAGTGTATTATACCATGGAATAAAATTGTACACTAGACTGCCACAAGAAATAAAAGATTCGAGTGATCCACACATCTTCAGCACCAAAGCCTAAAAAAATATTTACTAAATAATAGCTTGCACACTGTAAATGAATATTAAAAATAACCATAAATAGTAACTTAATGTTCATGAACTTTGTGCTATGTAACAATTTATGGCATGATTAAAAAAGGAGAACTAAGTATAGGAGCTATAAATACTGTAAGAGGAATGTTTATTTTAATAAGAATTATTGTACGAACATTTCACATCATCCATACAATGTATATTGTTCAACAGATGAATAAATAAATAAATGTAAGACCAAAACTTCTTATTGCTTTTAGTCAGATCGGTTGGCAGAAGGTTACTTTCATAGTCACTGAAGGCAGCAATGATTGCTCTTGTTACCCTTATTTTTGTTTCATTCAGCTTTTATTTGTCAGCTATGTTTTGACTTCTCTTGAATCTGTGATGAACCTCTCTCTGTGTACAAGCAGTTTTCTAACAAGATTAGGAAACCATGGTGCATCTTTTCCATCCCTTAAGACCTTGCTTGAAACAAGCTTGTCAAGGCATAGTGCATGATGGTTTTGAATTTTTTTTCCATTTGTGCTCTGCATCCTCATTCTCAGCACTGAATATTTGATGTCGACTACTCAGATACTCGGCGATTTTTATCCTATCACTCTTGCTAAGCAAACATATTTTCCTATTCTCCTCAACATTCCTTGTAATAGCTGTAGTCATAGATGCTATCACAGCTTTATGTTCACTGATAGCCTCCTCTATGTTAACTGATTTGAAAGTTCCAGGTCTGTTTGTTGCTAGGAGGTCTAAGATGTTACCTTTATGAGTGAGCAATTTTTGGACAAGACATTCAGAATAATGTCAGATGAACCCCTGTATGCAGCACCATTTTTGATCGCATGACTCTGCCTTTCTATACATAGCATGTTGAAATCACCCCGTATTACAGTAGCACAATCAGGAAACTTGAGTGACAAAATTCTTCCAGCATTATTTGTAACCGTTGATTAACATGACCCTCAGTGAATTAATTTTCTTGACAATATTATTATTGAAGGGAGATAAAGAGGAACAGCCTACAAAAAACCCAGAAACATTATTCAGTCTGTTGCCAGCTAATGGATTAAAATATAACTTAAATAAGTGCTGTTTTTTCCTTGAAGCAAGAGTTGAATATTTAAGATACATACGAAGTTAGGAGAAGTTAAACCTAATGAATAATCATGTTAAGTGTGTCGATGAATTATCTACACCTTAAAACCAGAAAGAACTGCAAGTTTTCATGGGAAAAGTGAACTACTATGGGAAATTTATTCCTAATGCAGGAACAAATTTGGATGGTCACAAGAGTGTTATAGAGCTTTTCTGTCTTTAAAAGCTGGCCCCCCACCATGTTAAGTAATGTACACAACAGGTAACTGTTTGATAGTGTGTTCTGTAAGTTCCACGATGAAGAAGAGCCTTCAGGGATGTGAAATAAGTCAACTTATATGTTAACAGGCAGTAGCTACTTCTGTATAGTATATTAACAACAAATTATGACTAGTGCACTTAAACTATAATTATGGTATTAACCTCTAGACTACTTTGTTGGGAGAAAAACAGCTACTTTAGAAAAAAGCCATTGCTCCTGCACCTCCCATGCTACTTAGCTCCTGTTCTTCTCTAACATAGCAAAAAATGCATTTATGTGACTTAGCAAGGACCACAGTCATATCTATATACTGGGAAAGTAAGGATGTATCTAATACAAATGTTAGGGTTACATGGAATTCGCATTCTTGAGTCCTGGTATTCTGATACATTGTAGCAGGAGTTGCTAATGAGATATTCTTTTACTTTGTTTTTAAATATTTAGGGATTTTCAGTTTCCTTCCTGATGTACTCTAGGAACCTGCACCAGAAAGTAAAACGTCCTTCTGAACCCTAGCAAGGGATGTCTACATAACCTTTGTGGATAAGTGTTGTGGTTGTGAATTGTTGGGTTCATACTAAATTCATTCGTGTTATCCACATTTACCGAGAGAGAGAGAGAGAGAGAGAGAGAGAGAGAGAGAGAGAGTGTGTGTGTGTGTGTGTGTGTGTGTGTGTGTGTGTGTGTGTGTGTGTGTGTATTCTCAAATTTTATCAGGTAGATTTTCCTAACGAAAAGTCTGATAGTTTAGCTATTACTGTCTGCTAAGTCATTAATGAATAACATGAGCAGTAATAGCCCTATTACACTTCCCTTGGGCATTACTTCAGTCGCCATATATAACTGTAATATGTTACATTGTGCCTGCCAAGAAGTTTTTGATCCAGTTGCAAACATGTTTAGGTATCCCATATAAACCCATTTTCCTTAGGTGTTGATGTAATACTGAATAAAAAGTCTTCTGGAAGTCAAGAAACACCAGGCCATCCTGGTATCCTCTGTATTTGGCATTTAGGAGGAATGGATCTGAGTACTATGGGACTTAACATCTGAGGTCATCAGCCCCCTAGAACTTAGAACTACTTAAACCTAACTAACCTAAGGACATCACACACATCCATGCCCGAGGCAGGATTCGAACCTGCGACCGTAGCAGTCCCGCAGTTCCAGACTGAAGCGCCTAGAACCATTTGGCCACCGCAGCCAGCTTAGGAGGAATACAGACATCTAAAAATGAGATTGAAAGTAAGAGCAAAATGGCTAAGCAGGTATGACTAGAGGACAATTGAAAGGCTGTAGAAGCATGCAAAACTAAAGGAAAGGTAGGTGCTGCCTATAAGAAAATTAGAGAGACCTTTGGAGAAAAGAGAAACAGTTATATCAATGTCAACAGCTCAGATATTAAGCCCAAAAACGCGAAAGGCATCGAAACCAAAAAGATTCTCCGCGTTACTATGGTCGACCACAAATATGGGAACAGTGCGAACGATAGATTTGTAAGATACCTCAGCATCAAATTGTCCCAAGAGAGAAATATTCTGTTTATTGTAAGTCCGTAATTGCCTAGTGACAGGTGACAGGATTGGAGAACCCAACTGAAGATACGTCTGAGAATTGATGATAGTGGCAGCAGAACCAGTATCCACCTGCATGCGAACATCTCAACCAAGTATTTGGACAGTGAGGAATAACTTCCCTGAAAGGGAAGAAGTACAATTGACAGACAACGCAGAATCAGAATCAGCGTCATGTTTATGAACATCATGTATGCGGTCGGATTTGCAAATGGATGACACATGACCCCTTTTTTTGCATTTGTGACACACGGCCCAACGTTGTAAACAATCTTCTCGTGAATGTTTTGTAAAACACCGCGGACATGAAGGAAGTTGCCGTGGGTTTTGCTGCAGTTTCTTAGAGGTTTGTTTATGGTTAGGCCGAGGCTGCGCTTGGGAGCTAATACTGCAGCCACGTCGGCCGGCAGGGACACACCACACGTTTTGTCAACATCGCACAGAGGTTGTATTTCCCCAACATTGCCCCATGCCTCTGTTTGCGCTCCAGTGGCGCGAGAAATTTCAAAAGACTGGGCGATGGATAGAACTTCATCTAGAGTCGGATTTGCCAACTGAAGGGCACGTTCCCTAACTTCTTTGTCGGGTGCCGATCGGATAATAGCATCTCATACCATGGAATCGGTGTAGGATTCTTTGTGAACCTCAGTAACAAATTGACACTTTCTACTGAGGCTGTGAAGTTCAGCAGCCCAAGTGTGATAGGATTGATTCGGTTGTTTTTGACAACGATAAAAGGCAACGCGAGAGGCTACCACATGCATTTGCTTTTGAAAATAGACGGACAGAAGTGAGCACATTTCAGCAAAGAACAAAGACGCAGGATCTTTCAAAGGAGCCAATTGCGACAACAACCGATACATTTGAGGTGAAATCCATGAAAGGAACAGAGACTTACGTGTTTGTTCGTCCGCGACATGAAATGCCAAGAAGTGCCGTCGAAGACATTTTTCGTAATCAGACCAGTCTTCTGCCATCTCGTCGTAGGGAGGAAAAGTAGTAGAGACAATGACGAGAGATGCCTCACATTTGATGCTGTGATGAAATCACTAATCGCATTTGTGAGAAGCGTTTGCTGTTCTATGAGACCTTGCAATAGTTGCTCTAAAGTAGCCATGGAAACACGTGGGTCAACGATGGAAAAGAAAAATCACTACCTCGTTGCCAATTGTTATAACTTCAAGTTGAACAAATATATTTCAAGGAAGACGCAATACATGAAAGTCACAGATCAAGTAAACAGAATAAGATGTGTGTACACTTTAACAGTCAAATCATAACTGAGTCCAAGTCTAGCAGCCGCTGGCTGGCTGGCCGTTTAGGTGGCGCTGCTGCTGCATGGCTGGCAGACAGCACCGCATGTAGAGGACACGCGTAACTGTGTGGCAGCACTTTGAAAGATCGGCGAGTCACAACAGATAACATAGCCCAAGAATTATTGAGAATCCTGGGAATGCAGCCAGGACAAAACTATTCCACCTGAAGTGTGAGATACATGAGACAGGTGACATACCCTCAGACTTCAAGAAGAATGTAATAATTCTAATTCCTAATTCCAAAGATGGCAGGTTCTGAAAGGTGTGAATATTAATAAACTATAACTTTCATAAGTCGTGGTTGCAAAATACTAACACAAATTATTTACAGAAGTATAGAGAAACTGGTAGAGGCTTACCTTGTGGAAGGTCAGTTTGCGTTCCAGAGAAATGTAGCTACATCTTGAGGCTGTGGACCCACCACATACGAAAGACTATTCTGTGAGATAGGGTTGTAGCATATCCCCAATGTTATTCAGTCTGTATATAGAGATAGCTGTAAAGGAAACCAACTAGAGCTTTGTAAAGGGAATTAAAGTTCAAGTAGAAAAAATAAAAACTTTGAGGTTTGCAAATGACATTTTAATTCTGTCAGACAGAAAACGACTTGGAAGAGCAATTGACTAGAATGGATAGTGTCTTGAAAAGTGCTTATAAAATGAACATTAACAAAAGGGTAATGCAATATATTCAAATTAAATCAGACATTTCTGAGGGGACTATATTAGCAAATGAGGCATTAAAGAGGAAGGTGTTAAAATCTATTATGAATGTTAGGAAGTCTTTTCTGGATGTTTTTATCTGCAGTGTAGCCTTGTACAGAAGTGAAATGTGAATGGTAAGTAGTTCAGAGAAGAAGAAAATAGAATCTTTTGAATTTTGGTGCGGCTGAAGAATGCTGAAGATTAGAATTGTAGATAGAGTAACTAATGAGGAGCTACAGAACCAAGTTGGGGAAAAAAGAAATTTATTACATAACTTGATTAAAAGAAGGAATCATTTGATAGAAGACATCCTGAAGCACCAAGGAATCATCAGTCTGGTAATGGGGAAGTGTGGGGGTAAAAATGAGGGAGACCAAGGGATGAATGCAGTAAGCAGGCTCAAAGGCTGTAGATTGCAGTAGTTATTTGTAGATGGAGAGGCTTGTATAAGATAGACTAGAATGGAGAGCTGCATGAGACCAGTCTTTGGATAGAAGACCACAACAACAGCCATATGAAGAGAACAAGTTGTGTTTTCCAAGCTCGGCCTTTTCAGACCATGTGCTCATTTCCCTGGAGAAGGTTATTTTTTCCAGTTAGGTAATTAAGTCTGAACTCAGAATGTGCTCTAGGATTCTATTATAAGAAGATGGGAATAATATGGTATGGTAGTTTTGTGACTCAGTTCCTCTTCCTTTTGTGTAGGTTAGAGTGACCTGCATTCTTTTCCAGTCACTGGAAATATTTTTGTGTTCAAGAGATTGGTAGTATATATGATCAATAGTGGAGCCAATTCATTTGCAAATCCTGTATAGAACTTGACAAAGGTTCCATGAAACGTCATTAAGCTTTGGTAGCTTCTCAATTTCGGTACTGTTGATTACTATGCAATTTATTCATACAAACACACAATTCAACATTTTGACTTCTGTTTTTGCTTTGTATTTTATCAGTTTTTGTCTTGTTCAAATGTCTAGACACAGATTTTTGTGTCACTAACGGCCTCATCCTATAAGCAAAACTTTGTACTGTTTTGAAACAGTTCCTTAATTATCATTCATTTGGTAGTCATGGAAGACTTCACTCATTGCCCTTCCAGTGGTTGAGCACATTTCTGTTAATATCTCTGGATTTATTTTTTGTATACCTATTATGTAATAAGTTACGTCTCTTAACTAGTGCCCTGCTATTTGTATATCTCCTGAATTGAAGGCCAAGACAGTGTCCCATTTCGGGTGGATCATTAAGATAGTTACTAGTACGTCACAGAGAGGTTAGAGTTCCACAGTCACTGGTGTACATAGAAAGCTGGGAGTCCATACGATTGCATGAGACTTTGCCCATGTGATGCCAGTGTACTTGGCTGGAATGAAGACATGCAACCAATATCCAAGTTTCCATTTCTACTTAAAATGGAGCTTGTAGTGGTGGTGGGTATATTTATAAAGTCATTATCAGAGTGGGGTGCATCTTAACTTCTAATGTGTCTTGATCGCTGGTTAAATAAGTTTCTGGTTCTTTGAGATGTCACATGACAAAATACAGAGTAATCTGGACCCATTTATTTTACATAATAAAATTTTATGTACATTTCAGATTAAAGGTGCACAGAAAACCTTGAAAAAATGCATGAACCCTTTGTAAAGGATGGTCTCTTTTTTTATTCAAGTTTTGAGTGGGACATTGCCTTCAAATACTGAAAAATAGACATCAGAACTGAAAAACTTTCTAGTTGTTCTTCAGTGAGAAAAGTGTTGGACTATCACCAACATCTAAGTATCAGGACTATCACTGTTGTGTCCAGTGAATGGTCTAGACACTGATTGACAATATACAGGGAAGTCCGTTCACTTAGCTAACTGTGGTATTGGCTAACTGAATGTGTTGAGCATTATAGAACTTAGTCAATAAAATACAAGCAAAAAAAGACAGTACTTGAGTAACAGTCTTTACTGCTCACCTGAGCGAATGCTTGAAAGTGTGCTAGGCTTCCCTTGGAGGAAGGCACACATGGCTATTATGGAGCACAGCAAAGTCATAGTAAATTATAAGTCTCAAACTGAGGCTTGCTATACATGAAGTCACTCTGACTTGCTGTTCTGTGGCCAACTGGAGTGCCACAGGTGACACGGTTGTTATATTCCTCGTGCTGGCTCTGTCCTCTGTGACTACAAATTTTTATGTAAGTTTTATTCTGTTAGCTTGCCTTAGCATGAATGAATACTTTTTTTGCACAGTTAATTATGGCCTACTATGATTATAATTCTGGTTAGCTGAAGAAAATACATAATAACTTTACAATGATGGATGCTTTCTACCATGATTACAAATATTTTGCCCGAGTGAGATGGACATTTACTTTTACAATAATTGACACTTCATATCATGATTACAATTTATTTTGCACCTTGTCTATCTTAGCTATAGCATTTAGAAGCTGTGATTTATCTTCACACTTTACATATCTAGTTTCAGTTCAGACATGCCTAACAGGCATACTGGAGCTTTAAAAAATTATATCTTTGTTGTGTCTCAATGTCATTGAAGCAGGATGACACTGCACTATGTCCCTATCTGGTTGCTGATTTACAATAGTCTTCCTAACACATATTTGCTTGCAGCAGTCATCACACAACGTAGTGAATATGAATTCAAAACAATCTATATTATACTTATAGTATTTACAAAGATAGCATATAATATCTATAAGTACTGTGCCAGAGCCCATGTAACTCCAGAAAGTGAACTGAGTTATCAAGAAGTTACTGATAGAACTTATTTCCTGATATGGTATCGGCAAGTTCAGCTTAAGTTTTCTGGTATCCTTCTATTCATTATTTACAGTGCAGCAGTCAATTTCCATGTGTAGGTTAGGTACAATGTCACTACTGGAGATTTTGATTTGTATTACATGCTCAACTGCACCACCATTTGAGCACTGTACCCATGACATTTACCTAGAAATTTCAACTTTCCTGTGCCTTGGATTACGGCATCGGTGGGCTTACTGTCGTAACAGATGATAGTAATGCCCTCATCCTTTAGGGCAACAAACAGACATTCATTATTAGTCAGTGGCATCCACATTCATAATTATAAAAGGAGGGCAACCACAGCTGAAATTCTGCATGTTGAATAATAAGTCTTCCGCTCAGGCTGTTAAAGTTCTGTGTTCAAAGGTCACGATCAGTTTCATATTCTTAAAATATGCATCATCAAGTGAACTGAACAGTAGAGGAATAACATATTTACTCTTTTTTTTACCATAGTTACTGAGATATGCCCTTATTTAATAAGTTGCTTTTTGGGCCCAATCATTTTAACTTGGACCATTACTTTACAGTGAGTTCCTTATTTTTATTGATTTGATGATGAACAGTGGGACTTGGCAATGACTGTTTTTCCTGTATAATACAATGATTTAAAAGCTAATGTAATTGTATTAGTCTTAGCAGCTTTATGTGATTATGATCACTTAGTTTTTTTTTAAAAAAAATTGGTTATTCTGAGGAGTAAATATGTTATTCCTCCAATGTACAGGTCACCTGATGATGTATTTTAAGACTCAAAACTGGTAGAGACCTTTCAATAAAGGACTTAAACAGCCTGTGTGGAAAAGTTTTTATTAATCATGCAGAATTTCAACTGTGGTTGTCCTGATTTTAAAGTTACATGTTGAAATCTGCCTAGCATGGTAAAATGGACTTACTTCAAATCCTTGAACTTAAAGAAAAGCGTAGTGAAAGTGCCAGCTAATATTCAGTTCAGTAAACAGTATTGTTTCTAACTGTGTAAAACACATGTTTCATATAAATATTTTGGTCTCGGTAACAAACTCTCGCAACATTATGTTATTTTGTATACACAATGAATTATGGTCATTGTACATCAAGAAGGGCTGTATAAATCGGAACTTGGATCAAGCACACCTCCTCCTCTTGATGCTGATAAACAGCCAACAGATCGACTTGGTTATGCAGCATATAGACCAATATTTATGTTATGTCAGGAACCCCTTAGTGCGAGGCCATCAAAATAAAATAAAAATAAAAAAAAAAAAAAAACTTTATGGTAGAATTCCGTACAGTAATAGTACACCCGTATCAGATTTTTTTCTGAAACAGGTAACTTACAAAATATCAAGTTTACCATAATGAACTGAAACTCCTGGACAAAGCACTCTCATGTAACACACATTTGATAGCATCACAGCTAAGTTTACTAATACCTCATACAGTTTAGACCTTAGATGGCAGGCTGCTGCCTACTGCACTGCACAGCGAGGTAACCGTAGGTGTAAACAAAGTAGTAATGTCTTATTCAGAGGACTTGAGTACTTCTGACTCTTTTGATGACATGGTGCTCAGAGAATATTATTGTTAAGAATATCTATAGGAAGTTTATGGATAATGGTGTGCTTATAATGCAAGCTGATAAATCTAAGTTAGCTGTTGTTATATTGGAGACTAGTATGCATATTAAGTTCATCTACATCTACATCTACATACATACTCCGCAATCCACCATACGGTGCGTGGTGGAGAGTACCTCGTACCACAACTAGCATCTTCTCTCCCTGTTCCACTCCCAAATAGAATGAGGGAAAAATGACTGCCTATATGCCTCTGTACGAGCCCTAATCTCTCTTGTCTTATCTTTGTGGTCTTTCCGCGAAATGTAAGTTGGCGGCAGTAAAATTGTACTGCAGTCAGCCTCAAATGCTGGTTCTCTAAATTTCCTCAGTAGTGATTCACGAAAAGAATGCCTCCTTTCCTCCAGACACTCTCACCTGAGTTCCTGAAGCATTTTAGTAACACTTGCATGATGATCAAACCTACCAGTAACAAATCTAGCAGCCTGCCTCTGAATTGCTTCTATGTCCTCCCTCAATCCGACCTGATAGGGATCCCAAACACTCGAGCAGTACTCAAGAATAGGTCGTATTAGTGTTTTATAAGCGGTCTCCTTTACAGATGAACCACATCTTCCCAAAATTCTACCAATGAACCGAAGACGACTATCCGCCTTCCCCACAACTGCCATTACATGCTTGTCCCACTTCATATCGCTCTGAAATGTTACGCCCTAATATTTAATCGACGTGACTGTGTCAAGCGCTACACTACTAATGGAGTATTCAAACATTACGGGATTCTTTTTCCTATTCATCTGCATTAATTTACATTTATCTATATTTAGAGTTAGCTGCCATTCTTTACACCAATCACAAATCCTGTCCTAGTCATCTTGTATCGTCCTACAGTCACTCAACGACGACACCTTCCCGTACACCACAGCATCATCAGTAAACAGCCGCACATTGCTATCCACCCTATCCAAAAGATCATTTATGTAGATAGAAAACAACAGCGGACCTACCACACTTCCCTAGGGGCACTCCAGATGATACCCTCACCTCTGATGAACACTCACCATCGAGGACAATGGGACAATGAGTAGGTAGTAGCATTTTATTTTACTTATTTGATATGAATTGGTAACACTTATCTATGTTTTGAATAAAAAAGGAAATGAGAATTCTTTATCTCATCAGTTTCTAGATGAGAACAATATACATAAAAGGATGTTTGACTTAACAGCCAAATATGCAGCAAATATTAGGAAAATTCTCATGACCACAAAAGTATTTCCTAATGTATATACCAAGAGAACACTGGTACCAATGAAGCTGTCAGCTCCTAGGCTTCGAGGAGCAGTAAAAATACATAAGGACTGTAGGCTGGCTGCAGAGGCGTGTGCTGATTGATTGTGCATGCTCACTATATAGGGTTACAACACCTCCCATTTATTCTTTGCCTTTACTGCCAGCAATATATTGTTGCTGCTCCTACTGACCAATTTTTTATTTATTTTTTGTTTGTTTAAAATCTCAAGATGCATTATGTGCAATTTTGTTGGTCAGGCATACCATAACTTTTTTTGTAGTTGTGGCTGTTTTATGCATCATTAGGAACAACATTTTCAAGCCTGTTACTTGACATGCCATTACATTAACATCCTATCCCTTACCTCCTTTTAATAGCCAAGTATTCTACATATACACATGGCTCAATAGCTAGATATCCTACACACATGCAAGACTCAACTTAAAGTACTCAAAGAGTAGTGTATTTGAGTTATTGTTAACCTTTCCCTCAAAAGAGTTTATGTCACTTTTTTATTGTCAGTACAGGATACTTTTCAGACTGAAGGATTACCTTCTTTGTATTCCTTTCATGCATTAAAATAGGTACAGAACTAGTCTGTAAGTAACAGTTTGTACCACAGATCATCACTGCCATTGTTTCCACTGAGCATTCTGCATTTGTGT
Organism: Schistocerca serialis cubense; assembly: GCF_023864345.2. NCBI lineage: Eukaryota > Metazoa > Arthropoda > Insecta > Orthoptera > Acrididae > Schistocerca > Schistocerca serialis. The sequence goes on along the minus strand of NC_064640.1, from coordinate 137,791,707 downwards.
ATTGTCTGGTGCATATTAGACTTCATGATTTTAAGATTTTTATGGTTGTGTAATTTTTAATATTGAGTTAATATATGGATTTGAGCTGATCTCTGAAAATGTTTTTATCATTTATAGTGGTGGGACAATGAGTAAGCAGTAACATTTTGTTTTGCTTATTTGATATGAATTAGTAACACGTATCTATGTTTTGAATAAAAAAGGAAATGAGAATTCTTCATCTTATTCATTTTTTGCTGTGTAAAAGTTCTCTCTTCAACTGTATGGTTGGGCACGTTGATTGTTGAATGCACCTGTCATGTATAATTAATTGTAATAATAATCACAATCAATGTGTACTGCTGAATTACTCCTTCTCCTCAATGTTTAATGAATATTTTTGTTTTCTGTTTCTAAGGTCCACCTCTTTGATATTGATATACCTGGTGGAATAACATTCAAGGAATCTGAGACACTATCACCAGGAAACCAGCTAACTGTATTTGAAACAGAGATGTGTAAAATAGGTGTTGGAATATGCTATGACATTAGATTTGAAGAAATGGCTCGCATCTATAGAAACATGGGTATGTTTTGTTTTGCAGTTTTGGTAGTATACTTATATTCATCAAGTTACATTTGTAAAAAAGTATTCCTATATTTTAGGTTGTCAGCTATTGGTGTATCCAGGAGCATTTAACATGACAACGGGACCTTTACATTGGCAGCTGCTACAGAGAGCTAGAGCTGTGGACAACCAGGTGTATGTTGCTGGCGTTGCACCATTGACTGAGAAAGGTTCAGATTATACTTCATGGGGCCATTCTACTCTTGTTGATCCCTGGGGCAAAGTAGTAGTTGAAGGAGAATTTTCAGAAGAAATTCTGTATGGTGATATTGGTACGTTTTACAAGAAAAATGTGATGTCTTATGTAGTCAAGTATCTTCTAAATGTTCTGTCTACATTAAGTTACTTCACAATTTTTGAAACTCAGTCTTAAATAAGTTGACAACATTTTCCTGTGGTTTACCCTAAATGTTTATCTGTAGATAATTCGTAAGACATACACTTATAAAGTCATATTCAACAAAGATACACTGACCATAAGATATAGACGTCCATAAATATCATTGATACAATTCACACTAATCCTATATCCTTTTCTCTGAAGTTTTGTTATTTCAGTCACTGATGTTTCATTCTATGAAGCAAGAGAAAACTAAAATTAACTATAACTGTAAAGTAGAATTTCAGCAAGGAGGCTAAAGTAACCAGATGAAGACTGCTTTGATTGCCTCATTAAATTCTTACCTTAACTTCTTAAAATGTACAACTGCAAACTAAGGTTTATGAGATGAAATTTAAATTTTTCAGTGACTTTACAGAGAATACACTTAGGAGCAACTGAATTAAAGACTGTTAATTAGTGGCATATACCAAGCCATTTCATTTGGAATGCAATGGCAAGGCATCTTGGTACAGACTCCAGGAGACATCTAAGTTTTGGGGCATTATCCTGATTCATAACTGCTCAGCCACCATCCACAACTCACAGAGATTCATTGGAGATTCTTGCTCAATGGCATGCTATTTGCATTCAATAAGATAATAGTCAGATAACCTGGGGATCACCAAAGCGCCCTTCTGTCTGTGGAGTGTTCTTCAGACCATTCTGATCCAACTTGATGGTGATGAACACAGTGTTGACTTGCTGAAGCTACAGATCACCTGTAAGATGATGTGAGGATTCACGTGATCAAAAAGTACATTCTTGTGTTGATAACTGATGAGAGATGATGGCACAGATATCAGGGGCTCCAATCATCCCATGTAAACATCCTCCACATGGGAATACCTCCACCACCTGCCCTGCAGTAAACAGCATGTGTCACCCTAAATAGTTTTTGATGAACTCCTATTCCTCTCAGCTCTCGGTGTGTACTCACATGTACCACAACTTGTGACTACAGACAACCTTTTTCCATGCTTTAAGTATCAAGTGGTTATACTTCTGAGTCACTGTTAATCTCTGTATCCTATAACATGCAGTAAATGGAGCTATACCTATGTGATGGTGATTTCTGTGCCCTGGAGCAAAGTGCTGGTTCTGGATGGCATTGCTGTTCATCTGTTGCTATTCAACACTGAATTTGTGAATGATCTCTTGTACAGTGGCTTAGGTATCTGCTGTTACAAACTGCGATAGTTGGAAACATATTGTTGTAGCCCGTGGCAGTTGCCTCTGGCTGTGTCCATTTAGCACAAATCAATGTACCCAGGGTATGCCATTGACATTGTAACAAGCAAAAAATCCAGAGCCTTCATGTCATCAGAGATCAGATATCCCATACAACATGACTACATGATCTAACTGTATTTGAATGCCTTGCTGAATAATTGTGGCATGTGAGTCATATGACGTGTTTAACTATTCCCTTCACTGTGGTGATGGGATTGCTCTTTCTGAAACACAGAACATTTCTCCACTTCAGTTGCTCACAGGTGAATATAGTGGCTTGTGAACTTTATCACACCACATGAGTTTGTAAGTGTACTATCCTGTGATCACTGAATTGCTCTCAGTGTCCCATCAGCAGAAGTTCACCAAATTGCTGTAAACTAGTTTTATGATGATTTCTCAATATAATTACCATAACTGCTTTCCACATTTATTAACATTCATAGCAACATGGTGACCAGTGTCAGTCAACTCTCACCTCCAAATCAGACTGACCATGGTTAAGTGTATACAGGGCAATTTCACATATGTACTCTGACAGGTAGACATCACAAAGTTAGTGTCAAATCACACAGTCACTGGACTCAGTAGGCTTTGCGATAACTAATAAAACTGCAAAGAAATGCATATAGTTGACACAGAGAAATTAACACTGTAATTCCACCAGATAGTAATCTTGAAGTACTGTATGATTGATGTTTATGCACAACTGCATTTTTATCATAGAGTTTCCCAAACATACAACATCAGTAACTATATATTGTTAACATACTGAATGCTAGCCTCTGAATGACTATTTTTGATATGGGGCAAAGTATATAAAGACTAACATAATGATGTTCTATGATTTCGGAACTTACATATTTGTTTATAAAACTATAAGGTGAAAATTTACTGGAGAAGGTGCGGTATAGGTTTCAACAAGTACTTTCTTTAAAAACAAGTACTTTCTTTAGCAACACATGGGTAGTTAACAAAGTAAATAAAGATTTTAGAACTAAATTGTGTGCCTCCACTGTGAATTACCAATTTACAAGTAAAGTTACTATATTTGAATTATGTTAATTTGTACTAATTAATGACTTAACTAAATAATGAAGAGTGTTATCTGGTTTAGAAAAATTACAGCAACACAGATATAAAGTACAGTCGTGGAATTTAACAAGTACAGTGGCTCAATTCACAAAAGTAAAGTTGAGTGTGACTGATCTCTAATTACAGGTAGTTAGTTTCTAATTAAATTAGTTTTTGGAAAACTGAAAGAGATTGCCAGAAAGAATGAATTGAGGGCTTTCTAATGAGTGATGTCAATTCTTTCAGAACTTCTAATACTTTGACCATTACACAATGTAGTAATAATTTCAACTGTCAGTTTCTTTATTAACATGCTTTCCAGCAAAATTAACTATATCATTGTAATCAGTACCACCTGAAAAATAAATTAATGAGAAATATTGTATGTACAGTGTTCTGTGTACAAACACAGTCAGATGAAAGTGAAAAAAATAGTTATTTAAGAAGAGTAGAATAATAGCAAGTGAATTAACATCACTTTCCAGTTCTGTTGGGAACATAAGACAGGTATTGCATTAATGCATGCACCAAACATGATTTTCTTTCTCTTTTGCGTGTGCCTGTCTCACCACCTCTGCTATTTCATGAATGGTCTCCTTTACTCCTAGAGTATTTACATAATTTGAATTATAACATAAATACTAATTTTAAGAATCCCTGTGAAGATACTCTTCAAGTACAATACAATAGCTAAACTTAACTTTATCAAATATAGTAGTATTACAATAATAATATTAAGTATGTTATAACCGTTTTAAATTAGATTACATCACGTTCATGTGAAAATATTCTTGAGCAGAGTAGTAGTAGCAGCCTAAGGCAGAGTTCTTTAATTCACTCTTGAACTCTACCATCCGACAAGACATTTAATATTCTCTAACACTGCGTTGAATACATATGCACACATATAAAAGATTCCTTTATCTATAATTATTTAACTTGCATTTGAAAAATAGGTGTGTGACTAGTTTCCATTGAAAAGCAAGCACTTTCTCAGTTATTGTTCCATAAAATTCACCTGTCATGTTATCAGATGATGAACATAAGTAACCTTTACTCCACAACCAGAAAATGCTACTTTTCCAATACACAAAATGAACAGTGACTAACAAAAGAAAAATGTGATCTAAATTGAACTTAATGTAACGGCTGTATGTTGTTATTCCTGAACCTTCATTTTTCTGGTTTACCCTAAAATTTTTTCCAGTTTTTGTGTGTGGTTCTTGTTACTTTTCACCATCCATCATATCGCTTGCACTCATTCAACCATTAGAATTCATTGTTTTTATCCTCCTTTCTCCTCTGCTTTCTCCATAGATTTGTATACACTGCTAATTTAACAACTCGTGAATGAATATACCATACATGAAAGAAACATCCTTATTGTTTTTCCAGTTTGACTGCAATAGTCTCTAATTTATTTATTGTTGTTGCTTTTGAACTGATTATGTTCATTAATTTAAACACAAAATTCTTTTCAGATTTATCCACTGTGAAAGAAGTAAGGCAACAGATACCAATTTCTATGCAGAGACGAACTGATTTGTATGACACTGTTAAAAAAGGTTAAATCTGACTGATTTTTGCCGTGTAAAATTATTTGTTTGGTGCCATGCTTTTGTGTAGTTACAAATAATTTGTAATGAAATGGAAAATCTGTACTATGTATTCGGAATCTCTGCTGTTCAACTGGCCTACTACACCTGTAACTGCCATTGATCTACTGATATGAAAACAATCTAAAATAATATTTTTGATATGATGTATCTAAGGGATGGTGTCATTGTGAATGAATTTTGATTTGAAAATAAATGTTTCTGTTGGGATGCCTTATCAGGAACAAAAAATTTGTATTTTCTAGACTTTGATGATGTCACCAATTACATTCCCTCCTAAAAGTCATCAGCTGTAATTCCTCTGGTGTTTCTGAAGAGATTTTCAGTTTTTTGTTTGTGTCAACTCAAAACAAACTGGTTTTGGTGATTTTATGAAAATCCCAGTTTCCACCAGAAAATTAATTTTGGTTATTGTTAGAAAGAAAATGTCCTCTAAATTGTAAAATTAGGCATGAAGCTTCTTGAAGAAATTATCTATGGATCTTAAAGATCATGATTAAATTCTTAACTGTGGATTTATCTATCAACAAAGTCACAATTTTCATGTAGTCTGCTATCATTCATTTATTTGATTTTTATTGAGTTAGATCTCAGTGTGAATGGTGTAAGGTCATAGACTATGCTATTACATGTTATTAACTTAATTAAAAAAGTACAGTAAAGCATGGAGCTTTGATATTCTAGAGTGAAAATGATAGTCTTTGACTCTTACCAGACAGAATTTATAAATAGAGAATTTCCAAAGAAGGGCAACACGTTTCATTAAAAAGGAGGGGCAGGTCACTCAGACCCCACCCACATCCTCACTTCAGGTGTGTGCCTCACCCTGGATCTGTGTGACTTACCAATTCAACCTTCTCTCCTCCCCAAGGAAGGAATAAATAGTTCTGAAAGCTTTGATACCATCATATATTTTTTACTTTTGTATGTAAATATTTCACTCCTTAAGGTAAGTACTAGTCAGAAATTCTGTCTCATTATTTAGTGGATTTAGTTCTTTCTTAAATAGTGTAGGATTCCATATTTATGCTGTTGTACTGCTGACTACTAAAACGTAGAGGGACTTTGCAAATATCGAGATGTAAATAAAATTTGTGTTGTTTGGATACAGTGGAAGAACATGTACTAAAGTATTTGTTGTTCAGTAATTTACTCCCTGCACATCATGGTCAAGTGCATTTTTACCATGTAACAATACTTTTTCCATCATTGAAACATCATGAACAAGTAATCAGCAAAAACACGGACTGAATTCGGGACAAATGCCAACTGTTGCAACAAAATATTTCCGAACTAACATTTTATAGAGAAATAGGTTCAGTGCCACCAGTGTTCTGTTGCTGCGTCTGTGGATAGTCTATGGGTGTACTAGTGCGACCAGTAACATCAGTGCTGACACAGAAACAGAGCTAATGGAAACAGTTTTGCTGTAAAGGGCAAATACATCACCACCAGTTGCTTCACAGGAGGTGTGTCCTCTGGGCAGAGCCACCCACCATTGTATGCACATAAATAAGCATGCGCCACCTTAGCTGGCCTCGCTTGGGCCTCACTAGCGTTTAAGATGTAGCATTGTCGTGGCTTGTTATTCTATGACAGCTTCTGTGCACCATTTGTTTATGATTTAGATGTTCATTCGTATTTTTCTCTGTGCACTACTTATGATGACCAGATACCTTAATGGGTTCTCTTTTGATAACACTTATTCAGTGATTTTATCAGTGTACTTCCAGCACTGTACTACACACAGTTTTCTCTATGTATGAGTATTCAGTGTAGCTGCCAATCATATGATACTGATTAACTGTTACTACAGTAACATCAGATGTGTTAAGGGCTTTCAATATTCACCTGTGATCAACAAGGACAGTAACGTCATGGGTTTTCATGTGCAGAACAGTGTAAAGCTCATGTAGTCCCCCCTGGATAAAAAAGTGCCAAACAATACATCAGGCATTTCTCACATTCTTAGAACATCGACAGCAACTGGCATGTCAAGGAAAACACTATAAACTGTAACAACAGCACATGTCACAACAGTGACAATCCCAACAGCAGCAGGTAGACCTATTTGTCAAGCTACAGCAAACTTAGACATTTACTTCACTATCTCACGTGCCACTTCTAGTGTTTGCATGTCTTGACCACTCTTAAAGAAGGTTGGGATTCATAGTTGCACCATCTGTGGCAACATTTTGCCACCTTCAAGCTAACGCATGATGAAGTTCAAAAATCGTTTTCTTCATATAAGCCAAACCGAGAGATCTTTAGTCTTCTTTACAAACAAGCACCCTTAGCTGATACTGTAAATTTGTCTTTAAATGAAATATGTAACAAGTTAAGCACATACTTATGTAGTTAAGCAATGTTGTCATCTCTTGAATGAAATTCCACTAGCTTTCACAGCAACCAGCACAGACTTTACCATTATTGATTGCAGTTCAGCATTATCAAGAATCTGATACGAATACATTAATCCAAGTTGTAGTACTATGCCTAGCTCTAGGAAAGGAAATACAGCAAGAGGCATTGAAATCTATAGACTCTTCCCTAAATTACATATTCAGAAGCTCTCAACAATTTTAAGTCATTTGAAATAGTAATTGACAGATAATGTACAGTTTAGAAACTGCAAAAAATCAGAAATCTGCTTTCTAGTTCATCAGAATATGTAAAACCAGGAATAACATAGTGTTCCTTTTACTAGTCAGGACAGTAAATGGATAGTATGTTTAGCACAAGGTGACAGCAGCCGAACACTGAGAAGCAGCCAGACTCTCATGAGCAGGAAAAATGCGACTCAGCATTGTGTCCACTATGGCACAAATAAGATGCAGTTTTGCTATGGCACAAATAAGATGCAGTTTTGCTACAAAATCCACCATGCTCTGACTATATTAAGTCATAGTACTACCTCTTGTCCATTCTGCGAAGTGATGCACCGTTACTGCAAGATGAAAGGTCATATAGCCACTGTATGACAGTCACAAAGGAAAACAAGCTCAGAAATACAGGTCTATAGGCACGAACATCAACATTATTATTACTGTTTTCCAGATTCTCAGTCATTGACAAAACTATACTTGTTAATTTTCATTTTCAACCAGGAAGTCAGATTTCAAATGGACATAAGAGCGTAGACAAATTTAGCAGGAGTGGACATACATATTTATTTGATCATAAATGTCCAGAAACATCAGCCTTTTTTCAATCACCTAGACTTTTGTTTGTATGATCTGATGGTAATTTTTGCTTATGGTCCACAAAACCATGTACACAATAATAAAGAAATCTCTGTGTAACATGAATGTCAGAATGATGGACATCAAAAGTATTCACAGTTGCCCAACTAAGAACATACCAGCATTTAGAAAATAAGAACAACTTTGTGGCTGGAGTGAACAGTTGCTAGCAATTAGAACATGGCATTTAATTCTCAACAGAGAGAAAATCTTCAGGCATATTCTGTGAGTGTACTTTCTTGGAAGAGTCAACCAGTATATTGCCTCCTCCTATGTATATCTCACAAGAAGATCACAGAGGTAAAATTAGACAGATTCAAGCTCACTCACAGGCTTACCAACAATTGTCCCTGTGCACCATTTGTGACTGGAACAATGAAGGAGAAATTATAGGGGTATACAAAGTATCATCCACAACCCACCATTAAGTAGTTTTTATATTTAATGCTTTGCTTTTCTAGAATTTTAGACATAAACTGAAACAAACATTTTTGGAGTGTGAATACCTCCTCCTCAGAATATGAAATCCAGCTACTCCTTGAGTGACAGATACTGAGAGTATTTGACACAACTGATGTTCTGAACAAAGCATCCCACGAACAGAACTACTTTTCGATCAGTGCTAATAATTCTTATTTGCTACAATCATTTGGGGTAATGGCTGACCTGTCGTCTCAGGAGTTTTTATTGGTCTACATTTGAATTGTTGCATGTATTAAACCCATTACCTTGTATTCAAAAATTGTTTTCATTGTGCTCACTAAAGTTTCGAAATTACAAGACCAAAATTATTTCATCATCTTATATGATGTACAGTTAATTAGGCTTTAGAAATTTACAGTATTAAAGACAAACAAGGAACACTATATACAATAACTAATTATGAATAAGTCTACTCTACTAAAAAAAGAAAAAGTTATCTTCACCCACTGTTTCCCACCACCTGTTTGCCAATTGTGAGAATGTCTTGGAAACTTTCAGATCTACTCATACACGTATAGTGTTTTTTGCAGTAGGAACTAGACCTACTGCTACTGGCATACTTCACCAAATCTGTGAAATTCATGCATGGTTCCAGTAGTAAAGTCTGTGATAGGTTAATATCACACAGTAAATACTGCTTGCATTTTAGAAATAAATAAAGCTATCAAGATACTGTAAAGATACTAAATTCGAATCCATTGCTCAGTTCTGAGGTAAATGTTCAGGGGTCATCCACTGCACTTGCCTGCGGCTGTTGGCATTTCAGTAGATGATGACAATGGCCATGGATGGTCATGAAATTGTGTTTGATGCAAGCAAAGCAGGCACTCCAGCACAATGTGTTGTATCCCCTAGCATTTCTGCAAGTGCCATTCCTTTAATTACATCATAATTCACTCTTTCAGTTTGTCTGACACTGAAATTGGGAATGTGATGCCTTCAAAATCTGTCTTACAGGTTGGTGTGACATCCAAAGAAGTACTTTCTTTGCAGTTGATTAGAAATGGCATCTACTGTGTTATTTACAACTTCTCGTAATTCTGGATATTTGACTATAATATTTTAATCGATACTTTCATTCCATCTCTTGTTTGTATCTGTTTTACAGGGGACAGTAGAATACTACATAATCTGCGAATCCATCAATTCTACATTCACATACTCTTTCATGATTCTGAAGAGGTTCTCAGGATAAGGATCATACACAGTCAGCAGGTGAACCGTGCCTTGATATTAAAGTTGTCTGAGTAACACAGTCTACAACACAATTTATTTATTTTTGATGATGGGTTTCAGGAAGTATAGATTCTTTTTTATTTTTTTATTTTTGTTACATATCTAGTTCTGTAGGTCCAAACTGAGGAGCATATCTCCATGGTCATAGTACAAGTCAGTACAGGAAATTGACATAGATAAAATAAAATGTAGATGAATCCTTTTGCAGATGACAAACTGTGTGTGTACAGGGTTATTACGAATGATTGAAGCGATTTCACAGCTCTACAATAACTTTATTATTTGAGATATTTTCACAATGCTTTGCACACACATACAAAAATTCAAAAAGTTTTTTTAGGCATTCACAAATGTTCGATATGTGCCCCTTTAGTGATTCGGCAGACATCAAGCCGATAATCAAGTTCCTCCCACACTCGGCGCAGCATGTCCCCATCGATGAGTTCGAAAGCATCGTTGATGCGAGCTCGCAGTTCTGGCACGTTTCTTGGTAGAGGAGGTTTAAACACTGAATCTTTCACATAACCCCACAGAAAGAAATCGCATGGGGTTAAGTCGGGAGAGCGTGGAGGCCATGACATGAATTGCTGATCATGATCCCCACCACATCCGATCCATCGGTTTTCCAATCTCCTGTTTAAGAAATGCCGAACATCATGATTGAAGTGCGGTGGAGCACCATCCAGTTGAAAGATGAAGTTGGCGCTGTCGGTCTCCAGTTGTGGCATGAGCCAATTTTCCAGCATGTCCAGATAGAAAGAAAAAGAGCCGTAAACTTTAAACCGTGAGATTGCACGAAACACGTTAACTTTTGGTGAATTGCGAATTTGCTGCACGAATGCGTGAGGATTCGCACATTGTGTCTGTTCACTTCACCATTCAGAAAAAATGTTGCTTCACCACTGAAACCAAGTTTCGCACTGAACGCATCCTCTTCCATGAGCTGTTGCAACCGCGCCGAAAATTCAAAGCGTTTGACATTGTCATCGGGTGTCAGGGCTTGTAGCAGTTGTAAACGGTAAGGCTTCTGCTTTAGCCTTTTCTGTAAGATTTTCCAAACCGTCGCCTGTGGTACGTTTAGCTCCCTGCTTGCTTTATTCGTCGACTTCCGCGGGCTACGCGTGAAACTTGCCCGCACGCGTTCAACCGTTTCTTCGCTCACTGCAGGCCGACCCGTTGATTTCCCCTTACAGAAACATCCAGAAGCTTTAAACTGCGCATACCATCGCCGAATGGAGTTAGCAGTTGGCGGATCTTTGTTGCACTTCGTCCTGAAGTGTCGTTGCACTGACTGACTGATGTGAGTGCATTTCAAGCACGACATACGCTTTCTCGGCTCCTGTCGCCATTTTGTCTCACTGCACTCTCGAGCGCTCTGGTGGCAGAAACCTGAAGTGCGGCTTCAGCCGAACAAAACTTTATGAATTTTTCTACGTATCTGTAGTGTGTCGTGACCATATGTCAATGAATGGAGCTACAGTGAATTTATGAAATCGCTTCAATCATTTGTAATAGCCCTGGATATTACCATAATTCACAATTAACACAGCAATTAGCTTTTTTTTAATGAGAACTCCCCATCAGAATAGAAGGACTGATCCATGAGCAAATTCTTCCGTTTGGACTTGAATGTATGAGGAATACTGCTAAGATTTTCTGAACCATGGTAGCTTTCTAAAAATGGATACAGCAGAATACTGCATGCCTTTCTGCACAAGAGTCAAGGAGGTGCACTCCAAATGCAGATTGGATTGCTGCCGCATATTAATTGAGTGAAAGCAGTTAATTCTTGGAAATAAGCTCATATTGTTAACTACTAATGACGTTAAGGGAAATAGATATGGGATGCAAATGTCAGAATTCTCTAGACTCATGAACAGGGGTCAACACCTGAGCTTTGCAATCTTACACCACATATTGCTCCAACTGCCCATTTCTGAATCAAAAATACTCTTTTTAAATGGGAAGAATTACTGTATGTCACAGGCAAATGAAAATAAGCATCTTCGTATCCAGAAAGCTGTGTAGCAGCTGTTGCATGTTGTCAGCTCACTTGATGGTAAACAACAGTTGTTGCAACAGCTTTTTAGATTCAATGATGGACTATAGTGGCTAAAACCTGTTATCAAAAATAAATAAACTGTGATCTGGAATGATACAGTGAAAATTTTATAAGCCCAATAAAGAGATCTTAAACTTTCAAAGTACATTACAATGGGCTTCTCTGATGTTACAGACGCCCCCTACAAGTCCATAAACAGTGAGATATGTCGAAAGGGCAACTCTCAACTTGCAACTCAATCATTTGGGGCAACCACCTAGGTACAAAGGAAATAAGAAGCAAATAGCATGCTCTTATTTTTTTTTTTTTTTTTTTTTTTTTTTTTTTTTTTTTTTTTTTTGGGGGGGGGGGGGTGTCTCCCTTAGTGTTTGACATGCAAAGTTCAGTACAGAGACTGTGCAAAAGCATCCCACTTATTTCTCCTCCCCATGGACCTTACTACACAAATTTTGATGCAGGGCTGTACCTTTGCCTCCCCTACTTCAGTAATTATAAGTTACTTTTGGCTGAAGTAATTATATTGTCTTGTCATCCAACAAAGTAAACCTTCTCATTACATGTTCCTGTCCTTGCCGCTATTACTTAGTCTGGTCAACCAGTTTGCTGTTTGGGTTCATATATCAGATAGTGCACTATCCAAAAGAGAATCACCACAGTGAGTCATTACATTTATATTATTCATTTATTTGCCATCATATGTAAGGTTTGCCATCAAGTGGCAATGAAAAACCATGCTAACTACTAAAGAAAAATTAGAGGTCCACTATAATTCCAGATCACAGTTTGTGTTGTTACATAAATTGCAGCATAATATTTCACTGATCTGCTTCCAGATTTTGTGGTCTTCTGCCTGAAGACTGGTTTGAAGGAGCTCACCACACTCGTCCTATTCTGTGCAAGTCTTTTTGCCTCTGAATAACTACTGCAACCTACATCCATTTGTACATGCTTACTGTATTCATCTGCTCGTCTCCCTCTACAATTTTTACCCTCCCCCCACCCTCCCACTTCCCTCTGTTACTGAACTGATGATTTCTTGATGCCTCAGGATGAGTCCTACTGAATAATCCCATTGTTGTGATCAGGTGACACTGCTTTCATCTGACCAAAACTGTGGGTTCTTTGATTGCTCTGGGAGAAGGCTTATCACACTAGAACACATGAAATATTCGTCCAAATTAATGAATAAAAGATTTATGTAACTTTGACACACTTTGTTGCCACAGGAGTACTGGATAGTTAAAAATTGTCATGGACTAGCAAATATCACTTGATGCACTAATTAACAAACTGTTCTCTTGCAGTACAGTTTTCAACATTAACAACACTACAAGTTCAACTAAAACTTTAACTGTCACTGTCCTATGTGATGATGTTGGCTGCTGTGGCTGAGGTCTCGAATTGGACGAGCTCTTGCATGCTTAATACTGTACGGTCGTCAGTGTTTGGATGCTGCTGTTGCTGAGAGGAAGTGGTGGTCTCCTAGAGTGCCTCCCATATGTCATTGTGGATTGCAGTGAGTTTTTGTTAATGTCTGTGGTATCGATTTGCATTGCTGACTTTGATGTGGCACTGCAGTCTCTGGACGATAGCACATTCCTCCCTCCCCCCACCCCCACCCCCCTCCCCCTCCCAAACCTCTGCTCTGTCATTGTGTAGTGTGGATGCACGTGATGACAGTGATGGGAGGACTGAATGTGGATACAGATGAGGAGGCAGGGAGGGTAACTGTGGCTGATGGTGCCTCACTGCCTGGATCCAGGTATCCACCGTGAGGGCATCCAGGAACACCAACCGAAAAACCAGATGCAGGGTGACTGCATCCAGAAATGTAGACACTATGAGTGGCTGGACAGAAAGGGGATCTACTGGGGTGCCCTTCTGGTGCCAGCTCGTCCACAGATTCAGTTTGGGCAGTTGGGTGGGTGCCGGCACTGGTGATATCAGTGGCAGCAGCAATGGAGTGTGCACGTCCATGGGCACCACAATGAATGGTATAAGCTGCAGCCAGCACAGAGATGGCTGCGACTGCAGATGAGGACCCCAGTGAGATGCTGGGTCTGTGGACAAATATTCTACAGCAGAACCTGTGACATACTCATATGCATGGTGCAGTTGGTGCCACAGTAGCCCAGCAGAAGCAGGGAAGACATAAGACATGTGTGTGATAGCTTTGGTAATCACTCCACACACCCAAGACAGTTTCTTGCCAAGGACTTTGTAAAAGACTGCATCCTGCAGCTGAAACTTTGCCCAGGCTGGCAGAATGAATTGTTTCCATGGCGGCCAACAGGATGTAACAGAGAATGGTGCCTTTGACCATGTAACAATTCTACCAGCAATGCCCTGTCACATGGCAAGGAGCGATAGGAGGACAGGAAAGCTATCAATGCCTGGTCCTGTGCGTTGGAGTAACAGAGTTTTTCCATTTGACTTTTAAATGTTCAAATGAACCATTCAGCTCCATCATTAGACGGTGGATGAAAAGGTGCATAGGTCACATTGTGTATTCCATTGACGGCACAAAACTGTTGGAAATTGGCTGGCATGAATTATGGATCATTGTCCAAGACAATGACCTCAGGGAGACCTTCAAGACAAAAAATAGAAGACAAAGCAGATACTGTACTTGCAGTAGAGGTGATTGTCATGGGGATAACAAAAGGAAACTTACTGTAAACATCTACCACCAACAACCATGATGTGTTCCAGAATGGACCTGTGAAATCATTATGAATGCTACCACAATCTGTATGGAAATGGCCACTCATAAAATGTTGTGAAGCTGACTGATTTTCCTCATAAACTCTGCAATGAGGGATCATTTGCTCAATCTGAGTGTCCATGCCCCGCCAAGTACAATGATGACAGGCAAGTTGCTTCATGCAAACTACTCCCTAATGATCTTGGTACAATAAAGATAGGGACTGAGAAATGACAGCCCATGCATCATCATTCTCTGTATTCAATAGTACAACACCTGATCACATGGAAAGTGTGTGACAAGGCAAAAAATAACATTATGCCACTGGGTGGGGAATTTCTTTCAAACTGCATGGAAAGTGTGTGACAAGGCAAAAAATAACATTATGCCACTGGGCGGGGAATTTCTTTCAAACTGCATGGCCATCCATGGTGAATATATTGCAAAACAACCTGAAGAGCTGCATCAGAAGCAGTTGCCTCAGTAACACACTGAAAGTTGAGTGGAAAAATTTGAAGACATTCAATATCCTGAGAATTGATCTGAAAACATGATTCCTCAGATGAAACAAATGCTGTGTCAGTACTGATCAGTAACTAAGACATGTCAGCATTCAGATGTTGGGTATTGAGGCTGTATAATGACTCATAGTGATAATTAGACAGTGTCAGAGCCCAATGTTGTGATTTTTGCATTGTCTGAGGGGGACAGGCTTGAACAAGGCAGTCAAAGGCTGATGATCTTGCTAGCAAATAGAACTTCTGACTGTACAAATACTGATGGAATTTCATAACACCATAGATAATGGTGAGCATCTCTTTTTCAAGCTGACTGTAGTTACTCCATGATTTGTTAACAGTTTTGGGAGCAGAAGCAATAGGACTGTCAGAAGAACCAATTTTATTGGGGAGTGCTGCTCTGATCCCACAAGAAGATGCTCCACAGCTAACATGAGAGGCTAAGCTGGGTCGAAGTGAATAAAAAATATACGACTCAAAAATGCCTCTTTCAGTTGATGAAATGTATTCTGGTACTCTTTGGATCACACAAAAGGAACAATCTTTCAATGAAGCTGGTTAAACAGTGCAGCAATTGGCACAGTGTTAAGAATAAATTTGAAATAATAGGTAAACATACCAATAACTGACTGTAGCTCCTTAATATTATGGAGTACTGGCAGATCTCTGATCGCAGCCAAGGGCAATGTAGTTTGATGTATACCCTGTGCATTTATTACATGACCAAAAAGTTAAATTTTTCCTGAAAGAAGGAACACTTTTCCTTCTTGCATTTTAAGCCAGCTGTAGAAAGAACTTGAAACAGACAGACTAAATTTCTTAAATATTCAGTAGATGTATGACCTGTGATGACAATATCATGAAAAGAAACCCACTTTGTCACTCTCTGAAAAGTTGCTGGAAAGCTACACTAACCAAGGACTGGAATTTCTTGTCCATTGTAGTCAGACAAAATAGAAGTAGGCAGCTTTAGCAGTGAGCTACCGATTCTGACATAAGTTTCTTTATTTATCAGGGAAACAGAAGCACAAGTATAGAATTCCAATTTAATTCTCTTATTTCCCACTTTTACATGAACAAAAAGTTTGTTCCCCTGCCTGCATATTGCAAAACAAGAGTCAAACGATATCATAGTACTTGGGTTGGCTTGCACCAGAGCATCTGATAGCACGATGGCAGCTGTTGTTTTTTCCTTGCCTGCTATGTAAGCACAAAATCTGAATATGATCTTCACATACACACTGAAAGCAACTAGCTTTATGCCTCAGACAACCTTTCTAATCATGCCTCAAAAAACACTGAGGGCACAGTTTTCTTTCAGAGATTTCTAACACA
This sequence comes from Schistocerca serialis cubense, assembly GCF_023864345.2. Taxonomy (NCBI): domain Eukaryota; kingdom Metazoa; phylum Arthropoda; class Insecta; order Orthoptera; family Acrididae; genus Schistocerca; species Schistocerca serialis. Next base: position 137,775,218 of record NC_064640.1, on the reverse strand, counting down.
CTCTGTGTACTACAAGCCTGAAAGTTTTACGTCTTCTGTTCTTACTGTTTTTACTGCTTGTCTGAGCTCAATTCTGAGTCACCTGAACACTATTCTGTACATGAGACTGAGTTACATGAGACTGAGTATCTGGTGCACTATGAACAAAGAAAATACTTGGAGCCTCAAAATCAACCTCTGTTGACTCCACAATTGTTTGAGATTCCACTCTGGACAGTACTGTTTTTAAATTAGAGTCAAGCATGAAAGCATGCATCAGATTCATTCTGTGTAATGCCATCATGCAACATTACTTTACTATAGTTAATTTCACACAAATATTTAAGCTTGAAATGCCTGGTGAAACCTTTGAGTTTCGCGGTCCACTGTTTGACTGTCTTACCATATGGTTGCTTCAGAAAAAAAAATTTATACCATGCAGCTGTTACATGGATTTGACTGTCATCATATTCATCTAGCAATTCATAAACCATTATATGTGGCTTTCTTGGGAACAGTTTTGGCATACAAATTAGCTCAGAGGTTACACCCCGCAGGACCCACACTGGACAAAAGCATTGTGTTCTATAACTGTTATTTTGTAGATGGTGAAGTGTGCCTCTAATTACACCCTGAAGTCCAACCATTCTTTGTTCTGGCTGTGGTATGGGTACAATTCTGGAGCAGCTGCCGATGGCACTGCTGCTTGTTTTTTGAGTAGTTACACCAATTGGCTGACAGTGAGCAGCAGGCATTCTATCTGCTGCACCTGAAACTGTGCAGTTTTGGTTAGAGACATTTTCTGTGGCAGCTCAGACATGTTGAAATGGCATAGGACACACAATACTAGTGAACAGAGGCAAAGCAACAAAATTTACAAAAAAATGATATGCGCAACAGGCAGGACAGCTGACGTGTATTACGAGTCAGTTAAATGCTGGTCATTGTCACTATTTGCTGCAACCAGGTGAAACTACTTTGTCTGGCCACAACTGTGGGTTCTTTGATTGCTCTGGAAGAAGGTTCATTACACTAGAACACATGAGATATTAGTTCACATTAAAGAATAAAAGATTTATTTAACTTTGACACACTTCTTTTTGCCATGGGAGTACTGGATAATTTAAAACTGTCATTGACTAACAAAACATCACTTGATGCACTCATTAACAAACTGTTCTCTTGCAGTTCAATTTTCAACATTAGGAGCACTACAAGTTTGTCTGAAATTTTAACTGTAACTGTCCTACTCGATGATGATGATGACTGCTAGGGTTGAGGTCTCAAACTGGGAAGCTCTTGAATGCTCAATACTGTGTTGACCTCAGTGCGAGAGTGCTGTTGATGCTAAGAGGGAGGTGTGGTCTACTGGATACTACCATAGATTGCAGTGAGTCCTCACTAATGTCTGTGGTATTGAATTGCGTTGCCGACTTTGGTGTGGCACCATGATCTCTGGACAATACCACACCTTTCTTTTAATCAAGGTGTGTCGTAAAATTTCTTTTCCTCCCATTTGATTGAATACCTCCTCATTAATTACACAATCTACTTAGCATTCTTCTACAGCACCACATTTAAAAAGTTTTTATTCTCTTCTTGCCTTAACTGCTAAGCATCCAATTTTCGCTTTTTTACAGGGCTCCACTCCAGACAAACACTTTCAGAAAAGACTCCCTAACACTTAAATTTGTATTTGATGTCAGAAAATTGCTCTTTTTCAGAAATACTTTTCTTACTATAGCCAGTCTACATTTTATATCCTCTTTACTGCTGCTATCATCAGTTACTTTGCTGTCCAAACAGCAAAACTCATCTACTACTTTGTCTCATTTCCTAATCTAATTCCCTCAGCATCACCTGATTTAGTACCCTTGTTTTACTTCTGTTGATATTAATCTTATAACCTCTTTTCAAGGCACTATCCATTCTGTCAACTGTTCATCCAAGCTGTTTGCTGTCTCTGTGTGCTCTATGTGCTGAAGTTGTCAAACAACATGTCACTAGACTAAAATTTGAACACTCTGATGGATATGTAGGTGCAATGACAGTGGACTATGAGAGATTCGTTCACCCGACCTTGCAGGTGTTTGAGATCCCATTCAAAGTACCTCAAGAAGTGGTCACTGCCATCTTGTAGAGAAGTGGTAAACAATTACAACCTACCCAGTGTTAAGTGGCACCCAGCAGATCAAAATTGAGCTGACGAAACACATTCCATTATCCTTTATGATTCCTCTACATCTACATTTACGTGATTACTCTCCTATTCATAATAATCAGAGGGTTCAATGAACCACCTTCAAGCTGTCTCTCTACTGTTCCACTCTTGCACAGCATGCAGGAAAAACGAGCACTTAAATTTTTCTGAGCGAGCTCTGATTTCTCTTACTTTATTGTGGTTATCATTTCTCCCTATGTAGGTGGGTTCCAACAGAATGTTTTCACAATCATAGGAGAAAACTGGTGATTGAAATTTCGTGTGAAGATCCCATCGCAGTGAAAAACGCCTTTGTTTTCATGCTTTCCACTCCATTTCATGTATCATGTGTGTGGCACTATCTCTCCTATTTCACAATAGTACAAAATAAGCTGCCATTCTTTGAACTTTTGCAATTTCATCTGTGAGTCCCATCTGATGCAGATCCCATACTGCACAGCAATACTCCAGAATAGGGCTGACAAGTGTGGTGTAAGCAGTCTCTTTAGTAGACCCGTTCCACCTTCTAAGTGTTGTGCCATCATAATGTGCGATAGCCAACCACAACCATGCAAAGGATGTGGCCGGGAAGGACATGTCTGGTCTGAATGTGTACACCGATGTCCGATACAGATACCATTGAGTGAAGCGACCCTGGCATTGACGCTCATGTCCCTCACCATTACCTGCGCAGTGGTGGCATGGAACCCTGCCATACCACTCCAGTACATGCATGAAGACTCTTCGACACCACTCACTGCATCACAACACACTGATGAGATCACCTCTGGGTCACTTCCAGTGCTCTTATCAGGATCATCCAATCTGAGGACCATGACAGAAGACAAATGTCGTGCTGACTTCTGCCTTTATCCAGACGAGTACGGCATCAGATGATGGGTGACCACATTCTGATTTGGAACAACACATTAGGAAAAAGTAGTAGCCACAGAAGAGCAAGGAATAATCTCGAACACCCTCCGACAATGCCCTCCTTCAGATGTCCTCGTGAGATGACAACCGGATGTCTGACAAAGACCTCCCATATTGTGTCCAATGAAACAGTGCGGCCAGTCCTGGCACACCTTCTGTGACAGATCCTCTCTCAATCCAGAACATGTACTCAGTGTAGGCAGTATATGAGTAAAATTGATCCCCCCACAGCTTTTGTCGCGGCACTCACTTCACCCATTCCAAGAGTACATGAGCGTCAAATGTATTCAACTTCAGCATCCTGGGCCCATGACATTGAAGACGGAATGGATCAGTTTGCCAGCGTGTCAGAGTGGGTGCACCCCATGGAGATGCCTGACCTGGTGCCCTGCCAGTAACCATAGCCACTGCAGAGGACCCAGCGGCTTCCATAAGAAATTCTGCATCAACTGCAATGGACTGCACACAGCAATATTGTGTCACCACAATGAATCTTGCCACCATCTGTGCTCCTGACAAACTGGTCATGTTCTGAGACACCTTATACAATGCAGATGTTGATATTGCACTCCTACAGGAAGTGTTGGTCACTGGCTTCGAAGTGCCCACTGGGCACACTGCCCATATTTCTCATGCCTCTGACACTGGTAGTGGCGTCTCCATCCTCCTACACATTGGGCTCCCTGCTGAGGGCTTCGTATACCTACCCACTGCCTGGGGTATGGCACTTGCCCTATTTGGCTCTAGCCGCTGTCATAACCAACATACATTTTTGTCAAGAAGGTCACACCACTCTTTACAGGCCCACAAGCCAATTTGGTGCTCAAGGACTCCAACTTGAAACAAGGAACTACTGGCCAACTCCTGCAGTATTCATCTTGTGCGGCTCTCTCGGTGGTCATCGATCACCCACAACTCATTGACACCTGGACACATCTACCTTACCAGCTCGCTTTCTGATGGCATCCACCATGTAGAAGTCTGGCCCATGGCCTTTTCAGACCATGAAGTATACATCTGCAATGTCACTCTCCTCCAACAGTGTGTCTGGCATAGTCTTGGTTTGTGGAAATTCAGTGTCGCCAACATGACGATCCCAGACTGTCACCGTATAGTCGAGGATGCATGGGCACTATGCCACAGTCATCCCAATGCCTATGACTCCCCTTATCTTGATGGCTCTCCTGTGCAAAGCTGACCCTCCGTCAAACATTGATGAGTTATGGTAAGAAAGTCAAGGCATGGTGAACTGGTACCTTGCACTTTCAATACTCCATTCTTTATGTCTGTGAGACAATGTCTTTCTCAACAGCTCAGGAGATGATGGTACATCAAACAAAGGTACAGTTCTCCTTGATTATGCACTGTCATCTAGAAGGAACTGTAGTCTGATCTTGAACCTCTAATCGTACATCTCAAGAACATCTGTTAATGTACCACATCCTCCAGGAAAGACAATGACAATGCAGGGCTTTGATCCATGCCCTCACTGATTCAGAAGGCGACCAGCATGAGATACAAGAAACCATCAGTTGTGCTCTTCACAACCAATTCACCAGATTGTATGCAGCTGTATCGCATTCTGCGGAACTGATCACAGAGATTGCACAACTTACTATGAGCACTTTCCAGTGGAGGTAGTGCATGAACTCCAGAAAGACATGACCACAGATGAAGTACTCAATGCTATGGGATCTGATAACAGATCCCCTGGAACTGGCGGGTCCCTGATCAAACTTTACAAAAGTTTAAATTCTTTGCTGGCTTCCACATGGACAACCATGGCACAAGAACTGATGTCCCTGATGACCATAGTCCCTAATGCCTTTCTCAATGGCTTCATTATGTCCATTCACAAACTGCATGAGTGATTGAGGGGCCATGATTATTAACCAATCACAACTATATAAAAATATTTAGATGGCTGCTGGCATAATGAATCAAGAAGGCCGCACATTACATCACATCCTGTGACTAGACTTCCCTAGGAGGCAACAACAATATTCATACAGCCCTTTGCCATTACTGAGACATGATAGCATTTGCTCATCATCAACATCTCCCCGTTGCCTTGGCATTGGTGGACTTTAGCCAGGCCTTCGACCATGTTGACCACTCCCATTTGCTGACAGTCCTTCAGCATACATGTTCCTCCAGCGCTATTGTCATGATAGTTTTGCGCCTTTTGACCAGCACGACCTCCAAAATCATGTACAGCAGTCGCCTCATGCCACCCCTGGTCGTACCATGATTTGTGTGGCAAGGCTGCTCCCTTTCCATGATTTTATATGCTTAAGGGACTGCGCCAATATTTGGGATGTTGCATGGGCACCATTTCTGTTGCAACACCTATGCAAATGACCTAGTACTTTATTTGCACAGTGAGAATGAAGTTTGAGCAGCCCTGACCTGGGTGGCAACTTACAGTGAGGTATCAGGCAGCTCTCTCAATGTGTCCAAAGCCAAGGTTTTGTTCATTGGTGAGGGCCTACCAGAGAGAAGCGTCAGCCCCCTTAGCATCGCCGCCATCATTCAATGTCTTGGAATTGAATTCACAGCCATCTCTGTCTCTCAATGGCTATTAATGGTAGGTGTTTGCTACAGACCATCAGAGCAAGCCTTGCAAATCACCAGCTATGAGCCCCAACATTGACCAATGTGCACAATATGTGAATATTTATCATGCCTCCCATATACCATACGTGGCTCAGTTATTTATATTCCCAACCCTTCTTGTCTGATGTTTGTTGATGGCAGTGGGCTCTTTTGTCAACTCAAGGATGTTATTCAAAGTGCAGTATGACTCCCACATGACCGTGGTGGGGTAGAACTAATACATGTGCTGACCAGAGTCACAGTGCTGTACATCAGCTTCTAACTAAAACTCTGGCACCATTGCCCACAGCATCTCTCTCATTGGACTCCTATTCCAAGACTTTATGCCAGTCTCTTTGCCTGACCCAATTTTGGTATTGACCAATCCATTCACCCTTTCATCATATCCGACAATTTTTCATGGACTTCAATTATGTGTACTGGTCTTTAAACAGTTTACAAAGTGTTGCAACAGTGCAACCCACCCAACCTCACCGAAATTAAGTATCCCCTGTATATGTGGCAGCATATATGGAAAGCAGTCCATGCACAGTTTCTCTAATGAGATGTCCAATCAGCATGGTATATCACAGTGAATGGCAAACAAGTCAATCGACATCAGCTGCATTGCACCCATCTAGCTAACTCGCCCCTCAGCACGCACTGTGGAATAGACAACACAGATGACCACTGATTCTTCTGTGGTTCAGCGTCCGATATCTGAACACTTGCATGGCATATTTTGGCATGTTTTACAAACCAAACACCCACTCAGATCAACACACTTTTATTCCCTGAGGGGACTTTTTACCCCACCACCAAATCTCACTCTGTGAACTGGATCTGTGGCCACACAATCTGTTAGCTTTTTAATTCTGGCAATAAATCAGTGCTAAATCTTGCCATTATCTCAATGAATGACACCGTGTCCTAACATGCAACCCACACTATCAGCAATACTTCTTCAATTTCTTAGGGACCATCTTTAATGGCCAGCCTCGCAGCTGGAATGTCCAAGCCATGAGAAGCTGAAAACTGATCTGAACCTACCCAAACTGAACATAACTGATAACAGAATCTATACTCACTCTATGAGAACACAAATTTGGTCATGCCTTGTAACGCAGGACCTGCTACTCTGTCGGCCCCACTACTCAAGGTGTTCATAAATTTAAAAAAATTATGTTTAATTTTCATGGTTCCCCTGCAGTTTCCATCCCTTTATCCTTTCTCTTGGTAGTAGGATTAGATAGGGGCCAACACCACAAGTGGATATATATATATATATTTTTTTTTTAAGGGGAAATGTGATGGTGGCAATTTTGCTTCTGTTTTTGAATCCCTTTTCTACTCCTCAGGGGAAAAAACGGCTAGAGAGCTAGACACCAGCACTTGAGGTCCTGGTTTCAACCCTGGGCAGGAGCTGGGATTTTTTCTCATTCCAGTCCCTTCAGTATGGCTCTATATCCACACAGTCTGCCAGGAAATTGAGTGTTGGGGATCTTCTCTACATGTAAAAGGCAGCTTGGATGATGGACTCACTTCACAACTATGCATACTGCTCGTGATTGCTTATAGTTGACTATAATCTACCCACCATTCTATAATACTGTACCCTCAAAAGCTTCTCTTGAGGCAAGTATTATGTCTTCTGTTTTGATACATCAGTGAATTCTTAGACCTGCTCACAGACATTAAATCTAATTCATTGAATGCATCCATTAGGTTTAGTCCCCTAGCCTCAGTGCAGTTGCTGTTTCATAATGTAGAGTGCAAATTGGGACCCATAGTCATGATATTACTTTTTTTTATGCCAGCCACATGAAGTGCAGTCTCCATATGGTCTAAATATTCAGCATCATCATCCGTATATTGAAAATAATTATTTGTTATCACCTATTCTGCAGATGTTCCAATAACTTACACATTGAGCCTGTGTTCATTGCAAATCTGACCCAACTTTGAAAGCATCAAATTCTTATTAAAGACAATAATGGCAGCCTTCAGGCTCCTGATCAACTATTTCCCTTGCTATATTAATAGAATTATAATTTTGCTACATTGATCCCCTTCTATTCTGCTAATCTGAGTAATTCACTCATAACCATAAAACTACTTGGCCTTTTCCTGCACTGTAAACAGCATCTGCTTTGGATTGCTAACCATTTTAGCAGTGTTTTGACAATCTTTCCCCTCTGTAATTAGTTAAAGAGATTTTATATGTTAAACATCAATGAGTCTGTACAAGATTTCTGCAGACACTATCCAGATTGACTGTAGCCTTTTGCCTTGTGAGGACTTTTCATGTAAGATCAAGAAACTATTTCACATTTTGAGAAATGTTTCTTCTCCATAACACCTCCAGTACTGGAACCATAACTGACTGACCATTGAGGACAACCTTAGCTCACCTCCTCACCACATATCTAAGAGCAATGAGGACATTTTTCATTTCCTCTATAGTTGCTATCGTCATGGTGTCCTAAGATTTATTTCAAATTTTATTTGGATTCACATGTTCTTGTGAAGTCTCGTGAATATTGTTTTCAAAATAGTCAGGTTTTACCTTTAGGGGAAACTCTAAAACATTCTTTATTTTACTAAATGCTAGATTTGGGTATATCATCTGTAGCTGCTTTTCATTAGATCTAAATCATCACCTTTTGTTGTGTGTGCAAATCACTCTCTTGAATTATGATATCTTGCTTTGGTTCTTGCAGCAACTTATTTTTATAAATCCACAAGCTGATTGTGTTCCACCTGCTCTCCTGATTTTTATTTTCTCCTCCCAGTCTGCTGTCTGACAACCTACTTCTGTACATTCAATAATACATTCACCTGTGGTGTTGAGCTGTGGGTAAGCTGTTTGCAGTTCTACACTAATCTACATATGCTATGTTTGCTTCCATTCTTGTGACTTCTCAAAGTTTCTCCCAGTTTCATATATTGGTTTCTTTTTCTTCCTACTCTCTTTTATACATGTCTTGTCCAACTCATTTTTGTACAAAAGATATAATTTTATTTTATTTCTTAGTGCCATCACTCTTAACTGATTGCTTTGCTTCCTTGCTTCAGATTTTTCTTTTTATTACACTGATTAACATTTAAATTACATTAATCTTGAAGTAACCTATCTAATCTGCTATCATCAATTTGCACTACTGCCTATCTTTGTACAGCCACACAAGACTCATTGCTGTGTGTCTCACCCATAATTCAGTAACAATATTTCTGTGTTTAGCAGTGCTTGATAGGAAATTATGGGCAAAGTTCAGACAGATCGTAAATCATGCCCTGGAGGAATATGTGCCAGGTAAGTGGATTAAGGATGGAAAGACCCACTGTGGTTTAATAACAATATTCAGAAAATCCTGAGGTAGGAGGGTGTTGTACTGTTCAAGAAAAAATGTATGAATGATGAAAGGTGCAGGTCAATAGAACTTCATGCATCTGTAAAAAGATTGATGCACAAAGCACACAACAATTACTACATTTACATACACTCTACAAACCACTGTACACTGCATGGTAGTGGTTACCCCGTACCACTACTAGTGAGCACTGTACACACCATCTCCACCACCATCATACCTTAGCAAAACATCTTGCCAAGAATCTGAGAAAATTCTGGTCCTATATAAAATCACTAAGTGATTTGTAGGTTTCTATCCAGCCACTCACCAAACAGTCTGGTGTGGCTATGGAAGACAGCAAAAGGAAAGCTGAAGTTTTAAATTTTGCATTTAAGAAATCATTCACACAGGATGATCATAAAAAACATACCATCATTTGACCATCACACAGACTCCCTTGTAGAGGACATAATAATAGGCATCCCTGGTCTAGAGAAGCAACTGAAAGAGTTGAAAATAAATAGGTCATTAGGTCTGAATGGAATCCCAGTTTGATTTTACAGTGAATACTCTACAACAATGACCCCTTACACAACTTACATTTATTGTGAGCCTGTCATATAGTACAAAGTCCCAAGCAATTGGGAAAAAAGTGCAGGTGACTCCTGTATATAAGAAGGGTAAAAGAACGGACTCACAAAATTACAGACCAATATCATTAAAATAGGTTTGGTACAGAATTCTTGAACATATTTGCAGTCTAAATATAATAAATATCCTTGAGATGGAAAAGATTCTGTCCACAAATGAGCACAGGTTTAGAAAGTATCACTCCTGCAAAACTCAGCTTACTCCTTCCTCACACAAATACTGCAAACCATGTATGAAGGGCAACAGGCAGATTCCGTATTCCTACATTTCTGGAAAGTGTTTGTCATGGTGCCCACTGCAGACTGTTAATGAAGGCACAAGCATATGGAATAGGTTCCCAGATACGTGAGTAGCTCAAAGACTTTTTGGGTAATAGAACCCAGTACACTGTCCTTGATGGCAAGTATTCATAAGACACAAGAATATTGTCAGGACTACCCCAGGGAAGTGCAATAAGACCAATCTTATTTTCTATATGCATAGATGATCTGATGGACAGATCGTGATGCAATCTGCAGCCATTTTCTGATGACATTGTGGTGTTCAGGAAGGTATTATCATTCAGTTACTGTAGGAGGATACAAGATGACTTAGATAAAATTTCTAGTTGTTGTGATGAATGGCAGCTTGCTCTGAATGTAAAAATATGTAAGTAAATGTAGATGAGTAGGGAAAAAACTCTGTAATTTTCAATACATTGTTAGTAGTATGCTGCTTGACATGACTAAATATCTAGACATAAAGTTGCAAAGCAATATGAAATGGAACAAGCACGTAATGACAGTAGTAGGGAAGACGATAGCTGACTTTGGTTTATTGGGGAAATTTTAGGGATGTGCAGTTCATTTGTGAAGGTGACCAAGTATAGAACACTAGAGCAACCCATTCTTGAGTATTGCTTTAGCGTTTGGGATCTCTGCCAGCTAGGATTAAGGCAAGACATCCAATCAATTCGGAGGTGGGCTTCTAGATTTGTTACCAGTAGGCTTGCCGGCCGGTGTGGCCGTGCGGTTAAAGGCGCTTCAGTCTGGAACCGCGTGACCGCTACGGTCGCAGGTTCGAATCCTGCCTCGGGCATGGATGTGTGTGATGTCCTTAGGTTAGTTAGGTTTAATTAGTTCTAAGTTCTAGGCGACTGATGACCTCAGAAGTTAAGTCGCATAGTGCTCAGAGTCATTTGAACCATTTGAACCAGTAGGCTTGATCAGCACACAAGTATTAAGGAGGTACTTCATGAACTCAAATGGGAAACCCTGGATGAAAACCAGCATTTGGAATAGACTAGAATGACAGTACTGCTGCCAATGTAAATTTCATGTAAGAGCTGTAAAGATAAGGAATAGGAAGAAAATGACTACTACTGGGATCTGATATCTTCCACCATGCAACATACAGTCATTTGTGGAGTATGGATGTAGATGTAGATGCAGATGTAGATGTACTAAATTCTTTTCCCTGTTTCATACATTCCTTTTGTCTTAAAATGCAAGGAATAAAAACTGGACAAGCTGCAATCTTCTTGCAGCCCATTTTCATAGGACTCTTCTCCCTGCCATGTGAGCACACCTTTTCTGTAGCCATACAGAATTAAGCTCTACATCAGTAATCTCTACACTTGGTACATGTCTGTACTGTTGAATATCTAGTACCTCCTGCCGTGGAAGTCGAACACGTGCCAGAACAAATGGACGTGGCCAGCCCATAGAGGGCTCCGTGTCCGCGGCGGGTCGTCTGCGCAGCGGCTCTCACGCAACGAGGGTGCCACCACTACACCATGTGCAGACCGCAGCCAATAGCCGCTCCCTCCGGTTTCGTATATAGGGACCTGCTCTGCCCTAGTCCAGTCAGTCTGGTACTTGCTCTGGATTGTGTCTCTATCTCGGCGGTACTGCGTTCTGGCAGTAGCTTGTTGTTGACATTTGCCTGTCTCTGGTTCCGAGTGGATTTACTGTTGGTGTTTGGTGTTGTGGTTTCTACAAGCCTCCGCTGTTTATCTCTTCCTTGTTGTGTCGGTCATAGTCGGTCATTGTCGATTGTTGTCGGTTGTCGTTGGTCTGTCGTCCGGCTCGTCCTTGTGTTTACCCGGTGGTGCATGCTCCACCGCTGGTGGCTTCCCCGCCTGGCGGCTCCGATCCGCACCCCAAGGCGTTCCCATGGTTGGGTTTGGTTCCTACATTGGTGACGAGGTAAACGGCACATAGGAGTATGGAAGAGAAATTACTCACTCTCTTAGAGCAACAGCAGCAGCTCATGCGACAGTTGCAGCAGCAGTTGGAGGTCTTACAGACGTCGGTGCACTTGCTCTCGGACGGGGTCAATAAGCGGGATTCCCTCCCACCTCATCTCCCAGGTGCCTCGCTTTCAGACACGTTCCCACGTCCACCGTCTTTCCCACCATTCAACGACGCAAAAGAGGATTGGGAAACATGCCTACATCATCTGAAACAACATTTCACGGCCTTTCAGGTGTCGGATGACTCTCTGCAGCGGTCGTTATTCTTGTCTTGGGCCTCACCGGACACGTTTTTTTTTGCTCCGCAAGTTGGCACCGTTGGCCGACCCCATGGCTCTCTCCTTCAACGAGATCTGTATGTTGCTAACTAACTATTATTCCCAGCGATACCATGTGGTTGCGTCTCGATTGGAATTCCATCAATACCACAAGCAGCCGGGTCAGTCCTACCATTCCTGGGTGACGGATTTGCAAGGCCTCAGCCGCAAATGCAACTTCATGTGCACCAATCAGCAGTGCAAGGCATCATATGCAGATTCGTTAATTCGGGATGTGGTCGTTCAACTGGCACCCGATCCGGAGGTTTGCACTGCAGCGTTAAAGTTGGGCAACCCCTCATTGGAAGACATTCTGCGTATTGCCCATTCCTTCGACATTGCTCAAGCAGCGAATGAATGTCTCATGGCGTGGCCCCAGGTGGCAGCGGTCGAGTCCACTTCCCGATCCACTCCTTCCTGCCATCGATGGGGCGCAGTCTCCAGAGGGCACCGCCATCATGATTCCTTGCTGTCTGACGTCTCCATGGCGTCCGAACCGCCCGTCGCCCCTCGACGTCGGCCGCGTGGCCCCCTCCCGTCGTGCACCCAGTGCTTCTCGGCCCACACTCGAGCTGACTGTCCCCATCGCTGGAAGACCTGTTCGCTCTGTGAGAAAGAAGGCCACCTACGATCAGTCTGTCGTAGCTGCTCGACCCACCCCCGTCCTGCCCCTGCAGGCCAACAGGATGCCGTCCATGCTTTACACGCAGTCACCCCTCGGACCGACACATTGGCTCAAAAGTTATTCCTCACCCTACGCATCTTTAATGAGGACGTCCGTTTCTAGGTCGATACGGGGGCCACCGTTTCTTTGGTCAATCTGATGATGTATGCACGTCTTGGGTCTCCAGAATTGTCCACACCCTCTCGGAGGTTGGTCGCCTACGGCGACGGTTCCATCCCTCTCCGTGGACAGTTTTCTGTTATGGCCATCTACAAAAACGTTCCCCGGCCCCTTACCCTCTTTGTGGTGGACCACATTTTTGGACTAGATGCGTTTACACGGTTTTGTTTTTCCATTCAAGACGAAGTGCAGTTCGTTTCAACTACGGTTCCATTTCAGGACCTAGACGATTTGCGCGCGTCCTTTTCCTCCCAGTTTTCGGCAGACCTGGGCTGCGCTTCCCATTTCCAGGGACACATCACTTTACTGCCGAACGTATGGCCTTGCTTTGTCGGGCTCGGCCTATTCCGATAGCCTTGCATGCGGCCGTCAAGCAGGAACTCAATCGGCTCCAGGCTCCGGGGGTTATCGAGCCAGTACAATCGAGTGCCTGGGCAACGCCTTTAGTGGTCATCAAGAAACCCAATGGACCGCTTCGGCTTTGTGGGGATTTTGGGGCTACGGTCAATGCTCAGTCTTTGGTCGAAACTTATCCCATTCCTCGACAGGAAGACCTTCTCGCTAAACTGGCAGGTGGCGAGAACTTTTCTAAAATTGATCTGGCAGAAGCCTATCAAAAATTGCCGTTGGATGAGGAACCACAGGCCATCGTCATCGTCAACACGCCTTTCGGTCTCTAGAAATACAGGCGTCTTCCGTTTCGCATTTCCTCTGCCCCTGCGATTTTCCAGCAGTATCTCGAACAACTTACGCAACCAATACCGGCTTGTGTCAATTACCTCGATGATATCTTAGTCGTGGGGTGCACGCGCCAGGAACATCTGTGCAACCTCAGTAACGTATTTCACGCCCTGCAGGCTGTGGGTTTACGTTGTCGGCTGGAGAAGTGCAGTTTTTTTCAACCGGAAATGAAGTACTTAGGACATTGGCTCAGTAAAGATGGCATTCGCCCTTTGTACTGCAATGTCACAGCCATCGATCCCCTTCCCCTTCCACAAAACTTATCTGAACTCCAGGTATTTTTGGGGAAAGTCAATTATTACTTAAAGTTCTTACCCCAAGCTGCCCACGTCACGCATCCCCTAAATCTCCTGCGTCGCAAAGGTGTGCCTTACACGTGGACTTCCGCCTGTGACCAGGCTTTCAGCTGCCTGAAGACGATGCTGAAAAGTGCCCCTTGCCTTATGACTTTCTCTCCAGATCGTCCCTTGGTGGTGGCGGCTGATGCCTCAGCGTATGGGATTGGGGTGGTCCTGGCACACAGGAATGAGGATGAGTCGGAACAACCTGTGGCATATGCATCCAAGACGTTAACCCCTGTGCAAAGGAATTACTCTCAGATCGAAAAGGAGGCTCTTGCCATTATTTTTGCAGTTCAGAAATTTCACATATACCTGTTTGGGGCGCAGTTTACCCTCCTCACGGATCACAACCCTTAGTGTCGCTTTTTGGGCCCCATTCGCATCTCGCAGAACAGAGGGCTCAGCGTCTTCAGTGCTGGGCGTTGTTCTTGCGTAATTACACTTACACCATCCGCTATAAGCCCACCAGTCAACACACTAATGCAGATGCCTTGTCACGTCTCCCAGCAGGACCCGATCCGGCGTTCGACCAGCAGGAAGTCCTGTTCTTCCACATCTACTCTGCCCGCCGGGAAACTCTCGATGGAGTTCCTCTGACAGCTATGCAAATAGCTGCTTCCACGCGCAGGGACCCCATTCTGCGGCAAGTCCTCCGCTATGTGACCCATGGCTGGCCTCCCTACCTTACCCACTGTTTGAAAACTGACTTCGGCCTGTGGCGTCACGTCTCACACAGACTTTCAGTAATGGAGGACGTCCTCCTGTTGTCCACAGACTCGGACGCCCATCGGGTGGTCATCCCTCCGGACTTACGCCACTGAGTCCTGCACTTATTACACCACGGACACTGGGGGATGTCTCGCATGAAGGCGTTGGCTCGACAACATGTCTATTGGGCAGGGATTGATGGAGCCATTGAGCACCTGGTCCGTGGTTGCACAGTGTGTGCGCGTCATCAGGCTAGTCCTCCACAATCTTTCGCGCCATGGCCAACACCCAGCCAACCCTGGGACAGGATCCATCTAGATTTTGCAGGCCCCTTCTTAGGCTCCATGTGGCTCCTCATCGTTGATGCCTATTCCAAATACCCATATGTGGTACGCATGGCGCCCACCACCACTGACTCCACCCTCACCGCCTTGGCCCAGGTGTTGGCCATTGAAGGCCTTCCTCACATGCTGGTCACAGATAATGGGCCCCAATTCATGGTGTCCTCGTTCCAGAACTTCTGCTCAGCTAACGGTATCAAACACATTCGCTGTCCCCCCTTCCATCTTTCATCCAATGGTGCAGTGGAATGCCTGGTCCACACTTTCAAACAGCAGCTGATGAAATCAGTGGAGCCGTCAGCCACCACCTCGGCCCTCACCTTGTTTCTAAGCACCTACCGCACTACGCCGGTGGCCGGTCATAGTCCTGCCGAACTCCTTCACGGGCGTCAACCTTGGACCCTCCTCCACCTGCTGACACCATCTCCTTCTGGGCCCCGCTCTCGCCCCTCCCAGCACTACGCCCTGGGAATGGCCGTGTGGGCTCACTCCTATGGCAGCACACCTGCATGGACGCCTGCTGCGGTGACGGCAGCTCATTGGCGGCGTGTGATGACCGTACAGACACACAGGGGGCTCGAGCATCGCCACCATAACCAACTCCGCCCTCGGGTCCCTGCCTTGATTCCTCCCCCACCGCCTTCCCTGCTTCCTGGTGCGGACACGTCCCTCGAGGTGGAGCCCTTCCCTTCAACCTCCATCTCCTTGCCGGCTCTGCAGACACCCCTTCCACCTCGCCAGGGTGTAGAGACGCCCTATGACCCCCTGCCCTCGGGTGACACCTGGATGGATGCCGCAGACAGTCTGCCCTCCTCTTCCCCAGTGGTCCCTCCGGATGTATCACAACCCGTGCCCTTGTTCCACCCGGCTCGGCATCGTCTGGGGCATTTTCGCCCCTATGCACCAATTTCGGGGTGGGGGGGGGGAGGGAGGTATCTAGTACTTACCGCCGCGGAAGTCGAACACGCGCCAGAGCAAATGGACGTGGCCAGCCCATAGAGGGCTCCGCGTCCGCGGCGGCTCGTCCACGCAGCGGCTCTCGCGCAGCCAGGGTGCCACTGCTACACCACGTGCAGACCGCGGCCAATAGCCGCTCCCTCCAGTTTCGTATATAGGGACCCACTCTGCTCTAGTCCAGTCAGTCTGGTACTCGCTCTGGATTGCGTCTCTATCTTGGCGGTACCGCGTTCTGATCGTTGCTTGTTGTTGACATTTGCCTGGCTCTGGGTCCGAGTGGATTTACTGTTGGTGTTTGGTGTTGTGGTTTCTACAAGCCTCCGTTGTGTATCTCTTCCTTGTTGTGTCAGTCATAGTCGGTCATTGTCAGTTGTTGTCGGTTGTCGTTGGTCTGTCGTCCGACTCGTCCTTGTGTTTACCCGGTGGTGCGTGCTCCACCGCCGGCGGCTTCCCTGCCTGGCGGCTCCGATCCGCAGCCCAAGGCGTTCCTGCGGTTGGGTTTGGTTACTACAGAATAATTCTTGACAACAATGGACCAAAGTCGAATGTTGACTTACCATTATATGAATTTTCAGACTTTCCCAACATATCTGTTGCAAATACACTTCTTGGGTTTGTCACAGGATAACATTGTGTGACTCCCATAATGTTTCATCAAAACAGCTGTTAGACATTTTTAGGCGGTGGTTGTTGCTGTGTTCACTGCACATCAGAGTCAAAATTAATCAGAGCCAGCAGCAGGAAGGGGCATTCAAAGTTGAATGAAAATAGCACTCATAGTGCTCTCTGCTGAGAACCAAAGAGAGGCTTTCCATGTGTGTGAAAGGGGCGATGATTGTGCTGTCAAATGCTGCTGAGGTTAAAAGCTGAATTAAACCCCTGCAATGTGTTATGTTGGGTCAGAAAGTGATAGTTCTCATTTGACGCTCCCCGTGTCAGAATCTTCCTCAATTTTGAAATGACATCAGTGATGTGGTGTACTGTGGGCCAGTCTTTGGATCCTGTTCAGAACTTTTTCTTTATCTGCTGTTCAAATTTCTGTACATGAAAATTGTTTTCCAAGTTCTGTTCGTAAATCCTGTCCTTTTCTGCAGAATCTGACTCAACATTAAGCAGAATGATTAAGGGTGTCTCTTTTCCTGGGCAGCTCACTTTCAGTATCTCATTTAACTTTGAATTTTTCCAAGATCTTCTTGCCATCTTTCTCAGCCTTAATTTATGTAATTAACCATTGTTGTGCTCCTCATTTTCTTTATTTTGATTCTAGGCTGTATAAGATCTAATAGATCTGCATATCTCTTCCTCAGTTCTTTAGCATCTTTATCTTGATATCTAATAAAGACAGTGCTTCCTGGTTTTGTCACACTTACATCTATTTTCACCATTGTAGACACATTTGTTGAGGTTGCTACTACACTAAAAATGTAGAAGCTGCTTGCACCAAAACCAGCATCTCATCTTGTACATTAAACAAAAATTCTCTTTCTCCAACTTTATGATTTGTCCTTCAAGTCTAGATTGAAACAACGTCCAGTCTGAGAGTTTCCTTCCTAATTAATTCACAGCCTGTGATTTCTTAGAAGTTGCTAGATTATCATCAACAAACTATAACAAATCATGATAAAGTCTTGAACTGTATTCTTAGACAGAGCAACAGGGGCAATCCTCCTCCTCCCCTGACATTATTGTTTTGTGGGGCCTCATACTACCACATATCAGCCATCAAAGAAATTTAACTGCATGGTACACTTACAGTTATTTCTACATCTACATCTACATCTACATCCATACTCCGCAAGCCACCTGACGGTGTGTGGCCGAGGGTACCTTGAGTACCTCTATCGGTTCTACCTTCTATTCCAGTCTCGTATTGTTCGTGGAAAGAAGGAGTGTTGGTATGCCTCTGTGTGGGCTATAATCTCTCTGATTTTATCCTCATGGTCTCTTCGCGAGATATATGTAGGAGGGAGCAATATACTGCTTGACTTCTCGGTGAAGGTATGTTCTCAAAACTTCAACAAAAGCCCGTACCGAGCTAGCGAGCATCTCTCCTGCAGAGTCTTCCACAGGAGTTTATCTATCATCTCTGTAACACTTTCGCGATTACTAAATGATCCTGTAATGAAGCGCGCTGCTCTCAGCTGGCTCTTCTCTCTCTCTTCTATCAACCCTATCTGGTACAGATCCCACACTGCTGAGCAGTATTCAAGCAGTGGGCGAACAAGCGTACTGTAACCTACTTCCTTTGTTTACGGATTGCATTTCCTTAGAATTCTTCCAATGAATCTCAGTCTGGCATCTGCTTTACCGACGATCAACTTTGTATGATCATTCCATTTTAAATCACTCCTAATGTGTACTCCCACATATTTTATGGAATTAACTGCTTCCAGTTGCTGACCTGCTATATTGTAGCTAAATGATAAGGGATCTTCTTTCTGTGTATTCGCAGCACGTTACACTTGTCTACATTGAGATTTAATTGCCATTCCCTGCTCCATGTGCCAATTCGCTGCAGATCCTCCTGCATTTCAGTACAATTTTCCAGTGTTACAACCTCTCGATATACTCCAGCATCATCTGCAAAAAGCCTCAGTGAACTTCCGATGTCATCCACTAGGTCATTTATGTATATTGTGAATAGCAACAGTCCTACGACACTCCCCTGTGGCACACCTGAAATCACTCTTACTTCGGAAGACTTCTCTCCATTGAGAATGACATGCTGTGTTCTGTTATCTGGGAACTCTTCAATCCAATCACACAATTGGTCTGATAGTCCATATGCTCTTACTTTGTTCATTAAACGACTGTGGGGAACTGTATCAAACGCCTTGTGGAAGTCAAGAAACACGGCATCTACCTGCGAACCCGTGCCTATGGCCCTCTGAGTCTTGTGGACGAATAGCGCGAGCTGGGTTTCACGTGATCGTCTTTTTCAAAACCCATGCTGATTCCTACAGAGTAGATTTCTAGTCTCCACAAAAGTCATTATACTCGAACATAATATGTGTTCCAAAATTCTACAACTGATAGCCATTAGCGATATAGGTCTATAGTTCTGCACATCTGTTCGACGTCCCTTCTTGAAAACGGCCATGGTCTGTGCCCTTTTCCAATCCTTTGGAACGCTACACTCTTCTAGAGACATACGGTACACCACTGAAAGAAGGGGGCAAGTTCCTTCGCGTACTCTGTGTAAAATCAAACTGGTATCCCATCAGGTCCAGCGACCTTTCCTCTTTTGAGCGATTTTAATTGCTTCTTTATCCCTCTGTCGTCTATTTCGATATCTATCATTTTGTCATCTGTGCGACAATCTAGAGAAGGAACTACAGTGCAGTCTTCCTCTGTGAAACAGCTTTGAACAAAGACATTTAGTATTTCAGCCTTTAGTCTGTCATCCTCTGTTTCAGTACCATTTTGGTCACAGAGTGTCTAGACATTTTGTTTTGATCCACCTACCGCTTTGACATAAGACCAAAATTTCTTACGATTTTTTACCAAGTCAGTACATAGAGCTTTACTTTCAAATTCATTTAACGCCTCTCGCATAGCCCTCCTCACACTACATTTCACTTCGCATAATTTTTGTTTGTCTGCAAGGCTTTGGCTATGTTTATGTTTGCTGTGAAGTTCCCTTTGCTTCCGCAGCAGTTTTCTATCTCGGTTGTTGTACCACGGTGGCTCTTTTCCATCTCTTATGATCTTGCTTGGCACATACTCATCTGACACATGTACGATGGTTTTGAACTTTGTCCACTGATCCTCAATACTATCTGTACTTGAGACAAAACTTTCATGTTGATGCATCAGATACTCTGAAATCTGCTTTTTGTCACTTTTGCTAAACAGAAAAATCTTCCTACCTTTTTTAATATTTCTATTTACAACTGAAATCATCAATGCAGTAACCTCTTTATGATCGCTGAGACCCTGTTCTTCGTTACCTGCTTCAAATAGTTCGGGTCTGTTTGTCACCAGAAGGTCTAATTATTTCCTTAGTTAATGTCTCCACTATCAAATTTCACACTTCTGAAGATGTGCATCACAGTAAGAAACTGCAGTTTGTGAATCAGCAATATATTAAACAAGGAGCATTGCCAAAAGTGGGTATAAGTGCTGTGAAGATAGCTGATATTGTCTTCTGATTGCTGTTCCTGGCTGTTCTGCTTGCTGTTCTGCTTCCTGTTCCTGGCGCAGTTGATGATGTGTCTGTGCTGATATTTCACAAGAAAACAACACACACTGTGCCGGCAGGAGAGAGTCAGCTTCTTTGGGTACATGATGGGTGAGTGGACTTTGTAAATATTTGCATAATTGCACTGCTTGTACTACAATCCACACCTGTTACAAAATACACTTATTATGTTCCTAAACATCTTTTTCATATGTGAACATAAACACTGATGGCCAATAATCACTTTTTTCTTAAGAGAATGATGCCTGATATAACAAGTTGCATATGGTCTACTGTGGCAGGAAACAACAGCAGAGCTAATATATTCTGACTCATCTGTTCAGCCAGTGACAAGTTTAGGGATCTTGCAAGACAAGAAATGGTAGAAACCCCCTTGTAAAACCTCTTAAGTGCCACAGAACTGTTTGGACTTCTGTATTATAAGGGTGATCATAAATTTTCCTCTCGAGGGCATTGCTGCAGCATTTATGAAACGTACCATGACTCTGATGTGGGTGTATAAGCACCAACATGTAGGCAAGGGATTATGTGTCAGTTTTGTCTCTCTGACATGCATGCAGTAGATGCGGAAACATGAACTATAATGACATTATTGCATCCAGATGGGAACAACATGCTGTTATTCTCTTCTTGGCTGCCACAGAACAAACACCAGTAGACATCCAACAGAGTATAAAGAATGTGTAGGGGACAGCATGCCTGTTGAAAACCACAGTTGTGGAATGGTGCACCAAGTTCCGTGCTGCATGCAGTTTGACACGAGACACGAGTCAACCTCAGAGGCCAGACATGTTCATTATGGACAACTGAGAGACACTCAAACTCCTGCCCTATAATCCTGATCTCTCCCCATATGACTATCACTCCTTTGGTCCCTTAAAAAAGATGTGCAACAGGTAGATACTGCCATCTTCACATAGCTGGACATGTGTTTTACCAAATGAGTATCCTCAACCTGATGTGTTGATGGGATGATTGCCTCAATGCTCATAACAATTTTGCCTGATTGGCATACTGTTTGTGGGCTGTATGACGTTCAAATGTAAACTTTTTATTGCTCCTTATATCATGCTGCATAAAAGTGTAGGGAATTCCACAAAGAAATCACAAGATACAGGCAAGCTCAATCGCTTTGAAATAACTGATGTTTTGTCTTTAGTGTCTCAGTCTGTTTGGTGTTCCATTAGGTTCTCCTAATTGATGGGTGATTTTTGCATTTTTTTCTCCTCATCCAGCCTTGTTACAATTACATTTTACACTACTGGACATTAAAATTTCTACACCACGAAGATGACTTGTCACAGACATGAAATTTAGCCAACAGGAAGAAGATGCTGTGATATGCAAATAATTAGTTTTTCAGGGCATTCACACAAGGTTGGCACTTGTGGCAACACTTACAATTGCTGACACGAGGAAAGTTTCCAATCAATTTCTCATACACAAACAGTTGTTGACCGGCGTTACCAGGTGAAACGTTGTTGTGATGCCTCATGTAAGGAGGCATCACGTTCCCGACTTTGATAAAGGTCAGATTGTAGCCTATCGTGATTGTGGTTTATTGTAACACGACATTGCTGCTTGCGTTGGTTGAGGTACAATGACTGTTAGCAGAATATGGAACCAGTGGGTTCAGGAAGGAAATATGGAATGCTGTGCTGGATCCCAATGATCTCGTATCACTAGCAGTTGAGATGACAGGCATCTTATCTGCATGGCTGTAATAGATCGTTCAGTCACGTCTCAATCCCTGAGTCAACAGATGGGGATGTTTGCAAGACAACAACCATCTGCACGAACAGTTTGATGACTTCTAGAGCAGCATGGACTATCAGCTCGGAGACCATGGCTGCGGTTCTCCTTGACGCTGCATCAGACAGGAACGCCTGTGATAGTGTACTCAATGACGAACCTGGGTGCACGAATGGCAAAACATCATTTTTTCAGATGAATCCAGGTTCTGTTTACAGCATCATGATGGTCGCATCCGTGTTTGGTAACATCACAGTGAACGCACATTGGAAGCATGTATTCGTCATCGCCATACTGGTGTATCGCCCGGCGTGATGGTATGGGGTGCCATTGGTTACACGTCTCAGTCACCTCTTGTTCACATTGACGGCACTTTGGACAGTGGACGTTACATTTCAGATGTGTTACGACCTGTGGCTCTACCCTTAATTTGATCCCTGTGAAACCGTACATTTCAGCAGGATAATGCACGACCGCAGGTTGCAGGTCCTGTACGGGCCTTTCTGGATACAGAAAATGTTTGACTGCTGCCCTGGCCAGCACATTCTCCAGATCTCTCACCAACTGAAAATTTCTGGTCAATGGTGGCCGAGCAACTGGCTCATCACAATATGCCAGTCACTACTCTTGATGAACTGTGGTATCGTGTTGAACCTGCTTGGGTGCTGTACCTGTACACGCCATCCAGGCTCTGTTTGACTCAATGCCCAGGCATATAAAGGCCATTATTACGGCCAGAGGTGGTTGTTCTGGGTACTGATTTCTCAGGATCTATGCACCCAAATTGCTTGAAAATGTAATGACATGTCAGTTCTAGTATAATATATTTGTCCCATGAATACCCGTTTATCATCTGCATTTCTTCTTGGTGTAGCAATTTTAATGGTCAGTAGTGTAGTTACAACTGATTATCAACCACAAGAAGGCAACATATATTTTAAATGTGCTTGTAAAAGGTGCATACATACTTTTTAACTATAGAAGTATTGTTTTACTTTGCTTGAAACAAGGCTGAGAGATATTGATTTCAAAGAATGGATAGTTCAGGTTGAAATGTCAACAGTATTAGGAAAAGGATAGATTGCTACTCACTGTAAAGATGACTTACTGAGTTGCACAGACAGACACAATGAAAAGACTATTATACATTATAGCTTTTGGCCAAAGTTGTCTCCAGCTAAGAAATCACATTCAGACTCATTCACACAAGTAGGCACACCTCACACACACATGACTGCTACTACCGGCAGTTCCAATGGGAATTGCATTCAGAGTCCCCAGTGGTAGCATTCATGTATCCATGAGGTGTGCTTGCTTGTGTGAATGTGCATATTTTCTTTGCTGAAGAAGACCTTGACCAAAAGCTATAATGTGTAAACAGTCTTTTCATTGTGCCTGTTTGCAACTCAGTGGGTCATCATAATTGTGAGTAGCAATCTATCCTTTTCGAAATATTGATTTCTGTTTCAAAGTATGTGTAAGATATAATAATGAGCTGTCACGCAATATGTGAACTGTTTAAAGAGGATATCCCTGAAAGCTTGTACCATATTTTAATGTTTATATATTTGATGACAAACTACAGTTTCAAATATTGAAATGTAGTTCTGAAATTGAGTTTGACTGTAATAGGTATAGATGTACTACCTAAAGTGCTGTAAAAAATTTTGTGCAGGTGTTAGTATATGAATTTTCCAGTGCAAACTTGAAGCTTAGGCCCCATGGAATATATTTTTTATGCTCTTGGAAAGTGTAATGCTATTAACTTTTTTTTGCTTTTACTGTTGGTGCTGCATGGAAAACCTCTTTGCAAGGAGAAGGGCATACACTTCTTATGAAGCTCATAGCTGTCATTACACATAACTGTAAGTGCAGTATTGCTTCTCTGGGTAACTACACTCCGTACTGACATAACTCCAAAACATTGACCCTGTCTTCTAGCATAGAGGTTGGGAGTTTGGTGCATAGTTCTGGTAAACTTCAATTTTGAAAGCAACCTTGTTCTGCAGTTGTTTGTGATTATAAGTGACAGATACATAAACTATCAGAGCAACCTTGATATTAGTAAAAACATTTTTGATATTTTATGGGTCCCAGATTGAATGAAATGTAATATATAAGAAATCAGCTTTCCACAAAACAGAACTCAATTCCAACTGCCAAAACTCCATTACCCATTCATTCAAGGGTCTTAGCAGTTTTTTCAACTGAAGTGTAATGCTTTTTGACTGGGTGCCACTGGGACTTCAAAGCAAGGGAGATTTGGACATGGAATAGAGGCATATCTTGCCTGCATGTTGTACTAGTTTAATGATTGGTGGTAGACAAGTTTCAGATCAGCAGTGTATGTGAGGATCACTCCAAAAGAAGTGCACACTATTTCTTTAAAAATCCATCTTTTATTCTACATGTTTGAAAGTTTTACAATGTGTAGATACATCCTTTAGGAACAATATTTTCATTTCTCCACATAATTTCCATCCCTCTCAACTGCCTTACACCATCTTGAAACCAGCGCCTGTATACCTGCACGGTAAAATTCTGGACCAACCTGTAGGAGCAACTGTTTGGCAGTGTGCACAAGGGAATCATCATCTTCAAACCTTGTTCCACAAAGAGAGTCTTTCAGTTTCCCAAAGAGATGCTAGTCACATGGAGACAGGTCAGGACTGTAAGGCGGGTGTTTCAATGTTGTCCATTCAAGTTTTGTGATGCTTCCATGGTTTTTGGACTGACATGTGGCCGTACATTGTTGTACATCAGCAAAACAGCCTGATTTTGCCAATGTGGCCAAACACAACTCAGTCAAGGTTGAAGTTTCCTCAGTGTCATCACATATGTATCAAAATTTATGGTGTTTCCACTTGGCGTGATGTCCACAAGCAAGAATCCTTCGGAATCGAAAAACACCGTAGCCATAACTTTTCCAGCAGAAGATGTGGTTTTGAATTTTTTTTCTTGGGTGAATTTGCATGCTGCCACTCCATTGATTGCCTCTTCATCTCTGGTGAAAAATGATGGAGTCATGATTCATCACTTGGCACAATTCTTCCAAGAAATTCATCTCTACTATTCTCATACTGTTCCAAAAGTTCGCTGCATACCGTTTTTCTTGTTTCTTTGTGAGCCACTGTCAACATCCTGGGAATCCACCTGGCTCAAACCTTTTTTAAAGCCAACAATTTCGGTATTCTGCAAACACTTCCTTCCACTGTCCCACTGTAGCGTGACAATTCGTTGACTGTGATGCATCTGTCAGCAGTCACCAATTCATTAACTCTCTGCACATTGTCTGGAGTGTGTGCAGTATGAGGCCTGCCACTGCAAGGACAATCCTCAATATTGGCGTGCCCACTTTAATCACGTAACCTGCTTGCCCACCGACTAACTGTACTGCGATCGACAGCAGCATCTTCATACACCTTTTTCAACCTCTTGTGGATGTTTCCCACTCCCTTATTTTCACAGCACAGGAATTCTATGACAGCACGTTGCTTCTGACGAATGTCAAGTGTAGCAGCCATCTTGAAGACATGGCGCCACTTATGGGAACAAGTTGAACTAAGTTTGAAAACAAGCAGGAAGGATGTGTCTATACACTGTAAAACTCTCACACATGCAGAATGAAAACTTTTTTTTTTTTTTTTACAAAAATAGTGTGCATTTATTTTGGAGTGACCCTCCTATATATGGTATACAATATTGAACTGAGGAACACAAGCTGATGAGGCCCTGTGATACCTGACTGTGTGTCCACCATCTCATTATTCAACATTAATATTGCATGATTATCATAAGATTACCTTCCTTTTTTTGAAGAATTTTGAGTTCTCAACAGTAAGTAATTGTGTTCCAGCCATTATTCTAATCATGTTTCAACAATTTATTCTGGAGTTTTACTGATGTGTAAGTTTACTATAATTAGACGATTAAGACCTGGCATTATAGCTCTTTTCAAGGCTCCAGTAAGGGAACTATGCTTGGATGTCTGGAAAAATTTATCCAAGGGGGGCAAGATTGTAAAACTGCCATTTTTTATACAGCGTGTTACAAAAAGGTATGACCAAACTTTCAGGAAACATTCCTCACACACAAACAAAGAAAAGATGTTATGTGGACATGTGTCCAGAAACGCTTAATTTCCATGTTAGAGTTCATTTTAGTTTTGTCAGTATGTACTGTACTTCCTCAATTCACCACCAGTTGGCCCAATTGAAGGAAGGTAATGTTGACTTCGGTGCTTGTGTTGACATGCGACTCATTACTCTACAGATTTTCTGTGAATGTTTGGGCAGGCATTGTTGGTGATGTCATGTTTGGGCCCCATGTTCTTCCACCTATGCTCAATGGAGCACGTTATCATGATTTCACATGGGATACTCTACCTGTGCTGCTATAACATGTGCCTTTACAAGTACAACACAACATGTGGTTCATGCACGATGGAGCTCCTGCACATTTCAGTCGAAGTGTTCGTACACTTCTCAACAACAGATTCGGTGACCGATGGATTGGTAGAGGCGGACCAATTCCATGGCCTCCACGCTCTCCTGACCTCAACCATCTTGACTTTCATTTATGGGGGCATTTGAAAGCTCTTGTCTACATAACCCCGGTACCAAATGTAGAGACTCTTCGTGCTCGTATTGTGGACGGCTGTGATACAATACGCCATTCTCCAGGGCTGCATCAGGGATTCCATGCGACGGAGGGTGTATGCATGTATCCTTGCTAACGGCGGACATTTTGAACATTTCCTGTAACAAAGTGTTCGAAGTCACGCTGGTACGTTCTGTTGCTGTGTGTTTCCATTCCATGATTAATGTGATTTGAAGAGAAGTAATAAAATGAGCTCTAACATGGAAAGTAAGCGTTTCCGGACACATGTCCACATAACATATTTTCTTTCTTTGTGTGTGAGGAATGTTTCCTGAAAGTCTGGCCATACCTTTTTGTAACACCCTGTATAACTGATTTGGTGAGTTTGAGAATGTGCAATTCCCTGAGAAATAAATTGTATAAAAAGTACAAAAACTAATTGAATCTCAAAAATTTAGCAGTTATTCAGCCAATATATTTTGAGGGTAAATTACCATTTTGATTAAACCATCTGCAATTACATCCTATTATGATTAACCAGTATATCCAATGAGTTAAAAATAAAACTAGAATATATTCTCAAAAGATATTTTTATTCATATACTGATATAAACTTTAAAAATGCTTATTCAACCTTGATGCCAAGTATAGCATTTCTTTTGAATATGAAACTTCATACAGGATCTCATTAACGGATTTATTCCATTATATTCATGCCTTCTGTGTTTTAATGCAGTTTGTTGCAATAAAAGGTTGTTTTAGCAAAGTACATAATAAAATGTGGAGAAAATATGTTTTGAAAGCTATGTTTTTTGGGTTGTTTGAGTGAAGGCGAACTCAGGGCCAGCATTCAAAAGATGAGTCTGGGCAGCCTATCAAAACAACCATTAAATTAGTAAATGTAACTGACTCTTAACAGCCTATTATGCAGCCATGATAACTGGACAAATGAATACATAACTCTTTGACTATATGTTGCATTGTGTTGTGCCCTTTTAGTTTGAGAAGACTCGAGCACGCCGTGCGAATATCTTTTCATTCTTGAAATTTCACAATTTTTCTCCATTCTTCTAGTGTAGGAAATGACATTTCTCCTGCATTTGGCCCTGTTCCTAGAATATAGGTGACTACATCTACAGAATTACACGACTGCATTCTTCAGGCTCTTTTACAATCACTCCATCAAGTAAAATTGGATACAGTCTCAGCAAGCCTTGAAAGGTCTTCTTTGTCCAAAGCCACATGGTAACCTACTGTTTGGATCAGTTTTACAACAAGAGAAGGTTCTGGCCTTGGAGGCACTGGGGATGGGTGTCAAGGAGGTACACTGCAGCCATGAATATAGTGTTGTAACTGTCCCTTTCTGTAGCGCAATAAGGGCTGAATGAGGAAGTCAAAAGCAAAAATATTGGGGACTCTATTTTGGTAATCTTCAGTAAAGGTTTACAACTGCTGTGATTGGAGAAAAATACCTAAAGCACCTCCACAACAAGAAAATAGTGTAATTTTAATTGTTCAGTCTGACAAACAAATAAATTGTAGCTATGAAGTGCTTGCTAAAGCCACAGTGTTTCCCGTTGCTCTTTGCACTGTTAAATATGCAGTTGTGGAGGAAATACTTTCCTTACTAACCTTGTACACATAGTCCTATGGTACACTAGCACATACAGGTGTTAGCAGGAAGAAAAAAGAAAGCAGGACACAGAAAGTACTTTTGATTTTTCATTTCCTTTATTGGAACAGGACACAGTTACATAAAAATTAATATGGGACATCAACATAGTAAAATTAAATAGTGATGAAAATGGACACAGTGGACATAATTCCCATAGCACACAATAGCCTCAAAGAACTGAAGGTTTCAGAAAGTGACAAGTAACAAATTGTAAATGTTGAAAGTCATACGCAGCTGTTCCATACCTAGCAAATACAAGAAAAGAAAACTTGCAGCCATGCACATGGTAGACTGCAACAATCGGGCAACCCACGGCACACTATCCACTGTGATACAATCATTACTGAAAATTCCATGATATGGAAGTAGCCTACCAATCCCTTGAAACTGCTTGGGGAGATGTGAAGATCATCAATCTTGAATTGGTTCATATGAACAAAATTCTAACACTCTGCCACTAGCACTCAGAAAGTTTTTTTTTTTTTCCAGATGCCTGCAATCATTGTTCAGCTGAAGTGTGCAATACAGACTCATTGGCATCATCTTCTCTGCAACTGTACGTGTCCAGAATACCATCACTGCACCTCATGGCAAGTCCTGTCTTCAAGTTCACACAGCACAAAAGACACTCACTATAAAACACTATCTCTCTAGGGTGAGCATGTCAATTGTTCAGCATTGGCGTGGGAAATGCTGGTCAGGGAGCTCTTTCCATTGTATGCTTCCTCTGTGAAAAATCCTGGGACTGCCACAAGGCAGACCGTGGCAGAGAGAGATTCCAGTACTTTGATCAGCTTTGCTAGCAGCCGATCCACATCATCTGCTGTTGTCACCTGTGGAAGCAGACGGGAGGCAAGTGTGCATGCACTGTAGCATGCCACCACACAGTTTGCCCCCCATATGAGAAGAAGATTGTGGGTGGTTTCTCAGCAATGGCAGTGGTGACAGTGGCACCAGCTGTGGCCCCCACAATGGATGACGGCATGGTGATTCTAGGGACAGTGTTGGCTGTGTCAATGAAGGCAGATGTAGCAATGACATGCATCATGGTCCTGTGCCCTGCAGCATGGAGTCAGTGGGCCAGCATATACCATCACAGCAGGTGTGATGACGTCATGCACGGTAGGTCTTGTATTGTCCCATGGCAAGTCTGGCATTCGGGTGATGCAACACTCCTCTGCTATCTGAGGCGGGGGGTGGCATTGCACCTCGGTTTGCCGGCACTGTGAGGTATGGTGTGGTGTGGTGGTAGGGTTAGGCAAGAGAGGCAGCAGTATGCCAGTGCATGGGCAGATGACACATGGCAGGTGGTGCACAGTGCACCCTGTGTAGGTGGTACACTGCGCACAGTCCTGTGTTGTTGTCATGGGCATCTGCTGCTGGCATCCTGTGCTGGTAAACCCACTGGGTCACACATCATTGTGGGGGTGCATGCTGGTGTTGTGGCATTGGTGAATGGACCCTCAGTACCAGAGGCATGGCGTTTTTGTCTGATGGCTCGGACACAGCATTCAGGGGAGGGCCCAGTGGTGGGGGTGGGGTGGCTGACATTATTGACAGCTCTGTTGGGTCATCTGGTGAACGGCAAGGCAGCCTCTGCCCTGGGGTCCCACAGGCTGCCAATCAAATCAGGTGAGGCGCCATCATGATTACTTGGTGTTACCTCGATCTCAATGGCTGGTGGTGTGCACAGGCAGGTTGAGCATGTACGCCAGCTTCAGGTGATTCATTGAGACCTTCATGATGGTGCCCATGGAGCCATGGAAAATGTGAGAGGACAAGGTTCAGGCCTGAGTACTGTGAGTGGAGTGGTGGCTGGCCATCCAACCAGAGCATCACATGCATACATTTGCTGAAGTCCCAGTGCATGAAGGGCTGGCAATCGCCTTGTCACCTGGGAGGCACCAGGTGCAGGCTTGCCATTGAGTTGTGGAGATGTTGCACAAAGGCCATGATGCAGGTTATGGGTGGCAGGGGGTATGGCTCAATGAGGTCATCTGAGACAGCGAGCTGTTGTCCGTAAATGAGCTCAGTATCAGATGTGCCACCCGGAAATCTGAGAGGACTGGAAGCAGAGCAGTAGACCAAGTTGCAGAGTTGCATGTGAGGGCAACTTTTAGTGATCTGTCTAGTCACTTCACCATGTCATTAGCAGCAGGTTGGTAGCTTGTCATGAAGTGCATGGACATGCCACAAGCTGCTGTGAGAGTCTCAAATAAACAAGACGGTGGTGATGTGGTGGGGGCATCCAAAACGGGAGACCCACCTACCTATAATGAATGGCCTTTACCACTGTGTTCACAGTTATGTTGGGCAGAGGTGGTACTGTTTCAGGCCACCAGGGGAACCTGTTGATGATAATAAGGATATACCAGTGACCATTGGGTGATGGCAGGTGGCTTATGATCTCCATATGTATGTGGGAGAAGTGATGGCCCACTGGGGTGAAGGAAGTAAGGAAGTGATGGGGTCATGCATGTGCCTGCCTACTTTAGACTGCTGGTATGGGATGCAGGTGTGGGTCCAGTTGGTGCAGTCATGTGGGATACTGGGCCAAACAAAATGCTCCTACATGAGTGCAGCAGATGCAGAGATACCGTGGTGGGCCAGGTCATGCAAGTGTTCAAAGGCCACCTTATAGAAAGTTGGGGAAGGTATCAGCAGATGTGCTTTAAGTGGGGCATGGGTGGTTGGTACTGACATGAACATTGCACCGTTTGAGCTTGTGGGCACCTGGTATCGTATGCAGTTGCAAGTTGAGACCTGTATTTATGTTGTTTCACAGCTATAGGGACTCAGGGTAAGCAACCAGGGTAAAAGCACACTCACAACATCCTTTAGGTGGTGCCTGAACAAATTTTCCATCCTGAGGAACTTGCGGAGTTTCTTGTATGTAGTGGAATGTGGTAACTCAGGCACAGCCCAGAACTTCTCGTCAAGGGGGCAAGAGCCTGTGGACAATACCCTGTGCCCCAGAAAGTTGATCTCCGGAATACCAAAAACACACTTCTCCAGTGTAACAGTTGTGTTACTAAGTGTGACACTTCTGTCACTCAATGTAACTGGGTTTTCTCTTTTGATGCTGTCAATTGTCAGGATGAGCATTCTAAAGCATTCTGTCAGGGTGAAAATATTAAATAACTTAACTTTTCTCTCTTAACAACATGTGGGCAGGGTGGGTTCTTCCTTGGCTCGGGTATGAGGTCGAATGAAACATCATTTTTACATAAGATAACTTTTATTGAAGATTTGTATAACTGTATCTTACGGAATGTTCTGGTTCGGAGAGCGGCAGCTGTGTCGTTTGTGAAGTCTTCTGCTGCGGCAGCGGCGGCGGCGACTGATTATGCGTAGCGGTGTGTATCTCGTGTCGCCGTCTCGCCCAGTTGACTGGAGACGCGCAGCGCGAGGTGGCCCGTTTAATTATTGCGAGCGAAGTCATGCATCGGATGGTGATACCTTGGATGTGGCGTCCCAGTGTTTCTCTTCTCTAAACGGCCGTGTGTGTTGTGCGTCGACCAGTGGAGCTGCGCGGCGGGGCAAGGCCAGTGTCCCGAACTCGAACCACGGACTCCCGCTTGCCAGTCTTCGGCTGTGAGGTCTTCATCCCAGCTCACAGGTGACTGCTCAGGTGAGGCCGTCTCCTTCCTGTCCTCACGAGTCACCCGGGTACGTAAAAATCAGACTTCAAATACCTTTTAACTTCTGTCTTCTGGCGCCGCGGCTGCTGCTTGCTATTCCATTACAGCGGCGGACTTGGTGCGTCTGTGCATGATGCAGTCTCTTCTTGCATGACGGTCTTCAGCACCGAAACTGACTGAAAACTACTGCTACTCTTCTTTTCTTCCTTCGTCTCTCGTATTCGTCTCCGTCCCCGTCTCCGTCTTCGTCCCCGTCTTCGTCTTCGACTCTGTCTCTGTTCCCGTCTGTCTGGCCCACTGCATCTCGCGTATTTATTCACTTCAATTTGCTGGAGGTGAACAACTTTACGGTCATTGCCTCTTCTGTCACGTTGAGAAGCTCCTCGAAGAATCTTCTTAACGTTGGTCATTGGCTCTTGGAATGTAGGCGAGGGCCTTTGATCCCATGTGACGACTGAGAAACACGTGAGCCGGTCATTGCCTCTTCTGTCACGTTGAAAAGCTTCTCGAAGAATCTTCTTAACGTTGGTCATTGGCTCTTGGAATGTAGGCGAGGGCCTTTGATCCCATGTGACGACTGAGAAACACGTGAGCCGGTCATTGCCTCTTCTGTCACGTTGAAAAGCTTCTCGAAGAATCTTCTTAACGTCGGTCATTGGCTCTTGGGATGTAGGTGAGGGTCTTTGCTCACATACGACAACTGAGAAACACGTGAGCCGGTCGGGCGATGCCCTGACGGCTGAATCGACAGTGCCCATTTATGTGGAACTTGCTGACTTCACGGTCATTGTCTCTTCTGTTCTGCTGTTCTGCCCGCTGTTTGCGATTATGTAACTCTCTAAACTAAACCAAGTTTTTCATTTATATTCTAATTTCTAGTTCACTTTGATTTTACTAATTTATTTACTTAAGTACCACTCAACACCAGTTTGATAATGACACCAACCTCCCAGAGGCAAGAAAATACCTCCTGGAGATGGCAGCAGTTCTCTGCAAGGTAGTGTGAATAAATCAGGATATCATGCAAGTAGGCAAAACACCCAGAAATATCACATAGGACATTGTCAAGGAAATGTCACACCTGGACAGCATTTCAGAGTGTAAATGGCTTGAAGGCACTCATGAAGAGGCCAAAATGTGTAATGACAGCCATCTTCTCTATGCCCTATGGGGCAAGTTCCTCTCATTGCCCTCCACCTTGTCGACGCTTATGGTACAATGATTTTTGTCACCCATGTTGTTGTAAAAGTTTCTATAGAAAAGATTTCATTTGGAATGTGCAGCAAATGTTATAATATCTCTAATAGCAAATGTGCAAGCATTGAGGAACAAATGCTGTCAATCCTAGGGTTGGTGTTAGAGATTTGGTTGATTTCCAGCTGAAGTTCCCTCAGACTTATAGATATGTGTAGAAAGTGATCCTTTATCATGAGACCAAATGAAATTGTTTGAGGGTAATAAATGTTGGAGTGGTCATGTCCAAAAAGTTTCCTTTCCTGCCTATGACTGTATCTTCAATGTTACATGAATCATTTTTGTTTCTAAAACACTTAACTTTCCACCAAATGTCCATCATGTTTTCTTCATTTGTTGGTGAGGTACAGAACAACTTCTAAGCATCTCTCATGTCTCATGTATTGTTTCAAGAATTGTTTGACCCTGAAGTTGAAGCATTTGTCCTTTAAGTACATTTCCTGCATGGAGTCCTATTTAAATTCTTGTAATGCTAATCTTCTTATAGCAATAGTCTGGGAAATTGCAGGTTCCATCATATTTTAGGCTACTTATTGTGGGGGTGTGTATATGTATATTATTTTGTGTTAGTTATAAGTAATGCAATCATAAGAGGATGGAAGAAAGTAAATTGGTACAATGGTTAAAGAATTTCTGTTGAAGAGGTAAGGTAAACTGAAAATGAAAGGCTTCAGCATATGTGAAGGATAATTAACATATGAAGTAATCAGCTCATGTGTTCAAAATTAGTGTGATTTGGTGCAGCAACAGAGGCAATATGCAATATAAACCATCTGGACTATGAGATCTTAACATTAATTGTTGTATAGTAGAAGTGATTGCGTTCAGTGGAGACATCTGCCTGTGTCATGGTACAGCCATTTCTAACATTAGGGAATTACAACTTTAAACATAGTTGCCTGGAGCAATGTTAAAAATAGTCACCTGGAGTAATGTGTGTGGAAAGTGTAAGCAAGGTTTGCCTGTATATCGCCCTTCTGGCTAGAATGTCAAGCAAGTAATAGTCTTTCTAAGTGATAATTTTTGTCTGATTGGTAATGATAGTTAAGTTTGTCTTAGCATAAGGATCTGTTATTGTGGATTGTTTTTCAGTAGAGTCAGTTTTGCATTAGATAAGCAGAGCAGGTGTTTATTTATTAGATAATGAAACAGTAATGAAATAATAAAATAATGAATAATGTTAGGGTCTTAATGGTTAGGAGCCTGACTCTGCAGTAGGGATGTTTTTTGAGAATGCACTCCACTAGTTAACAAGGTAAGAAATGCAAGTAAAATAACGGAATAACAGAACTGACAGGCATGTTTGAGTAATGAAAATGATAACTGTATACAAACAAATGTGGTGTAACTGTATTGATGATCTAATTGTGAACTAGGCAACATTGAATACTGTGTATATTGTCCAATTCATGACACTACAGCTGGGAATGAGAGCTTAACAGAAAGAGCAATATTTTAGTGATTTACAAGTCATATAAAGCTGCATCATTGGATCTATAGGTTATCTGAAAGCTTCTGTTTGCGTTCTGAGGAATTATGAGTTTGAGGTGGTAATACTGGAATGAAGAACAATAATTTTGCTGATTAACTGATAATTGTGGTGCAAGAGTGATGTGAATATTTGGACAGGCCAACAATTTGCTAACATTTTGTGATGATTTAATTTTCTGGTTCGATGAGAGTAGTGCTCATAGTTGAGTAGACAAGTGGGGCTATGATTTGGTAAAACTTGCATCCCCGTAATCTTGATTTGAATAGTAATTAAATTATGTGATGGTGACTCTACTCTATTATCATAACATAATGATTAATAAATCTATGCTACTGCACATCTTGAGTTTTTGTTATTTTGCAAATGGAAAAGAAACCCAAATCTTTCAAGTTTAACCAGTTTCAGACAATTATGAGTTAGAGTAATGTTTCGTAGTGTACTGAGCACTTGATTTACATTTTTACTAGTCCACAGCTTTTGTACTATAGTCAGTTTTAGTGCTAATTATTGTAGTGTTATGAGAACTATGTAATATATTTATATATGATGTAATGACTATCATTTACCATTAGTGTCAAACATAATTTTTTTCTTAGACTTAAGTTAGAAGTAAAAGTAAGTGTACTAAAGCAGAATATTTTGTCTGATTTTTTCATGTACTGTGGCGAATGAGAAACAACTCCAAGGGAACTGAGAGCAGGGCATTTCCTTACTAACTGCCACTTGGACCTGTTGAAGGTGTGGACAACTTGGTGAGAAAGTGTGTAAAAGCTTGTTAAAGTGTGAAAGTGCTTGTGAAAATTACTAAACATTGAGCAAGTGAAATTTTCTGTGTACTGCAAACCAGGAGGATTTATTATTTGAAGCAAGACAGGACTGATATCAAATGATATGTATCTTTAAAGGTAATCTTCATTTATCTAAAAAGGACATCACTTACGATGAAGCTGCCTAATTTTCTGTTAAAAGTATAACTTGTGGATATTTCATCCAAATGTATAAGACACTGTATGTAAATATTTTAGATGGGGATTTTCATATAGCAAGTTCATACAAGTATAAACTAAAAAAAAAAAAACAAAAAAAAAACATATGTACTGTAGTTTTAATAAGATTTCATAGGTAATATTTTTTTGTGTGTAGTTTTTTAACCCACATTCTGGGGTCACTTGTGATCATTGAATTGTCCAGTTAGCTATCTGCAATATCTCTCAGGTCAATCCATTGAGGGGGTGATGTGATGAAGCAAGCTGGGAAAATTTTACTTCCCCTCTTTTTTGCCATATAGCTCCTTAAATTCGCTTTTTCAGTTTTAACTGATTACCATTAACATACGTGAATATAATCTTCATTTTCATACAAGATAAAGGTTAGTCCTCAGTTTTAAAGAATATAACACCACATCTAATTTTGTTCCTAGTTTTATGTATTGAATTGGCTTTCTAATTTATTTTGACTATTACTAGTCATTATCTTTCATTATGGGGCAAAATCAGTAATTGTTTTGTAACTTAAATTCTATTGTTGACATATAAACAAATATAAATTCTGTACTAATTATAAACATTTGGAGGAACAACTACTAGTAATATTGAAGTATCTACACTACTGGCCATTAAAATTGCTACACCAAGAAGAAATGCAGATGATAAACGGGTATTCATTGGACAAATATATTATACTAGAACTGACATGTCATTACATTTTCACACAATTTGGGTGCATAGATCCTGAGAAATCAGGACTCAGAACAACCACCTCTGGCCATAATAACGGCCTTGATATGCCTGGGAACTGAGTCAAACAGAGCTTGGATGGTGTGTACAGGTACAGCTGCCCATGCAGCTTCAACATGATACCACAGTTCATCAAGAGTAATGACTGGCATTTTGTGACGAGCCAGTTGCTCGGCCACCATTGACCAGACGTTTTCAATTGGTGAGAGATCTGCAGAATGTGCTGGCAGGGCAGCAGTCAGACATCTTCTGTATCCAGAAAGGCCCTACAAGACCTGCAACATGCGGTCGTGCATTATCCTGCTGAAATGTAGGGTTTTGCAGGGATCGAATGAAGGGTAGAGCTACGGATCGTAACACATCTGAAATGTAACGTCCACTGTTCAAAGTGCTGTCAATGCGAACAAGAGGTGACCGAGACGTGTAACCAATGGATCCCATACCATCATGCTGGGTGATACGCCAGTATGGCGATGATGAATACACGCTTCCAATGTGTGTTCACCGCGATGTCGCCAAACACGGATACGACCATCATGATGCTGTAAACAGAACCTGGATTCATCCGAAAAGATGACGTTTTGCCATTCGTGCACCCAGGTTCGTCGTTGAGTACACCATAGCAGGTGCTCCTGTCTGTGATGCAGCATCAAGGGTAACCACAGCCATGGTCTCTGAGCTGATAGTCCATGCTGCTGCAAATGAATCGAACTGTTCGTGCAGATGGTTGTTGTCTTGCAAACATCCCCATCTGTTGACTTAGAGATTGAGACGTGGCTGCACGATCTGTTACAGCCATGCGGATAAGATGCCTGTCATCTCGACTGTTAGTGATACGAGGCCATTGGGATCCAGCACGGCGTTCTTTATTACCCTCCTGAACCCACCGATTCCATATTCTGCTAACAGACATTGGATCTCGAACAACGCGAGCAGCAATGTCGCAACACAATAAACTGCAATCACAATAGGCTACAATCCGCCCTTTATCAAAGTCGGAAATGTGATGGTACGCATTTCTCCTCCATACACAAGGCATCATAACAACGTTTCACCAGGCAAAGCTGGTCAACTGCTGTTTGTGTATGAGAAATCGGTTGGAAACTTTCCTCAAGTCAGCACGTCGTAGGTGTCGACACCGGCGCCAACCTTTTGTGAATGCTCTGGAAAGCTAATCATTTACATATCACAGCATCTTCTTCCTGTCAGTTAAATTTCACGTCTGTAGCACGTCATCTTCATGGTGTAGCAATTTTAATGGCCAGTAGTGTATTTGGCTCTCTTTGAAAACATGTTAGCAAAGCCAGCCCTTAATTAATTC
Source organism: Schistocerca serialis cubense (assembly GCF_023864345.2). Classification (NCBI taxonomy): domain Eukaryota; kingdom Metazoa; phylum Arthropoda; class Insecta; order Orthoptera; family Acrididae; genus Schistocerca; species Schistocerca serialis. The sequence continues at coordinate 137,737,354 of NC_064640.1, read as the reverse complement.
TAAAGTAGTTAACAGTTTTGTCAAAAGTATTGTTTGCATAACAATATTTGTTAATTTCATGATTTAAACAAATAATTTGGCTTAACTCTTGTAGTAGAAGAAACTGTTCAAAAGATGGAATCTTTCAATGTATGTAGTTAATTTAATGGGTTAAGATTTAATTGTAATTTCTGTAAATTTAACTTTGAACAATGTGTACTTTCAGTACCTATTACTGTGATGATGTATAAGGGTCCAATTTTGGGTAAGAAGACAGTCAGTCCATGGCCGAGTTTCAGACGAGGAACCTGTGTTGGTTAGAATGACAACAATGCATCAACTTAACACTGAAATAAGTGTTACACCAATAGGCCATTTGTTAAACCAATGACAATGTCTGCTCCATATGTACCTGTCCATTATTCAAGAACTGTGAAGTTTGTGGTTAGGTTTCTCCTGATCATAGATGTACAGCAGGAAACTATTGTAGCAGTATGTGACTGTTCACCTGCAACCTATAACTGAGGCTTATCGAAAGTTAAACAATAGTGCACTGGCCATATAACTGTGTAATATTGAGGGTTGTGAATAGTGAAAGTAAAAGACTGTGAAATGCAACTGTGCATCTGTCGGCTACATCATTTACAGTAGACAGTAGTTGCACACCCACAACCCATTTTTCAGCCAGTATCACAATGCAATATGTCAACAACAAGGACAAAAAACAAAGAAACAAAGTAGTAAAATGTTACAAGTGCCCCTCTTGTGCAGCTATAGTGATGATGTGTTTGGCACAACAGTATTCAGCAAGGTTGGCTGTGCAAAAGTATTTGTGCATATTCTGGTCATCCCAGACAATGTGGAGAAGATGGCAATAATCATCCCCTTTAGTCTGTTTGAAAGGGTTCTTATGCCCTTCAGTCTCCGCAGTGCCACCCAGTGCTGGCAACACTTTCTTGACAACATTGTACATGGTACCTCAGGTTGTTTTGCTTACCTGGAGGATACCCTCATTTACTCACGCAATCTTACAGAGCACCACTTCCAGTAGGTGCAACCAGCTGCAAAACTATTTCTCAGCACCTGTTTGTGCACGATTGTCAGAATCCCTCCTCTCCAACAGCTTACCTGCATGACCCTAGCTTTGATCTCTCCATGTATCCATGCAAACTGTTACCTCCTAACCAAGGTAAATGGCTCTGTAATTACAACTCACTGCTCCCACATCCAGTCCGTTGACTTCAGCCTCAGCAGAGATTTTACATGTGCCTTTATTGTGACCAATGTTCATTGCCCACTATGACTTTGATCTATCCATATATCCATGCAAACATTTTTCGTGTGGCTGTATTGACATTGTAGGCCCCCTTACATCATAAAATGGCTACTGGTACATCCTTGCCATCATCAAAGCACTCACTTAGTGGTTGGAAGCCTTTCCACTTACCAACATCATGATGGATACAGTGGCCAAAGTTTTCATGGACACTGGGTCTCATGTTTTGGATGTCACCACATGTGAACTGTACACAAACCATTGCAGTGCCACATGTATAGCTGTTAGGGACTGAAATCCCCAACTGTGTTAGATCAGCTTCAAGTACAGTACCACAAGTTTGTTTATTCTTATATTGTAATTTGCTTTGCTTTGACCACTGCATTAGATTAACTTCACTCAGATTACCTAAAGTTCAGCTTTTTGGATTCTGTATTTTACTTTGATCAGTGTGTTAGATACACTCACAGTACCTCCAAGTTCATTCATTTTTGTTTGTAGATTCCCTTGATGACTGTGTTAGATTAGCACTGTTTACCACACCTCAAAATGTGAACAATGTTTCTCATGTTGTTTTAAAAAACTATGTAAACTGGTTACATCCCTCACAGATGGTGGGCACCCTGTATGTTTAGTCATAATGCCTTCATGAGTGGTGGGAATTACCAGACTATCTTGATTAAGAGTTTTTATTCATAGAAATTTTTGTGGCAACTTACATATTTGTCAGTGCAATTAATTGTACCTGTTAACATTCCATTAAAGGAACTGTTTTGTATTCAGACATCTTTTTGTTACATTATTCCCATGCTTTACCTGTCCATTTTACCCTCCACACCTAGCAAACCCATGCTATCCACCTGTCATGTTCAGTGAGAAACACATTTCCCACAGGATAAACAAATATGGAAATTGTGTTTTCCTGATCAATATTTGGGTAAATTAACTGATTACCAACATGAAAGTAATGGTAATTATGGTAACAGCGAAACTGTAGCTAAAGTTCAGGAAACTATAATTTTCATAACTTATGGAGAATGATTAAGAAGAGATTGGCTGGGTGTTTTAACTGACAGACAGTGAAGACCACAACCATTCCATCAAAGAGCTTACTACATTCCATGGTTCCTAATGGTCCAAGAGAATTAATTGGTGTCAGTCTTCTATGCCTACTGCCAACATAATTTTTTATTATATGGTCAGGAAGATTCATGGTTTCTAACTCTGGAGTTGCATTTGACTGCCTCCCCCCCCCCCCCCTTCCCCCCCCCCCCCAAACACACACACTTTTCTTTTCTTTTCTTTTTCTTTTTCAGATGAAAATACTGTTTGTTCCTAAGGAACTGTCACATAACAGAAGATTATGTGGCTGTGAAAACATGCATGGTAAGAGTTAAACAATAGACTATCACTTACACAAGTCCTAAGTTTGGTCAGCAAAATGACTCAAGCTAATTTCTTATGCATGTAGCTTTTGTGACATTCTCATGATAGTTACACATACACACACACATATGTGCCCCTATATTGTGATGGCTGGATGCACAATGGTGGGATTGCATTTTGGCAGGTCGACTAAGGTGAGCTGGGGGTTGTCAGGTAAGGTGGGTAGGGGAGGGAGAGATGAGAACTAGGAGGCAGGAAGAGGGGTTGGGGTGGGTAGCTAGCAGTTTGTAGGGAGGCAGAGGTTTGTGGGCTATGAATTTGGGAGGGATAGGTGGTAGGTGCTTGGGCTAGGCACGTGACACCTGAGGGCTGGAGTTGGTGGGGTATGGCATGATGAAGGTGATGTGGAGACATGGACTGGAGGTGGCTGATGGGACAGAGGATGGGAGAACTGTTGGGTAGAGGATGTGGAGAGAGTGGGTTAACAGAGTGTGAGGTGAGGAGGGTTACAGGAGTGGAGGATGTCTTGCAAGGATAACTCCCATCTAAGTAGTTCAGAAAAGCTGGTGGTGGAGCGAAGGATTCTGATGGCCCAGGTTGTGAAGTAGCCACTGAACTTAAGCCTATTGTGCTCAGGTTTTTGTCATTTCTTCCTCCTTGTCTCTTCAGTAGTGTACCAGTCTGCAGCAGTGAAACTGAAAACCTTAATGAATAGTGGTGTTACTTAATACTGTATGTTACTCCAAAATTTTAGGGTTGACTTTTTCACACTTTTATTATACCTGGTGTTATATTGTTGGGATAATGACCACTTACTCAACTTTTCAACCCAAGTAGTGCATAAGTCAGATTAGCTATCACATCCAACAACAGCCTGTTATTAGCCTATTATTAGATAAATTATGATGTTGTTGAACCACAGTTCTTAGAAATACTATCAGTGGATCAGTTGTTATAAAAGGCTGAAAAATGAAATACTGAGTATGGCACAGAACACAGTTCACATTTGCTTCATATGTTGCAGTAAACACAGTATCTTGTAGAAATTCATCAAAAAAAAGTACACAGAGATATTTCACTTGGTCCAGTCCTTAATTAAGACCGTAACATACAATAATCAATAATTCCGATGACAAAGATTGTCCAACTTTTCTATTATTTGCAACATATTTGAGTCAAAATAAGCACAAACTTGCATTACAGAATTTAGTGGTGGGTTCTTAGGCTCAGACATTACTAAGATTTTTCCAGGTACTGATACCTGTTCTTTCACAGAAATGTTAACATGTGTGCATTTGAGTGCTAACCTTTTTATTCATGAGAATAACACAAAGATGTTAACATAATGGATGGCTCCCACAGACTATATTTTCTGTGTTACGATGGATCTCATAAAGACTGGTGTAAGAACAGATCGTGATTTTGACAATTACATAATCATAAAAAACTGTTATGTTACATTTTGCTACTCAGGATGACTATAAGCATTAACAGTAATTTTCTTTATGAAATATGTGATGGTCTAGGCAATTAGAAAAGCTTATGAAACCATTTTATGGCTCCACATTGGGAATACTACATTTACAGGTGCAAGAACCATACTGAAAATTATGGTAAATTATGAAAAATCATAATTAATGTCTTTCTCAATTAGTGAGCTATGTCACTTTGTGCATAAAAATGAGGTCAACAAAAGTTTGATGGTGAAGGTCAGGATGTGACAAGCACAGAGGGAAAATATGCCATGGGAAATGCAACTGGTAACAAACTATGATGTTAATTGTCTCATAATTGGTTTCACAGAAATTGAAATACATTACTGAAAAGTTGGGATTCTAGTCTTTCTAGTGAGTAGTGTCACTAAGTCCATAAATACACATTAGCTCACATGAAATTTGCAATTACTCATTAAAGCAGAATTTGTAATTAGGCATAACTTTTAATACACACGAGTTTAAACAGAACACACTGAGAAGGAACATATATGAAGGTAAGAAGGAGATACTGAAGGAAGGGAACATAAGTACTGGAACACGGAATGTCCTCACACTGCTGCAAGTGGGAAAACTAGAAAAAGCAAATCAGGAGGTGAAAAAGAAAAGATTAGATGAGTTTGGCATGTGAGAAGTAAGATGGGGAGAGAACAGGGAGGTAGAAAGTGGTAACTGTAAATTTTTCTACTCAGGGGAAATTGAGAATGGTGCAAACAGAGTAGGAATACTTTCAGGAGAGAAATTTAAAAAAATAGGCAATAAAGGTGCAATATATTGATGGAAGATTGATGATTGTGTGACTGCAGGGTAGTTCAAAGGTATGATATTAATGCAGGTATACATGCTGACCAGGCAATATAGATACAAGGAGGGGGAAGAATATTATGAGAAGATTCAATAACTATTTGAGAAAGAACGTAGAAATGCCTGCATTATCATTATGGGGGAATGGAATGGAGTGGTGGGCAAAGGAAGAGATGGAGATACAGTGGGAAAATTTGGATTAAAGAAATAAGAGAGAGAAATGGTTAACTAGCTTCTGTAAGGAAAACTCATTAGCAGTGTCAAATACATTAGGTAACACTTTGTCTCCAGCTCATGGTCTACTGGCTAGCATTGCTGCCTCTGGATCATGGAGTCCTGGGTTCGATTCCTGGCCAGGTTGAGGATTTTCTCTGCCCGGGGACTGGGTGTTTGTGTTGTCCTCATCATCATCATCATCATCATCATCATTAATGACAGTGTCTAGATTGGACTGTGAAAAAAAATTGGACTGTGTCAAAATTGGGACCTGGTACAGGTGCTGATGACTGTGCAGTTGAATGCCCCACAAACCAAACATCATCATCACAGGTAACACATTATACGAAAATCACAAAAGGAGATGTTACACATGGATCTCAAATCTGCAAAGAGAAAGATAACAAATGGACTACATTCTAATACAAAAAATTTTAGGAACTGTCTGAAGAATGACAAAGCTTACCCAGGAGCAGACATAAACTCAGGCTACAACCTCATAGTGGAAGAAATACAAGTGAAGTTGAAGAAGGTGTGGAGACTTAAAGCAAAAGAAAGATTCAATTTGGAGATACTCAAGGGAGTAGGTAAGGCTTCAGAGTTGGAAGACAGGTTTATGGAAAAAGGGGAGAGAAGTACAAAGGAAGAATATGTAAGTGACAAATGGCTAAAAATGAGAGAAGGACTCATGTGCTATGCCAGAGATGTACAAGGAGTTGGAAGACAAATTTATGGAAAAATGGGAGAGAGGTCTAAATCAAGAATATGAAACTTCCTGACAGATTAAAACTGTGTGTCGGACCGAGAGTCGAACTAGGGATCTTTGCCTTTCACAAGGCAAGTGCTCTACCGACTTAGTTATTCAAGCATGACTCATGACCTACCCTCACAGCTTCAAATCTGCCAGAACCTCATCTCTTAACTTCCAAACTCCACAGAAGCTCTTCTGCGAACCTTGCAGAACTAGCTCTCCTGGAAGAAGGGATATTGCGGAGACATGGCTTACCCACAGCCTAGAGGATGTTTCCAGAATGAGATTTTCACTCTGCAGTGGAGTGTGCACTGATATGAAACTTCCTGACAGATTAAAACTGTGTGTTGGATCAAGACTCAAACTTGGGACCTTTGCCTTTCATGGGTAAGTGCTCTGCCGATTTTTTTTTTTTTTTTTTCCATATTTGTGATGTGAGTAGATTAACAAAAATATGTATTATTTACAAATTTCTTTTAAGCAATACATGAAAGGAAATTTCTTCTAGATATTTCTTCTTTCCAAAGTAGTAAACAGCAAAAATTATAGTACAGAAATAACTATCACTTAATTGTTGAAGGAAATTGGCTCTCCTGTTCTGATTATGATGTTCAGCATATTTCCAAATGACCTCTTGTACTCACAATGTTGGCTGATTTTAAGGTGTTCATTTTCGATGTAAGAGTAATAATCTATGAAAGTAGCATGCCTACTCTAAGTGATAAATGATGCTGTGTGGCCCATGATCCACATTGCAGTGTTGTTTTTTGCTTGTGGATATCCCAGCTGTTGTAGTTTACTTTGCTTAACTGAATACTGGCTGAAAGAAAATGAGATCGAGACAGTGAAAATGACAGATTATGTGTTAGCAGCACAAACTTATAGAAATCAGTTTACAGATGGAGGGAACAGCATATATGTAAAGAAAGATATCAAATTCAATAACTTAGACAATGTTGAATCCTTAAACACTGAGAAAGATTTTGAAATATCAGGCATAGAAATTCCAGCATTCGAGTTAATTGTAATATGTTTATATAGATCTCCAGATTGCCACTTAAAAAAATTCAATGCTCAGCTTGATACTTTGCTAAGTAAAGTAGTAACAAACAGAAAAACAGTTCTTATAATCGGAGACTTAAATGTAGTCTTTAATTAGCCAATCAAAATCTCAGTCAATGAACGTATTAACAGCCAATAATTTGGGGATTACAATCCACTCCCCTACACATAGACCAAATAATAATTAGCTCCAAAACAAAATATAAGGCAGTTGTTATTAAAGCTGGACTGGTAGACCATCATGCACAGGCTATAGGCTTTTGTGCAAACACTAATTCATCCTATAATTACGAGGGCATGTTGAAAAGTAAAGATACAATGGCTCACAGTCCTTAAATAGAATTATGGATTATTTATTATTTTTCAACATAATCACCCCTGTTATCCAAACATTTGTTAAGATGGTGCACAAGCTTTTGTATCCCACAGTCATAGAAGGTTGCCGCCTGTTGTCAGAACCACATTTCAACTTCATCTTTGATCTCTTCATTGTTGTGGAATGATTTTCCACCAACATGTGACTTCAGGTAATGGAAGACATGGAAGTCAGTGGGCGCAAGGTCTGGGCTGTATGGCGGATGGTCCAATATGTCCCATTTGAATTGTTTGAGTAGTGCTTTGGTTATGAGCACTGTGTGAAGCAGAGTGTTGTCATGAAGCAAGCGGACTCCACTTGTCAGCATTCCCCTGCGTTTGCTTTGAATTACCCTTTGAAGACTTTTCAAAGTCTGACAATATGCAGCAGCATTAATTGTCGTTCCAGGAGGCATAAATTCCAAGAAAAGAATGCCTTGTCTGTCCCAAAAAACAGAAGCCATGATTTTCTTCGCTGAAATCAACGTTTTGCATTTCTTGGCTTTTGGTGAATTCGAATGGTGCCATTGCATTGATTGTTGCTTGGATTCAGGTGTATGGTGATAAACCCACGTCTCGTCACCTGTCACAATGTGATCAACGAACTCATCACCTGCTTCAGCATAGTGTGTGAGGAAGTTGAGTGCAAAGCCCATCCTTTTCTTTTTGTGTTCTTCCATTAACAGTTTTGGAACCCAGCGCGTACACCATTTCCTGTACCCTAACTCGACAGTCACAATGTCATAAAGAGTTGTCATTGACATGTCCGGTATGATCTGATGCAATTCTTTCAATGGGAGACGTCTATTTGCACGAATTGCTTCCTCTGTTCTCCAAAGAAGGGCATCAGAGATCACAGATGGCCGATCTATTCTTTGTTGGTCATGAGCATCGGTCCTACCTTCAGAGAAACGACGACACCATTTCATTACATTTTGTTGATTCATAATGTTCCCATAAACAGAAACAATTTCTTTGTGAATATCCGCTGGTCGCTGACCTTTTGCATGAAGAAAATGTATGATGGAACGCACTTCGCATTTGGCAGAATTCTGAATTAGCACAGCCATTTTAAACACGACCTACTCCAACCAGAGGCAACATTCAACTGCCGAACGACTGTGAGGAGAAAGCTATCAGTTCAAGGTTAAAATCAGTGTTGCCAACTTGCTTGCCAAAACTCTTCTGTTCCTCTGGCATATGGCGTATCTTTACTTTCCAAAATACCCTCGTATATGGGGAAGACTAAACACATGGGCAAAACTTTCAGTAATGCTGCATCACAAACATTCCAGAATTATCTCCAACAAGAATCATGGGAGCTAGTGTATAGTACAGAAATATTTATGGTAAGTTTCAGAAATTCATGAATATATTTAAATGTTTTTTAATCTTGCTTTTCCATTGAAAGCCAAAACAATCCAGACCACTAAATGCAACAAGTGGATTACTAGAGGTATAAAGAAATCTTGTTCTAAAAACAGTACCTATACAATATCGCAAGAAGTTACAACACAACTCTGGAGTTTGATAGTTACTTCAATATAATGTAAATCTATCTTAAATAAAATAATAAAGGAGGCAAAGAAGCAAGATAGTGACAAATACATAGAAAAATCTTTAAACAGAACCAAAGCAATCTGGCAAGTTGCAAAGAAAGAAACACAATCTGACAAAAATAGAGTTAATAATATTGTATTAAAGGCTGGCTTGGAAAACATTAATAACCCAGAGGAAGTAGCTAATATGTTTAATAACTATTTTATAAATGTAACAGAGAAACTACTACAATAGAACTCCAATAGAAAACAGCATACAGTAACAGGGAAAATAACTCTCAAGCAAATCAATGTTCATGTGCCCAACAAATATGGAAGAAGTACAGTTTACAATAAAAAGTCTCAAAATGAAACACTCTGCAGTGGTTGATATACCTGATTTTCATTATAAAGAAATGTGGGGACCTGTTTACTAAGCCCTTAACTCACCTATGTAATCTAGCTTTTGCTACAGGAACTTTTCCTTCATGTTTGAAAATAGTAAAAGTAAAGGCATTGTGCAAGAAAGGTAACAAAGATGATATTTACAACTACAGACCATTGGCACTTTTGTCTGTTTGCTGAAAAAATTAGAAAGGCTCTTCAATAAGAGACTAACAGACTTGTTCCAGGATAATGGCATTCTGTCAGAATCTCAACATGGATTTAGAGCAAACCATTCAACCATATCAGCAGTTCACTCCTTTCTATTTGAGACACTGTTATCATTAGACAGCAGAAACCTTACCATGGGCATATTTTGAGATTTATCAAAGGCATTTGACACCATAAATCATGATAAATTTCTACACAAGCTAGAAAATCTTGGCATCAGAGGAACAGCTAACAACGGGCTCAGCTCTTGTGGAAATAGATCAGGAAAGGTATAATGTCGCTAGCAAATATAATTCCAGGCTACTGACTGTTTGATATGGTGTGTCACAAGGATCAATGATGAGTTCTGTTCTGTTCTTGCTCTACGTAATTGACTTAAACATAGGCAATGACAGCAGTAAAATATTTCAATTTGCTGATGATACAAGCGTTCTAATTTCAGGGAACTCAGAAGAAACCCTTGTAAAAAACACAAGAGAAGCCACTGACAGGCTAACATGTTACTTTGATAACAATGACTTCTTAACAGACACTGGATAAGCTGCAGCTATGAATATACACACGGCTCAAACAAAACATCTGATATCACCCAATCTAGAGCTATATAGACAAACAATTACCAAAACAGCCTGTCCCAGATATCTTAGATTTCATCTACAAGACAACTTGAAATGGAATTTGAAAAAAAATTGAGTACTTCTTGTTTGGTGTTGAGTATGTTAAATAACTGTACCAGCTACAATACTCTTCAGTGTATATATTATGCAGTTGTAAAATCTCATCTCTGGCATGGGATTATGTTCTGGGCAAATTCTGGAGATGCCATCAAAACATTCAAAATTTTAAAAAAAATTATAAGAATAATGGAAGGGGTAGATAATTGCAAATCATGTAGAGCATTGTTTCAAAAAAGGATGATCCTGCCTCTTCATTGTATATATATATACTTGAAAATATAATGTATTTAAATCAAAACTTCCACACAAAAGGACCACTCATCACTCAAAAGCACACAATACACGGCTATGATACAAGACAAAAATTGGATGTACATGTTCAAAGTGCCAACACAAAGTTATTACAAAATAGTCTTATCCATCCTACGACTTACAAGATACCATTAAACACATACAGAACACTGATCACTTTAAATCTAAATTAAAGTCATACTTGGTTGATCACTGTTTTTACACAGTAAATGAATATATAAAAAAATAAATTTTACTATATTAATCCAATGTAGTCTCAAACAGAAGAACATTTAAATATTGTCTCTCTGTATATATCATAACATCATTTATTTAAGTATTCATCATTAATTGATATATTAATGTATGTTATTATGTGTAAAGGTATAATTATATATAAAATTGTTGATATTAACATATAAATCCAAGTATCTTTTGCTCACTGTGCAGCTATAGATGAAAATGGATAAATAAATCAAATCAATAAATCAATCTCTAACAGGTCTACACTACTGGGTGTCGTACAGTCTGTCACCGACAATCTATGATGAAGAAATGTTGTAATTTCTTCTGCATGTCCACACATGAGCCCATGAATAGGTGTATCTACTATCAATACTACTGCTAACCAACTACTTGACAAAATGGAAGCAGTGCACAAAGCTAACATACCAATTTAATGACCGAGTTGCAATCGCCCAGTCTTCTAATGAAACTGTCAAACAAGGAGTCCCCCAGGGATCTATTCTTGGCCCCTTTCTCTTTTTAGTCTATGTGAATCATGTCACCCAGCCACAAAACTCCATAATAGAGAGCTATGCAGATGACACATCTCTGTTGTTTTTTGGCAAAAATACCTGTGAACTTACATCTTCTGCAACAGATGGAGTAATAACTATAATTAAGTATTTTCAAGAACAAGAGCTAAAGGTCAGTGTTAATGAATCACAATTATTATCATTCAAGACTGTTAACTCTCATCATACCTGTATAAATAATATATATTGAAATGAGGCAGCAGACACTAATAGCTGCAAATATTTAGGCTTATACTTAGATCAAAACTTGTGGTGGTCAAAGCATATTAACTTTGTGTGTGGAAAGATTACTAGTGTATTATATCTACTCAGTCATCTTGCAAAAATAGTTACAAATCCTGCTATTCAAACTGTTTACTATGGAACAATATATCCTTTACTAAATTATGGTATTGAACTTTGGGGCTGTGCTGCTGATACACACCTCAATAGATTAATGTTGTTGCAGAAGAAGGCAATTAGAATAATGCATGATCTGGGTCATAATGATTCTGTTAGAGAGATTTTTGTGCAACATAAGTACCTAACAGTGTATTCCCTATATTAATGTAAGGTAATTTTATTTTTTGTAAATCATCCAAAAGATTCAACAAGATTCAATGACATACACAACCACAACACTAGAAATAAAAATAGTTACTTTAGGCAAAGAACAATGTTAAAAATAACAGTTCACAGCCCATACATCAGTGGCCAAATTTGGTTTAACAAATTGCCAAAAGACTTATGTGCCTTTGATGGAAATATCTTTAAAACGAAACTCAAATTATTCCTGGCAAAGAAATGTTTGTACTCACTTTCCGAATTCTAAGTTGAAAACATGTGATCTAATAGTTTGTATTAGAAATTAGAAATACTTTAGTTGTATACCTACTTCTGTTACACTACATTCCCTTTGTGTGCTTGTATAGCTTGCTAATTCATATCAACTATTTGTTGTGTTTGTATTTTAAGAACATCTTCATAATTATGTAAACAACACTGATGTTTGCAATAGTCATTATTTTTGTTGACTCTATGCAAAAAAAATTAAATAAATAAATATCCTGCAGGTGTCACAGTTGGGCATCGGGTGAATGACAATCTTATGTAGCTTTTCATTCATTGCTGCTTTATCGTTTACTGTTAGGTTAGTTAGGTTAGTGTTGTTTAATGTCCCGTCGACAATGAGGTCATTAGAGACGGAGGGCAAGTTCGGGTTAGGGAAGGATGGGGAAGGAAATTGGCCGTGCCCTTTCAAAGGAACCATCCTGGCATTTGCCTGAAACGATTTAGGGAAATCACGGAAAACCTAAATCAGGATGGCTGGAGACAGGATTGAACAGTCGTCCTCCCGAATGCGAGTCCAGTGTGCTAACCACTGCGCCACCTCGCTCGGTGTTTACTGTTAGATACCAGGTGGCTATGACATGTGACGGTAACATGTCATTGTGCAGATTCCACCAAACTATACTCCATTATGTATGTTGATGTTTCTCTTTGAGATGATTTCTGTGGTTTGTTGTCATGAGGAGGTCATAAACTTTCCTGTTGATTAGACTTTTTGTATCGACAATGTTGTGTCGAATGTAGCTTATTTCCCTGTAGTACAGTCTCACATGTAGATAATAAAGTGGGATGCCGGTGATATCAGTGAATGGGTCAAGGCTATGAGATTCCACTGCTTGATGGGGTTTGTGATGCTAATGGTCCTCTGGGAACAAACTTCCTTTCTGATGCACTTTAGAAGTAGGGTTACACGTTTTTTTGTGTACCTTAATGAGGTTAAGGCGACCTTTGGACATGGGTAAAATTAATGTATGAAATTGAACTTTGAAAATGTGCCCTCTAAAAAGAAACCAGCATAGCACTTGTTGTATTCTCTTTGGTAGATGATCAGATATAGGAAGAATTTGCACCAAATAGTTCATCTTACTTGTAAAGGCGATCTCTATGGTCTAACTTTCTATAGTAAGTTTAATTTACAATTGGGGTGGAGGATCAAAGCAGCACGTAATTTATTAAGCATTTTTGACCAGTTCTTTATCAGAAATTAGTCTGGGATAGCCTCAAGGGTAACACTGAGAGTTTTGTGACAATCCTTTACAGTGCAGTGCAGTGTAACTTGGGATATGTCTCCAATATCACCCCTGATTTGCAAGGCTTTGGTTTTAGTTCTATTTAATATTGCTCCTGAAAGAAACGTGAATGCCTGTAAAAGAGTTTCTGCTGACACAAGTTGTTGAGATGATGAGACAGCTACACACATACCGTCAGCATATGCAATGCATGGGATAGTAACAGAATCAATGCTAAACCTGTACCCATTGTGCAATAAGTTGTTCAGTAGCAGCTCCACTGCAATGGCATATAAAATTGAGAATCTGGGAAGAGATGTTTGCAGTAAGTTTTGGAATTAATTCTATGAGATGAGATCCAAAGCCTAGTTTTTCCATGCTTTTAAGGAGCAAGTCATGATGTAAGCAATCATACACCTTCTCAAAATCTAGAAAGATCAGAGCGCTACGTCCTTTGGTTTCAGCATACGAAAAGACGATGTCCCTCAAATCACAGGCAGCTGAAAGTACACTTTGGCCTAGCACTGCACTGTATTGGTATTGGTAACTGCTTAAAAGCTTGTGCATAATGGTTTGCATCCGTAGCTTAATCGATCTGGTAATAATGTTGAAATCAGCATTCAAGAGTTTGATGGGTCGCACATTTTCCACCTTCCTGCTGTTACCTTTTCTCGGTAAGAGCAAGCTGATACCTTCCTTGAATGCCTTGGCCAGGTGACAGAATTCATTTGCTGTCTCGATCAGTGTCAGATTGAGGAGGTTCCAGTAGTGCTGGTAAAACTCAGCATTGAGGCCATCGGGTCCTGGTGATTTCCCTTTCTTTGCACTGTCAATCTCTAGTTGGATTTCTTCCTTTGTGAAAACAGATTCCAGATTTGCATTATCCTCACATGACAAATGCAGATCAAGGTCCTAAGAAAATTGTAGCAAGACTGTTCATCAATTGGCTGCTTCTTGTAAAGTTGATTATAATAGTTGTAGATGTGCAAGATGATGTCACATTGCTTTGTGACAACATTCTCAGTGCCATCAATGACAGCTTCGATCAAAATAGCCATACATTGTTTAGTCATTGTCAGAATATGGTACACAGAGGCCCGTTGTTTGGAGGCAACATCTTTTGGGCAGGCTTGCACGATGATTCCTTCCATTCATTTGCATTTAATTGCCATGATTTTTGCTTTATATCATCTTATCTGTACATCAATATCATGAAAAGGATTGTTAGTGTGACTATACAGTTCTCTCAGGCAGCGATAATAAAATTCAACAGTCTGTTTCTGCCAAAGGCTTTTCTGTCGGGCATAGCTCATGATGGTGAGGCGTAATTTAGGCTTTGCACACTGAATCCATCACTGTAGAACACTAGCGTAATGATGTCTGTGCTGCTGCAGAAGGCTGATATTCAGTTTCCAGTAGCCTTTGCTACGGTAAATTTGATAACGTTGTAGGTTAAAGTAGTACTGATATGTGCAATGATTTGAGATGTTGACAGGAGCTATGGCACAGTTCACAGTGTGTCGCCAGATGGCATTGGACACATAGATCCTATCCTGCCAACTGGCAGAATGACTGGTTACGAAAGTGTACGCTACCCATTCGCCGTGCAGTTTTTCCCACATAGCATGGAGATGCATGCCATGAATTAACTGCTCAAGTTCTACACATCTGTTTTGTTAGGAGTTTTGTTTCTATCATTAAGCACACAATTGAAGTCACCACCAAGAATGAGGTGTGCATGATAGGTGCTAAGAAGCCTGAGCACGTCAATTTTATAAAAATTTGAGCATTCTCTCTTATGACTGCAACCTGAGGGGGCATATGCATTTACAGTCTGCACATGATTCACTAGGAGAGAAATGCCACAACCACTAGGCAGCTGCTGCATGTCCATAAAGGGTACACCAACACGCAGAAGTATGGCAGTGCCTACAGCATCCTGCAAATTGATGTTATCAATAAGTACATAACCAGGCACTTCTAAAACTGTGACTATCTCCTGTAGAGGGCAATATCAGCGCTGGTACCATACAAGAAGTCACTTAGTAAACAGAGTTTCACCGTACTTTGAATCCCATTGATGTTAAGTGTGGTAATATTGTAGGTTTGCTTATCGCACATGGTGGCACATAGGGCGATTAGACCTGAGTTTTGGGATCATCCTTCTCGATGGCTTCAAATCAAGCTCGTTTTGTAACGTCTGGGGTATAAGTTGAAATGTCAAAGCAATAATGTGTCAGGGAATGACAGAGAGTCTCAGCACAATAGTCATGCATGAGAGCAGCTACTGCTGGATCCCATCGTCTTGCTGCAACCATGACTCCTTGCTGTCAGGGTGATGTGCCTTGAGTATGCCTCCCTGACCGCAACCACCAGCTGAGTCTGTGAACATGGCCATGTCCACCTGGCTGCCATATGGGGCTGTGACTGACATCAGCGAGTTCCTGCGGGAGTGCTGTGGCAGCTGCTCACAGCTCTGCTCTCTCTTCGTCTTAGCTGGTACTGTGCTCTGTTCCCTCTAAGCGCTCAGTAGTGCCTTCAGATGTTTGGTTTGTTTACAAATGCATTCTTGCCTCATGGTGATCTCACAGTGCACTGATCAAGAAGACTGAGATTCAGTCTCGCTGCCACTTTCTGACATGTGTATGGTTGTCAAATCATCCGACTTCTCCTCTTTGCCACTATTCCCTTTGCTTCTCCTTTGACGTCCTTTCTTCATTTCTGCTGGAGTCTCTGCCAGTAGGGTTGGTTCAGGCAAACTGATCTGCACCTGGTGCTACATCTGACATGGATTAGTTCCAGAGGTGGCCAGCACATCATTGGTATCCAGCGATAACTGTCCCAGCATGGATGACGGAGCCAAAATGGCATTAATCGAACCTTGAATGTTTTTGACACTGCTTTCCCACCTGGACTGACATTTCCACTTCGTAAATGTGTTCTAGCTGTCAGGGTTGTGGTACAGTCCCTGCGACTACCTCACTCAATAATGGAAGAAGCTTTTCACTACCATCTGCAGGATGTCCCCGTAGAAACTGAAATCGAGGTCGACATGTGCAGTTCATCTGCAGATGTTCTGTTGAATGGTAGATCGAACAGGTAGAAGGTTGACCAACGTAAATTACCTATGTGCGACAGCTGCCAGTGACAAAAAATTTGAAGGTATATGCTTTTTCAAGTCTACACGTACACTTCTCAGGCTGCTGTTAACTTCGTAACGATATGCACTTGATCTTTTTTCGTTGGTGACTGACAAGACAGCTCCGTACAGTGACAGGGAACATGAAATGAGCTCATTAGGCTCAGGTGGCACATTAAATACCCTGACGATTCTCACTGCATATCCTGAAGGCACAATCTGGACGTTACTAAAATTGACGAAATTCTCTCACACCAACATTATCCTCAACTAATTTCTCGTAAGTGTCACTCGAAATAAATTTGACAAATAATGAGTACTGCACAAAGTCTAACTGAAATGTGTTGACTATATCTTCAGGCAATTTCAAATCCTCAAAAATCCACTCGTGAATCTCAAATGCCATCGGCCACAAAGCATATCAATCGAAAACACACTGAATGCTGTTGACTCTGTTAATTGTTGACATCGTACTTACAACAGTTATACACTAAACAAACGTACAACAAGGTCACAGATGCAGCTTGGATCCCCACCTCAGAATAACTCTCAATGTAAACACTGGCAGCGCAGCTGCCCGCCACTGCGTGATGTGCACTGGCTGAGTGCCTAACCACGACTGGGCTGAGCTACCCAAGCACGACTCACGACCCACCCTCACAGCTTCAAATCTGCCAGTACCTCTAATCTCCTACCTCCCAAACTTCACACAAGCTCTTCTGCTAACCTTGCAGAATCTGGTGGGTGGGTCATGAGTTGTGCTTGGATAGCTCAGTCAGTAGAGCACTTGCCCACAAAAGGCAAAGATCCCGAGTTCAAGTCTCAATCTGGCACACAGTTTTAATCTGTCAGAAAGTTTCAGATCAGTGCACACTCCACTGCTGAGTGAGAATCGCATTCTGGAATGAAGAATATGTAAATGAGAAATGGTTAAAAATGAGGGAAGGACTCATGGACCCGGCCAAAGAAGTATTAGGAAGTATCAGAAAGGAATTGGTAAGGGAAAACATTTGGAAAAAGGTGGAATGAAGGAGAAAGTGGAAAAACATGGAAAATGAGGAAGACGAAAAATAATATGAGAAACCGAATAGTGATTTAAGAAGAAAAACTAAACAAGCAAGAGGAAGATGGTGGAAAGAGAAATGTGAGGAAACAGAGAAAATGGAGAGAGAGAGGGAAATTATGAAATGATGTACAGATTAGATAGGGAAGTAAGAAAGGAAGACGAACATGCAAATACAAAGAGTGGATGGTACATGAGCTGAACAGCCACAGGAGGTTCTGTGCAGATCGAAAGAATACGTGGAATGTCTGCATAAGATGGATCAAATACCAAGTGAAATCAGGCTTGAAGAGAAGGATTTGCTGGAAGATGGAAAGGGCTACAGTATCTTTGAAGCAGAAACAGAGAAAACACTGAAGAAAATGAAGAATTGGAAGGCACATGGAATCAATAACTTGCCAACAGAAGTTTTGAACAGTTTAGGAAACTGAGGAAAGAAGGAAACAGTCTGCCTCTGTAATGAGATGTGTGATAAAGGCAAATGGCCTGATGACTTTCTTGCAATGGTAATGCTACCAACTGAAAAAAGGGAAATATGAAAAAATGTGAAGAGCCTGGACTATCAGCCTAATTTCTCATTCAGCTAAAGTAGTACTGAGAGTGCTGAATAGTAGGCTATATGGCAAATTGGATAGATGGATTTGGGATGAACAGTTCAGATTTAAAAGAGGAAAAGGAACAAGAGATGCTATTGGGCTGTTAGAGAATCATAGGGGAAAGATATATTGAGAAGGTACAATGGAACAAGCTGATGGATATTTTGAAGAGGAAAGGAATAGGTTGGAAGGAGAGATGATTGGTACAGAAGCTATATTTACAACAGAAAGGAAGAATAAGGATAGTAAATGAAATGTGTGAAGGATGCAGCATTGGAATTTGCATTAGATAAGGTTGTTGCCTCTCCCCTTTATTGTTTACCTTATACAAAGGATCAAATGGCTCTGAGCACTATGGGACTTAACATCTGAGGTCATCAGTCCCCTAGAACTTAGAACTAATTAAACCTAACTAATCTAAGGACATCACACACATCCATGCCCGAGGCAGGATTCGAACCTGCGACTGTAGCAGTCGCGCGGTTCCAGACTGAAGTGCCTAGAACCGCTCGGCCACACTGGCTGGATTATCTTATACATGGAAGCAATTATTGCAAAAGGCTTGGATGGAAAAAAGGAGTGTGTATTAGTGGAAAGAGAATGTATAAAATTTACTGATGATATAGTATTAGTGGCAGAAAGTGAATGAACTGCAAATAAAATACTAAAAGATCTGAATGGTCTTGTGTGGAATATGGGACGAGAATCCTTTTGCTTTTGCTTAAGGCCTTATTCCCGCAGCAATGTGGGGTCAACCTTGTTACTATTGATTTGGCAGAGTTAGTTCAGAGGGTGGCCGTATGCCCTTCCTGCGACCACCCCGAACCCTCTGGGACAGAATTAGTGTGCCCCAGCTGTCTGTATCTACTGTAAGCCATGGCAGACTGAAAACATGTTTCAGATGTTTGTGAGTTGTGTAAATGAGGTGGAACGTGGGGACCAGCCTGGTACTCACCTAGCGGGTTGTGGAAGACCACCTAAAAACCAAATCCACGCTGGCAGGCATACCGGCCCTCAGCATTAATCCACCAGGTAAATTCGATCCGGAGCCAGTGCACCTACCCAAGTCCAGGAAGCAGTGTGTTACCACTCTCTGCTACCCTGGCAGGTCAATATGGGATGAGAATCAATACAGCAAAAACAAAGAGTTTGAAGATCAGCAAGGGAAGGAGATTGGCACATACTAAGACAGGAAAAATTGTAATTAGCCAAGTAAGAGCATTTAAATATCTTGGAAGTATGATTACTGATGACTTGAGATGCCATCAGGAGGTGAAAACTAGCACTGCTGTGGCAAAGGTGTCATTCAATAGAAAGGGGAGATTATTATGTGGCAAACTAGATAAAGGTCTGAGGAACAGACTTGGTAAGTGTTTTATCTGAAATATGGCACTCTATGGGCCAGAAACATGGATATTGAGCTGAGAGAATGATAAAAGGCTAGATGGATTTGTATGGATGTGGAGGGGAATGGAGAGGATAAGCTGGATGGAAAGAGTAAGTAATGAAAGAGCATTGGAAAGTGTTGGTGAGAGGAGAAGACAGCTGCAGGTTACAATAGAAAGGAAGAAAAACTGGATGGGACATTTGATGAGATGAGAGTGTCTGCTGACAGATGCTTTGGAAGGTCTGGTTCATGAGAGGAAATTTAGAGGAAGGAGGAGATACAAGGTGGTAGATGTTATAAAGGGAAGTGGAAATGTGGACCTGAAGAGAATGGCAGAAGACTGTAAAGCATGGAGAGTTATCACATGAAAGCCTGCCTTCAGGCAGAACACTTATGATGATGATTAAACAAAACTAATTATATTTTTGCAATCAGCTGGTCCTGAGACTATAACTGCAAAAATTAAATGGAATGAAGTCTGATCTAAATAAGAATTGGACAGCTTTGCGCCCACATTTCTGAAATATGCCTCAGAACATCAGAAACAAATAGCAATTAAAGAGAAAAAAGCAGTAGCAGGGGTATAACTGGAGCAGATGGGAGACACCACCTTGCTCTGTCTAAAGCAGCATGCTGTGCCACTGGGTGGTCTACTTTGTTCTTGACCACAGTTTGGTGGAGGCCTTTCATTCTGGTGGACAGCTGGTTGGTCGTCGAACTGACATGTAAAGCTGTGCAGTGACAGCAGCAGAGTTGGTATATGAGATGGCTGCTTTCACAGGTGGCCCTGCCTCTGATGGAATAGGATATTCCTGTGACAGGGCTGGAGTGTTGGGAGGGTTGATTCGGCAGGTCTTGAACCTGGGTCTTCCACAGGGATAGTTTGGGTGCCTTACGGAATACTACTTTAGGAGGGAGGGGGATGTTCTTGGCTACCTCATTTCTATATGTGATAATAGATATTCACGGCCCTCATAGAGGATATGGTTCAGCTGCTCCAGTCCAGGGTGATACTGGCTGATGAGAGTGGTGTTCTTGCATCATTGTTTCTTAACAGTGATGGGAGGATCCCAGGTGACCAGGTTGTATGGGAGTGGTTTTTTTAGTGTGGAAGTGGCGACAGCCATCAAAATCCAGGCACTGTTGGTGATTAGTGGGTTTAACGTGGACAGAGGTGTGGATGGAGCCTTCAAAGAGATGATGGTCAATGTCCAGGTAGGTGGCACATTGGGTTGAGGAGGACTAGGTGAGGCAGATGGGAGAGAAGATATCATCAGTGAACCTGAACTAGATGAGGGGCTTGGAGTTTTGTCAACATCTCAGTGCTTCTGGTATTCAGTGAGTAGTTTCCTTCATGCCAACTGAATTTACAGTTTTAAAGTGATTAATATGCAATTCATTTGCTTCAAATCAAATACTACACATTTTGAATAGTTCTTCACTTTTCTTCCTTTCATGCTATTGTGCTTCATTGTGGTAGTGTGACTGGGATAGAGTATGGACTTACAAGACATAATACTGGGCAAGTCAGTTATATAAAATATGAACAGTAAACACCAAGTAAGGAACTTTGTGGAACTCCCTATGTGACTCTCAGAATTTGTGAACTGCTATTATTAAAATGTACTGTTTGTTTTCTGTCACTCAGATAAGATTTAATCACAGGCAGTTCTGTGCCTCTATTTATTTTCATTTATTTATTTACATGTCAAGTTCTGTAGGACCAAATTGAGGAGCAAATCTCCCAGGTCATGGAGTATGTCAGTACATGAAATTACAACATAAAAGCAATAAAAGATAAAAATAAAATGTTAATGAACCTGAAAAAGTCAATCCATAAGTTTAAGTAAATGCAATCAACAATACAGCAAGAATAAAGCTTAATTTTTCAAGGAACTCATCGAGAGAATAGAAGGAGTGACCCAAGAGGAAACTCTTCAGTTTCAATTTGAAAGTACGTGGATTACTGCTAAGATTTTTGAATTTGAGTGTTAGATTATTGAAAATGGATGCAGCAGTATAGTGCACACCTTTCTGCACAAGAGTTAAGAAAGTCCGATCCAAATACAGATTTGATTTCTGCTGAGTATTAACCGAGTGAAAGCTGCTTATCCTTGGGAATAAGCTAATATTGTTAACAAGAAATGACAGTAAGGAATATATATATATTCAGAGGTCAATGTCAAAATACCCAGGCTCATGAACAGGAGTCAACAAGATCTTCATGAACTTACACCACTTATTGCCTGAACTGCCCATTTCTGAGCCAAAGTATCCTTTTAGAATGGGAAGAGTTACCCCAAAATATAGTCCCATATGGCATAGGTGAATGAAAATAAGCAAAGTAGACTAATTTTTGTGCTGAATGATCACTCACTTCAGATACCATTCAAGTAGTAAAAATGGCAGCATTAAGTCTTTGAACATGATCCTGAATGTGGGTTTTCCATGACAGTTTACTGCGTATCTGAACACCTAGAAATCTGAACTGTTCATTTTCACTAATCATATGCTCATTCAGTGAAATTGAAACGTCAGGTTTAATTGAGTTGTGGGTTAGAAACTGTAAAAACTGAGTCTTACTGTGATTTAGCATTACTTTATTTTCTACAAGCCATGAACTTAGGTCATGAACTACACTATTTGAAACTGGGCAATGCTGCACACATCATCATTTACTACCAAGCTAGTGTTGTCAGCAATCAGAAATATTTTAGTGTTACCCATAATACCAGAGGGCATATCGTTTGTATAAATAAGGAACAGGAGTGGCCACAACACTGTTCCCTGGGGCACCCACCACTTGACAGTACCACACTCAGGCCCCCCATCACAGCCATTCTCAACATTGTGAATAATGACCTTTTGCTGTCTGTTGCACAGCACAGTACTTTAATATTCTGCTAGGCATATCCATGAGAGTCCTTAGTCTTCAGTGATTTAATTATTGACTAAACCTCCCCCTTGTCTATATCACAGAGGGGTATTTCAGACATCAATCTCAGAAAGGCATGTGCCAAGAAAGTTATATGATTTCCTGTAGAAACTAAATTTTTATTTAATTCACCAGCAATGCTCAGAAAATGATATTTAAATTCTGTACATATATCCTATTTATCAGTAACAGAAATATTTGTACTACAAACTGACTTTTTATCGTTGACCTTGTGCTGCTGACCAGACACTTCCTTCACAACTGACCATATAGTTTTATCTTCATCCTGTGGACTAGCTATTCTACCTGCATACCACATACTCTTTGTCTTCCTAATAACATGTTTAAACACCTTGCAATACTGTTTGTAATAGGCTACTGCAGCTTGGTTGTGATTACTTCTAACATTTTGATATAATTCTCATTTTGTTCTACGTGATATCCTTATCCCACTTGTCAGTCACCCGGGCTGCCTATTACTGCTAGTACCCCATTTAGAACATTCTAATCAAAAGCAACTCTTAAAGAACATGAGAAATGTGTTAAGAAAAGTATTATATTTATCTATGCTATCGGCACTATAAATATCCTGTCACTCTTGTTCCTGGACAAGGTTTAAAAAACTCTCTATTGCTGTTGGATTAACTTTCCTACATAAATTGTAATTATACGTGACATTTGTTTGAGAAGAAAAGCCTTTTAGTGTTAAAATTAGTGCATCATGGTCTGAAAGACCATTCACCTTTCACTAAGTGAATGCCCATCTAGTAATGGAGAATGAATAAAAATATTGTCTATGTCTGTGCTACTGTTCCCCTGCACCCTAGTTGGGAAAAACACAGTCTGCATGAAATCATATGAATTTAGGAGATCTACCAACATATTTTTCCTTGCACCATCATACACAAAATTAGTATTGAAGTCACCACATATGACTAATTTCTGGTACTTCCAACAAAATGGATCAAGAACTCTCTCTAGCTTGAGCAGAAATGCTCTGAAGATGGAGTTAGGGGACCTATAAAAAAACAACAATTAGAATTTTAGTTTCATTAAATTCAACTGCCCCTGCACAACATTGAAATATGTGTTCAGTGCAGTGCCGTGATATGTCTATATGTCTATGGACTCAAATAGGAATTTTTTTTTTTTTTTTTTTCTTTTTTTTTTTTTTTTTTGCATAAATACTCATTCCTCCACCCTGCAAGGAACTCCTTGAAAAACAGCCAGCTAAAGTGTATCTTGGTAAAGGAAGCCTCTGAACTGTTAAATCATTTAAGTGGTGCTCTGGTATACCAATATAATTGATACAACTAAAATTTATGTGTAATGTGAGACTTCATATTCAGCCACAAAGTAATCAATTTTTTTTAAATTTATCTACAAAGGCTACAATAAACCTAGAATTTTTCCATCTGTTTTTAACAACTATTGGTAATGGTCCAATCATAATGTGTTTCATATCTAAATCTATTGTTAAACCTGTGTGGTAGGCTGTAGGGTGAATCCAAAGAATTTAAAGTTCCTAGAAATTGATGCTGTACAATGAAATATTAAGCATTTTAGGTAATACCCTTAATCACAGCCTTTTATGTACATGTGGTATGTGCATTATCTTAAAAGTTTGACTGAATTTGTTAGAATTTGACAGTATTGTTCTGTGGTTATTTAATCTATATCAAACAGTAAATTGTTCAGCCTACTGAGTGCACATCTATGCCTGCTTACACATTTTTGAAATAATTCTGCTTCATTTAAGTGAAAATCTGTGAAGTAATATCTGCTGCAAGTCATCCAGTGAATCAGTGAGTGTAATTAGGAAATTAAAATGCAGTACCTCATAGAACAGTATTTGTAAAAAGAAGAGTGTTTGCTGTATGTATGATCATTAAATAGATGTGGAACAGAGGAGCAGACAGATATGTAGAAAAGATGAAAAATATTTTAGCTTTCAGACAATGTCATCATCAGAGATTAAAAAAAAAAAGTGCAAATCACATGCACATAGCCACTGTTGAGGCTATGTGAGTGAGGGAGAGAATATATTGCTTATTTCCATGTTGATGGCTAGTCAGAGTCCTGCTGGAGAAGGACTTTAGCTGTTCCAGTTTTGGATGGTATTGGTGATCAAGGGGCCACCGTCCTTGGCTGGTCAGCACATGTGAGAGAAATATTTAGTTTTGGCCTCCAAAGACCCTGGTAAGTCTATCAGCATGTGAGAACAATGACAATTTGTCACTGTATATGTGGTGTTGTCACATAGTTATGGTGTATGAGAAGGGCTTTTGGTGTGAAGCAAGTCGAAACTATCAAAATGGAGGTATTGGCGACGACCTGTAGATATTATGTGAACAGATGTTCTCGTGTAGCATTGACAAGGGGGATGTCAACAGCTAGGATTATGGCTTACTTGCCTGAGGAAGACTGAATGAAACAAATAAAGAAGAGAGCACTGAGGTCCTGGAACAAAGGGATAGATGTATCCTTGAGCCAAGTGCAGAATGTAAAGATTCATCAATAAATCTGTACTAGGTGAGAGGTTTAGAATTCAGAGTTAGTAAAAATGATATCCCAATATGGCCCATCAACAGGTTAACCCAGAACAGTGCCATCTGAGATCTCAAGCCAGTGCCAGAGGTGTGTTTTTAGGTGACATTTTCAAACAAAAAGTATCTGTGAGTGAGGATTTAGTTGGCCATCATTACCAAGAAGGAGGTTGTTGTTTGTATTTAGCTGGAAAGTGGGATATGTAGTATTTGATGGTGTCAAGATCATGGGCATTGGGGATGTTCAAGAAGAGGGAGATGACATTGATGGTGAGAAGCAGAGTAGCAGGTGGTGAAGGAACAGGTATAATGGAGAACTGGTGAAGGAAGTGGTTAGTGTCTTTGATACACGAGGAAAGACTTAGGGAATAGTTTGAATGATTCTGTAATGGGGAGAGGGGGTGGGGGGAGGACATAGAAATCAGCTTCAATCAAGCATCCTTGGTGGTTGGGCTTTACAGATCTTGGGAATAATGCAAAAGTTGTTCTGAGGGGTTCTGGGAGTGGACAAGGAGTCCAACTTCAGATAGTGGTTTTGGGATGGTCCTATGGATTTGAGAAGGGGTTGGGGTCCATGCTTTGCTTCTGGAATGAAATCACAACCCCTCATATTTTGATCCCCCACCCCTTCCCTCATCCCAACACATACTTCATGAAAGGATGCAATTGCAAATGCAGAAATTCTCGCCCAACATATCCATCATTCCCACAATCCCCAGGTCACAATCTATGCTAGTTTCAGTCTTCTACCTGCTTTCCCCTCCTCACTCCCCCTCTCACCTAACCTGTTCTCCATCCATTTTAGCCCCCTGTTCCAAATCATTTCCTCCCAACAGTTTCTACTATGCCTTAGTTCACTCATTAAAATCTTTCATTATCTTTTTGCCTATTCTGGGTCCTCCACTTACCTCGTGTACTCCCTTCTTTTTGTTTAAGGATTTATTCTAATGGCCTCCTAATGTCCATTTTATTCAGTGCTTAATTTGCAAAATTCTAGCTTCCAGTATGCACCTTTTTTTACAAAAAAACCCTCCTACCCCTATCCCTCCACCCCAGTCACAAAGATCAAAAGTTTCAATGTTTGAAAACTTGTGATAAGACGTATAGTGAGAAATTATTTTTTACAAAATACTGTTCTGGAATTCAGGTTTTTAAAACGCTTTTTTATAATCAAAGCAATAAAACCACAAGATTTAATACAAACAACATGTGCTACTATGTTTCACTATAGCAGTGTCAGTTTACTCCCCAGTTCTTCTTGATGCATATTGGCACAAGTAGGTAGTATTCATGACTATGATGTCATTAATAAAGCATTTAGCACTGAATGATGATGAAGACATTCCTGGCCCATGGGGTTCAAGTACAATTCCAACTTACCAAAGAGTTATGAAAAACAAAAGTCAACATGACATGGGACACAGAGTCGGATGTTTAGTAAATACTTTAAATGTTATTTGTCTTCTACTCATTGAGGTGTATTACAGCTGGTTTGATTTAAGTTCATATTTATTACCACAAATAAGCAACACATTTGGACATGAGTGTGTCTATAATATGTGTTCACAAATGTTAATTCCATATGACACACACACACACACACACACACATACACACACACACACACACACACACACAATACCTCACTCCCGGCCCCACAGCATCACACTGGTCACCCACTGTCACATTCGCTGGTGCTGACACAGTATCAAATTATAGTTACATTGAGATTTAATACACATGTACTATTTTACATCTCTGGTGCCAACTTTTTCCAGTGAGTTAAAAAAATACAGCATTTTCTGGACAGAATTAAGCCTTGCCTTTATTTCCTACTTGTTCTATACCAGGATAGTCTTTCCCAATCTCCTCTAATTCTCTTCTGTCTTGCACTCATTCCACACTCCTTCCATCTCCCTGTCACTTATTGCAACCAAGACTGCTACTCATCCTAGTCATGCTGTTAGAGCTGAAGAATGAATCTGCCAAAAATTAAGCAATTTTCTATGTATTCTGAGTACCTATGCATTACTCAGCTATTCCTCCATTTGGTTAAAATGATTTCTCATCATATACATATTGTATAAATTCCTAGATTGTTTAAAAATGTGTGTACATGTATGAGTAATAATTTTACATACAGTCTCTTGCTAATATGTGTATTAAAGTTAGAGTAATATAAGAAAAGAACTGAAATAAACACAGTTTCAATGCCTATACAAGCTATGTTATCTGTTGTTTCCATTTTGTAACTACTGTTATAACAGCTGTGCCAGAAGGGCAAACAAATATTTCCATATTGCATACTACAATATTAGTCAAATAAATTATACATTACATTTGAGGTTTCACTGTTTTCTCTGAAAGTTCTAAAATCAATATCAGTGCTGAAATGAGGCAACCTGTAAATAAGATTATAAATAAGGGTAGTACAGTGTAAAGTTTAACTTCTTCAGTTTCCTTTATTGTATCTCCAACATCTGTTAACCATTCCCTGTGATGCAGCATTGATTGTATTCCACATTCTTGCATCTTAAGTAACCTGCAATAGAACAACAAAGTTCAATACAATCCTCTCGTAACGACATAAACATTTGAAATTTACTTACAATTTCTTAAGCTTCCTTACAATTAGGTTAATGGTGACAATTAAAGTACTTCCACACATGACACAAAATAGTAGAAGATAATAATGAGACAAGAAAATGGAAACATAGAAAACTTTTTAAAATATTCGTAATGATTCTTGCCTAGAAAAAACATCAAAAACAAAAATATAGTTTATCACCACCTTGTGTCCGCCTCCCTAGCGTAGTTGTAGTGTTACCGCAAGGGGGCCCTGGTTCGATTCCTGACAGGGGACTGGGTGTTGTGTGTCCTTCGTGATCATTTTCATCATCATTGAGACACAAGTCATCAAAGTGGCATCAACTAAAAAGACTTAAAATATGGTGGCCAAACCCCGAAGCGGATATCCCGGCCAAAAAAAGCCATAGGATCATTTCATTTTTCACCATCTTGTATGTTTTACAGTGACAATATCTCCATTAGAGATCAGAAATGGAGTGAGTATGGGTCTAATGTTGAGAATGCATAGACTAGAAATCAAGCTGCCACCACTACATCAGTGCAGTACTGGATTTTTTCCTTCCCACTGTAGTTCTGCATGTATGGCCAGTTTGAGAACAGTGGCACTTCCAACTTGTCATCTCATTCTCTCTTACTGAACTGTGCTGGAGTGTGGCTGGTCGTGATTCAGAATGTAAGTTGAGTGCAAAATCACACTGTTGCAAAGTAGCACTGACAAAGTGAAAAGACCAATTGTCAAGATCAGATGGCCTCTAAAGATGCGGATTTTTGTGAAACTGTAGAGAGTGTAACATAAAAATTGGGTGATGTAGCGTATACAACTGCAAATGCACTCCATTAGAATAGTAGTGTTGTCTGGAATAAGCTTAGCTTACAACCCACGCTTCAGACCAAAACCATACAAATTTCATTCAATGTAAACAAAAATAGTTGTATTCCTCCAACTTAAGAAAACACATGAGGTCTGTACAAAAGAAATTTCGGAACATTCATAATTTTGGGCCAGTGGCATGTTGGAGCAAAATGGAGTTGACATCACTACACACACCTGAGTTTAATGTGTAACTGTTGGAATTTTCATTGTTGTATGCGTGTTAGTTATTGTTCAGAACTGTATTGAGTAGAACATAGTGAATTTCGAGATGGTAGAGTTAGAGAGGCAATGTGTCTGCATTAAATTTTGTGCGAAACTCAAGAAAACAGAGACACACCAGTTGATGCAGGAAGCCTACAGTGATCATTCATTAATCCATACTCAGTGTTATGAATGGTTCATATGGTTTAAAATGGCCAGACAGACCCTCATTCAGGATGCCCTTCGATGTCTACCGACGACGTTCCTGTCAGTAATGTCAATGAAATTGTGCATGTCAATTGAAGACTGACTGTCTGAGAGATTGCTGAAGAATGTAACATTTGTGTTGGATCATGTCATGAAATCCTGTGAGAAGGAAAGGGCCCGAAATGTGGTGAGACAATTCATGGCTCTCACATCACGATAACACACCTGCATATTCATCCCTGTTGGTGCATGACTGTTGCCCAAAAAACGAAATCACTGTGCTGCCTCAACCTCCATACTCTCCAGACCTGGCCCCTATGGACTTTTTTTATTTCTGAAGTTGAAAACCTATTGAAAGGACAAAGATTAGCAACAACAGATGATATGAAAAAACATTTGCAGATGGTGCTTCACATGATCCAGCAAGAGGCATACAAAGACTGCTTCCAGAACTGGAAGCAACATTGGGAGTGGTGTATAACTTTTGGAGAAGAGTACTTCAAAGTAGACCATGTGCAATAAGTAAAAGGTAAGCATAGAAAAATTTTGTGGACAAAGTTCTGAAATTTTTTGAACAGGCCTCATATGTGTTCCACCAATTGAGAACTGGGTACAGGGCAATGTTACTGTTATGCGTTGGTGACCAAAAAGTGTACTATGTGTGTATTCTTTTGGTCATAGCAACCTGCAGTTATGGGCTAATAATGATTTGTGTAGCTTATCATTCAATTCTGTAATTTTTTCAAAGACTGCTGTAAACTTATTTTAGTAATATATCACCATTTAGAGAATACATTTCATCCTCATGTCCTGTTTTCTTTTGCTGTGGTCAGAGACTCAATTATTTGTCAGAATTGTGTGTACGTCTACATGACTGTTACACATTTTGTAAACAGAGATGTAATATTAAGATAAATTTATGGCAGCACTCAAAAAATTTTAAATGTGTACATACATACAAACATATACACAGATAAATACATATACATATGAGTATAAACACTGCTCTGCAAAACTTAAAGAAAAGCTAAATAGTGTAACATAACATATTAACTAGTTAGTGGAAATGAATGAAAGTGAGAGAATATGTTGTCAGAGCTTTGTCAGTCATGCACAGTAAGTTGGACATCACATAGTATGAGCTCAGCAAGGTTATAGTGCAAAATGGGGCTGGTCTCACAACACAAGGCAGTTGAAGCAATGGGGAAAGACATTGTGTGTCAGTCAGTGAGAAGCTACTAGGGGGGATTTTGGTGGTGTTTTTCATTACAATATGGTCTGGAGACAACATATGGATGACTTGTTTGAAGTGGAAAATAGCCAAAGTTGCAAAATTCAGTTCTTGTTATTTATTTGGCAGGTGAAACTGATCATCAATTAAGCCATTCTCAAATTATCCAAACAGAAAAAAAAAATTATTGATTGGATGATTTGAGAATGGGTTCTGTTACTTGAAACCAGTCATTAATTAAATAAAAGTAACTGAATTTCACAAATTTGGCTGTTTTCTACATCACACTCATTAACACAAGTTGGTGTGCTGTCATTATTCCAGCATGCTGGAAATCTGTGTGGATGGTTACACATGGGTTCTCCATTGAGAAACAGCAAGAAGGACAAAGTGTGACAAGAGCAGCCCAGGAGTTTGGTATTCTTTCATGTGTATAGGGAACATTCTGAACCATAGTCACTGCTGCCTGAAGGAGGGAAGGTGGTCAACCATGGCAGTCCGCTGTTAGCAGTGATGGGGCAAGGTCGTCGTGCCTGTCCCCCCCTGTTAGCGTACCGCGCGCGCAAGTCTTTACTGTTTACCTTCCGCTGTGGCCAGTGTCACGCATCCGTGTCTCAGTAGTGCCATGGTGCACTCGTACCGCAAGTCCACAATTAAGATCACATTTCAAGCGGACTATGCAAGACTTCGAGCACTTGACATTGAACGTTTCATCCGGGAAGAACTTCATATTGCACCTCAAGACATCATTGGGATCCACTTTTCTATAACACAAAGTGTCGTCTACATAAAACTGATCAATGAAATGGCATGCACTGATGTTGTGTGCCGACACACTCATGGACTTAAATTTAAGCATCCTGATGGCCACATAGGAACTGTCACAATCGACCACACTGGATTAGGCGTTCGCACTCTGAGGGTCTTCGAGCTGCCATTCGAAGTCCCGCCAGATGTTGTGATGACAGCTTTCAAACCATACGGCAACGTGCTAAGCCACTTGGCTGAAAAAGGCAAACGTTTGAGACGTACCCCGTCTTAAACGGAGTGCGACAAATTAAGATTGAACTGATGAAGCATGTGCCATCCTATTTAGTAATTGGCAGCTGCAGAGCCATTGTCATGTATGACAGACAACTGCGTACTTACGCTGGCTGTGGCCAGGAAGGGCATGTCCAATCGGTCTGCATTCAACGCCGACTGACTCAGACACCGGTTGGTGAAGTTTCATCCCCAGCGACGCCTACTTCACTCCTCATCACGTATGCAGCGGCTGCAACCACAACAGCTGTTCCTGCCCAGGATTGTAACACCATATTGCAGTCAGTGGTCAATGACAGTGTGGCGGACAGCATATCCCCCTCTACGATATCATTGGCAGACATGCCTCAAGATGGTGATCAATTGTGCCACCAAGACGAGCCTAAAGAGAAGATGGAAGCAGAAACAGAAATTGTCCTGACTTCTGCCTTCCTACCAATGGAGACTGCATCAGATGATTGCCACCTGCACTCTGACACAGAAAAACATGTCCGGAAACAACGGTCCCCCCAAAAACACAAGAAACAGCGCCATACGCCATCCGATGATTGCCTGCTTCGGATGTGTGACCCAGACGAACATCCGGCGTCAAACGACACTCAGGACTCTACCACCACAACTCACCCTTCCCATCACGATGCTACGGTGGATACAATTTCTGAGCCTCGGTCTGACAACATCACTTCTGCTACTGAACATCCATGCAAGCGCTCTACTAACAGCACTAATCAACAGTTACCAATTGCTGCCTCTGATTCTTGGGCGGATGATGTTGAGCATGAGCCACAGCACCAGGAGGATGCTGAAGGCAGAGATGCTCCCTCGGCTGTACCCAGCACCGATCAACCACAGTGACTACGACTGTATCGTCAGCCTCTGTGGGGTCGCCCCTGCCGCCCACGCCTGGCCTCCTAAACAACCCAGTTGCCGACCTGGCTGACCAAACATACTGTCTAGTGACGATTAATATCAACAGCATACGTGCCTGACATAAACTAGTGATGCTACAGGATCTGCTCAACGCAGCAGACATCGACATTGTGCTCCTTCAAGAAGTGTATGTCGCAGACTTCAAGGAACCCTATGGCTACAAGACTTGGGTCTCACATGTGTCTGCCAATGCCAGTGATGTGGTGATCCTCCTCCACGAAGGTATATCCACAGAAGACGTCGAGTATCTCCCTGACGCCAGAGGCATGGCTCTTACTATCCAAGGAGTCAAACTTATTAACACCTATGCACCGTCAGGATCTGGTCGGCATTGTGAACAATCCACCTTTTTCGCTCATACAATCACACCCCTCTTAAGGGGCCATCAGGACGCCTTGATAATCGGAAGGGACTTCAACTGTAGCCAAGCACCTGAGGATCAGTTACCACATCATTCTCCCTGTTCAGAACTTGCGACAATTATAAATAATCTTCAATTGGTGGACTCGTGGGAACATTTTTGTGGTGATCGGCCTGGATTTACTCACTACACCAGCCGTTCCTTCAGCCACATCGACCGGATTTACATCTCGCACTCCATAGCTGTGGGGACAAGAGCTGTTGAAGTTTGGCCCACAGCTTTTTCTGACCACGAGGCCTACATCTGCACTATTACCCTCGGCTGCCAGAAGGTATGGCACAGCTGTGGTCCTTGGAAGTTGAATGTCACCCACCTAGCCTCTCAGGAATGCCGCCGCCTTATAGAGAACACGTGGGACTCCTGTAGCTGCCGGCGTGGCACCTACCAGTCTACACTGTCGTGGTGGTTACTCTGTGCCAAACCAGCCCTCCGGAAGACCTTGATAGGCTACAGCCGAGATGTTGCAGCATGGAAGAGACATACCATGGACTTTTACTACAGCATCTTAAGGGAATGTACAACACTGCCGTACTAACTTGCACGGCAAGTGACGGTGAACCATGCCAAGGCACAGATCATCAGATTAACATGTTGCCACCTTGAGAGTGCGATCGTCAGAGCACGCACTCAAGGCAGAGTGGCCGAGGAGGAACCATCCATGTACCACGTCATTGCAGAACGACGGCGCTGATGCAGGATACTTATCCAAGCTATCATGACGGAAGACAGACGACACCTTGATACCCAGCGTGACGTAGGAAATGCCCTTCATGCTCACTACACTAGGCTGTACTCGGAACATCGGCATCCCCTAGAGGTGATCGAAAAGTCTCTCAACTCACTTATGGCACGATCTCTCCGACAGTGGCAGCGGATTTGACTGCAGATGTAACAGAAGAGGAAATCATTGAAGCAATACAGGCTGGGGCTGCTCATAAGTCCCCGGGACCTGATGGCCTTCCTCTGGAATTTTACCGGACATATCAACAATTAATGGCACCAGCATGGACTGATATTTGCCGCGATCTTATGTCTCCCATGAAGCAGATCCCTGGGGCCTTCCTAGAAGGACTGATTGTGCCCATACACAAACCACGAGGCGGATCCAGGATCAGTGACTATCGGTCCTTGACCTTACTCAACATTGACTTGAAGATTTTCACCCGGCTTCTGGCGGCACGCCTAAAGCGATCAG
The DNA here is from genome assembly GCF_023864345.2 of Schistocerca serialis cubense. NCBI lineage: Eukaryota > Metazoa > Arthropoda > Insecta > Orthoptera > Acrididae > Schistocerca > Schistocerca serialis. The sequence goes on along the minus strand of NC_064640.1, from coordinate 137,703,682 downwards.
TATGATGTGTTGTGTCGCAGGACCAGGCATTGTTAGGTGGTGACCATAAGATCCACACTGCACTGTGCCGATATCGAGATATGATCGCGCTAGCCAAAGCTCACCAACTGCCAGGAGTTTTGGCCTCACTCGACTTTAGCCAGGCCTTTGACAGAGTCGACCACACATTTTTGATAGAGGTACTGTGACACATGGGGTATCCGGACATCATAGTTAAGGTACTGATGCGTCTCCTACGCGGTGTTATATAATGGCCATCTCATGCCGCCGATACAGATCCAGCAATCGGTGCGACAAGACTGCCCTCTTTCGGTGATATTGTACGCCCTTGTCTTGGAACCGCTCCTCTGCAGCCTCCGACAATGCCTGACTGGGATGTCCCTTGGTGGACACACTTTTTACTGCACTGCCTATGTGGATGATCTCGTACTCCTTCTTCACAGTAATGACGATGTTCGTGCAGCACTGGCGTGGGTTGCGACCTACGGTGCGGCATCGGGGAGCCATCTCAATCTCCACAAATCACACGCCCTGTCTATAGGCAGAGGTCTACCCAATGAGTGCGTCGCACCACTACGAATAAGTGACACAATCCACTGTCTTGGCATTGAATTTACATCTGACATGAAGCGTTCAACAGCCCTTAACTACAGGCATTTATTGAATCAGATGAGAGCAGGAATAAGTTACCACTATCTTATACATCTAGAACTCCTACAACGGAGACGATATGCTAACGTCTATTTGGCATCACGTATCCCCCACTTTGCACAGATACTCCCGATACCATCTACCCTGGCTCATCACATGTTGGCAGTTTTGGAATCCTTTGTTAATATGGGCATGTTATTTAAGATTCGTTACAAGTCCCTAACCCTCCCAAGGAGCATTGGGGGTTTAGGACTTTGTCATGTTCAGAACAGAGCGAAGGCCCTGTTCGTCAGCTGTCACCTGCAACTGTGGCGACGAAGTCCAACGTGCCTCACAAGTCTCTTCCTGGAAGCCTTACGACCAATCTCACTCGCACCCCGTGTGATGATATCGGGCATCCCAGCACCTTTCTTTTACATTAGCCAATTCTTCCTTGAATTAAGCTACATCCGCACTGCACTACTACCCACACGCTTGATGATGAAGAGGGTGATATATGCTGCCATGCAAATGAACAGGACGCTGAATGTGATTGAAAGCAAACACCCCACTACAAAGTGGCGCGCTGTGTGGCAGGCAGTGAATGCCACCACCCTTGATACTGACGTGCAATCTGCATGGTACGTCACTGTTAATGGGAAATGGTTGTGCCAGTCCCACCTCCATCACATCCACCCCGTTGATTCACCCTTGTGTGCCACATGCCAAGTGAATGACATGGATGAACATCGTTTTGAATGCAGGTCGGCAAAGGACATTTGGTATTTGGTGTGTCAGATATTGGCTTTTCTCACACGCAATACTCCCGACGGGATAACTGCCTGATCACTTCTTTTGCCCACTGAGACGTATTTCCAAAGAGCAAAAATGAACTCTGGGATGTGGATCAGGGTCCACGCTGTTCACTATCTATTCGGTAATGGCAAAAAAGACAGTACCCGATTTTTGGTATTACCTCAACGAACGACATTGTTCGATCATCAAGAACCCTAAATATAGGCAATATTTTTCTAATTTTCTTTGGAGCGCATTCCATAATCCACCTCGCAGCTGGATTATCGATGGCATGAGAAGATAACCATAGCACCTCTTCCCAGTTCCTTTTTTTATGAGATTGATCAAACAACGGAAACAACACAGCAACGAGACGACAGTCATCGAAAAATTCGCAGCAGGCTATCGTATGGAGCATCTTTTGTCATAACAGGACGACTTCCTATTATTCTGTTTATGTAGCCAAAGAGGGACGGCCTTCCTTTTATCCATTTGTATAAAAGTAAAATAAAATGAAAATATAAAAGCAGATAAACAAACCTTCCAAAATCCTTTTCTTTTTTTTCATTTTTGTTAAAAAAGTGGCTAGGATAGCTGGCTAAAAAAAGGGGGGGGGAGATGGATGGAGAAAAAATAAAAACAAAATAAAAGAAAAAAAACCGTAATGAGTAGCGTCTTAAAAAAAAAAAAAGTGGTCAGCGCAACAGAATGTCAATCCTAAGGGCCCGGGTTCGATTCCCGGCTGGATCGGAGATTTTCTCTGCTCAGGGACTGGGTGTTGTGTTGCCCTAATCATCATCATTTCATTCCCATTGACGCGCAAGTCACCGAAGTGGCATCAAATCGAAATACTTGCACCCGGCGAACGGTCTACCCAACGGGAGGCCCTAGTCACACAACATTTTTTTTACTGCTACATGGTGCAACAGGCAAGAAGGGACCCATGTCAAAGAGTGGGTGGAATAGCAACTACATTTAACAGGATTGCAAGACATCCAATCTCATGCTCCACAGTGGCACAGCAACTGCTTCGGCATGGCCTCTGCCCAATGGCCAGTACATTGTCTTCTGTTGACACATTCATGCTACCATTTGTGATTAAGTGAAAAGGTAGGGACTGGATCAATGAGGAGTGGGGCCGCATGTTCTTCTGGGTTGAGAGCAGATTCAGTCTGAATGGTGATTCTGGATTTATGCTCGTATGGTGAGAGGTGGGAAAACATAATGCACCCAGGGACATTGTCAGACATGACTGTTTTGGTGGTCCAGGTGCTGTGGTGCAGGGAGGAAGAATGTTGCATAGGCTGTAAATCTTTGAACACGTGTACTCCTTCCCCTTGTGTATCTTTTCAGAGGTACAGTTGGCCCTGAGTTCATTTTTATGGGTCACAATGTGTGACCACATCAAACAATACAGATTGAGAAGATCTTGGAGTGAGAGGATATCTGGCTAATGGACTGGCCTTCCCATTCCTCTGACTTAAATGCCACTGAGCATGTGAGGGCTGTGGTGGGCAGACATATTGTAGGATGTCCACATACACCAAAAACTGTCCAGCAATTGTCAACTGTGGTGGTGGAGGAATGAAACACCATATGACAAGAACTGCTTACCAACTTTGTGGCCAGCATGGGAGCTCACTGCAGAGCATGTGGTGATCACATGCCCTACTAAGAACCACGTCTCATCATTTGTAATGTCCAGGGGACCATCATAAATTGTGATGACTTTAGTGTAACTATTCTCTTTGAATGAAATTGTCATTTCTGTTTGCATCACTTCATATTTCTTTCAGTTGGCTTCTGTAATATACTGCATCAGTTCTTTCTGTGTATCGTACAAGTTTCATGTTCCTGGCTGTGACACATTACGTGAAAGTTACTTTCATCATTAAGTTTCGCATACCAATGTGTCATCTCTTCCTGTCCTTTAGCATACCTTTCATAGGATGTTAAATAATATTTTCATCCAAAGAGCAGGTACAATGTTAGAATTACAAGTAACATAAACTGTTTTACTAAAGATTCAATACTTTACTCTGAGCTTCAGAAGTGCAGTACTTGGTACTGTTTAATTATAAGCAGTTTTTTGTAATTTAAATGAGTATTGTCAGTTGACTTACATGTGATTTATTAGACCAACATAGGAATTGTTTCTGGAGAAGGCATTTGCCATTCCACCTTTATGGAAACAATTCTGCAAAGGAACAATTGCACATTTGGAATTCTTTAAATATATCCCTGCTACCTCATATGGCATTAAGAAGCCATAATTGTTTTCATCACAAACACGCTCAATTCCCTTAGCGTAGCTTGGTGGAATATTATCCAAATCAGATATTACTAAAGCTGTATAAATCTCTTTCAAGTGGTTTCCAGATGTCTGCAACACAAAATTTTTAGTTAGGGCAACATCAAAATCTTTTATCTGTCACACATTTCTAATAGTCGTGTAATGTGAAAAGTTGCAGATTATTTTATATTCACTGGCTCACTTTCTGAAATTTGTTAGAACTGATAGTCATTGCACAGCTTAAAGAATTTAATAAAGATTCTGTCAATTATAGCTGGTAACTTATTTTCTTTCCTAATAATGAAACTCACATAACCAATTCAAACATATTATTAATAGTGCAGTGTAATATGTTTTTTAGTTCTAAAATATAAGACTGAAAGACAATGACACCTGAAGACTGACCTGGAAAAGGTTGAATAGTGCTGAACCATTGACGAACCCTAGCTGATATTTTTCACTTCCGACCAGTTCTTCTAATGACTTATATGGCACATTAAAAGTGTGTGCTGCTAATGCAGATACAAGTGCTGCAGAAAAAGCTGCTGAAACCACTACATTGGTGAAGCTTCTACTAAGTGTTACTATCTCATATGACAATAAATGTGGAGTTGAGCATTTATCTGCAACAAATGTTAATTTTCAGTCATTCTCAGGAAGTACTGACCTATTCCTGTAATTATAGCAGTACTTGTTAATGGGTACATTCCAAATCATGATTAATAAACACAAAGTAATCCTAACAGAACTTCCCTAAAATTCATACATATTAATAAGTTTTTAAGTACTTAGCAAAATAAATTGATAATTCATGTTGTCCTCCCATGCACCAGCTGGGCAAGTAGCAGTCCTACATGCTGGTTCAAGGGGGGAGGGATTTAGTGACCCTGTTGGACATGCAAATGGAAATACAAGTGTATCGACATGAATAACTTTGCCCACATCTGGTGTGGGCAATTGTGGAGGGATCACTGCCAATATCACAGGCCAGTGATGTTAACTCCTGTAGTGTGGAAATTTAAGACCACCTGGCAGTTGCTATTATCCAACATAGCTTCTATAAGTGAACAACAACTACTGCTATTCATCTGGACCATTTCAACTTGTATTGAATTGTTCTCCAATTTAAAAGTGTGTGGTTTTACTACCACAAGGCTTAATGGAACTTTTTTAGTATCATACTTACAATACGTGCGCATAGTGAATAGTAGCACTCGGACTGTTGTGAATTTCATTCACGAATGATTGAAAATTAAATTCTATATCGAATTAGGCCTTATATTTAATTTAATCAAGAACTATCATTGTTTCCTTTTGTAAACTAATAGACAGTTTTAATCTGTTGTTACAGAAGTTTATTTGTGTTCAAGAAATGCTGTTGACCCTAAGGTTATAGTTACTACAGTTCTCGTTGTTGCTGAGGTCTTCAGTCAAAGACTGGTTTGATGCATCTCTCCATGCTAGTCCACCGTGTGCAAGTTTCATCACATCTGCTTAATTATTGTAATCTCCTCTTGGACCTACTTACTGTATTCAAGCCTTGGTCTGCCTATGAAACTTTGCCCCCCATACACTTCTTTCTACCACCAAATGGACTATTCTTTGATGTCTCAGGACATGTCCTATCAACTTTCTTTCAGGCAGGTTGTGCAATACATTTCTTTTCTCTGAACTTTAATCTCCTTTCCAAATTTCTCCTTGGTTTCCTTCACTACTTGCTCAATGTACAAATTCAACAATATCAGGGATAGATAACAAACCTGTCTCATACTCTCAAGTATGACTTCCCTTTGATGGCCTTCAACACATATAACTAGTTTGATTTCTGTATATGCTATAAATAACCTTTTGCTCCCTGTATTTTATCCCTGCCACCTTCAAAATTTCAATGAGTGGATTCCAGTCAACACTGTTAAAAGCTTTCTCTAAATCAAGGAAGGTTATAAACATAGGTTTGCCTTTCTTTGACATATCTTCTAGGATAACCCATAGGGCCAGTATTGCCTTACATGTTCATTAATCTCAGTCTTTCTTCCTGTGTTGTTGACTCAAGTGGTCTATTATTCATGAGTGTGCTTAAGTCATTCGTCTAAGCCTCACACCTCAGTCGTGTGTTTACATTTTGCGGCGTGCACTGCAGCTGTAGCAGTTATAAAGCAAAGTACTGACAAACTTATTTGTGCACTGTTATACAGTTATTAAATTTAATAATTTTAAGTAGTGTTTCATGCCATTTGTGGCAAAATAATGATTTAATAAACTTTTGGAAACATTCGCTCAAAGTGTTTTTTAGCGTTTTCTGTGTGTTGAAGTCATTTAGTAAATTTCATGCTTTAGTTTTCAACTGATATTTCTTACTGTTTCTAGTGAAATAGTTCAATAAAATTTTCATTCAGTGTTTTAACTTCGTTTAGTATTCTAGTGGCAGTTTGAATTTTTTGGTTTTAGCTAATAATTTTGTGAAGTTTTGTTGGTATTGGTATTAGCTGTGGTGTAGTAGTATTAATACAAGAAGTTGCTTTCTTAGTAGACAGAGAATTTTGATAATGCTATTGTTAGTTTTATAAATAGTTCTACTGGTGTAACTGAACTTTGGTAACGTAGATGTATGGTTTTTTTTAACTGTAAAATTTTACCATGAGGGAGAAGTATGGGCTCAGTCATAGGTTTGTGAGTAGTGGGTTACGGTGTGAGATTTGTTCAAAGTATCTTCACTGGGAGGAATGTAGTGGGGAAGCCAGTGGGCATTCCAGTGAGATCCTTTCCTGGGAATACAGAATCTTTAGTAGAAATAAATTGATAGAGGAACAGGAGTGTAAGATCAGTGCCCTTCAGGTGCAGTTACAATGCGCAAAGGAGGATCTAGATCGGTTGAGGAGGGTGAAGGGTGATGGGGAATGGGAACTGGTGGTTGGCAAGAAGGCAGCTAGGAAGAGGAGGTATTCAAACAGTTTTATTTTGCGTATATGCAGTAGATTTGACCAACTGTCAGAGTTGAGTGGAGAGGAGCCTCATGTAGCTGTAGATGTAGGGAACATGCAGCAGTCCTCAGCAATTAGGAGGCCTAGGATAGATGCAAAGTCTAACAGAAAGAAGAAGGTTCTGCTGCTAGGTAGTTTGCATGGTAGAGGTGTGGGCCAGCAGTTGCAGGAAGTGTTGGGGAGTGAGTACCAGGTCCCCAGCGTTGTGAAGCCTAGTGCAGGGTTGGCTCAAGTGAGTGACAACATAGGGGATTTATATAGGAATTTTATGAAGGAGGATCAGGTAGTGATAGTGGGTGGAGCAGGGAACAGTGTTGTTAGGGATGGGGAATATGATGTAGGTGGTGACCTGGTGAAGATCGCTACTCAAACTGGTGGCACTAATGTGCATTTCGTGCAACTGTTTCAGCATCATGATCAGCCTTGCCTTTATGTGTCTGTGAGGCACATTAACATGGGGCTGGAGAGAGTGCTGATGGCAGAGGGCACGGGTCACATCTCAGTGGTGCCAGCTGGATCTATCAGTAGATCGTGTTTTCCTAGGCATGGCCTACACCTCAATAGGTATGGGAAGGGGAGGCTGGCTAAGCTTATAGGTGACAGTGTAGTAGGTGGTGGTGGTGGTGGTGGTGGTGGTGGTGTCACTCATGGAAAAATTCCTGTAGTAGTTGGTGTTAGATCTGCACCTTTTTTACATTGAAGTCAGCTGATAGGTATACCTGCTTAAAGGAAGTCCGTCTAACTAAGGTAACTAAGGGTTCAACTTCCGAAAATATAATTGTTTCCAACTAGAAAAGGAATTAGGATATTTCATCAAAATATAAAAGGTTTAAGAGATAATGTTAGTGAACTGCATATAGACATTGACTCTGAAATTATTGTTATAACAGAGCACCACATAAATAATTTGACAATTCAAAGGCTTCATTTACCAAGATACAGATTAGCTGGCTATTTTTCAAGGAGTTCCTTGTGGAGAGGGGGAGTGGCCATGTATGTAAAAAACAGTATTCCATTTGAGTCCATAGATGTGTCATGACACTGCACTGAACAGATATTTGAACGTTGTGCAGGGGCAGTTGAATTTAGTGAAACTAAAATTCTAATTGTTGTTTTTTATAGGTCCCCTAACTCTGATTTCAGAGCATTTCTGCTCAAGCTAGAGAGAGTTCTTGATTCACTTTGTAGGAACAACCAGAAATTAGTTATATGTGGTGACTTCAATATTAATTTTGTACATGATGGTGCAAGAAAAAGGATGTTGGAAGGTCTCCTAAATTCATATGATTTCATGCAGACGGTGTTTTTCCCAACAAGGGTGCAGGGGAACAGTAGCACAGACATAGACAATATTTTTATTCATTCTTCATTACTAGATGGGCATTCTGTTAGTAAAAGCGTGAATGGCCTTTCAGACCATGACGCACAAATCTTAACACTAAAAGGCTTTTGTACTCAAACAAATGTCACATATAATTACAATTTATGTAGGAAAGTTAATCCAACAGCAATAGAGAGTTTTTTAAACCTTGTCCAGGAACAAGAGTGACAGGATGTTTATAGTGCCGATAGCATATATAAATATAATGCTTTCCTTAACACATTTCTCATGTTCTTTGAGAGTTGCTTTCGATTAAAATGTTCTAAATTGGGTACTAGCAGTAATAGGCAGCCTGGGTGACTGACTAGTGGGATATGGATATCACGTAGAACAAAATGGGAATTATATCAAATTGTTAGAAGTAGTCACAACCAAGCTGCAGTAGCCCATTACAAACAGTATTGCAAGGTGCTTAAAAATGTTATTAGGAAGACAAAGAGTATGTGGTATGCAAGTAGAATAGCTAGTTCACAGGGTGAAGATAAAACCATTTGGCCAGTTGTGAAGAATATGTCTGGTCAGTAGCACAAGGTCGATGATATAAAGTCAGTTCACAATAAAAATATTTCTGTTACTGATAAATCAGATATATGAACAGTATTTAACAATCATTTTCTTAGCATTGCTGGTGAATTCAATAAAAATTTAGTTTCTACAGGGAATCATATAACTTTTTTGGCAAATGCCCTTCCTAGATTGATGTCTGAAATACTCCTCTGTGATACAGACAAATGGGAGATTGAGTCAATAATTAAATCACTGAAGACTAAGGACTCTCATGGTTATGATGGAGTGTCTAGCAGAATATTAAAGTATTGTGCTGCACATGTTAGCCCTGTATTTAGCCATATTTGTAATTTTTCCTTTAGAAATGGTCAGTTCCCTAAGCAATTGAAGTACTCAGTAGTAAAGCCACTTTGTAAAAAGGGAGAAAGGGATAATGTAGATAATTTTAGACCTATTTCTATGCCATCAGTGTTTGCGAAAGTTATTGAAAAGGCTGTGTATGTAAGGATAATTGATCATTTTATATCACACGATTTGCTATCAAATGTACAGTTCAGCTTTATAAGTCGTTTAACAACTGAAAATGCTATATTCTCTTTTCTCTGTGAGATATTGGATGGATTAAACAAAAGGTTTTGAACACTTGGCATATTTTTTTATTTAACTAAGGTGTTTGATTGTGTTGAACACAAAATATTGCTCCAGAAGTTGGACCATTATGGAACACAGTAGCTCACAAGCATGAGTCACCTCTTACTTTAGCAACAGACAGCAAAAGGTCATTATTCACAATGTTGAGAATAAACGATATGCCCTCTAATATTACGGGTAACCCTAAAATATTTCTGTTTGCTGACAACACTAGCTTGGTAGTAAATGATGATGTGTGCATCATAGCCCAGTTTCAAATAGTGCAGTTCATGACCTAAGTTCATGGATTGTAGAAAATAAAGTAATGCTAAATCACAGTAAGACTCAGTTTTTACAGTTTCTAACACACAATTCAACAAAACCTGACATCTCAATTTCACAGAATGAGCATATGATTAGTGAAATTCAACAGTTCAAATTTCTAGGTGTTAAGATACATAGTAAACTGTCATGGAAAACCCACATTCAAGATCTTGTTCAAAGACTTAATGCTGCCATTTTTACTACTTGAATTGTATCTGAAGTGAGTGATCATTCAACATGAAAATTAGTCTACTTTGCTTATTTTCATTCACCTATGCCATATGGTATTATATTTTTGGGTAATGCTTCCCATTCTAAAAGGATACTTTGCCTCAGAAATGGGCAGTTCAGGCAATAAGTGGTGTAAGTTCATGAACATCTTGTTGACCCCTGTTCACGAGCCTGGGTATTTTGACATTGACCTCTGAATATATATATTCCTTACTGTCATTTCTTATTAACAATATTAGCTTATTCCGAAGAATAAGCAGCTTTCACTCAGTTAATACCCAGCAGAAATCCAACCTGAATTTGGATCAGACTTCCTTAACTCTTGCGCAGAAAGGTGTGCCGTATACTGCTGCATCCATTTTCAATAAGCTACCACTCAAATTCAAATATCTTAGCAGTAATCCATGAGCTTTCAAATCAAAACTGAAGAGTTTCCTCATGGGTCATGCCTTCTATTCTGTCGAAGAGTTCCTTGAACAATTAAGCTGATTCTTATTGTATTGTTGATTGTGTTTACTTAATTTTATGGACTGACTTTTTTCGGGTTCATCAACATTAATTTTTATCTGTTGTTACTTTTATGGTGTAATTTCATGTACTGACACGTTCCATGACCTTGGAGATTTGCTCCTCAATTTGGTGCTATGGAACTTGTCGCGTAAATAAAGCAATAAATAAATAAATATTATTATATATCTCTGCAACCCAAACTGATCTTCCGTGAGGTCACCTTGGACCAGTTTTTCCAGTCTTCTTTAAATAAGTCTTGCCCATATTTTGCAACCATGTCTTATTAAACTGATGGTTCATTAGTAATCATACCTTATTACTTTCTTCTTTCAATCAGAGGGTATTTTCCATATCCCATATATGTTGCACATAAGATGGAATAATTTTGTCATGGCTGGTTCTCCCAAGGTTCTCAGTAATTCTGTGGAAATTTCCTCTACTCCAGGAGACTGCTTAGGTCTTTCAATGTCCTGTCAAATTCTTCTGGCAGTATTGTATCTTACGCCTCATCTTCGCCTACTTCCTCTTCTCCCTCTATAGCATTGTCCTCATGTTTGTTTCCATTATATAGATCCTCTTTATTTTACTTTCGCCTTTCAGCTTTCCCTTCTTTGCTTTTAATGGCTTACTATCTGAGCTCTTGATATTAACACAGTTACTTTTATTTTCTTCAAAAGTCTCTTTAACTTTTCAGTAAGTGGCATCTGCCTTTCCCCTAGTTGTGCATGCTTCTGCAACCTTGTATTTGTTCTCTAGCCATTCCTGCTTTGCCATTTTGTACTTTCTGCCAATCTCACTTTGTAGATCTCTGTATTGCTTTTTGCTGCATTTTTACATTTTCTCCTTTCATCACTTAAATTCAATTCTTCTGTGTTATCCACAGATTCTTACTAGGCCTTGCCTTTTTCTCTATGTGATACTCTGCTGCCTCCCCTATTTCATTTCTCAAAGCTGGCCATTTGTCTTCTTTTGTATTCTCTTCCCTTGTTTCAGTCAAATATTGCCTGATGTAGCCTGTGAAACTATTAACAACCTCTAGTTCCTTTAATTTATCTCCTTAATATTCTACCTTTTGCTATTTTTTTCAGTTTGCATTCCATAGCCAATAACCAATAAATTATGCTAAGAGTTCACACTTGCACCAGGGAAAGTCTTACTTATAAAATCAGTCTAAAAACTTCCAATATCCCTAAGTCTCTTGCTTGTAATCAATCTTCTTTCCTGACTCATAAATCAAGTGTTAGAAATGATTAAACTATACTCTGTGCAAAATTCAACCAAGTGGCTTCCTGTATCATTACATTCCACCAGTCCCTGTTTTCTCACTTTTTTACCTTCTCTTTCTTTTCCTACTATCTCTTTTTGACTACATTTTTTAAGTCCTCAAGAAATTAATATATTCCAGGGTAGTAAATCACATATAAAACTTTGCAATAATTAGTAAAAACCAGTTTGCATTCAGAGAAGGTATCTCCACAACCAAAGCTATATTTTCATTTGCCAATAATGTTTTGGAATTCTTTGACAAGAAGACATTACCTGTGGGTGTACTTTGTGATCTGTCTGAGGCCTTTGACTGTGTCAATCATAGAATACTTATAGAGAAAGCATGCTACTATGGACTCTGAGGACAAATCAGCAGCTGGCTCGAATCCTAACAGAAAACAGAAAATAGCATTAGATGGTATCAATACACAGGTAGGAGGGGTAGAGTCCAACTGGTGAACAGTAAATTATGGAGTTCCGCAATGTTCTGTCTTTGGTCTCCTGCTATTTCTCATATATATATCAATGACCTGCCTTTGTCCTCAAACAAATCAAGCAACTTTACAATGTTTGCAGATGAGTATTGTGATAGACAATAAGACATCCTCTGACCTAGAATTAAATACCAACCAATTGCTTGAGGACATTCTGAATTGGTTCATAGTAAATTCTCTATCAATAAACGTCAGCAAAAACAATTACATTCATTTCCATTCTGGTCACAAAAGGCCACAGGAGATAAACATTCCACATGAGAGCCAGCAGATATGGAGAGTAGATTGTTTGAAATTCTTGGGAATATGTGTAGATAACAAGCTTAACTGGGAACAGTACACCCACCAAACCCCAAAAAGGCTTAGTTCAGCAACATTTGCCATCTGGATAATCACCAAAATTGGAGACACCAGTGTCTGAAAATCTGCTTTCTTTGGCTAGTTCCATTCACTTATGTGTTACAGAATAATCTTCTGAGGCAATTCACTGCTGTTGAAAAAAGTCTTTACAAGTCAGAAAAATGTTTTCCAAATTTTGTGTGGAGTGCTTACAAGAACCTCATGCTGCAACTTTTTTAAGCAAATAGGAATATTAACCACTACTCCACAATATCTTTTTTCAGCCATGATATTCTCACTTCACAATCTTTCTCAGTATGAAATGAATGAAACATGACATCATCATAATACAAGAAGGAAATGTGACATACACAGTCACCTGAAAAATTTACCTCTAGTGCAAAAAGGTGTAAAATATACCAGCACAAAAACCTTCAGTGCACTTCCAAGTAATATTAAGTGTCTAAAATACAATATTTAAAAGTATGCTAAAGCAGTTCTTGCTTGAAAAAAGTTTCAATTCTCTAGAAGAATTCTATAGGAGAGATAGCTAAGATTACTTACCATGTATTATTGTGTATTCCTGATTCAGTATATCTTGCTGCTTTAACTAGATTAATTGGTGTAAGTCAAGTAAATGGTCACTTTTACTTGGTAAAAAATTGTTTAAATAAGTTCTGAAGATTGTATCTTAACCCCTATTTGTGGCGTAATTAGGACTTACTGATTGTGTCACTTTATTATTTTTTTTTTTAATTTGTATTCTTAACCTTTGTTCATTGTCCTGATGGGAATGAATGTAATAATGAATTTACACTTTTGGCTCATTCCATATCCATGTGTTACCACACAAAAATCTATCTACAGAATACATATTGAAATAAATAAATAAATGATCTCTCTAGAGATAACCCCTTCACTGTTGTTGCACCTACAGTACGACTATCTGAATCACTGAGGCATGCAAGCCACTCAATCTTGGAAAGGTGCATAGTTAATGGGTGGGACATTTATCATACATGGACTGATATTTGTCTTTTATAGGAGAGTTGCATGCTTGAATTGAACATGTGTCTGGAGTTCTTATATTTGTTCACTGACAATAACAGGCACCATTTTTTGTCAGCATTCTTTATTATATTTCAGTGCCTTACAATTGTTTCAATTGCGAAGAGATAAATAGCATTTTACCACAAACAAAAAATGGAGAGTTCTTTGACTGATTTTATTTCACTCTGTCTAACAAGATACTGTACCTATATTGTCAGCTTACAGACTTCCAGTTGAACATTCTCCATCAGCCTGGATCTCAGTGCTTTCAGAAGCAGTTACTAATTCCTTACAGCTACACATATTCAGTTGTTAAATAAGCAGAAAACATATTTCAAGACTATCAAACCTATTATAATAAATACCTGAAATAATTTAGATATAACATGTGGTAAGCACATTAAACAACCAGAACAATTGAAAAACACTTAAATTTAGTGTAAAGAGGAAGAAAAGTTACTTTCTTTTTAATATAATGGAAGGAAACATTCCACGTGGGAAAAATTATATTGAAAACAAAGATGAGGTGACTTACCGAACAAAAGCGCTGGCAGGTCGATAGACACACAAACAAACACAAACACACACACAAAATTCAAGCTTTCGCAACAGACTGTTGCCTCATCAGGAAAGAGGGAAGGAGAGGGGAAGACAAAAGGAAGTCTGCTTGTGTCTGTATGTGTGGATGGATATGTGCGTGTGTGCGAGTGTATACCTGTCCTTTTTTTCCCCCTAAGGTAAGTCTTTCCGCTGCCGGGATTGGAATGACTCCTTACCCTCTCCCTTAAAACCCACTTCCTTTCGTCTTCCCCTCTCCTTCCCTCTTTCCTGATGAGGCAACAGTCTGTTGCGAAAGCTTGAATTTTGTGTGTGTGTTTGTGTTTGTTTGTGTGTCTATCGACCTGCCAGCGCTTTTGTTCGGTAAGTCACCTCATATAGTTACTTTCTTTTGTTATATATAGAAAATATACCATGAAAGTAAGATATTAAATGAACATAGCAATGAATCCAAGTGAAAGTGAGTTATACATAAAGCAACATTTCAAAAAGATGCAAAAATTACTTACGGATAAGTAGTTCTCCTCTAGATAGCAAAGTATTTTGCTGGCCTTTGTGGCATTTGTCAGTGTTGCATTTCAAGTTGAGATACTTTCCATACATTATTTTAATGAACAATAATGCTAGGAAAATTTTTAGGTATGCTGCAATGATGACTTTCCACAAGTTTGCATGAAAAGGAGCCAAATAAGTCCTCCATCCAATATACTGGCATTTAGGTTGTCTAATCAGCAAATGATAGCTGAAAATGATTACATTTGTTTAACTGCAGTCTGCTGTAAAACAGTTATGATAATAAATTATGCATTTACAGAGAATGCAATTTGTGCATACATCTAAAAATTTTAAAATCTTCAACAAGGTTTACACACATTACTCACAAACAACTACAAAGAATCTGTCAAATATGTAAATTGAAGGGGGATTGCTGCTGTAAGCTGCAGTGGCACATTAAGCAGAATCAGTGGTGATGTGTACCAGACCAGGATTCAATTCCAGGATCTCCTGTTTACTAGACAGGTGCAGTAACCACAGCAGCATCTGGGACACAGCTTTACTGCAAATGCATGGACTATCTCGGCACAACTCACAGCTGATACACACACCACTGAGTGCCACCTGTCTGCAGTCCCTGTCCATTATACTTCTGTTTGCTACTCAGAGATTGCCACAGCAGGTAGGATGTATTTGTGTATTCACACTGAAGAAAGGGGGTCCATTGCCCAGCTAGGCTTATCAATTATACAAATGCGTGGTGCCTGTCTGAAAGAACATACACCAGGCAGAATCCACAGCTGTGAAACATTATATGTAAATTGAAGGGGGATCACTGCTGTCAGATGCAGCAGGACATTAAGTGGAATCAGCGGCAACAAGCAAAAATGTGTACTGGACCGAGATTTAAACCTGGGATCTCCTGCTTGCTAGGCAGGTGCAGTAACCACTGCATTATCCAGGACACACATTTATCACAACTGCACTGCACTGCACATTTTGCCACACCTCACGACCAATCCACACTACCACCGAGCACCAAATATTCACAGTCCCTATCCACTATACTCACATCTGCTACTCAGAGATTCCCCACAGGAGGTGGGACGTATTTGTGCATTTGTACTGCCCAGCTAGGCTTATGACTGTGCATTCATATAACTAATAAGCCTAGCTGGACAATGGATCCCCTTTCCTCAGTGAAAATTCACAAATATGTGTTACCTCCTGTGGGAATCTCTGAATAGCAAACAGGAGTATAAAATGAGAGGGACTGCGATAGGTGGCACTCAGTGGGAGTGTGGATTGGCCATGAAACGTGCTGAGATAGTCCATGCAGTTGCGATAACGCTGTGTCCACGATGGGCCAGGGGTTACCACACCTGCCTATTAAGCAGGAGATCTGAGGTTCAAATCTCGATCCAGTACACATTTTCATTCATTGCTGCTGATTCCACCTAATGTCCCACTGCAGGTGACAGCACTGAACCCCCTTCAATTTACGTATAATGTTTCACAGCTGCATATTCTGTCTCGTGTCTGTTCTTTCAGACAGACACCATGCATTCATATAATCTGTCAAATTTTGTATGCTAATATGCCTAAAGGCTCAGGCAGATTGATCTGTGGGCAGCATGAACAGGAAATTAGCACACATAATTCTTTATATTCATACCCTGATCCATTATCAAATATTGGCCTGCTGAGGACCTTGGCTCATCTTTTCTTCTTTGCCAGTTTCTCTAAACAGTCAGTCGACATGGTGTCGAATGTATTTCACTTCCATCAACAAAGCAAAAAACGCAAATTTTGTAATATTAATGATCATATATACCTTCACAGACAGGGTGCACACAGCATTCTGTGCTAATGTAGCATGGTAAGGCAAACAGTTAAAACAGCAAAGGAGAGACAAAATAGACAGCAGTGATACACTCAACTGAAACAACAAAGAAAATCAGGTGTTATCAAGCACTGTTTTAGTTTACTCACAAAATATCAAAAAACAAAATGAGTATTTTTGTGCATTCTCCAAATTGTAAATGTTGGTGTCCCATGGAAACATTGTGATAAAAATTAATGGCCAGTCCTTCCACAAACCAAAATGAGAAAGAGAAATGGCATCTGCCAGAGCCAGCCTCGCCATTGCAAGCCTAAACATTGAGGGAATCACCAAAAATAAACAACAAATACTGTCATATCTTTGCCATACACATAAATGGGATATACTGTGCCTACAAGAAACACACCATGACAAAGGAGAGACAAGACCACAAATAAAGGGAATGCACTTAGCTGTAGAATCTCCAGGCTCTCAGGGTGGCAGTGGAATATTCACAAAACCTAATATTTTTGTAATATTGGAAAACATGATCAAATGTAACACTCCAAAGCTACAAACTAATGACTGCAGCATGTTCACTGTAATGTCTATATACAGACCCCCGGGAGAGAAGCGCAGCTTGATGCTACTCCAAAACTTCCATGAGCAGAAAGCACAGTTCCTAATAGTAGACTAACTGTCACAGCATCACATGGGGCTACAAAGAAACAGATGACATTGGCCACATATTGAAACAATGGGCTGAAGCAAAAAATTTATAATTGTTACATGACCCAAGATTACCTTCCTCCTTTAATTGCAAAATATGGAAAGGTGGTTACAACACTGACATCCGTTTCATCCGCGTATGATCAACACTTGAAAATTCTTGTATGAGACCATCCCAAAAACACAACACTACACAACTGGAATCCAGACATATGCTGCTGTCAGAACAATACTATTCTGAAGAAAATTCAGTTTTTAAACAGCCAAATGGGTAGATTATGCTGAAAATTTTGATGGAGAAATAAAGAAACTCATACTAGTAACAGAAAACTATAGAAGTTTCATAGAGATTCTACAAAAACTTCCAAGTGACATACAGCGTGAGGTTGCAAGCAATATTGTTTCTGCAGGCCTGACAGTTGAATCAAAGGAAAAAGACTATCTTGTGCGGAACTGCACTAGTGGATATTCTGAGTGAAATGAGACAGAGAAAGCAGATTGAAACCCTGGAAATAATGGACATTACACTACCCATAATAGCAGAATGATCTGAGCTTGGTAAAGAAAACTCTACTGTGATCTCGAGTCAGTCAAATAATCATCAAGAATATCATACATCTGTGCTGCCTATGAACTACTCCTAAATAGAAAATTCAACAAAAGATGTTGGAAGATCAAAATCAATACATGGCCATATCAAGAATCAAATAACTTTGTTGTCCTATTTACCTTAAAATAACTCAACCTAGGACCAAACTCAAGCCAAATGATGGATCCTGCACCATATCAACCACTGCCTCAAGACATGCAAGCAGGGACGTCGACTCCATGGGTGCTCCAGTGCTCACGAAACCCATAGTAGTTTTTTGGGGTGCTCAGCACCCACACAAAATTGGAAAGGAAGATAAAATAGAATAAATAAAAAAAAAACAGAAAAATTTGGAAATAATTAAAGCTGTTAATTGTCCCAATGCTTACATCATGTTCTCGCACTGGGACATGTAAGTATAGCCTAGTGCTTCACAGTCCTCCAGAAACAACTAATAAATGCTTGGTGCCACTCTCTCAGAAAACATCATGAAAGTTTCTGAACATTCCACCTATGGGCAACAGCCAACAGAGATTTTAATCACCTGCTTTATGTTGATAGATATTCATTCACTCTGTAGCACTCTTTATGGAGAAGTAAGTTTTAGTTTACATTTTTTATTGTGTATTACAGTATCACTTACAGTTATTTACTATTACAAATTATTTTCTTTATTTCTTTGTTGTAGTTTGTATTCATAATGAATAAATTCATTGTTCACTTGTCAATGAAGAAAAGTTGTTTGGCTATGACATTTGAAAAGATTGGTTCAGGTGGCTCCAATTCAGTTGCTGCATTGAATGAAGCAAAGAAAGCTGGTCATGTTGGTGGTGCCCGTTCATTTCAAAAACGGTGGAAAAAACAAATATAAGTGGATGTTACAGATGAAGAAGTGTGATGTAGAGAAATGAGTTCCTCTACTAGGCCTTTTGCAAAGAAAACTGAACAAGACAAAGTTGTGATAAAAACATTCATTGCAGTCAGGTTTTCTTCTTGGAAGAAAGCATTAGAAATGTTTACTTGTCATGAAAAGTCTCATTACTTATATCTTGCTATAGCAGCAAAGATGAAATTGATGAAGGTGTGAATGTGAAGTGTTTAATGTCTAAGGGTAATGAGGGAGAAATTAAGTCTGTAAGAGTAGCTCTGTTGATAATGTTATCTTCACTGTGTTATCTCATGGTGCAGGGGTTAACAATTTGTGCTCACACAGATGAAAATACTAATTAAAATGGTTTGTCAGAGTTAGTTGATGAAGGTAGCTCTGATTTGTCCTCTTGGCTTTTGTGTATGAAGTACAGATGCTGTTTGCATGACATACCAGAATAAATGAAGTAGGTTATTTTATAGCTAAAAAATCTTAAACAATTTGATAAAGTTTGTAAAATAAGTACTATTTGATAACTGTGGATGAAACTAGAATCTACTACAGCTGAAGTTTTGTTGACAATTATGGATCTTCTCACTCATTTCTCTCTAGATATCAAGTCATGGAGTGGTATTGAGCATTTTTTCTGGCTTGCAAGCAAAAATCAGAGAAACAGAGCAAAAAGTTCTGCATGTTTGTGCGCCAACCAAAAATTACCTCTTCGTTATGGTAAAGTGTGAAGTAAGAAATTTTGAAACAAAGCTTTGTATTTTGGACTCTTTGTAAGACTATGGTGCTCTTCCATTATATACTGTATATACTCATCTATACTCGCGTCTTTAGAGACAATTGCAAAATATGCAAACTAGCCAATAATCCAAGTTAGCTATTGTTCTGTGTTTCAAGAAAGAAATACCAGTCTGGTCAAAGTACTTCATTAAGTGTTATAGCAGATTCTGTAGTCCTAGTAATCACTATGAGTTTTTTTTAGCCCAGTTCAATATGTGGAACTGGTCTCAGCAGATTATGATGTGTGCCAAGGTATCTACAGTAAGGCAATGATCACAGTGTGGGCTCTGCTTCAATTTAATCTTGTACAGTTTTTCACCTGTGGAGACTTTATCGTTTACTGTGTCATACCATGTGGACACTACTCTGGAGTGGAGGAAGGGATTGTTAATATTTTTTCAGACATTTCTCCAGTTGACTGCTGGATATTTTGCTTCCATGGGGTTTGGCTTATGGTGTCTTGTGAGGTGGGAATAGGTTCTTATAGTGTTAAGCTGCTGTGGAATATCTTGAATATAGCTCATCTCCAGGTTGTAAGTCCAGATGTAGTTGAGTTGAGTGCTGATGTAACCAACATTGACTGGAGCGTTTTTGCTCATTGGGGCTAACCTGTCAAATAATGTTTTTGTAATTGTCAGATGGGGTGTCTGCAGTATTTTGTGGATATGGTCCATATATATTGCAGTGCATTGTTTCTGGATGTCTTTGACACCCAGACCTCCAGTGGGGTGGGTTAGTACTGTGGTTGGCATGGTGACTTTAAAGATATTTCCACTCCAGCTGAACCAATATACTGCAGCTAAATTCTTGTGCGCTATATCCTTGGGTACTGGTAACACTGCTGCAATATGATATATTTTGCTTAGGGCATAGCTGTTAAAAACTCTCTGTATCCAATTTAGCATTCTCGTTTTGTGTTCATGGAGACTAACCCTGAATATATTGAGTTTATGGTCCCAGCTTGCATCTCTCGTGAATTGGGCATTAAAATCATACCTAAATGGTTCATCTTCCTGGTCCTTTGTAGCCATGTTATTTGAATGTTCTCCATATGGGGTCTGACAGATAAAATTTTTGATTTGTGTTCATTGAGTTTGGCTCCAGGAGAAGTGATGTAAGCATGGATTATTTGTTGAACAATTTGAATTTCTGGTCTCATGTTAACTATTACACTGATATCATCATCGTAAGTGTGACACATGGTGTTTGTACTGAACACCTGTAGACTTAGCAACCTGTGATGCAGGTTTAGCAGTAATGGTTGTAAGGCAATTGCGTACAGTGTCAAAGAAAGAGGGCATCCTTGTCTCACTCATTGCTTAATTGGGACTGGTGAACTTGGTTGGCCATTAATTTTGATTTGAGAGAAGGTTCTGACTACACATTTGTGTATGTTCTGAATAAAATGAGCACTGAACCCCATCCGTTGCATTATGGTTAGAACAAAGTGGTGGCTGGTGTGATCAAATACCTTACCAAATCTAAAAACATGAGACCAACATTACATTTACATAGCCATGACAGATTTATATTATTGCTATATTCACATAATGCATTTGACACAGATCTCGCTGAGACAGAACTCATTTGATAAGGATCAAGTCCTTTGGCAGTACTAACTTCATTCTACTATTTATGAGTTGAGTGAAGATTTTATAGTTGGAATTGAGTAGAGGTAGTGGTCAAAAATACTGCAGTATAGTGCTACGTGTTTTTTTGGGGATCAGGACAATCAGTCTTTCTGTAAACTGAGATGGCATCTGCACATTTCCCAATAATTCATTGCATTATTTGGTAAACTCTGGTCCTATGACATTCCAAAAGCAAGTATAAAATTCTATGGATAGGCTATCTAAACCAGCCAATTTCTTTGTAGATGAATCTTTGATTAACGCAAATACTTATTCATCAGTAATGTTGGCTACAAGGTCAGCATTGTCACTCAGATGGGATATGGATTAAATGTAGGATAAAATGGCTCTCTTGCTATCGAATCAGTTGCTGACTCAGCTTAAAAATCTGTACAGTGTTGCACCACATAGTTTTTTTACTGCGACTTATTTATTGTATTCATTCCCCTGTTCATCCATGAGAGTGTGGAGTAACTTTTGTTTACCTCTCTTGGCTTCCTGGATCATGTGATGTACAGACGTATTCTCCTGCATCAGTTCAGTTGGAGAAAATGCTCTAACTTTTTTCTCCCCTAGAGATTGTCATACCAACACTGTGATTTTTGCTTTAGTGTATTTCATTCTAGAGCTGTTTGCTATTAATCCCATGGGATCATCATATAGTTCATGGAGGCATAGAAAATTATACTCAAAGGTGTGTTTTTGCCAGTACGCTTACATGAGACCATGTCATGTGGTACATGTTTTTATCTGCGGTTTTACAGACTGTAGCCACCACATGGTGCATGTTGGATATCTGGATTGCATCCAAAGGCATCATTGCCGTGTATCATGGATCTCTTGTTTCAGTTCTGTGTCCTCAAAGAGTGACACATTTAGCTGTCATATGCCCCTTCCCAGTAATATTTTTTGTTTAGTGTGCTGCACAGTTATATGAAACGTGCAGTGATCTAAGAAGTTAAGGGGCCAAATTTTGCAGTCAATTGCATTATGAATAAAGCCTTTCATTACATACAGCCTGTCTAGTCTGCTTTCTGAATGACTGGATATGTATGTGTATCCTTGGGTGTGAGGATGGAGATGGCACCGACTGTCTATCATATCTAGTCCTTTAGTTAACAACAACAGCTCTTTGCAAAAGTTGAAATTCATGACTTGATCTTCTGGATGCAATATGCAGTTAAAATCTCCACTCAAAATTATGTGCAACTGAGAATCCGTTATTAACGAAACAGTTTCATCCCAGAAACAGGTTGCTCCTTGCTTGCTTTCTGCTGGATCTGGAGGGAGCATATACACTAACAAGAAATAGATCATATGTTTTTGCAGTTATCACTCATTCAGATTCAAGTATAGCTTGTGATGTACATAGTATACCGTGTTTGAACAATATTCCTATTCCACATTCATTGCCTATGTTCAAGATTGCCTCATGTCTATACACACCCACTATTTTCATCATAACTACCTCTTGTATCATTGCTATGTGAATGTTGGCAGCATATAAGTAGTCCTTCAGTGGTTCTAACGTTACATCAGAAATTATTTTGTTCACATGGAGTGTGGCAATTTCATATGCCTGCACCATTTGGTAATACTCCTAATCACATTCAGTATCATCAGACCATGCAGTCCCCTTATCAGGTCCACTGTGGTCAACTGTTTCCATCGGTTCTTCAGTTCAAGGGGCTAGGTTCATATGTACTTCTTCATTTGTGTTTGGGATGTCTGTTTTTCCAATGTCTACCTCATCTTGCTTTCCACTTCGATATGTTTTGAGAATTTTTTTGGTACGTGAGAGTGTTTGCTCCAGTTCTTGAATCTCTTCAGGGCTCTGTTTACATGTTTGCCATTTAGGTTTCACCGGCTGCTGTCTGATGTTGTCTTTCTCAGTAATCTTCAAATCTTCTAAGAGGGTGGTGTCTCGAGTCAAATTGTCACCCATGCTCTTAGTGGATGTTGGTTTCAATAGAGAAATTGGTTCACTATGAGGTTGCTCATTCAGGGTTGGTTCTTGCTTAATGTCATTCTCAACAGCAGGGGAATTGGAGAATTTGCTGTGGTTCCCAATATCTTTCGAGGTCTGCTGTGTTGAAACCCTTACAGCTGTCATGATTTTCTTAGGTTTGGGTGGTTTCACTTCTGTTGTATCAGTGATAGCACTATGGGCTTCTGCTTGGATTAGATAGTTATCTGTGTTCTCATTAGGGCTTTGGATCAGGACATAGCCTCAGGCAGCCATAGCATAAGTTGCTGGCAGTGAAGTCATACCTGGTGCTCTCAGTGCCTCACTGCCCTGCAGCTGTGCCACTCGCCACTGTAAACACTCAGCTCAAACGTGGTTGGGAGAGTTGCACGCCACACATGTCTTCAACTGGCCATAATATATAACAATGCCTCTCTAACCACAGACGCTGATGTATGATGGTACACATTTGTGCAAGTCGACCTTTAATTGTCTCAATCCGTTGAGCACTTGTAGTCTGCATGCATGGGACAACTGTTTGGCAACATTACTGAGAACTTTCCAATACAGTTCTATCACTAGATTTATCTGTTCCACTGGTACTTTGAATAGCAGTTCAAACATCCTGATTGTCTGTATCCCAAATCCTGCACGTGTTATGATGACTTAGCCTACATTTCCGTCAAAACGTTTAAATTTCATAATTCCTCTGCAAGACTCAACTTCTTTGTCACAGAAGTTAGCATTCTTCAATTTGACAAAAACAATGCTGCTCAATATCAAAAGATGCATTCCAATGATATCCTCTGAATCAAGTTTCACTTTGTATTCTAACCAATCTTCGATTTCGTGTAGCTTGGGTCAGGCGTAATTGTGATCAAACAATAATTTCAAAGTATCTTTTCTGTTCAAGTGGGCCATCATGGCATCATATTTCAGATTTCAATAAGCGTAGAAATTTCTGCAATGCTGCAAGAAGCACTGTGACTTACCATGATGAAGCACACCAGACTGAGGCACAGAAAACACAGAGCGCACGTCTGCACAGCATGGCTGATGCAGTGAGACTGTATGAATTAAGACACAAAGGAATTACAGACATTTTCCGTGAATGGGCATTCATTTAAATCAATTGGGAAAGTTGAAAATTTGTCCTGGACGGGGATTCAATCCCAAATCTTCCGCATACTAGGCACATGCTCTGACCACTAAGCCATACAGACACGGTGGTCATTGCAACTGCATGGACTACCCTAGCATGCCTCCTGCTGGACCCAAATTCTCAACTTATCCACACACTACTAACATAGTGCCCCTTGCTCATTATCCTCATTACTTGCAGCATTTTACTGATTCCCATAAGAGGTTGAGCTCCTTGTGCATCTGCACTGAAGAGATCATTTTATATCCTTACCTTAATTATACATATGTGGTGTCTGTTCTTCTGGATATCTCTGAATCAGTAACTGGTGAAATGCCACGAGTAATGACAGCAACGGGTAATGAGCATTACATTAGCTGTATGTGGATAAGTTGAGTATTTGGGTATGATGGGAGGCATGCAAGGATAATCTGCACAGTTGTATTGACCAATGTGTCCAGAGGGCTTAGTGGTCAGAGCATCTGCCTGGTAAACAGAAGATCTGGGTTTGAATTCCAGTCTGGCACAAATTTTCAACTTTCTCCATCGATTTAAATCAATGTCCACTCACAGCCAGTGTCTGTCACTCACAGCCAGTGTCTGTAATTCCTTTGTGTCTTAATTCTAGTGTATTGTGGATTACTCTTGTGTTAATTAATTATTGCAGAAAAAGAGTATAATAAACAATAGTTTGTTTACCATTTTCAAGTGTTGCTCATTCAAAGATACCTGAGACTTGATTTTCAGGACAGTTAGTTTTCAACATTTGTGGACTGCGGTTTAGAGCATCCATATTGATTTTCAGAAGTTGGCACCCCTGCATGCGGATACCATGCCAAAGATGTGGAGAAAAACAAAGGCAGTAGCGCTATTAAATTAAGACAAATACCTGGAATCCCCAAAGATCTATTGCCCAACATTGCTCTTGTGTCACCTATACAAACTATATGAGCAATGGATACTGAATCTCCTAGTAGGAATTGTAGCCCCAAAGCTCATCCATCAATAGGTCAGTTCAGACTAGTAAAATCTTGTGCCAGTCCACTATTGCCCTTTACTGAACATGTGGAGGAAGGATAGGAAAATAAACAAATAACAGGACTAGCATTGGTTGACCTAAGCTCTGCATATGACACCATGAACAATAGGTTGCTTACAGTAAAATTGTATGGCACACTCATAGATTATCAGCTTGTAAAAAGTCACTATATTATGGCTGAAAAGTAGAGTGATCCCTTTCATATTGGAGGGCAAAAAGGGATGATAAAAACAGGAGAAAAGTGGTTTACCTGCCACCCCCCTCCCCCCTCTCCAACACCCAACCTACTCTTCAACCTGTATACCAATGACCAACCAACACCAGGTTACATGACCCATTTCTTGTATGCCAGCAATACGGTCATCACATCTCAAGAAGAGTTTTGGAGAAATAGGACAAAACCTGGAACATGCTCTAAACATCATGTCAGTGTACTACAAGGAACACTCCATTAAACCAAATCCCTCAAAGACAGAAGTCAGCTCCTTCCATTTTCCCTGAAAACAAGCAAACAGAAAGCTGAATGTATTCCAGAATGACGTCACCCTGGAAAACACAGGTAAACTGACGTACCTGGGTGTCACACCAAACTGGTCATTGACATACAAACATCATTGTGAGAATACCCATCATAAAGATGCACCAAGAAATAACTCAATGAGAAAATTGGCTAACAACAAACTGGAAACTAGACCAAGGTGCTAGAACCACAGTTGAGACACTGTTCTTCTCTACAGCTTTTCGCAATGTTGTCCATATTCGTATGTGCCAATAAGTTCAATGTAAGCCTAAGTGAAACATGCTGACTTATAATTGGCTGCATGAAATCTATGCCACTCAATAAACTATACACAGTGACCAGACTAAGGGCCCCACCTCCCATTGAGCTGCTCACAAACATACTAAGAAAGTAAAGTAAGTACCAATAAGAAGTAAAACTAGCCTATAATTTATCAACAGCCCCTTAAAGATGGCAGCAAAATTTATTGTCTCAACCTGATAGATTGTCTAACTTAAACTCCAATTAAAAGTTCTGTTATGACAAAAGGTATACCACCAACAGTATCTCACAATCTGATTGAAGTTAAGGAAGATACTGCACATAACATCACAGCTTGTAGCAGCCGAACATGTTTATAAGGCTAGCTATTGAAATATTGTATCAAAAATGGAACTGTCATCTCAGTTGCTCATACAAGAATATAACCTACTATTGAACGAACAGTTCTTTAGTTCCCTCTTAAATTCTGCTGTATTTCCCACAACAATTAGTCAATTTACACTAGAAGTAACAACCTAGCAATATTGCTTTACACGAGTGTGTAGCACAACTTATGCAAATAACACCCAACATAATGATTTTCATGAATGTATTGATTTCCAGTTTCCCACATGCATTCTTCATCTTCACCAGCAATTAGTTATTAAGTAATGAGTAGTAGATCACAAGCTTCACAAAACCAAGTGTATATTTTTGCAAGGTGACATAAAATGTAGGATCTTTGATAAATGAATTATCAAAAGAGGATTATTTAATGGCAACAGATAACACACAAATCTGACCTGGGTCAGATCTACAACATTGAGAGTGTCCTTGTAAAAGTATCCCCTGCAGTGATATTTTGATTCTACTCCTGTTTGAATATGTTGTGGTTGATCTTACATGAAAAGCTCTATGAAATGGATCTGTATCTACATCTACATGATTACTCTGCAATTCGCACTAAAGTATTTGGCAGAGAGTTCACAGAACCACTTTCAGGCTATTCCCCTGCTGTTCCACTCTCGAATAACACATACAAAAAATGAACAACTAAATCTTTCTGAGTGAGCTCTGATTTCTCTTACTTTATGATGACGGTCATTACTCCATATGTGGATGGGGGTCAACAAAATATTTTGGCATTGTCGGAGAAAGTTGGTACTTCATGTAAGACTCCCATTGCAATGAAAATTGGCATGGTTTAATGAATGCTACCCTAACTTCCTTATCACATGTGTGACACTCTCTCTCCTGTTCCACAATAGCACAAAATGAGCTGCCCTGCTTTGAACTTTTTTGATGCCCTCCATCAATCCTATCTAGTATGGGCCCCTTACCACACAGCAATGCTCCAGAAGAGGACAGACAAGAATAGTGTAGGCAGTGTCTTTAGTAGATTTGTTGCATCTTCTATCATCACTAGATATTTAGTTGAAACTACAAACTTTAAGTTTGTGTTATTTATCATGTAACTGAAATTTAATGGACATATTGTATTACTCATGAGGAGGAACCCACACATTTTATTGTTTAGGATCAATTTCCATTTTTCACACCATGCACATATCTTGCCTAAATTATTTTGGAGTTTGTTTTTGTCTTTTTATGAATTTGCTAGATGGTAAATGACAGAATAAGAAGGCTGTTTGGATTGTCTCCTAAATCATTTATATAGATTAATTACATCAGAAGTGAAGGTGTATATATGAAGAGGTGAAATTCCCCCATGATTGCTGAAGAGAGGCAGCAGCATTTCAAGGTGTTGCAAAGGCAACAGCCTGCATGATGACTGATCAAGTCCTGTAACATCAGCCAAAATATATTTTCTTGGCAGGTACTGTGAACAGTTGAAAGTAAGGGAAACTACAGCTGCTTCTCTTTTGTACCAAGAACATGTTGCTGTACTGTATGGTTGAATGATGATGTCATCTCCTCAGGTAAAGTATTATAGAGGTAAATTATCCCCCCCCCCCCCCCCCATTTGGATCTCTGGATGGGGACTATTCAGGAGGAAACGTCATGAGGAAAAACAAAACACATCCTTCAGGTCAGAGCATGGTATGTTAGATCATTTGCCTGGGTAGGTTAAAAAAGGGAAATGGAAAGATTGAAGTTCGATGAATAGGAATTAGTGAAGTGCAGTAGGCAGAAAGAACATGGCTTTTGGTAAGGTCAGTACAAGGTTATCAACACAAAATTGGATAGGAATAATGTAAGAGTAGGTCTAATAATGAAGAAGAAAGTAGAAAGGTGGGTAAGCCACTATAAACAGCACAATGAATGCATTATCATAGCCAATATAGACATAAATCCAACAATCACCACAGTAGTACAAGTACATATGCCGACTAGATCTGCAGATGATGAAGAGACTGACAGAAAGTATGATGAGATAAAGGAAATTGTTCTGATGATGGATGACTGGAATTCAGTAGCAGGAAAAGGAAGAGGAGGAAAAGCAGTGGGAGAATATGGACTGGGGGAAGGGAATGAAAGAGAAAGCTACCTGGTAGAATTTTGCACAGAGTATAATTGAATCATAGCCAATACTTGGTTTAAGAATAGTTGTAACAAGGCCCTGGGAGTAGAAGGTATTCTGTCAGAACTACTAACAGCCTTGGGAGGGCCAGCCATAACAAAACACTTTCATCTGGTGTGCAAGATGTATGAGACAGGCAAAATACCCTCAGATTTCAAAAATAATGTAATAGTTCCAATTCCAAAGCAAGCAGGTGCTGACATGGGTGAATATTACCAAACTATAGATTTAATAAGTCATGGCTGACCTTGGGAGCCCTATGACTTATCTTAGAAGATGGGTTAAGAAAAGGCAAACCTACATTTGTAGCATTTGTAGGCTTAGAGAAAGCTTTTGACAGTCTTGACTGGAATACTCTCTTTCAAATTCTGAAGGTAACAGGGGCAAAATACTGAAATTGAAAGGCTATTTACAACTTGTACAGAAACCAGAAGTCAGTTATAAGAGTCAAGGAACATTAAAGGGAAGTAGTGGTTAAGAAGAGTGTGAGACAGGGTTGTAGCCTATTGCTGATGTTAGTCAGTCTGTTCGTTGGGAAAGCAGTAAAGGAAACAAAAGCAAAATTTGGAGTAAGAATTATAGTTCAGGGAAAAGAAATAAAAGCTTTGAGGATTGTTGATGGCATTGTAATTCTGAAAGAGACAGCAAAGGAATTGCAAGAGCAGTTGAACGGAATGGACAGATATAAGATGTTTATCAACAAAGCAAACCAAGGATAATTGAATGTAGCCAAATTAAATTAGGTGATGCTGATGGAATTAGATTAGGAAACTTAAAGTAGTAGATGTGTTTTTGTTATTTAGGCAGCAAAAAAATTGATGATGGACAAAGTAGAGAGGATGTAAAACACTATCAAGAATAGTGTTTCTGAAAAAAAAAAAAAAAAATAAAGAAATTTGTTAACATCGAACATAGGGTTAAGTATTAGGAAGTCTTTTCTGAAAGTATTTTCTTGGGGAGTAGCCATGTATGGAGTGGCACTGTCAAGAAAAGTGTTTATGAAGAAAAGAAATTTGTTAACATCAAATATAGAGTTAAGTGTTAGGAAGCCTTTTCTGAAACTACTTTAATGGAGTGTAGCGATATATGGAAGTGAAACAAGGATGATAAACAGTTTAGGCAAGAAGAGAATAGAATCTTTTGAAATGTGGTGCTACAGAAGACTGCTGAAGATGAGATGTGTAGACCATATTACTATTGAGGTGGTACTGAGAAGCATTAGTGACAAAAGAAATTTGTGGCACAACCTAACTAGAAGAAGGGATCAGCTGTTATGACACATTCTGAGTCAACAAGAGATCACCAGTATAGCATCTGATGTAAGTGTGGAGTGCAAAAATTGTAGAGGGAGACCAAGAGATGAATAGAGCAAGCAGACTCAGAAGGATGTAAGTTGCAGTACCATAGTTATTTGGCTTGCACACAATAGAGAGGCATGGAGAGCTGCATCAAACCAGTCTCCAGACTGAAGACCACAATACCACAAGAGGGTTGTAAATTTGGAACATGCCTAGGGACACTAGAAGATTTTAGACTGATTATATAATGGTAAGACAAATATTTCAAAACTAGATTTTACCTTAATTGGTTGGTTGTGAACTGCAGGTGGAAACTAAAGAAAATACAATAGGATAGTAAATTAAGGAGATGAACACGTATAAATTGAAGGAACCACAGGTTGTTGAGACTTTTCACAGGGAGTGTTAGACAATGTTGTACTAAAACAGATGAAAGGAATACAACAGAAGGTGAATGGATCACTGTGAGAAATGAAACAGTGAAAGCAGCAAAGGCTCACATAGGTAAAAAGACAGGACCTAGCAGATATCCTTGGATAATTAAGAAGATACTGAATTTAATTGCAAAAGGATAGATTATACAAATGAGGCAGTTGAAGGGGAATACAGAGATCTAAAAAATGATATTGACACAAAGTGCAAAAAGATTAGACAGGAAGGGGTGGAGGATGAATGTAAGGCTGTAGAAGCATACATAACAAGAGCTGAAGATAGATGCTGCCTAGGAATATTAAAGAGACCCTTGGAGTAAAGATAACCACCTGTATGAATATCAAGAGCTCACACAGCAAACCAGTGCTACACAAAGAAGGGAAATATGAAAGGAGGGAAATCAACTTGAAGACAGTATTGTAGTAAGCCAAGAAGAAACACATTAAAATGAGTTGGGAGGTATGATAAAGTGAGAAGAATTTGACAGAACACTGAAAGACTAAGTGAAAACAAGGCTCCAGGAGTACCCAATGTTCCCTCAGAATTATTGAGATACTTCTGGGAGCCAGCCATGACAGAATTATTCTACCTGGCGTGCAAGATATATGAGACAGGCAAAATGCACTCAGACTTCAGGAAGCATGTAATTTTTATTTGTTTATTCACCCGTGGATCACTGTCAAGAGCAATACTGTCTGTGTCAGTATACAGTCACAATTCCACCTACTGTGCAAATTACAACTTGAGCAAATATATTTTTATTTTACAACAGACTTACACATATACATGAAATAATTAACAATAAAATATGCAAAACTAAGTTTTTAATATTAACTTAATTTATTAGATGTTGACAAATTCACTTGATGCCTTCCTGAGAAGAAACAGTATAAGCAGCAATTGAGAGATTTATACCAAATAAATTAACAAACAATGGAGCTGATCCTACATGGTATACAAAACAGGTCAGAACACTGTTGCAGAAACAATGAAACAAACATGCCAAATTTAAACAGACGCAAAATCCCCAAGAGTGGAGATCTTTCACAGAAGCTCAAAATTTAGTGCAGACTTTAATGCAAGATGCTTATAACAGTTTCCATAACAAAACTTTGTCTCTAAACCTGGCAGAAAATCCAAAGAGATTCTGGTCATATGTGAAGTATGTTAGCGGCAAGAAACCATCACTAAAGATTATATTATAGCGTATCTATTAGATGAAATTTGTGGGTTAAAACCAAAAAATGATGAACTTAAACAACAAAACCAACAGTACAAATCTCCACTGTACAGTTATGTGGTAACAGAAAATTTGACTAGTAAAAATACAGGCAACAGGACCAGTAAACATTGTCAAAAATGCCAGAAGACTGTGAGAAATAGTGTTGAGTGCATGGAATGTGGAAACATATTTCATTTTTGATATGGTTAAGTAGACCCCTCACTAAAGGGACAGGAGATAATCATAAAAAACTGGAATTGTGATGAATGTAGGTTGAAAACTATTAGGCCATAAGTATGTAACATACCCGATTATAATGGACCTGAAGATAATGAAGTTCACACAATCACATCTGAAGCCAAACACATGAAGCAGAACAACATGGATTGTGGCACGAAAAGTGCAGATGAATTTAAATAATCACATAAAACCCACAGCAAAAAATCTTGGAGCAGCCCAGATTTGATGATGTCTCTTTTGAAATTGAATAGAACAAACAATGTATCAAATGCAACAGATAAAGAACAAGATGGAACACAGAGTCAGGAAATACATAGAGAAAAAACAACACACACACGACTCTACTCTAAAGGTTTAGGAAGAGGAATGGCTACAAAAACAAAGACCCTGACAACTCAAAAAACCATTAAAATTGAAGGCATAGTGAAACCAGGAGCAAGATTCAACCAGACCCTCACCAACACTGAAGATTGCAGTAATTTGTCAAGGAGTGACTCTGCAGTTCTTATAGGTGGTTCCAATTATGTATACCATAATGAAACAGTTGCAGCTACAACAGCTCTGAAGACAACACTGGGCAGGTTAACAAACACAAATGTTATATTATTTAAAATACATCATTGTTACAATTTAATTACAATTATTGTGTAAACAGAACAATAACCAAAGCTAACAAGTATTTTGAAACAATTTGTAAACAGTTTAAAAATGTAAAGCTTTTAGATATTAAGGAATGTATCATTTGTAGCCATGAACCCTCTGACAATTGTAACTGCTTAAGAACTTTTCATACAAGACTTGGTCAAGGCCTAAGTGGAATAGGAAAGACACTGCTGGCCCAAAAAATACTTCGTATGGTAAATAACAAATTATCTTGTATCAGCAATTAGGAACATATGTCTCAAAACTCAGAACCAGATCAGCGAAATGCATAAGGCTGACCAAGCCTGAAATGTGTCAGACTTGGTCAAAACATGAAGAGGTCACTAAGGTGAGCTTTGCACCAAATCTAGGTGGCTTGACTATGCTGTATCAGAATGTAAAAGGACTAGGCAACAAAATGTGTGAGCTGGAAGTAATTTTAAACTGTAATCTTAAGGAGGTTTCTGTGCTGTGTATCAATGACCACTGGCTTCAGGACACTCAGATTTATGCAGGAAATATACAAGACTTTGACTTAATAAGTAGCTTTTGCAGGGAAACTAATGTGGAGGTATATACATCTATGTTAAAAGTAATGTCAAATCTAAAGAGGTAAGACTTAGCAAGGTGAAGTGTGCATATAAAGATTTTGAAAGTTGTATTTGTGAACTTACCGACTGTCAAACTATCATTGCTTGCATCTATGGTTCCCAGTTCTTGATGACTCTAACATTAATTTTAACAAAAGTAATAAGAACAAGGTACAATTATTAAATCTGTTTAACACATACAACACGTGACCTACTGTGCAGGAAATTACCAGATATGGGGATGGGCCTGAAACAACACTTGATCAGATATTTACCAATAAACAAAGCTGTGAGTACAATATTAAAGTAACAGATAGACGCTTTTCTGACCATATGGCTTTAAAAATGATGATGAGGAATGAGAACAATAAGAAATGCACAGTAACCGAAAAATATGAACAATGAAAAGATTATTAATGCAAACAACATAAGAGTATTTAACAGTATGCTAAAAAGGGTGCAGAGGGGCATAGAACCAACTGTTGATGTAGACAAAATGTATGACAGTTTTCTCGCTCATTATAAATATTGCTACAATGCAGCATTCCTGTTAAAAATAATTAAAGTCAGTGAGAAGACAAATACATGTGTAACACAAGGGATTAAAAAACCTAAGCAAACATGCTAAAATAAATACAACAATAAAACCATACTCCAGGAAATATAGAAGGGTCTATAGGAAAGTTTTACAGGCAGCAAAAAGGCTAAGCAATATTTCATACATTAACAAGGGGAGCAATAAAGCAAAATCGATTTGGAAGGTTATAAACAATAGCATAGGAAAATGTAAAACCAAGACCCACCTAGTAACAGAATGTGAAGTTAGAAATGCTATTAATAAACTAAAAAATAAAATGTCTTGTGGTATTGACAGAATTCCAGATCAGGTAATCAAACATAGTTCTATCAGTATAGATGCTCACCTAACTGACATTATTAATATTTATTTCAAGACAGGGCTGTTCCCATCAAAACTAAAATATCTCCATAATAAAGCCACTTCACAAAAAGGATAGTACCACTGACATAAATAATTATAGGTCAGTATCATTATTGTCAGGTTTCTCTAAAGTAATTGAAAGAGTAATGAATGAAAGGCTAGCTGACTTGCCGAATAAAAATAAAATACTGACTAATGCTCAAAATGGGTTTAGAAAGAACAGATGCACGGAGACAGCAGACTTCCAATTCATGGAAAAGGTCCTAAATGCGTGGGACAAGAATGAATTAAGCTGCGAGATATTCTTAGATTTATCTAAAGCGTTTGATCTAATCAACCATGACTTATTGCTTATGAAACTTGAATTTTATGGAGTCCAGGGACTTGCCCTCAAATGGTTCAAGTTGTATCTCTCTGACAGACAACAGAAAGTACAAATATGTCATGAAGGCAAAGAGTATCTTTCAGATTTCAAAAAAACTAGCTATGGAGTGCACCATCCTATGCCAATCTATTCATGGGCCATCTAGAGGAATCCTTTCTAAAAACCCAGAATCCTAAAACCCTCACCTGTTTCAGAAGCATTGATGACATCTTTGTTACCTGGGTTGAAGGTGAGGACACCCTATCCACATTTCTCCAGAACCTCAACAACTTCTTCCCCATTTGCTTCACCTGGTCCTACTCAACCCAACAAGCCACCTTCCTAGATGTTGACCTCCACCTCAGAGATGGCTACATCAGTACCTCTGTCCATATCAAACCTACTAACCACCAGCAACACCTCCACTTTGACAGCTACCTGCCATTCCATACCAAGAAGTCCCCTCCGTACAGCCTAGCGACCTGAGGTCGCCGCATCTGCAGTGACGAGCAGTCCCTCTCAAAATATACCGAGGGTCTCACTGAAGCCTTCACTGACCGTAATTATCCTCCCAGCCTCGTACAAAAGCAAATCTCCTGTGCCTTATCTTTCAGTCTCCCACCACCTCCCAAAGTCCCACAGACAGGCCACAGAGGAACATTCCCCTCGTAACTCAGTACCATCCAGCCGGCCGCGGTGGTCTAACGGTTCTAGGCGCGCAGTCCGGAACCGCGCAACTGCTATGGTCGCAGGTTCGAATCCTGCCTCGGGCATGGATGTGTGTGATGTCCTTAGGTTAGTTAGGTTTAAGTAGTTCTAAGTTCTAGGGGACTGATGACCACAGATGTTAAGTCCCATAGTGCTCAGAGCCATTTGAACCATTTAGTACCATCAAGGACTGGAGCAACAAATTACAATCTCTGCCAGGGTTTCGATTACCTCTCATCATGCCCTGAAATGAGAAATGTCCTGCCCACTATCCTTCCCACCCCTCCTACAATGGTATTCTGCTGTCTACCGAACCTTCACAATATACTCGTCCATCCTTACACAATCTCTGCTCCCAATCCCTTACCTCTTGGCTCACACCCCTGTAATAGACGTGGATACAAGACCTGTCCCATACATCCTCCTACCACCACCTACTCCAGTCCAGTCACTAACATCACCTATCCCATCAAAGGCAGGGCTACCTGTGAAACCAGTCATGTGATTTACAGGCTGAGCTGCAACCACTGTGCTGCATTCTATGTAGGCATGACAACCAACAAGCTGTCTGTCTGCATGAATGGCCACTGACAAACTGTGGCCAAAAAACAAGTGGACCACCCTGTTGCTGAACACGCTGCCAAACATGATATCCCTCATCTCAATGACTGCTTCACAGCCTGTACCATATGGATCCTTCCCACCAACACCAGCTTTTCTGAATTGCGCAGGTGGGAACTTTCCCTGCAATACATCCTACATTCCCGTAAACCTGTCTCAACCTTAGTTAGTCACTGTCCTGACCTATCCAGGCCCCTCACAGTTCCCAGTCCAGCACTACAGAGCTGTCATTTCACCGCCACACCCAGTCTTTTAATTTCTTTTATTACTCTCCTTTCCACTACTTCCTCAGCCCCCCCCCCCCCCTCACCTTCTTCTCTCCTGCCCTCCTTCTAAACTGCAGGACTCCACTGTCTGCCACCACCACCATACTATCCCTCCCTCTCTCCACCCCAGCCTCCTCTTTACCCAAACCCAGTCACCACTCCCATCATGCACTGGTGCTGCTGCTCTCAATGTGGTTTTAGTTATCTGAGACTGCAGACATGTGTGCAAGTTGCGTTTGTGTGAGTGTGAGTGTGTGTGTGTGTGTGTGTGTGTGTGTGTCTATTGCTGACAAAGGCCTTAATGGCCAAAAGCTGTAATTGTGTGAATCTTTTTGTTGTGCCTATTGCAACTCATCATCTCCACTATATGGTGAGTAGCAACATTGCAACATTAAATAATCAGGTTCATAACCATGAAACAAGGGATAGAGATGATTTTCACAGAGACACCCACAAAGGAGCTCTCTACCAAAAAAGTGTAAACTATCAGCCCCAAATACTTTTTAGTGCATTGCATTCTACAATAAAGAAAATTCAAGAATTTTATAAATTCAAGGTAAATCTTAAACAATATTTACTAGCACATAGTTTTAATAACATTGAAGAATATCTGAATCTGGAACATGCCTTGACAAAAGAATATGAAGTAAATATTCCAGAATTTGAATCAAGAACAGCTGCCAACATGTGTAACGTAGAAGTAAATGTCCTTGGAGTAGTGAAGCAACTGAAATCACTTAATAAAAGCAAGTCTTCTGGTCCATACTGTATATCAATTAGGTTCCTTTCTGAGTATGCTGATGCATTAGCTCCATGCTTAACAATCATATACAACTGTTCACTTGACGAAAGTTCTGTACCCAAAAACTGGAAAGTTGCACAGGTCACACCAATATTCAGGAAAGGTAGTAAGAGTAATACACTTAATTATAGACCCATATCATTAACGCTGATATGCAGCAGGACTTTGAAACATATATTGTGTTCAAACCTTATGAATTACGTTGAAGAAAATGGTCTATTGACACACAGTCAACATGGATTTAGAAAACATTGTTCTTGTAAAACACAACTAGCTCTTTATTCACATGAAGTGTTGAGTGCTATTGACAAGGGATTTCAGAGCAATTCCATATTTCTGGAAGGCTTTTGGCACTGTACCACACAAGCGGCTTGTAATGAAATTGTGTGCTTATGGGATATCATCTCAGTTATGTGACTGGATTTGTGATTTCCTGTTAGAGAGGTCACAGTTCGTAGTAACTGATGGAAAGTCATCAAGTAAAACTGAAGCGATTTCTGGCATTTCCCAAGGTAGTGTTATAGGTCCTTTGCTGTTCCTTATCTATATAAATGATTTGGGAGACAATCTGAGCAGCCATCTTAGATTTTTTGCAGATGATGCTGTCATTTATCAACTAATAAAGTCATCAGAAGATCATAACAAATTGCAAAACGATTTAGAAAAGATACCTGAATGGTGCAAAAATTGGTAGTTGACCCTAAATAACAAAAAGTATGAGGTCATCCAGAAGAGTGCTAAAAGGAATTCATTAAACTTCGGTTACACGATGAATCAGTCTAATATAAAGATTGTAAATTCAACTAAATACCTAGGAATTTCAATGACAAACAACTTAAATTGGAAGGAACACATAAAAAATGTTGTGAGGAGGCTAACCAAAGACTGCATTTTATTGGCAGGACACTTAGAAAATGTAACAGATCTACTAAGGACATTGCCTACACTATGCTTGTCCGCCCTCTTTTAGAATACTGCTGCCCGGTGTGGGATCCTTACCAGATAAGACTGACAGAGTACATCAAAAAAGATCAAAGAAGGGCAGTACATTTTGTATTACCATTAAATATGGGAGAGAGTGTCACTGAATGATACAAGATTTGGGCTGGACATCATTAACAGAAAGGCATTTTTCGTTGCGACGGAATCTTCTCACGAAATTCCAATCACCAACTTTCTCCTCCGAATGTGAAAATATTTTTTTGACACCAACCTGCATAGGGATAAATGATCACCATGATACAATAAGGGAAATCAGAGCTCATACGGAAAGATATAGGAGTTCATTCTTTCTCCATGCTATACGAGATTGGAGTAATAGATAATTGTAAAGATGGTTCGATGAACCCTCTGCCAGGCACTTAAATGTGATTTGCAGAGTATCCATGTAGATGTAGATTTAAACGTAGACAAACAGTTTCAGTTTCTGCTGCAGTGGATGGGACATAAGAAAAATTCTCATGTTTATTTTTCATTTACACAATGTATATAGTACAGTTCTCAAGTTGTTGTTGTTGCGGTCTTTAGTCCAGAGACTGGCTTGCTGCAGCTCTCCATGCTCCTCCATCCTGTGAAAGCTTCATCTCCAAGTAACTACTACAACCTACATCCTTCTGAATCTGTTTAGTGTATTCATCTCTTGGTCTACCTCTACGATTTTTACCCTCCACGCTGCCCTCAAAAACTAAATTGGTGATCCCTTGATGCCTCAGAACATGTCCTACCAACCAATCCCTCCTTCTAGTCAAGTTGTGCCACAAACTTCTCTTCCCCCAATCCTATTCAACACCCCTCATTAGTTAAATGATCTACCCATCTAATCATCAGCATTCTTCTGTAGCACCACATTTCGAAAGCTTCTATTCTCTTCTTGTCTAAACTATTTATCATCCATGTTTCACTTCCATGCATGGCTACATTCCATACAAATACTTTCAGAAAAGACTTCCTGGCACTTAAATCTATACTCAATGTTAACAAATTTCTCTTCTTCAGAAATGCTTTCCTTGCCAGAACCAGTCTACATTTTATATCCTCTCTACTTCGACCATCATCAGTTATTTTGCTTCCCAAATAACTGACGCTGATTGGATCATATTTGACTAACAGAATTCAAGTGGTCATGGTAAATAACTGTCAATCAAATGCCCTGCCAGTAGTTAGAGGTGTGCCACAAGGCTCAGTGCCTGGGCCATTCCTTTTCTTAATATACATGAATGACTTGCCTACTTTCTTGCCTGACAAGCCAATAATATATGCTGACGACACTACCCTGATTACTGTGGGCCACAAATTGGAGGAGGCGAAACACAAAACAAAAGCTAGTCTTGAAAAGGCTGCCATATGGCTCCACATTAACATGTTAACCGTAAACAATAGCAAAACCGAGACTATGTTTTTCTACCTGCTCAAGCTTAACAAAAAAGTAAATGAATCTGACTCAGTAAGGCTTCTTAGAATCCACCTGGATCCTAAACTGACTTGGAACTGCCATACTGAACAGTTATGTACCAAACTATTGAGAGTAGTCTTCTTGTTAAAGAAATTAAAAACATTAGTTAGCAAACAACAACTTTTAACTTCTTACTTTGCCTTCTTTCAGTGTTACCTCCAGTATGCAATAAAACTATGGAGCAACTCTCATGGTGCTCAGACAGTGTTCATGTGGCAGAAGAAAGCCATTAGAGCAATTACAGGCATTACAAACCAAGAATCATGTAGAAAGCATTTTAAAGACCTCAGCATCTTGACTGTACCTTCCCTTTACATTAAAACATGTCTTCTCTCTACAAAAAATCAAATACATACACTGCCTTGTAGAACAGACATCCATTTGCATGAAACTAGATACAGAAATAACGTAGATGTAGATGACTGTGTAACGCACAAAGTGGCTTTAAACAAATAAGGATAAAATTATATAACAAGCTACCACCACCAGTGAGAGACTTACCATGTGATACCTTCCGTAAGCACATTCACAAATTGTTAGTTGGTAAGTGTGTGTATAGTATTAAGGAATTTGAATGTATATAGTATAGTATTAGGAAATTTGAATGTACATAGTAAAGCTAAACATGTAAACTATCAAATGTGACCAACTTTTAAGTATGTAATTATCTATTTCAACTTATGTTGGCTAATGACAAATAAATAAATAAATAAAAATAAATAAATAAAACTCATTTACTACTTCAAGTGTCTCATTTCCTAATATAATTCCCTGAGCATTACCTGATTTAATTTGACTACATTCCATTGTCCTTGTTTTGCTTTTGTTCATGTTCATCTTATATCCTCCTTTCAAGACACTGTCCATTCCATTCAACTGCTCTTCCAGGTCCTTTGCTGTCTCTGACAGAATTATAATATCATCAACAAACCTCAAAGTTTTAATTTCTTCTCCATGGATTTTAATTCTGACTCCTAATTTTACTTTTTTTTCCTTTGCTGCTTGCTCAATATACAGATTGAATAATGTCGGGGATAGGCTATAACCCTGTCTCACTCCCTTCCCAACCACTGCTTCCCTTTCATGCCCCTTGACTCTTATAACTGCCATCTGGTTTCTGTACAAATTGTAAATAGCCTTTTGCTCCCTGTATTTTCAAAGAGAGTATTCCAGTCAGCATTGTCAAAAGCTTTCCCTAAGTCTACAAATGCTAGAAACATAGGTTTACCTTTCCTTAATCTATGTTCTAAGATAATTTGTAGGGTCAGTATTGCCTCCTGTGTTCCAACATTTCTACAGAATCCAAACTGATCTTCCCCGAGGTTGGCTTCTACCAGTTTTTCCATTCATCTGTAAAGAATTTGTGTTAGTATTTTGCCGCTGTGACTTATTAAACTGATATTTTGGTAATTTTCACACCTATCAACACTTGCTTTCCTTGGGATTGGAATTATTATATTCTTCTCAAAGTCCGAGGGTATTTCACCTCTCTCATACATCCTGTTCACTAGATGGTAGAGTTTTGTCAGGGCTGGCTCTCCCAAGGCTATCAGTAGTTCTAACGGAATGTTGTCTACTCCTGGGCCTTGTTTCGACTTAGGTCTGTCAGTGTTCTGTCAAATTCCTTATGCAGCATCATGTCTCCCATCTCACCTTCATTTACATACTCAAGTACATCGCCCTTGTATAGATCCTGTATATAGTCCTTGCACCTTTCTGCTTTCCCTTCTTTGCTTACAACTGGTTTTCCACCTGAGCTCTTGATGTTCATACAAGTGGTTCTCTTTTCTCCAAAGGTCTCTCTAATTTTCCTGTAGGCAGTATCTATCTTACCCCTCTTGAGATAAGCCTCTATATTCTTACATTTGTCCTCTAGCCGTCCCTGCTTAGCCATTTTGCACTTCCTGTCGATCTCATTTTTGAGACGTTTGTATTCCTTCTTGCTTGCTTCATTTAATGCTTTTTTATATTTTCTCCTTTCATCAGTTAAATTCAACATCTCATCTGTTACCCAAGGATTTCTATTAGCCCTCATCTTTTTACCTACTTGATCCTCTGCTGCCTTCACTATTTTGTCTCTCAAAGCTAC
Organism: Schistocerca serialis cubense; assembly: GCF_023864345.2. Taxonomy (NCBI): domain Eukaryota; kingdom Metazoa; phylum Arthropoda; class Insecta; order Orthoptera; family Acrididae; genus Schistocerca; species Schistocerca serialis. The sequence continues at coordinate 137,662,656 of NC_064640.1, read as the reverse complement.
CCATTCTTCTTCTACTGTATTTCTTTCCCCTGTTCTTGTCAATCGTTTCCTAATGCTCTCTCTGAAACTCTCTACAACCTCTAATTCTTTCAGTTTATCCAGCTTCCATCTCCTTAAGTTACCACGTTTCTGCAGTTCCTTCAGTTTTAATCTACAGTTCGTAACCAATAGATTGGGGTCATAGTCCACATCTGCCACTGGAAATGTCTTACATTCTATTGAATTCCAGTCCCCCATGACTATTAAATTTTCCTCTCCTTTCACTATCTGAATAATTTCTTTTATCTCATCACACATTTCTTCAATCTCTTCATCATCTGCAGAGCTAGTTGGCATATAAACTTGTACTACTGTGGTAGGCGTGGGCTTCATGTCTATTTTGCCTACAATAATGTGTTCACCATGCTGTTCGTAGTAGCTTACCCATGCTCCTATTTTTTATTCATTATTGAACCTAATCCTGCATTACCCCTATTTGACATTGTATTTATAATCCTGTAATCACCTGACCAGAAGTATTGTTCCTCGTGCCACCTAACTTCACTAATTCCCACTATATCTAACTTTAACCTATCCATTTCCCTTTTTAAATTTTCTAATCTGCCTACCAGATTAGGGATCTTACATTCCATGCTCCAATCCATAGAATGCCAGTTTTGTTTCTCCTGATAATGACATCCTCCTGAGTAGTCCCCACCCGGAATTCGAATGGAGGACTATTTTACCTCCAGAATATTTTACCCAAGAGGACACCATCATCATTTAACCATACAGTAAATCTGCAAGCCCTTTGGAAAAATTATGGCTGTAGTTTCCTCTTGCTTTCATCCGTTCACAGTACCAGCACAGAAAGGCCATTTTGGTTGTGTTACAAGGACAGATCAGTCAACCATCCAGACTGTTGCCCCTGCAACTACTGAAAAGGCTGCTGCCCCTCTTCAGGAACCACATGTTTGTCTGGCCTCTCAACAGACTCCTCCACTGCGGTTACACCCACAGTACAGTTATCTGTATCATTGAGGCACACAAGCCTCCCCACCAACGGCAAGGTCCGAGGTTCATGGGGGGGAGGGGGGGGGGGGGAGAGGGGGGGGGGAGGGTTCTCAAGTTATTTCTTTCCCTCTTTCTCCTTTCTCAAGTTATTTCTTCAAATACTGCAAAATCTTTCTAATTCTTGTGGACTGGTCTCCAAATATTTTTAACACTGAACAAACATGCTGTTTTTTAAACTCTCTCTTAATTTTGTTTTGAAAACTGGTAGTACTTTTATATTTTTAAACTGCTTGGTAAACTGTTGTATAATAAGCACCCTGCTTTAGTAGGGTGTTTATTTGACAGTTGTAGTCAGCTAGTGTTGATGTCATAGTCATCTTTTACCTTTTTGCTGTAGTTGTATGGTTCTCTGTTTAGCATCAGTGTACAATTTAATTTGAGACACATGATAGTTTCAAATATGTACATACAGGATATGGTCATCATTTTATATTCTTTGAATATGGATTTACAAGACTCTCTTGTTGATAGTTATCCAATACATTTGTTTTTTTTTCTTTTTTCTGTTTCAGTTATCTGTTCATACGCACATTTGCTGTCTTACACCATATTCTTATTCAGTATGATAAATGTGGATGAATTACATCTTTAACAGTGTATCAACTGTGTGGGACATTTTCTTCATTAAAAATACATTGCTGCTTATATTTGAGCTGATCTCTTCTATATTATTTTCCCAAGTCATATGTCTTTCTATTGTCAATCACAGGAACTTGCAGTTGTCATCTTCTGTTAGCAATGTGTTCCTATGTCTTATATTTAGTTTCTCTTCATTGGTTTTTCTCTTTACAAGTATTTCCATGTAGGATGTTTTCTTCTCTTCATTTACAAATAAACTGTTTTCACTTAAATATTCATTTGCCTTTTCTATGTCCATTATAGTTCTTGTTTGTAAATAATTTATTGAGCTACTATTTACAAGGAGGGATGTATCATTTGCATGCATTATTACATTTTCTTATAATGATGCCACCATGTCATTTACATACAGTACAAACATTAGTGGACCAAGTATTGAGCCTTGTGCTACCCCATACTTTAGCACTTGAAAATCAGAGTAAAAGGTTTCCATCTTATTGTTTACATTGTATTTTAATTCTAGACTTTGTTCTCTGTTTTCTATAAATGATTGTATTAGACTGCAGCATCACCCCTGATACCATATCTATGCAGTTCATCTAACAGGGTATTATGACATACACAGTCAAAGGCTTTTGAGAGATCAAGAAATATGGTACAAAATTTCTTTTGTTCTTCCAAAGCTCTCATTATATGCATCATGAAACTTGCTTTTTTGTATACTTCCCTTTTCTAAATTCATGCTATGCTTCATTCAGCTTATTTTGTTTTTCTATGGAATTTATAACCTGTTTTAAGTAGTTATTTCTACAATTTTTGATAAGGTGGATGTAATTATTACACGTCTATAGTTTTCAGGATCTCCCTTGTCACCACCTTCATAAATCGGCGCTAGTTCACTCTTTTTGAGACATGTGGGTGTGGTCTCTTTTCCATTATCAAGTTTAATAGGAATGTCAGAGGCTTAACTAAATGGTATGAGCAGTGTTTGATTACATTTGAAGATATTCCATCTATGCCCTGGTAGCAACCTGAAATTGACAGTAGTGAGATTGTTCGGGGAAATTTAAGTGCATGTCAAAAAGATAGACAGATGGGAAATAGAGGTGGTGTATTTGTCCCAGTAGACAAGAAACTCAAATCCTCTGAGACAGAAATTGAAATTGCATGTGAGATTGTTTGGATAAGACTCAGTATCAGGGGTGGGCATAAGATGATAATTGGATCCTTCATCTCCTGAAGGAACCAAAACCAAAATCTTAGTCACCTGTACGTAAGTTCCCCAGTCATACTCTAATCATTGGTGGAGACTTTAATCATCCAACATTTAACTGGAAAAATTACAGTTTTGTTAATGGTAGACATGATAAGACATCCTGTGGAACCTTACTAAATGCCTTCTCTGAAAACTACCTGGAACAGATAGTTTGGAACCCCACTCAGAATAGAAATATATTGAATCAAATGGCAAAAAATAGACCTGACCTCTTTGAGGATGTCCACATTGAAACTGGTGTCAGTGACCATGATGCTGTTATGGCAACAATGATTACCAAAGTACAAAAGATAACTAAAACACACAGAACGATATATATGTACAGTAAACTAGATAAAAAATCAGCAGTGTCATATTTCAGTGAGGAACTTGAAACTTTCAGCACAGTGCTGCAGGAGCATGTAAAGGAACTCTGGCTCAAGATTAAAAGAACAGTTGAACATGCACTGGATAGATATGAACTCAGGAGAGCAGTTCGTAATGGTAGGGGACCTCCATGATATATGGTCACTGTAAAGAAACTTCTAAGGAAACAGAGATTACTACCTAACAGGTGTAAAACAAAGCGTAGGGCCGTAGATAGAGAGACGCAGTATGAAACATTTTCGAGTATCAAGAGGACAATTTGTGATGCCTTCAGCGACTACCATGGCAGAATATTTTCAAGTGATCTTTCACAGAACCCAAAGAAAGACTATTAGTGGTGCCGAAGTTAGGGTCCAGTCTCTAGTGAATGAGACAGGAACTGAAATTGAAGGTAGCAGAGTCAAAACTGAAATGCTTAGCTCTAGTGTCAAATGTTCCTTTACAAAGAAAAACTCACGAGAATTGCCCAATTTAATCCTCATCCCACTGAAAAAGTGAATGAAATAAGTCTTAGTGTCAGTGGTATCAAGAAACAGCTGAAATCATTAGACTTGAACAAAGCTTCAGGCCTGAGTGGAATCCCTGTCAGATTCTATACTGAATTTGCAGCTAAGTTAGCCACTCATCTAGCTATAATCTATTGTAGATCCCTGGAACAAAAAAATCATGCTCAGTTCTTGGAAAATAGTACACCTGTCTACAAGAAGGGTAGTAGAAGCGATCCAAAAAAACTACCATCCAGTACCCTTGACATCGATTTTTTGTAGAATTTTAGAACACATTCTAAGCTCATACATAATGAGGTATCTTGAACAGAATGACCTCCTCAATGACAGTTCATATGGCTTTCAAAAACATCGATCATGTCGAATCCAACTCACACTTTTCTCACATGACATACTGAAAGCTTTGGATCATGGCAGTCAGGTATTTCTTGGTTTTTGAAAAGCATTTGACTCAGTACCACTCCTACATTTATTGTCAAAAGTATGATCACATACAGTACCCAGTGAAATCTGTGACTGGATTGAGGATGTTTTGGTAGAGAGGGCACAGTATGTTGTCTTAGATGGACAGTCATCATCAGATGTAGAAGTAATGTTGGGTGCGCTCCTGGGAAATGTGTTGAGATCCTTGCTGTTCATGTTGGATATAATGTCCTTGTAGGCAATATTAACAGCAAAATCAGGCTTTTGCAGTTGATGCATTTGTCTATAATGAAGCACTACCTTAAAGAAGTTGCACAAGTATTTAGTCAGATTTTGGTCAGATTTCAACATGGTGCAAAGATTGGAAACTTGCTCTACCCATTCGGAAACATAAATTTCGCATTTCATAAAATGAGAAAACATAGTAACCTATGGCTATTATATCAATGAGTCACTGCTGTAATCAGCCAACTCAAACAAATACATAGGGATATGAAACAGGTTGAGTCATGGGTAAAGCACGTGGCAGACTTTGGTTTATTGGTAGAATACTAGGAAGTGTAATCAGTCTACATAGGCGATTGCTTACAAATTACTTATGTGACCGGTTCCATAATATTGGTCAAGTCTATGGGACATGTTCCAAATAAGACTAACAGTGGATATTGAAGGTATACATATAAAGGCAGCACGAATGGTCATAGGTTTGTTTACTCCATGGGAGAGTGTCACAGAGATACTGAAGGAACAGAACTGGAAGACTCCTGAAGATGAACATGAACTATCCAGGAAAAGTCTATTAACAAAGTTTCAAGAACCAGCTTTAAATGAAGACTCTAGGAAAATACTGCAACCCCCTACATATCACTCATAGGGATTTTGAGGGTAAATAATTACCGCATACACAGAGGCTTTCCAACAACCATTCTCCCCATGGTCAATATGTGGGTGCAACAGGAAGAAACCCTAATAACTGGTACAATGGGATGTACCCCCTGCCATGCACCTCACAGTGGTTTGCAGAGTATAAATGTAGATGTAGATGCAAGATCAGTTGACTAATAATGAAGTTTTGTCTGTTGCAGAGGAAGGGAGAGTGATTTGTGTCATTTGCACTTAATGTATGAACAGATTTCCGATCATGTTAAGAAAGAAGCTGTACTATTAACAATGACGGACCAGATCGAATGAAAGAGGACTTCACAACTTCAATCAGGGACATCAAAAGGGGAAGATAGGTACAAACTATTTGTGAAATTAATTTGTTTGTGGACTTGTGTGCTTGTTAACAAAATGAATAGAGATGCGGGTAGGTGTAATGTAGAAGTGAAAGCTGTAGGACCCAGCCAGGAAATGTTTGAACTAAGTGAAATCATAGTCAGCAAAGAAACAGTAAACACTGATATTCTGCAGTTAATTTTGGCAAAGATAGAGGAAATGAAGATAGAACAATAGTAAACTGGATAGGGTGCAAGACCAAATGGACCAACTTAGTAATCAAGTTTCAGAGCCAAAAAATGAATTGCCCAAGGGGTTAAAAAGTGTGAATGATAAAGTTCATGTCCTAGAAAACAAATTTATTGTTTTGGAAAAATAAGTTGATACCCAAATCAGCAATACAGTCCAAGAATGTTAATGACGTCAGAGTTGAACAGAAGGTTGTAGCGGAAAAAATGGAAAAAACATTGGCAGTTAAAATCAAAAAAATTTAAGTGTTGAAAACAATATGCAAACTAATGTAACTGTTTTAGATCAAAAAATTTCAGCAGTTCAGGAAAATTGCATTCACAAAAATCTGTATCCAAAGAATTGTATTGCATGGTTCTCAACACTCCAATCAAAAGTTTTCATCAGACAGTTTACATCCAGTGAGTTTTCTGCCTCACTGTTGAGATAGTTTTGTGTCAAGCATGAGTCATAATCAAAAAACTAAATTTGTTAAAAGTCTTGAAGGCAAAGCTCTATCATGGGTAAATTTAAATTTAACTCAGTGGGAAACATATCAAAGTTTAAAGGGAGTTTTTTTAAATAAATTTTGGTCAGAAGCTGAACAGGGGAGAATTAAAAGCGAATTTTAAAATGGTCCTAATTATAGTAATAGGTATGGTACTTTGGAAGAGTTTTGTAAGAATCACCCTAAAAAATTAACACACCTTGACAAACCGTTTGATGAAATGACATTGATTTATGCACTTAAAAGGAGATCACCAGAAAGGTTGCAGTGAGATTTAGCACATGGACCTGACAATTGTCTTGAACAATTTTTATATGTTGACAGGCTGGGTAGGGTAGTAGAAAGAAATATGTACCATAACAATCAAAATGATAGAAACCACAATGGGAACAATTACATTAACAGAGATGATGGTAACTTCTATGGTAAACATTAATAGAGAGAGAAATTTTGAACATCAGCAGAATAGTAATAATGGAGATAACCATGGGCAATTTAATAGGAGGAACAATCACAGATGTAACTACTTGGGAAACAGCAGTCTGTCTCAATGGAGGTCTGCACTTTTGGGGCAAGGAAACATAACAAGCACAGGACCCCCAACTTACAATTGTAATTAGACAATAATAATAGTGTTAATGATATTGCACAGTTATCTGAATCTGAACAGGAGGAATATCAGATTTCTCATTTAAGATCTATTCAAAAGTTTTGGGGTACTTTGTTTAACTATGGTGACATAGGTACTAATCACAAACCAGAATGTGAGAGTAGTGAGAATTTTGATATAGTATGTACTAATGCCCTCCGCGCTAAACCCCCCCCCCCCCTCCCCATGAAGCACGGACCTTGCCGTTGGTGGGGAGGCTTGCATGCCTCAGCGATACAGATAGCCGTACTGTAGCTGCAACCACAACTGAGGGGTATCTGTTGAGAGGCCAGACAAACATGTGGTTCCTGAAGAGGGGTAGCAGCCTTTTCAGTAGTTGCAAGGGCAACAGTCTGGATAATTGACTGATTTGGCCTTGTAATACTAACCAAACGGCCTTGCTGTGCTGGCACTGCAAACGGCTGAAAGCAAGGGGAAACTACAGCCGTAATTTTTCCCGAGGGCTTGCAGCTTTACTGTATGGTTAAATGATGATGACATCCTCTTGGGTAAAATATTCCGGAGGTAAAATAGTGCCCCATTCGGATCTCCAGCCGGGGATTACTCAGGAGGACATTGTTATCAGGAGAAAGAAAACTGGCGTTCTACAGATCGGAGCGTGGAATGTCAGATCCCTTAATCGGGCAGGTAGGTTAGAAAATTTAAAAAGGGAAATGGATACGCTAAAGTTATATATAGTGGGAATTAGTGAAGTTTGGTGGCAGGAGCACCAAGACTTCTGGTCAGGTGAATACAGGGTTATAAACACAAAATCAAGTAGGGGTAATGCAGGAGTAGGTTTAATAATGAATAGGAAAATAGGAATGTGGGTAAGCTACTACCAACAGCATAGTGAATGCATTATTGTGGCCAAGATAGATACGAAGCCCACACCTACCACAGTAGTACAAGTTTACATGCCAACTAGATCCGTGGATGACGAAGAGATTGATGAAATGTTTATTCGGATAGTGAAGGGAGACGAAAATTTAATTGTCATGGGTGACTGGAACTCGATAGTAGGAAAAGGAAGAGAAGGAAATATAGTAGGTGAATATGGATTGGGATTAAGTAATGAAAGAGGAATCCGCCTGGTAGAATTTTGCACAGAGCATAACTTAATCATAGCTAACACTTGGTTTAAGAATCATAAAAGAAGGTTGTATACATGGAAGAAGCCTGGAGATACTGGAAGGTCTCAGATAGATTATAAATGATAAGACGGAGATTCAGGAACCAGGTTTTAAATTGTAAGACATTTCCAGGGGCAGATCTGGACGCTGACCACAAACCATTGGTTATGAACTGTAGATTATAACTGAAGAAACTGCAAAAAGGTGGGAATTTCAAGAGATGGAACCTGGAAGAACCAGAGGTTGTAGAGAGCTTCAAGGAGAGCATTATGGAACGATTGACAAGAATGGGGGAAAGGAATACAGTAGAAGAAGAATGGGTAGCTTTGAGAGATGAAATAGTGAAGGCAGCAGAGGATCAAGTAGGTAAAATGACGAGGGCTAGTAGAAATCCTTGGGTAACAGAAGAGATATTGAATTTAATTAAGTAGAGAGGATATAAAATGTAGACTGGCAATGGCAAGGAAAGCGTTTCTGAAGAAGAGAAATTTGTTAACATTGAATATAGATTTAAGCGTCAGGAAGTCGTTTCTGGAAGTATTTGTATGAAGTGTAGTCATGTATGGAAGTGAAACATGGACGATAAATAGTTTAGACAAGAAGTGAATAGAAGCTTTCAAAATGAGGTGCTACAGAAGAATGCTGAAGATTAGATGGGTAGATCACATAACTAACAAGGAGGTATTGAATAGAGTTGGAGAGAAGAGAAATTTGTGGCACAACTTGACTAGGAGAAGGGATCGGTTGGTGGGGCATATTCTGAGGCATCAAGGGATCACCAATTTAATATTGGAGGGCAGCGTGGAGGGTAGAAATCGTAGAGGGAGACCAAGAGATGAATACACTAAACAGATTCAGAAGGATGTAGGTTGCAGTAGGTACTGGGAGATGAAGAAGCTTGCACAGGATAGAGTAGCATGGAGAGCTGCATCAAACCAGTGTCAGAACTGAAGACCACAACAACAACAATGAACTAATGATTTCTTCTCTTGGTTGATGTATGTAAATCAGATGATGACTGTATTGGATCTGAACTAGGTGGTATTTTTCATACAGATGTGAAAGAAAGCTGTGAAATGTAGGCATTGATGGAGATGAGACTTGTGTTGCTAATGATTGAAGTGTTTTTGGAAGAATATGATGAGGATGATTATGATGAGTATCAGGTATTTGTGAAGTTTAAGAATAATGAAGTTTTGGAGTTATTTGTGAATAATTTTGACAATACAGATAGGGTAAGTGAAGTATGTGATGATGTAAGTGAGAGTCATGGAATACCAGTCCAATCAAAGCAGTTTTTCATTAATGTCATGCAGAGTAATGATTCAAACAGTAAAGGTGAGTTATCTGTAAGCCTAGAGAATAAAGAGGAAAACTTTTTGGAGTTTGTTTGGGACCAGATGGATAATAACATAGATAAGTGTGCATTCTGGAATAAGTTAGTTGTGGTTAGTCAAAATGTGTACCCAATTGGTGGGAAGCATAATTTTGACAGTAATATATTTTGTATTCCTTCTGTAATAAGTGATGTCAGTTGTGCTGTGGAATCCATTCATTGTGTTCAATCTTTACCTGACAACATGAGTAACCAAAGTAATGTTATGATACCAGTAAAGTTGATAAAAGCCAGTGAAGACAGTGTGAGTGTAGCATTTGATGAAATTGAAAGTGATCTTTTGCATGAAGTCTCTAATAACAGAAAAGATGATTTAGGTTTTGGATGTCCTTGCATTAAAATTAAGATTGATCAGGGGGGAGATGACTGTTTGATTGATACAGGTAGACTGATTTGTGGTATATCTGAACAATTTAGAGACAACATGCAGTACAATAAGAATTTTGTGAAAATGCCCATTGCAAGTATAAATACAAGAGAAGCTACTGGTAAGCAAAGCAAGTATGTAACATATAAAGCACTGTTAACTTTTAATATAGAAGATAAGACCTTTGAACATGGATGCATAATGATCCCTAGTCTGGAAGAAAATATACACTATGTTTGCAGATTCATAAGACTATATAATTGTACAGTATGTAAGCTTGTGTGATTTCTCAAGTTCTGTCTTACATATCAACTGAGTTTAAATCTATGATACACTATGTTTGCATATTTATACCACTATATAATTGTGTTTTGTTTATCAGGAATGTAGTATGTAAGATGACGTGATTTCTAAAGTTCTGTCTTATCTATTGACTGAGTTTAAATCTATGATACACTATATAATTATGTTTTGTAATATATTTGTGCTTTAAAATTTGATACATATATGCCATGATACTGAATGAGTAGAACCTTTTACAATTTTGATATGGGACAACATTCGTAATTTGTAATGTAAAAATTATGAATAGTATCTCAGTATATCTGTATGTATCACCTCATTAGTTCATTTTTTCACTGCATTTAGCTCTGTATATTAAAGTTTCATATGTGACCACTTTTTAATCCTATCTGATGTAAATCCTATATACTTGCTTTTACAATACATAAATAGGTAGAACATATGCTGTGTGATGTAAAAAAGATACTGAACAGCATATTTAGCACACAAAACAATGTTTCAGGATTTGATGTGCATGCTAGACAGGAAGTTACCTATCTGTTGGAGTGCATGATGAGAAATCTATGGAGGAAATGAAAGATGTGGGTGGATCCACTTCCATACCGCTGTATGGCTATACCGTGCTGGACTAGTTGAGTTACAAGAGATCATAGGTGCTGGGTAATGTACTCAAGCATCTGTCAAATACTTCAGTGTTGTGACTGGAATTTGTAAATTGTTAGCCAAGAATGCCAAAGACAGTGTTATTTCACATAAATGTATGTTTTTTCAAGTAGAGGGATTAAATTCCCAATATATTATACACAGCAGTCCAAAAAAATGTAGTATCCACTGTTTAAAAGTCCATTACTGGCAATCTAATTGACGAAGTTGTCTCATCTTTGATAGTGTAATAGTTTGTAGTTCCGGCAATCGCCACACAAGCGTTGTATTGCGCTGTTTTGTTTTGTCAGATGACAGTCGCCAGATAGTCAGTGTTTTGTGCGTAGTTGCACCTAGTTACTCGAGTAAACATGGCTGGCGCAAGGCTAAACTCGATGAAAGGAAGTCAGTTTTGAAGTGGTGTTTTAAGTACGAAAACATTAATGAGGTTCGACGGCAATGGCGAAATGAGTATCAAACAGAGCCACCGACACGTTTAACGATTCGTCACATTCGCAACAAATTTTAAGCCGAAGGCTGTGTCAAAGATGTACACAAACAACGATCTGGACGACCTGTAACAGTAATAAGTCCAGCTAACTCCCGTTGTGACTTACAACAATTAACTCGCTCACCACAGAAGTCTGTGAGACAGTGTGCCCATGAAACTGGAGTGAGTCGCTCAAGTGCTCGGCGAATTTTGAAGACAGCAAAGTGGAAGCGCTACATCCCACAACTGCTACACGCAATGAACAAGGACGACCAAGATCGTAGAATGGAGTACTGCGAGTGGTTTACTAACATGGTGCGCAACAATGAAGAGTTTGCAGAGATGATTGTGTGGTCTGATGAGGCACAGTTCAAACTCAATAGTAAAGTAAATCACCACAATTGCATCTACTGGGCCGCCGAAAATCCGAACGTCCATGTAGACAAGGCCGAGAATTTGCCAGGAGTAAATGTGTGGTGTGGGTTGTCTTACTGGGGCTTGATTCGGACATTCTTCTTTGACAGCACAGTTACCGGTGAGGTGTACCTTCAGAAGCTTCAAACATCCATTTTACCTGCCATCCGAGACTTGTATAGAGACGGAAGATTTTACTTTCAACAAGATGGTGCCCCAGCCCACTACCAAAATCGTGTCAGGCCGCGTATCTCGAAGAAAATCTACCAGGAAGATGGATAGGCCATAGAGGTGCTGTGGAGTATCCACCATGTTCCCCATACCTAACTCCTCTGGACTTTTACCTGTGGGGAACACTAAAGGACGTCGTTTATCGAGAAAAGCTATGCACATTGAATGAACTTCGAGAATCCATTGTACATTCATGTGCAAATATCCAACTGAACACGTTAGCTGCAGTTCGGCGGCATCGTTTGTGTGTGGATGTTAATGGCGACCATTTCGAACACCTACAGTGATATTTTTAAGTTGGACTTTAAGCTACACTTTCACCAAAAATGAGACAACTCCGTCAATTAGTTTGCAAGTTATGAACTTTTAAACAGTGGATACATTTTTTTGGACCCCTCTGTATAACATGAAATCAGTATGTGTTTTTTTTTTATCAATTGTAAACGAATTTTCTTGGGTGCTATGTATGCAGGTTAGTTTGTATGAACCATTGTCAAATAGTGTGAAAGACATTTACTAGTATAGACAGTATAACAAGTCCCCCAAATGCGCGAATTTTGCTTAGTGATGAACCCATCCAAATGAAAGTGGACTTCGTCGCTAAACGAAACTGTACAGCGCATACTAATTCCCATCTTGTCCCGCAGCCAACCGTGCGGTTTCAACGTCCTAACGCTAACCATTCACAAGTTATGACGATTTTGTTTCATATAGTTCAATATTTGTCACCCTGTAGTATGGATACAGCTTTTTTCACAGACACGCAAGCCAAACACTTGTCCCACTTGAAGAGTGCCTGTGAACGATTCTCCCTTGAAATATTGCAAAACTTCTTCTTTAAAAGCAACCATTTGGACTGAATGTGTTACCAGGCATCGAATTTTGACATCTAGTGCCGGACATAATATCAGAATAATTGAAGTATATTCAGATGGCCTACCATACAAAGCCTACGATAAATTTCTCAGTACCACACAGTACCACTGCGGATACAGGATAACGTAACAAACACACAGTTTGCTGTACATACACACTACAGTTTTGTAAAAGCTCTAGGAAGGAAATATGGTACGTACTTGTAACTTGTCTATCCCTTGTAGTCTTCCCTCAATCATTGCAAACGCCGAATGTGCGGAGTATTTCTGTTGGGAAACCTTTCGTTTTACTATCGTGAAGCAACCCTGTCATTGCCATCAACTTTGCCGTATGCAAGCCGCATACTGGTTGTTTAATTACTTTTTCTCTGGTACATATCATAATACAAGGGAGGATCGAAAAGTAACGCTCAGTAATTTTTTTTCTCCCCTGGTACTGCAGCTGGAATGTTGAAATTCCACAACGATATCATTTGAAGTTTGCGCTACAGAGGGTATTTTGTTTCCGTGTGCAGCACTGACGAGAGAAGCCTGAACTACTAAACAAACATGGCGCGCGTGGCACTGTCGTCAATTTGTAAAGAACAGTGAAGTGTAGTTAGATATTTGTGGGCCAAAGGGCATAAACCGAGTGAAGTTCACAGGGACATGCGTGACGTGTATGGGGACGACTGTATGGACCGTAGCAATGTCTCCAGATGGTGGGCATTCTTCAAGAGGGCCGTGTAAACCTTAATGATACGCCATGCTTTGGGCGACCAGTAAAAGCTGTAACCCCGCAGAATTTCGAATCCATTGAGGCAGCAATTTTGAACGACCGGCGTGTGCAACTGCGAATCTTATCGCTGTAGCTCAGCATTTCCTATAGTATTTTGTACGATACTGTTCATGACACACTGAACTTTCGTAAAGTTAGTGCTCGCTGGTTGCCTGAGAAGCTGACAGATAACCACAAGGGATAGCGAGTGATGACAAGCTTGGAGCACTTAACGTGCTGGTTCCCCAGAACCAAAAAAATTCCAAGTGACTCAGTCTGCTAGGAAAGTGCTTGTGACAGTGTTCTGGGAAATGCATGGTGCGTTACTGGTGAACTTTGGTTAACACGGGGCCACTGTGAATGCTGTAGCTTGCATTAAAACTTAAGCTATGTTGCATTGTGCCCTTTGTGAAAACGCCACAACACTAATGCTAACAGTGTCAAATTGCTTCGTAAAAATGCTCGCCCCATGTTGCTATTCAGTTCGTGAAGAAGTCGCCAGATTTTGATGGGATGTGCCCCACCATCCACCATAGAGTCCAGACCTTGCACCGTTGGACTCTTATCTGTTTGGTCCCATGAAGAAATTGCTGGCCGGCCAACGCTTTGCAACAGATGCAGAAGTGAAATCAGCAGTCCGTAGATGCCCATATGCCAGTCAAATGGACTTCTACGAACAGGGCATATTCAAACAGGTACCACGATGGGAGAAATGTGTTGACAACGTTGGTGACTATATACAAAAGTAGACAAAAGATGTAAGTTCATTTGTGATTTTTGTTTTGTTAGCTATTAAACTATTTGGTAATAAAATTACTGTGTGTCACTTTTCTGATCATCCATCGTACTTTAAACAATGTTGCTGCACAACTACCGAATATGACGAGAACAGAGGACTATGGAAATATGTAGTACACGTGCAGGAAAGCTGTTAGTCGCAATCTGTGAATCTGTTTCACACTAATGGCTTATAGGTTGCATAAGTAATCTGACTACCAAACAAAAACAGGAGATGCATTGATACAATCGTGCTCAAAATTAGATACTCCACAGCACCCAAAGTATGCATTCCCAGACGGGGTTTGTTACTTGGAAAACGAACAGTTTGCTGTCGCACTCAACCTCCTAAACATCGTTGATGTTTTTTATACACCCTGCAGATCACAATCTGAAACTAAAAACTCTCTTTATAGATGTAACAAACCACTTTACTTCAGCAGCATTTGCAGTATGCGTGTTTAAAGCTATAAAGTGAAGAAATTCTTCATATTTCCATTCACTAATGAGTTCCGCAATAAGTTTTTTGGAGAATGCAACTTACAGAGTCAACATTTTCAGGATACTGAAGTGTGTTACCTCGAATATATCTGATGTTGGTCTGCCAACATCCTGTAGAGAATTCTTTAAAAAAACTGGTATTTTGCCAACTATTTAGCGGTACATATAGTCATTAACGTTCTTGGTCTTTACATTAAGAATTATCTTCACAGGACTCTTAAAACTCGTGCATTAAGTTATAGTATAATTCATGAATCCCTGTATTTTTTGCAGTATCTGGTGCATTTAAGTTATTCTGTTTTATTTTACATAACTACAATACACTTCTTTGATTTTAGCCTGTGAAAGAGAGTTCTTTCTGCAAGATACAAGACGTATGATTCATGAAATTTCTCAGTGAGACAGCAGTCATTTTTATTTGTCGGAGGCACAATAAAACTTGGTAGTTGTGCATGTGAAACAAAGCAAAGATAACTGATAATCTATGAATTTGAGAAATTACTTTAGTGTTAAAATTGGTATTGAGAAGGTAATGACAGTTGCTCGATCATAGGACACCAAGGCTCCAATAGCTATATCAGCATCTCCTCTTAATACCATTCCAATCATACCGTTCCAGGAGTTGTTGTTTAACCGATGACCAAAGGTATTATCCCTTGGAGACTGGTACTCAGTCCTGAAAATGTAAAGATATGAAATGAAATATGAAAACAATGAACTCAGAGACACAGAACAGAGGGAAACAAAAAGCACTTAAAAACAAATATTATCTATGCCAATTTAAAATGCAAATATGTCACGACTACACTTTCATAGCCGCGCGGGGTAGCCATGCGGTCTGAGGCATCTTGTCACGTTTCGCACGGCTTCCCCCATCGGAGGTTCGAGTCCTTCCTCGGGCATGTGTGTGTGTGTTGTCCTTAGTGTAAGTTAGTGTAAGTAGTGCGTAAGCCTAGGGACCGATGACCTCAGCAGTTTGGTCCCACAGTCCTTACCACAACTTTTATACTTTCATAGCAACCTGTAAGCCAGTAGTATACTTAAGGCGTTTATTTGCAGTGAATTTTTGTAATAAAATGTATTCATGGCTATTATACATACTGATGTGTTATTCCCTATGAAAAAAACAGGTACGTAGGCAGCAGATAATATATTGGCATACACCTCTAGATTTTCTGATTAGTGAGGCACTCAGAACCGATGGGCACCATTCTAAGTTGTCTCTTGTATGCACACGGGGAAGATAGCTTCATTAATAATGACTGTTGTACTGGCAGAAACACAGACTAGTTGAATGATATCGATGATATATAAGAACGTAAAATTTAAGAAAAATGACACATTTTTATTGGCCAACAGAGAGTTTGGAAGCTAACCCAGTAAGGCAATAATTCGGATTCATTAAAGTTAATGGACTTTTCACTTTTTAGAGTGGTCACGTTGATTTGCAGATTACTGAAAATGACACAGCTGTAGCACAATGACAATAAAGATACAGAGTTCTAATAAGACATAAGTCTGTATGCCAACTAAACTGGATAAGCAGGTGGTCATGTCATTTCTGAGAGAGGAACTAGATTCAGAAGAGGAAGATCGGCTTAAATTCTGGCAAACATATGATAAAACTCTAGAGAAGTACGTGTATAAAAAAATTATAAAAGATCACAAACATCGTCAATTCTGTACTGTGGAGGTGCTAACGATAGAGTGAGAACAACAGAATAGATTTAAATAGAAGCATAATAAAGAGACATGAAGATTTTGTTGTACTTAACTGTCAAAAACGGAATTCAAAAGCATGTAATGATGACAACAATGTAAATAGTCATCCATCAAGATTCTTAGTTGCATACGGTTGTGTGCAGAGAGTAATTGGTGACAGGCATCGGTATATAGAGATGGAGAAATAACCTGACTTGATTCCACAATTCAAGTTCATAATACAGTTACGTTCACTACTGCAGACTACTTGTAGGTCAGTAGTTAAGTGAACCCTCCCCAAAACGTTATTAACCTTCGTTTCACAGCTTCAAACGCCGTTTTCTTGTTTCAAATTATAAAATGAATATTTATATAGTTGACGGAGAAAATGGCCAAATCAGAAACCTTGTCATTTTATTAATCGTTATCGTGTCGGGCCAACGTTATGACCTAAGGAGAGTGTATCTGCTGAATTTTAGGTATCATATGATAGGGTGTTGTTGCAATAGAATATGGGGCTTTGCACAAGCTTATAATTTTCGTTGGCTGCCACTTCTGATCATTTATAGTAAACATCATTGCAAAGATCCACTATTTTTATTAACCTACATCTAGTACTGGAGTTACGCAATGTACAACAATCTTGCCATCCTCTAAAGTGGAAGCAGGAACAATGGAGACACTTAATGTGTACACAGGCATCACATTCGCCTAAGACTTTCTGAGTACAGAGTATGTTCACACTCACCCCAGCGATATTTGACGCCAACATTCAGAAATGAGTTTTGGATCTTTCGGCTGGGCTGATAGATGGCATGATACTACACGATGGTAGAGGCTATCATTGACCATGCATGCTGGAGATACCAGTTACTCAAAATAATAAACACTACTACAGAGAAGATGAAGATTTGTAAGCCACACTCTTTCTTCAGTGCACTCACGTCTGTCACTAAGTTCCCTAAGGGGACCACACCGTGGTTCAGGTCGAAAAAAATCGATTTTTGGTTTTCATCATAATTCGATAGATTAAGGTTTTATTTAAGTACTCTGAAAAGGATTTTGCTGTAAAAAATTTTTTTCGAGCATTTAAAGAGCATTTTCCTACCACGTGTGTTTATGTGCCACGCCCAATTTTCTGTCACCCACTTTTCTGCATATATTTTAGATCTTTATATCCCCTACATTGGACGTTAGGGATTTTTTTTACTCCCTAGTGTGTTGGCTATCCTTGGAATGCAACGGTCGGTATTCTTTTGTTTCTACTGTTTGTGAACAACACACTTTCAAACATGTGGTTAGTTTTGTTCAAGTGTGATTGCGAGTAGTTGTTATACTTACGTTTGTAGTATTGTGGTTCAAATACAATAGGGCTCAGGCAACTGGGGAATCTTATTCTCACCAGCATTCTTTTCCTGCTGCTGTTATTACAGCAATTAAACCTATTTTCAGAGATTTGGCTCAGCCCGACCTTTTAAGGAAATGTCTGGATGGGCAGACACAGAACCCAAATGAATGTTTCAACAGCATAATTTGGAACCGCCTTCCTAAAACTGTATTTGTAGGCATGCATACAATGAAACTAGGAGTTCATGATGTTGTTATTACATTCAATTGTGGTAATATTGGAAAGTGCTGGGTACTGAAAAAGCTGGGAATTAATCCTGGTGAAAGTATGATCACTGGGCTGCAACATTGCCATAAAATGTGGATAGCCAATGCAGACAGGTCTGCATCTAATATGGCCAAGAAACCAAGACAAACATCCAGGAAGGTGAAAAAGAAGCTGGAAGACCTTCTAGAGGCCAAAGAAAGGCCATCATATGCAGCAGGACAGTTTTAATTAATTTTAACTAACAAATTTCAAAAGTTTTTTCTTTAAAGTCAATTTCCCACAAACTAAAATTTTCAATACGTATGCCCCATTATATCAGAAACTATCACAGATAAATGAATGAAATTTTCAGAGACTCTGCATAACATAAAAAGCCACCTTTGGTACAACTATTATTAATATTCCCCCATTAGGAAGGTCACAAAAAATATTTTCTGCAGAAAAACTTAATATTTTTTGTTAATAAATTTAAAAAAGTATTTCTTAAAAACTATAAAATGGATAAAGCAGATTTTAGTACAGTTGACTGTATTAGTATCATGTAACATACAGGAAAAATATTAAGGTCCTGCATCAAATAGTTTTTTCAGAAGTGGGTCAAGTACTCGCCTAAATTACCATGGGTTAGATAGAAAGGGTGTGATCCCCTTAACACTCGTTGCTGTCGTGTTGCATGACTTTTTAAATTGTGGGGCGTGGAAGAAATTTCCAACGTCAGCATTTTGCTGTCAAGGGAAGGGGACGTGATGGCCGACAGTTCCCGGTGATGTCACTTTGCGCCAAGGTTCTGCGTTAAATTCCTAACGTCTCTACAATGTCTCATGAACTGAGGGCACGTGACACTGCTGATGGTGATCCGTCAGTAGGATGGGGTCATTAAGCTTGATTGCGCCCTTTGTACTATTCGAGAGGAATAGCACTGATTACAACTCTCCCTGTGCCGATGAGTACGAGGAAGGAAGGAATAACTCCTGCCAAACTCCCAGCCAATAACACTGTACAACTTTATTTACCTTCACTGCACTACGTTCCACCAAAAGATTACACGTCCACACAAAGTCCAGAATATACTACACTTCTGTATAGCACTGCAGAACATGCTGTTTTCTCGACTTGCCTGTTTGCCAGACTTATCGGCCAACTGAATGACAAGTGTACTAACAAACAATCAGAAATTGACAATATTTACAATAACCATTTTTTAAATGTTGTGAATAAAATAGGATCTAGATCTTCACTAGAAGAGGCAAGGCTACTAATAGAAGAGGCCATACCTGTGCAGTTTGAAGCAACTGTAATTCCACCAACCTCTCCCTCTGAAATCAGTAAAATAATAAACTCACTGAAAAGTAAAAGCTCTTACGGAATTGATGGCATTTCCAGCAAGGTACTTAAAGCTTGTTCCCACAGATAAGTAGGATTCTCAGCCACGTGTGTAATAGCTCTTTGGAGCAGGGTGTTTTCCCCGATAGACTGAAATATGCCATTGTAAAACCATTGCATAAAAAGGGGGATACGTCGGATGTCAACAACTACCGCCCAATCTCTCTTCTGACAGCTCTATCAAAAATTGTTGAGAAAGTAATGTATTCAAGAGTAACCTCCCATATTTGTAAAAATAAAGTACTAACAAAATGTCAGTTTGGTTTTCAGAAAGTCTTTTCAACAGAAAATGCTATATACGCTTTCACTGATCAAATATTAAATGCTCTGAATAACTGGACATCACCCATTGGTATTTTTTGTGATCTCTGAAAGGCCTTTGATTGTGTAAATCATGGAATTCTTTTAGATAAGCTAAATCATTATGGTTTGAAGGGGGCAGTGCACAAATGGTTTAATTCATACTTAACTGGAAGAATGCAGAAAGTTGAAATAAGTGATTCATGTAATGTTAAAACAACAGCTGATTCCTCAAACTGGGGGGCTATCAAGTACGGGGTCCCACAGGGCTCGGTCTTAGGTCCTTTACTGTTCTTGATATACATTAATGACTTACCATTCCACATTGATGAAGATGCAAAGTTAGTTCTTTTTGCTGATGATACAAGTATAGTAATAACATCCAAAAACCAAGAACTAAGTGATGTAATTGTACATGATGTTTTTCACAAAATTATTAAGTGGGTCTTAGCAAACGGACTCTCTTTAAATTTTGATAAAACACCGTATATACAGTTCCATACAGTAAATGGCACAACTCCAGTAATAAATATAGACTTTGAACAGAAGTCTGTAGCTAAGGTAGAATTTTCAAAATTTTTAGGTGTGTCCATTGATGAGAGGCTAAACTGGAAGCAACATATTGATGGTCTGCTGAAACGTCTGAGTTCAGCTACGTATGCTATTAGGGTTTTTGCAAATTTTGGTGATAAAAATCTCAGTAAATTAGCTTACTATGCCTACTTTCGTTCACTGCTTTCGTATGGCATCATATTCTGGGGTAATTCACCGTTGAGTAGAAAAGTATTCATTGCTCAAAAACGTGTAATCAGAATAATTGCTGGAGCCCACCCACAGTCAGCCTGCAGACATTTATTTAAGGGTCTAGGGATCCTCACATTAACCTCACAGTATATATATTCACTTATGAAATTTGTTGTTAATAATCCAACCTAGTGCAAAAGTAATAGCAGTGTGCATAGCTATAACACCAGGAGAAAGGATGATCTTCACTATGCAGGGTTAAATCTGACTTTGGCACAGAAAGGGGCAAATTATGCTGCCACAAAAGTCTTTGGTCACCTACCAAACAGCATCAAAAGCCTGATAGATAGCCAACTAACATTTAAAAATAAATTGAAAGAATTTCTAGATGACAACTCCTTCTACTCATTGGCTGAATTTTTAGATATAAATTAAGGGGAAAAACGACAACAACAACTTAAACATTAGTGTCATGCAATATTTTGCGTAATGTAATATCTTGTACAGACATCTTTTATTAACCTGACACGTTCCACATCATTACGAAGTGTCGTATTCATGATCTATGGAACAAGTACTAATCTAATCTAATCTCTAATCTATTCTAATCTGGACTCATTGAGAACTTAGAAATGGTGTGTGGACATGATTCAGAGCAGCTGGTAAGCAGCACTCCAGGAACACATTGAATGATTTATTTCACTGTAAACAAAAGCTCAAGTTCTAGCTATTAATAAAGTGAATAAATTCCTGTTGCATTGTCACCCTATACTAAAGTGCGCATCATGTAGGAAGGCGGCCCAGTTTTCAGCTGTTCTGCGCATCCCCCTCCTTTAATTGCTGGCAGCCAACAAGTTTCATTTTCTTTCCGAGCGGCTAGCAGCGAGTTAACAGCTAAATATAAATGGGCTCCCTGATCAACAGCTTCACCCACCACGTAAGGCACCAGTGGTGGCCATGGTGGTACTGGTACATAAGTTAGTCACACATGCTGATCAGTCAGATATGGGGTGAACCTCAGCCGTCAGTAACTTCACAAAATATTGAATGAAAGGAAGGGAGATGGGGGTTAACTTCCCACCGACACGAGAACATTAGAATTCACCACAAACTCGGACTGGGAAAATTTGTTGTAGGAAATCTGCACTATCCTTTCTACAGGAACCATCCTAATATTCACTTTAAATTATTTAGAGAAACCACGGAAGTCTTAAATCTGGATGGCCAGTGTCTTACGTTTGCGCCACCCTCTACGTCAGAAAATGTCGTGTGACAATGATTTGATCATATTGGGTGACACTACAATTATGTTTAAATACAGGGTGGGGCAAATAAAAGGAGCCCGCAGAACAGAGTTCTAGGTTACAAAGAAACACAGCAGTGGAAAGGAAGTGCAGTACTAAGCCCACCATAGCAGATGTTGAAAGTGACCACCATTCACCTCTTGGAACTTTTGGGCCCTGGCCAGCAAGTTGCTGAATGCGGATCGAAACTGGACTGCCGGAATTTCTGCAATCTCATCCGAAATGTTCTGCTGCAGTTCTTCTAGACTATGAGGGTTGTTGCGATGCACCTTAGACTTGAGGACTTCCCACAAAAGTAATCACACACTGTGAAATCAGGTGAAATGCGTAGCCAGCTAGGGCCCCGAACAGATTGACCTCTGCTAACAAATCTGTCAGGCGTGAAGACTGTGTAAATGTGATCAAAGGTTCAGGCGGCTGCATGGGCAGTTGCTCCAGCCTGTTGCAAGTAATTTTAGGTCTTTTCCTCATCCGTTAATGCTGTCACAAACGGTTTCAAGATATTGGCAATGTAACACGTCGTAGCCAGCGTGTGATGAAAGAAATGGGACCAATAACATGCCGTGCAGACACTGCACACCAAGCCCCAACTTTCTGATCATGCAACAGTGTTTCGTGGAGGCTATGCATATTCTTCGCTGTCCAGAACCTGTGATTCTGTGAGTTGACATAACCATTCAGGTGAAACCAGGCTTCATCAGACATAAAGAACAGATCCATGGCCAAGCCATTCGTTGTTATCTCAGTAAACAAACACTCACAAAACTTGAGGCGCTGAGGAGGATCTACTGGTTTTAATGCATGAACAACGGGCACTCAGTAGGGATGTGTGTGTAGGTACAGGTGGAGTATTTCGCTACATGATCGACGTGTATGTCTGTCTATTGTGACAGGCGTAGGGTTGATTTGGTAAGACTTTGAAGCATTTTCTGGTGAACTGTAGCCACATTTTCTGGCGTGTGGGCACGGTTCGGAATATTTTTTGACTAGATCAAAACAGACCTTGTCTGACTAAGGGTGACGGCCGCTGTGACCGAGTGGTTCTAGACGCTTCAGTCCGAAACCGAGCTGCTGCAATGGTCGCAGGTTCAAATCCTGCTTCGGGCATGGATGTGTGTGATGTCCTTAGGTTAGTTAGGTTTAAGTAGTTCTAAGTCTAGGGGATTGATGACCTCCGATGTTAAGTTCCATAGTGCTTAGAGCTTTTTTTTTTTTTTTTTTTTTTTTTTTTTTTTTTTTTTTTTTTTTTTTTGACTAAGCGTTGCATGGTGCTTTTTGCTGACACTTTGACACCATTAAACTTCTCAGCAAACAGCTGACCATACCGTTTCCAGGATTGTGTTGTCTGGTAACTTTCCACAATGAACACCCGCTACTCCTGTGTGAGTACCATCGTCTGCTTTGCATTGCTCCACTCACAGTGACACAGCCTGTGCTACGCTCTGTAATACGGTGTGGAACACGTGGCACGTGTATGCGTGGTGTGCTCACCACGGGGCGTGGTTGTATGCATACATTCACGTCCAATCTTATCCACTCTTCGGGGCCACTTTAATTTGTCCCTCCCTATAAATATTATGCACGTTTATACATTTCTTTCATATTTTCCTGTTTGATCCTTCACTTACAATAATTTTACGGCTACTGGTACAGTAAACTTCCGATAACAGTAACAAGAAAATTTCATGAAAATTAAACAACTAAAGTCTCAAAGGTAATTTCATTCAAGTAAAATACTCAGTGCCCATGAGTAAAGGTAAAATAGTTTAAAAATAACTGAAAGTTTTAATTATCTGCTTGATACATGTATTTTGCATCACATACGATGTTACAATGTTTCGCCGGCCGCGATGGCCGAGCGGTTCTAGGCGCTTCAGTCAAGAACCGCGCGACTGCTACGGTCGCAGGTTCGAATCCTGCTTCGGGCATGGATGTGTGTGTTGTCCTTAGGTTATTTAAGTTTAAGTAGTTCTAAGTTCTAGGGGACTGATGACCTCAGATGTTAAGTCCCATAGTGCTCAGAGCCATGTGTGAACCATATCACTATGTTTCAGACTTGTAAATGAATTCTGAATCAGACAGTGTTATTTACTGATATTAAAAATGGTTCAAATGGCTCTGAGCACTATGGGACATAACTTCTGCGATAATCAGTCCCCTAGAACTACTTAAACCTAACCAACCTAAGGACATCACACACATCCATGCCCGAGACAGCATTCGAACATGCGACCGTAGTGGTCGCGCGGTTCCAGATTGCAGCGCCTAGAACCGCTCGGCCACGCCGGACGGCCTACTGATCTTATTCTTCACGCTTCGAAACACAGATATGCCTAATCGAAATATATTTTATATTCTGTAAATGCGACTAATGTTCATAGGCACGGAATTCGTTTCCAGTAAGATATTCAAATTAATTAAGTATTGTTCACTAAAGGAGAGCAAAAATTTGAGATTTAATTTTACAACTTTCTTAACGCACCAGTTTTTTGTATGGATTATTTATTTAACTTATTGTCCCTAAATTTAACTTTTAGAGCATTGTGGCAAAGTGGATCAGACAGTGGACTCGCATTCGTCAGGTACATGCAATTTCGCTTTTCCGTTGTTTCCCTGAATAGCTTAAGGCAGATAGCAGAATAATTCCTTTCGGAAGAATACGGTAGATTTCCTTACCCAATTCCATCTTGAGCTCCATCTTTACTGATTCCACTGCGAACGGGTCATTAAACCCTAGCCCTTTTTTCTTTTGTGGCCGGTAATGAAGATGGGGCATATGCTTGTATAAGTACGGTTTTAAGTTTTAAATTTTGTTTCTGTCTGTTTGTTCGTGTGCGAAAGGCATGTTATTATTAAATACAGGTAGAAGAAGCTGCAGAAAACATTTTTACACAGTATGTGCTTCGGATCGCCAGCATATACTGGATGGGCTCATCAAACAGAGGGACAAAGATCATGACACACATCTTCATGAAAGAACACCTTACATACAGGATTTGGACAAAAATATGGCCGGCGGCGGTGGCCGGGCGGTTCTAGGCGCTTCAGTCCGGAACCGCGCGACTGCTACGGTCGCAGGTTCGAATCCTGCCTCGAGCATGGATGTGTGTGATATCCTTACGTTAGTTAGGTTTAAGTAGTTCTAAGTTCTGGGGGACTGATGACCTCCGATGTCCCGTAGTGCTCAGAGCCATTTGAACCATTTGAACTATGGAAACGCCACAGGAAGTAAATTGTTGAATATAAATGCAGTTGCTAGCCAAGCCTGAGTATTATGCTGTTGTATCTGACCACGAACGCCATCTGTGCTATGTCCTCAATATGTTGCTGCGACGGTTCCTAACGGTTACTGCTAAGTGTAGTTGCTCTTCCAACCGGCAACACGAGTTGCGTGTTTACCTGTGGTCACTCATACTTTAGGTGCTTGGACTATGCACGTATTTTTAAAAGGAATACCTCAGGGTAGTGATAGGGTCAACCCACACACGTCTGCTTTCATGCCCCGCAGCTAATTCGCTGTGAATAATAACCTGCAGCTGTGATCCTGCAGTCAAATAGTGTATGCACTGACTAGAATTGCAAAATAATAAAAGACACAGACACAAAAATAAAAGTAAAATTAATAATTTAATAACAAGGGTTTTATTCTAATATCTGTAATTGACGTAGACGACAGAGAATTATACTGAATAATGTTATTCAGGAAAAGATATCTAAGAAAAATGAAAAGTTGTCCTGTGATGTTCAGTTAAAATACAGACAGAAAATATCCTTATCAAACGCAGTAAAGTTATGTTGAGAGTGTTAAGAGAATGGTAGTAAACTCCCCAAACTAAATAGCCATCGAATATAGTTAGAGTCCTATTCTGGAGCACTTTCAGACCTCTCAAAGTATAAAGTAGCTTCAAAAGTTAAACCATTGTAGCAGCCGTTCACCGCCCAGAATCAGTCAGGCGAAGCAATTGCGCCTGTTACTCTAGGCAGGTCTGCCTTTTTCCAGAACTCACGTTAAAGTCCAGAATCACTACCTTGAGCTTTTCTTCCAAAAATTCCAGTCTCCACTTCACTCGCATAGTGTTCCACTATTGTCTGGTTTTCGATTGGCTGAAGCCATCCCCACCCAAAATAAATTGTTCTTACACACTACAGACATGATATGACTCATTTTCACCACTTTCCGGACTAAACTAATATATTATAACAATATTTAAGTAAAGAAATGTTATAAATATTCTGTCACACTCAGATAATTTACATTGTGGTGTCTGCTAACACGTGCAATTGGCCGGTTTTAAATTAGCAGAAATTTTTAATAGCACTTGAATTTTTGATAGCATTTGAATAAAGTTACTGGCAAAATGGTAAACTGTTCATCAAATAACTACACAAGTATGACAAAGTGTGAGGTATTCATGCTGTATTCATCTAACGTGCAACTGTGAAAGAAACAATGTTCTGCCAAACATTTGCATAATGTCGCAGACATAAAAACGTTGTAAATCAATAAATAAAATAGATACAGGTATGTGGCTTTCGGGGATGATACACTATGGGGTCAAAAGTATCCGGACATCCCACAAAACATACGTTTTTCATATTAGGTTCATTGTGCTGCCACCTACTGCCAGGTACTCCATAGATATCGTGAGAGAGCAGACTGGGGCGTTCCGCGGAACTCACGGACTTCGAACGTGGTCAGATGATTGGGCGTCACTTGTGTCACACACGTGGGTGTACGCGAGATTTCCACATTCCTAAACATCCCTAGGTCCACTGTTTCCGAAGTGATAGTAAAGTAGGAATGTGAAGGAACACGCACAGCACAAAAGCGTACAGGCCGATCTCGTCTGTTGACTGACAGAGACCGCTGACAGTTGAAGAGGGTCGTAAAGTGTTATAGGCAGACATCTATCCAGACCATCACATAGGAATTCCAAACCGCATCAGGTTCACTGCAAGTACTAGGCGGGATGTGAGAATACGTGGATTTCACGGTCGAGCGGCTGCTCATAAGCCACACATCGCGCTGGTAAATGGCAAACGACGCCTCGCTTGGTGTAAGGAGCGTAAACATTGGACGATTCAACAGTGGAAAAACTTTGTGTGGAGTGACGAATCACGGTACACAATGTGGCGATCCGATGGCAGGGTGTGGGTATGGCGAATGCGCGGTGAACGTCATCTGCCAGCGTGTGTAACGCTAACAGTAAAATTCAGAGGCGGTGGTATTATGGTGTGTTCGTGTTTTTCATGGAAGGGGCTTGCATACCTTGTTGTTTTGCGTGGCACTATCACAGCACAGGTCTACAATGATGTTTTAAGCAGCTTATTGCTTCCCACTGTTGAAGAGCAATTTGGGGATGGCAATTGCATCTTTCAACACGATCGAGCGCCTGTTCATAATGCATGGCCTGTGGCGAAGTGGTTACACAACAACAAGATCCCTGTAATTGACTGACCTGCACAGAGTCCTGACCTGAATCCTACAGGACACCTTTGGGATGTTTTGGAATGCCGACTTAGTGCCAGGCGTCACCAACCGACATCGATACCTCTCCTCAGTGGACCACTCCGTGAAGAATGGGCTGCCATTCCCCAAGAAACCTTCCAGCACCTTATTGAAAAGATGTTCAAATGTGTGTGAAATCTTATGGGACTTAACTGCTACGGTCATCAGTCCCTAAGCTTACACACTACTTAACCTAAAGTATCCTAAGGACAAACACACACACACACACACCCATGCCCGAGGGAGGGCTCGAACCTCCAGCCATCACGAGGCAGAGAAAATCCCTGACCCCGCCGGGAATCGAACCCGGGAACCCGGGCGTGGGAAGCGAGAACGCTACCGCACGACCACGAGATGCGGGCCACAAAGTGGGTATCGACCCAACTTCATACGGAGAAATGATCATCACGATAAAATAAGAGAAATCAGAGCTCGCACAGAAAAATTTAAGTGCTCGTTTTTCCCGCGTGCCGTTCGAGAGTGGAACGGTAGAGAGGCAGCATGAAGGTGGTTCAATGAACCCTCTGCCAGGCACTTTATTGTGAATAGCAGAGTAATCACGTATATTTAGATATAGATGTAGATAGTGACGGACGATCAGTGAAGAGGACTGGGAAGAAGAAAAAGAGATCAACAGTGGCAAAAGTCACCGCAAAAATGAATGTCGCACTCGCGAACCTTGTCAGAACCAAAACAACATGGACGGAGTTTCAAAAGGTGGAAATTGCATGGCGAGCTGGAATTCCAAAACCACTCATCTGCTATGTAAATGCCTACAACAGGAAAATGTGGCTCCAAAGCCATAAAACCTGGACTACGGATCAATTGAAGAATGTCATTTGGTTGGATGAGTCTTGTTTAGCACTTTTCCCAACTTCTCTCTAAGTTCACGTCCAAAGAGTTAAACTTTGTGGGGATTTGGTGATGATTTGTGCTGCCGTGTCATTGTTTTCCATGGGCCCCAGTGTTACTCTGCAAGGTCGCATTGCTGCTAAGGATTATGAGACAATTTAGCTGATCAGGTGCATCCCACAGCACACCACTGGCCATTAAAATTGCTACACCAAGAAGAAATGCAGATGATAAACGGGTCATAGTTGGACAAATATATTATACTGGAACTGACATGTGATTACATTTTCACGCAATTTGGGTGCATGGATCCTGAGAAATCAGTGCCCAGAACAACCACCTCTGGCCGTAATAATGGCCTTGATACGCCTGTGCATTGAGCCAAACAGAGCTCGGATGGCGTGTACAGGTACAGCTGCCCATGCAGCTTCAACACGATACCACAGTTCATCAAGAGTAGTGACTAGCGTATTGTGACGAGCCAGTTGCTCGGCCACCATTGACCAGACGTTTTCAATTGGTGACAGATCTGGAGAATGTGCTGGCCAGGGCAGTAGTCGAACATTTTCTCTATCCAGAAAGGCCCGTACAGGACCTGCAACATGAGGTCGTGCATTATCCTGCTGACATGTAGGGTTTCGCAGGGATCGAATGAAGGGTAGAGCCACGGGTCATAACACATCTGAAATGTAACGTCCACTGCTCAAAGTGCCGTCAATGCGAACAAGAGGTGACTGAGACGTGTAACCAATGGCACCCCATACCATCACGCCAGTATGGCGATGACGAATACACACTTCCAATGTGCGTTCACCGCGATGTCACCAAACACGGATGCGACCATCATGATGCTGTAAACAGAACCTGAATTCATCCGAAAAAATGACGTTCTGCCATTCGTGCACCCAGGTTCGTCATTGAGTACGCCATCGCAGGCGCTCCTGTCTGTGATGCAGCGTCAAGGGTAGCCGCAGCGCCGGCCGCAGTGGCCGAGCGGGTCTAGGCGCTACAGTCTGGAACCGCGCAACCGCTGCGGTCGCAGGTTCGAATCCTGCCTCGGGCGTGGATGTGTGTGATGTCCTTAGGTTAGTTAGGTTTAAGTAGTTCTAAGTTCTAGGGGACTGATGACCTCAGTAGTTAAGTCCCACAGTGCTCAGAGCCATTTGAACCATTTGGTAGCCGCAGCCATGGTCTCCGAGCTGATAGTCCATGCTGCTGCAAACGTCGTCGAACTGTTCGTGTACATGGTTGTTGTCTTGCAAACGTCCCCATCTGTTGACTCAGGGATCGAGACGTGGCTGCACGATCCGTTACACCCATGCGGATAAGATGCCTGTCATCTCGACTGGTAGTGATACGAGGCCGTTGGGATCCAGCACGGCGTTCCGTATTACCTTCCTGAATCCACCGATTCCATATTCTGCTAACAGTCATTGGATCTCGACCAACGCGAGCAGCAATGTCGCGATACGATAAACCGCAATCGCGATAGGCTACAAACCGATCTTTATCAAAGTCGGAAACGTGATGGTACGCATTTCTCCTCCTTACACGAGGCATCACATCAACGTTTCACCAGGCAACGCCGGTCAACTGCTGTTTGTGTATGAGAAATCGGTTGGAAACTTTCCTCATGTCAGCACATTGCAGGTGTCGCCACCGGCGCCAACCTTGTGTGAATGCTCTGAAAAGCTAATCATTTGCATATCACGGCATCTTCTTCCTGTCGGCTAATTTCGCGTCTGTAGCACGTCATCTTCGTGGTGCAGCAATTTTACTGGCCAGTAGTGTACTATGTTTGTTCCACAATGGTCATGTGTGTTGCAAAATGATAAGGTTCCGTTCACACAGCCTCCAGATCTCAGTATTATTGGGCCTTTTTGGTCTACTTTGTGGAGAAGGGTGCGCGATCACTATTCACCTCCATCATCACTACCTGAACCTGCCATTATTTTGCAGGACGAATGGTTTAAAATTCCCCTGAAAGCCATACAGGACCTGTATTTACCTATTTCGAGACGAGTGGGAACTGCTTTGAATGCCTACGGGTTTCCTACGCTGTATTGGGTTTAAAAAAAATGGTTCAAATGGCTCTGAGCACTATGGGACTTAACATCTGAGGTCATCAGTCCCCTAGAACTTAGAACTACTTAAACCTAACTAACCTAAGGACATCACACACATCCATGCCCGAGGCAGGATTCGAACCTGCGACCGCAGCGTTCGCGCGGTTCCAGACTGAAGCGCCTAGAACCGCTCGGCCACAACGGCCGGCGCTGTATTGGGCATGGTAAAGTGTTATGTTTCCGTATTTTTGTCCATTCACTGTACATTTTTTTTGTTCCGTCTCTAATGTAAACATGATACAAAATTTTGCAGGGGTAGCTCACGCTCCTGCGTATTCCATATTCGTGATGCACAACACTTTTCTTCCATTGTAGACGCACTCCTGTGTCCACGTCTACTCTGTGCAGCATGTCTTTTGCCGTGACCGCAATGTCGTTGTGGCAGGAACCAGCGGGCTCCTGCAATTAGTCATCTGTAGCTTCATCTTGGGGATCGGCGACGGTCACAAGACCGCTGATGTGATTAGTTTTTACCTTTGGTCCTGATGGTCCTGAACAACTGATCATCACTGTATAGACGAGTTCCTGGAAAATCGTCGACCTCAATCGCTACGTGACTGCAAGGCACTTTTACAGGGGCTGCGAAGCTCTGCTGGAATGCTTACGTACGCAGGCACGGAACAAGTTAGTGCCATGCGGGAGAAAAAGACTGCTATTTATCGTCCTCGCTACGGTTTTATAATCAAAACTGTCTCGCGTTATCGGTCGGAAAGTAAACAATTTTTTTGTAATTGGCTCTGAGCACTATGGGACTTAACATCTAAGGTCATCAGTCCCCTAGAACTTAGAACTACTTAAACCTAATTAACCTAAGGACATCACACACAACCATGCCTGAAGCAGGATTCGAACCTGCGACCGTAGTGGTCGCGCGGTTCCAGACTGTAGTGCCTAGAACCGCTCGGCCACACCGGCCGGCTTTTTGGAATTAAAAAGAATTTACAACCTGTGAAGGAGAGCGGGATGCGTACCCCTTGAACCATTTCATTCACCATGGATGTTATCGTATGTATTGAAGGCCAAAACTGAACATAAAATTATTTGGGAAGCCCATCAAAACCCGAAGATTTGCTGGAAGGACAGCGAATTACAATGCTAGGTAACTTGTCGCGGTGAAAATATGACAAAAACTCCTCATAGAGAGCTGGTGTAACAACACTATCAAGGAAAGAAGTAAAATCAGCAGACAGTATACCATCTGATGCCATTCCACTAAATACCTGAAAAATACTGGTAAGGTTCACGCATTATATCAGGTCAGGATGACCACTCACGTTCATTTATACAACGAATGGTAATGAAATAGGTCCTTTGAGATCATGTTCGAAACCGAATTAGATGATACAGAGACGCCAACTTGATCCTGGAGAATCGAACGTGGATGGGAACGCAAACTAAGACCGTCTAGTTGTAGTCTTTTGAGTTACAGGAGTTTCACCTTCACGCGGTGAACTTCCATCATAAAAACCACGGACAACGTAATAAAATTCCCAAGTCCTCATCATTTCAGCCGCTAAAAAGCATGGGTGCAGTACGAAGCCGATGTTTGGCAAAGGCAACCTACCATTCCATAACTGAGGAATAACGCACTTGGGAACGACTTGCCCGCCCACACACTGCAGCGATGATATCATCCAGAGAGGGTTCCGTCAGATGTAAAACATTTAACTTCTAAATAGGGCGAGAAAGGTGTATCCGCTGCGAGACGTGGTTCAGATTCATTTAAACAGCCCAGTGGTCTGCGAAGCTGGCAGGGATTAGATCAACTGACGAAAGTTGGCTACGTAGGGAAGCAGACAAATAAAAACGATCCAGACGACTACTAGAAGTAGCTGTAAAATACGTAAAACGCACTAATATGGGATATCTGCAGATCCAAGCAACCTGTAGACTCAACGACATCAACATATCATTAAGTTTACGACAATAGTTATAACTGAGAGTCTAACCCACAGGACGTAAGACGCAGTTGAAATCTCTCCCCATCAAAAATTTTCGAGGATTTTGACGAAGTAAATAAGTGGCATCTTCCTTATAAAAGCGCGAGCGGTCATATGTACTGAAGGGTCTCTGCATGAGCCTCTTCATGATTCTGCCATACCACACAGCTTCATTTGTTTGCCTCTGGCACCGCAGTTGTTGGTGCAAGTGGTCTATTACCGTAGATGCGAAGAAGAAAAGGGAAAAGACTGAGCAGCTGAGTGTGTTTGTGGTGGCCACAGTACACTATCCATATTTAGTTTTAACATTTCATTAGGTTATTTATCGTAATCCTAACCTTACGACTTATCTTAGAAGAAAGATTAAGAAAAGGCAAACCTACGTTTCTAGCATTTGTAGACTTAGAGAAAGCTTTTGACAACGTTAACTGGAATACTCTCTTTCAAATTCTGAAGGTGGCAGGGGTAAAATACAGGGAGCGAAAGGCTATTTACAATTTGTACAGAAACCAGATGGCAGTTATAAGAGTCGAGGGGCATGAAAGGGAAGCAGTGGTTGGGAAAGGAGTGAGACAGGGTTGTAGCCTCTCCCCGATGTTATTCAATCTGTATATTGAGCAAGCAGTAAAGGAAACAAAAGAAAAATTCGGAGTAGGTATTAAAATTCATGGAGAAGAAGTAAAAACCTTGAGGTTCGCCGATGACATTGTAATTCTGCCAGAGACAGCAAAGGACTTGGAAGAGCAGTTGAACGGAATGGACAGTGTCTTGAAAGGAGGATATAAGATGAACATCAACAAAAGCAAAACGAGGATAATGGAATGTAGTCAAATTAAGTCGGGTGATGCTGAGGGAATTAGATTAGGAAATGAGACACTTAAAGTAGTAAAGGAGTTTTGCTATTTAGGGAGTAAAATAACTGATGATGGTCGATGTAGAGAGGATATAAAATGTAGACTGGCAATGGCAAGGAAAGCGTTTCTCAAGAAGAGAAATTTGTTAACATCGAGTATAGATTTAAGTGTCAGGAAGTCGTTTCTGAAAGTATTTGTATGGAGTGTAGCCATGTATGGAAGTGAAACATGGACGATAACTAGTTTGGACAAGAAGAGAATAGAAGCTTTCGAAATGTGGTGCTACAGAAGAATGCTGAAGATAAGGTGGGTAGATCACGTAAGTAATGAGGAGGTATTGAATAGGATTGGGGAGAAGAGAAGTTTGTGGCACAACTTGACTAGAAGAAGGGATCGGTTGGTAGGACATGTTTT
Organism: Schistocerca serialis cubense; assembly: GCF_023864345.2. Classification (NCBI taxonomy): domain Eukaryota; kingdom Metazoa; phylum Arthropoda; class Insecta; order Orthoptera; family Acrididae; genus Schistocerca; species Schistocerca serialis. The sequence continues at coordinate 137,629,222 of NC_064640.1, read as the reverse complement.
GAGGCATCAAGGGATCACAAATTTAGCATTGGAGGGCAGCGTGGAGGGTAGAAATCGTAGAGGGAGACCAAGAGATCAATGCACTAAGCAGATTCAGAAGGATGTAGGTTGCAGTAGGTACTGGGAGATGAAGAAGCTTGCACAGGATAGAGTAGCATGGAGAGCTGCATCAAACCAGTCTCAGGACTGAAGACCACAACAACAACAACATAGGTTATTGGCACTTGTCGGAGCCCCACACGCATGTTTCATACATTTAAGTGCCATTTTTCAATGCATCTATTCTTTCCTCTTCTTGTCCGATCAGTTGAATGTATGAATGAGAATGTGCAAGGAGTTGAGTGTGTTGATCCGTGGGAATGTAGTCTGCCACTGTATCAGAATAGCCAACTGTAGGAAACACGTACCAGGTAGCAAAGTGGTTTCTGTTTGCCTTGGGCGAACCTTTTGTATAGGTTGGCACCGCAATAGGAGTTCAACTGGCCACTTCCTTAGGCACGGGGAGATTTTGGTTGGAGAGCGAATGCTCGTGGAATGTTCCGTGGGACGCGGAACAGGAAAGATCTACTGGGGATAAGTGTGCCTTTTCGATGAGAAGTTAATGTTGTGTTTTTTGTAAGATTTTCAAAGCTAGTCGAAGTAAATGATTCCTTTCATCGGTAATAGTTTATTATCGTGTGTGACAAATTTTACTTGCTAATTCGCGAATGTTAAAAGCTTTAAAATCCAGGGACGGTGTAGGCTATTCTTCAGTTGAACTGTTAATCAAACACGTGGAGCCGTGTTGAGTTTACTGTTATTCAGTTCGTTTTGTTTAATATACCTTCCGCGAGAGGGTGTATATTGGGTATGATTTTCGTGATATGACTGAATTTTGTGCAGTTCGTCTCACTTGATAACTTTCTTTGTGCACCCTTTTGTTTGTGAGGACCACGTGATCGTGATGCAATGAGTAAGTTTACAGTGCCAAGGCCACAGTGATCTTCGGCTATAGAGCATCTGAATTAATTGTGACTCTTTATTATTCTTCATTTTTATAGTAATTCACTTTAACAGAAATTTTGTTCATTTATCCCGCATGTTAAAATCAAGGAAACAGCCCCTCTTGCTACCCACGTGTGCTGTGGTGAAGGTTTTTAGTTCTTTCCCTTCTTCTTAGTCTCTCATGTGCGTGTGAGTGTAAGTGTTCGTGATTAAACCATCCTTTGATCATTCCTCTTCCATAGATCACAGACCTTGCAGGAGACTCCGAAGTAAAGTTCTAGGGTTAATTAATATGCGACGTAGCAGGTTGCAGGCAACAGCAACCATCATATTACTCACTACGCACTATCATTAAATTTACTGATCTAATAAATGTTATTTTGCCAGAATTTTGGTTTACGCTCTCACTGCTAAAATTCCAGTCCATGCTTTCAGCTCTGATGTACGGTACATCCTACAGCATTCAGTTTGCGCGACAGTTGTATTGAGGCCACAATTTACCCCCGCATATTCAGATTAGTTGTAAACATACCCATTAATAGTAAAATGCCTTTCAGTACGACCAAATACAGATGGAGCATAAAGAAAAATTAAGGCGAGATCATAAAAACGACACCCTATACTCCGACTGCCGTCCAGGGTTTAAAAGTCCGTCAATGGTATACCATCCCTATAAATAACGGCCATGTCAGTAGAAGTTTCCGGCGCGACATTAAAAAACATAGAATACACAGGGTGATAAGACACATCAACTAACACATCTTGCAAACACACATCAGCTTGGGAATCAAAATGAACTGTCGTAATGCAGCAAGCCGTAATGGCGAGCAGATCCTGTTAACATTTAGGGTAAGAAACATATACGTCTGCATTAGTTAACACGTGTACGAAATGAAAGTAGAACTAGAAAAGAAGTCACACATCACGCCCAGCTCATCAAAGCACCGCCAGATGGCGGAGACGAAGGTACAGGACTTCAGGTTGACAGCGTTGTTTCATACCTCTCCGTGACAAGATAACTTTTTGACGCGAAAGGATAGGGGGATCCTCAAGGTCGGCAGCGGCGCGGAGGGGTGACGGTGTAGGGGGAGCATCCCCACGGAATTCAACGGAATGCGAGCAATACAACTGGGAGCGATGAACATCAACATCAGATAAAGAAGAGACAGGCAATGCAGCGTCTGAAGCTGTCTGCATCATCTGATTACTCGGAAGGGAATCCGCAGTAACCTGTTGCTCCACCGTATTAGATTGAGGAAGGGATGGTATTGCACCAGAACACGGTAAAGGCAGAACAACAAACGATGCATCCGGTAAATCATCTGAACCCACCGGAACAGTCGTTCCTAAGGGTGGAGGACGCAGATTCAACATTCATTTCATCATCAACAGATATAGCCTCGTAATCCCTGGCGAAACATGAACCGTAATTAACGTCAGCATTGAAACTTCCTGACAGATTAAAACTGTGTGCCGGGCCGAGACTCGAACTCGGGACCTTTGCCTTTCACGGGCAAGTGCTCTACCATCTGAGCTAGCCAAGCACGACTCACGCCCCGTCCTCACAGCTTTACTTCTGCCAGTATCTCGTCTCCTACCTTCCAACCTCACAGAAGCTCTCCTGCGAACCTTGCAGAACTAGCACTCCTGGAAGAAAGGATACTGCGGAGACATGGCTTAGCCACAGCCTGGGGAATGTTTCCAGAATGAGATTTTCACTCTGCAGCGGAGTGTGCGCTGATATGAAACTTCCTGACAGCTTAAAACTGTGTGCCGGGTACGAGACGAGATACTGGCAGAAGTATAGCTGTGAGGACGGGGCGTGAGTCGCGTTTGGGTAGCTCAGATGGTGCCGGCACGGTAACTCAGCGTGTTTGGTCAGAGGGTTAGCTGCCCTCTGTAATTAAAAAACTGAGTTAATGAATCAACGACGAAATGAAACGGGTGCTTTGTGACGTCCGCCCCGAGCAGCTACAACGAACGAAAACGAACAAAATGAAATTTAAAAATAGAAAAAGTTGGTAGAGCACTTGCCCGCGAAAGACAAAGGTCCCGAGTTCGAGTCTCGGCTTGGCACACAGTTTTAATCTGTCAGGAAGTTTCATATCAGCGCACACACCACTGCAGAGTGAAAATCTCATTCTGGAAAAATCTCCCAGGCTGTGGCTAAGCCATTTCTCCGCAATATCCTTTCTTCCAAGACTGCTAGTTCTGCAAGGTTCGCAGGAGAGCTTCTGCGAGGTTTGAAAGGTAGGAGACGAGATATTGGCAGAAGTAAAGCTGTGAGGACGGGGCGTGAGTCGTGCTTGGGTAGCTCAGATGGTGGAGCACTTATCCGCGAAAGGCAAAGGTCCCGAGTTCGAGTCTCAGCTCAGCACACAGTTTTAATCTGTCAGAAAGTTTCATGTGAGCGCACACTCCACTGCAGTGAAAATCTCATTCTGGAAACATCCCCCAGGCTGTGGCTAAGCCATGTCTCCGCAATATCCTTTCTTCCAAGAGTGCTAGTTCTGCAAGGTTCGCAGGAGAGCTTCTGTGAGGTTTGAAAGGTAGGAGACGAGATACTGGCAGAAGGAAAGCTGTGAGGACGGGGCGTGAGTCGTGCTTGGATAGTTCAGATGGTAGAGCACTTGTCCGCGATAGGCAAAGGTCCCGAGCTAGAGTCTCGGCCTGGCACACAGTTTTAATCTGTCAGGAAGTTTCATATCAGCGCACACTCTGGTGCTGAGCGAAAATCTCATTCTGGAAACATCCCCCAGGCTGTGGCTAAGCCATGTCTCCGCAATATCCTTTCTTCCAAGAGTGCTAGTTCTGCAAGGTTCGCAGGAGAGCTTCTGCGAGGTTTGAACGGTAGGAGACGAGATACCGGCTGACGTAAACCTGTGAGGACGGGGCGTGAGTCGTGCTTGGGTAGCTCAGATGGTGGAGCACTTGTCCGCGAAAGGCAAAGGTCCCGATTTCGAGTCTCGGCCTGCCACACAGTTTTAATCTGTCAGGAAGTTTCATATCAGCGCACACTCCGCTGCAGAATGAAAATCTCATTCTGGGAACGTCAGCATTCAAAGCATCAAAATGTTCAAATTGTGTGTGAATTCCTAAGTGACCAAACTGCTGAGGTCATCGGTCTCTAGACTTACACACTACTTAAACTACCTTACGGTAAGAACAACACATACACCCGTGCCCGAGGGAGGACTCGAACCTTCGGCGAGAGGGGCCGCGCAGTCCGTGACAGGACGCCTCAAACCGCGCGGCCACTCCGCGTGGCTTCAAAGCATCACCACCATCTTTTCGGAGAGGAGAGATTGTGGAGAGGTGACTACAAAATCTTCACCCTCCTCAAGTCAGTCGGCGTTTAAATTGTGCTGCCGGTGCCTGCGCCTTAAGGCAGCAGGGGCCCACCCGAACGTGTCGGTAACGACGGAAAGTCGCGCGGAGTGGAGGGCAATGTCTCCCCAACGTCTTTTAAAGCTGGGGAAGTACTGACAGCAGACTGCGAAGATCCTAATTTAGTTAATGTCAACGGGCATCGATTTTCGTAGCACTATTTTAAAACCGCAAAACGGCGCAGACAATTGGATCTAAGATGGCTACTTTCATTACAAAGAAAGCAGCTTCCTTCTTGCCCTGCGTTCGTAACATGAATCCGGTAACCACAAACATTCAGGTGAGAAGGAATCTTCTTTTGAACACATATTTCTACCGTTTGGATATCACTGTAACGTTGCAAGCAATGTTGAGCAGACCAGCGTTCCCGCCAGATATGCCGAACGCCTCCATAAGGAAGCAATGCCACCTTAAGAAGTGAATCGTCCACTTCGTGTGGAAGATTGGAAACTCTAACCGGCCGGTCGGTGTGGCCGAGCGGTTCTAGGCGCTACAGTCTAGAACCGCGAGACCGCTACGGTTGCAGGTTCGAATCCTGCCGCGGGCATGGATGTGTGTGATGTCCTTAGGTTAGTTAGAGTTAAGTAGGCCTAAGTTCTAGGGGACTGATGACCTCAGAAGTCCCATAGTGCTCAGAGCCATTTGAACCATTTAAACTCTAACCGGAATATACATGATCGTGGCAATTTCAAGGACTGGACTCAGTGAAGCATCACGAAGTGTAAATATCACCTCAGAACCAACCCGACAGAGAAGCTGGTCTGCTTGCAAGGGATATTGAAACTTCACAAAAGATGCATACAAATCAGAATCAAAATAAGCAGTATCTCTCTGATTAGACCGTAACTCGAATGGTATCAATCAACCAATGTGAATTTCTAGTGAGACCGGTTGAATATAACGCGTACGCTTGTCAAAGGTGAAGAGTATACTTGAGAGACTCGATAGACGTCATGGCGCGATTAGAGAACGCCGCCGCCAGAGAACAAACCAAGAACAAACTCTGCTAGGCAAGAACGATGCGACAGCGGCCGATACAAACACAAGACTGAGTACACACATGTTCACACGCAGCGCTGCTGTACAGGCGAAAGTGTGGTGGTGAACTACACGACCGTAAATTTGTAAATCGCTCATCTGTAAATTAATAGTTCGGTCATGCGCTGTTGCTTCAAGCCCTTATAGAAGCATCAGTACTATTTTTTATATTCCAGTCTTTGATCACAATATCAATTCTTTTGACAATGACCGGTTTCAGTCCGTGATGACTATCATTAGATCTTTTCCACACCATGTCCTAAAGTGATAAGGCCATAATGGCATCGTCGAAACATATAAATATACGGTTCTAGGCGCTTCAGTCTGGAACCACGCGACCGCTACGGTCGCAGGTTCGAATCCTGCCTCGGGCATGGATCTGTGTGATGTCCTTAGATTAGTTAGGTTTAAGTAGTTCTATGTTCTAGGGGACTGATGAAAAAAAATGGCTCTGAGCACTATGGGACTTAACATCTGAGGTCATCAGTCCTCTAGAACTTAGAACTACTTAAACCTAACTAACCTAAGGACATCACACACATCCATGCCCGAGGTAGGATTCGAACCTGCGACCGATGCGGTCGCGTGGCTCCAGACTGAAGCGCCTAGAACCGCTCGGCCACACTGTCCGGCGGGACTGATGACCTCAGATGTTAACTCCCATAGCGCTCAGAGCCTTTTGAAACCATATAAATATAGTCAGCACAGCATCGTCATATTATATGTTTTGACGATGCCATTATGACCGTATCACTTTAGGACATGGTGTAGAAAAGATCTGAGGATAGTCATCACGGACTGAAACCGGTCATCGTCAAAAGAACTGATATTGTGATCAAAGACTGGAATAAAAAACATTTGACAGTATTGGATCACTGTCCGTATACGCGACTATGTCGCAGCTGGTGAGAAGCATTAGTCTTTCACAAGGCACATTTAGCAATCACTGAAAATTTCATATTATAACATAAATAAGTGAATGGATTAATAAATAAAGGAGATACTAAAGGAATCACCAAAAACATGTTCAAATGTGTGTGAATTCCTAAGGGACCAAACTGCTGAGGTCATCGGTCCCTAGACTTACATACTACTTAAACTAACTTAAACTAACCTATGCTAAGAACAACACACACACCCATGCCCGAAGGAGGACTCGAACCTCCCGCGGGCGGGGCCGCGTAGTCCGTGACATGACGCCTCAAACCGCGCGGCCACTCCGCGCGACAAGGAATGATCCGTCAGGATAATGGTGTACCGTGTAGCCTAGTCGCAGGTTTGAAGTTCACTATGAATTTATTCAGATAACTGATAAACTTACTTAGCAGAGCAAGCAGAGAATTCGCAGGTAATAACGAATGTAAACCAAAGGCGTCATTCGGGACACACAATCCACTCAAACTGAGATAAATTCCTAAAGTTTAATAAGATCGTTGAAGATTATATACAATAATCAGTTCACCATGGCAGAAGTTCAGTCACTGATAGATACGCTAGCATTCACTGTCCAAATATTTTCCAAGTGCGGAACTATTACACTGAAATGTTCCCAAGTCCCTAACAGGTGCACATCGCAATAATTCTGTGTTTTGAGCAGCGCAAATCCGTGCTGCTCATCGGCCGCTCAAACCTTACCAGTCAGCCTTACCCACCAAGACACGAGCGTAAAAATACTCTGAAACATGCTGCAATCACCGACTTAAAACATTTATCACGAGGCCAATTACTAAAATCAACTGATCACCTTGTACCTGGACCACCATTCTAGCGACTGCATATTTTACAGTCTTTACGTATTTCAAACATACATTACACTGAGGTGGAAAAAGTCATGAGATGCTCCTAAAATCGTGTTGGACCTCCATTTGTATGGTGTAGCGCAGCAACTCCACGATGCATGAACTCAAGTCGTTGGAAGTCCCCTGCAGAAATATTGATCCATGCCGTCCATAACTGCGAAAGTTTTGCGGGTGCAGGATTTTGTACACGAACTGAGCTCTCGATTATGTCCCATAAATGTCAGATGGAATTCATGTCGTGCGATCTGGGTGGCCAAATCATTCTCTCGAATTGTCCAGAAGGTTCTTCAAACCAATCGCGAACAATTGTGGCCCAGTGACATGGCCATCGTCATGTTTCAACGCTCGTGACGCTGTTCGACAAAAAATTGGCACTCTCAGCCGCGTAATATGCATACAATACCACACAGGTGGTCCTTCGTTGCCCTTTATGGTTTTCTGTTAGACCGCGTGGAACTTAAGGGGCACACACCGTCGAGTACCCAATCTGGAGTCTGTCGGTACTACCTACACAAATGGCTCAAATCGCTCTGAGCACTATGGGACTCAACTGCTGCGGTTATCAGTCCCCTAGAACTTAGAACTACTTAAACCTAATTAACCTAAGGACATCACACTCATCCATGCCCGAGGCAGGATTCGAACCTGCGACCGTAGCAGTCGCACGGTTCCGGACTGCGCGCCTAGAACCGCTAGACCACCGCGGCCGGCACTACCTACACAGACGTCCTGTTGGCCAGCGAGATGTTTATGATCCGTCGATCACCTCGAATCAGAGTGTCCGCACATTCCACGTGTCACGGCTGTGTGAGGCACGCCGGAGATAGTACAGGAGTGCGCGACCCTATTGCGATGATGACTAACGCCTCGCCCAACAAGTCATCGTCCAGTTGTTCACTGCCAGATCTCCGTAGACATTCTGCAATCTCCTACGAATAGCTGTGATGCTTTGGATTTCCAGCAAAAGAAACTCAATGACAGTTCTCTGCTTGGATCGCACCTGCTTTACAGAAGCCATTTTGAAGGCTACGTGTAGCTTCGCGACCTATCGGAACTTCATGAAGCTATAGGGGCTGAAGCGGGAATATTTCACAATGTCCTACAACATATTCTACATTTTTAGCCGAAACTGACAGAGAAAACTATGCGATATTGCAGTGCCTGCGTTATTCTGATGACGATGCAATGCGGAGAGCACAGCCGTTTCGAAACACATGAGATGAATTCGCAATTGCGAATAATGACTACCATCGGCTGTAGAATGGAATGACGACAGTCAAAATTTCTGCCGGATCAGGACTCGAACCCGGATTTCCCGCTTATCACGAGCGGTCGTAGACGTATGGTTGACGACATATGGAAGTTTGGGTCTGGCCGTGAGTCGTGAACGGATAGCCAAATGGTAAGCCGGCACGGTAGCTCAGCGTGTTTGGTCAGAGGGCCGTGGTCACTTGCAATAAAAAAGCTTATTAAAGGAATCAACGATCAACTTGAACGGATGTCATGTGACGTCCACCCAGACCAAACGGAACGATCAAAATTACATTAAAAATGGTAAGGCGAGCGATCGTGATAAGCGGGAAATGCGGGTTCGAGTCCCAGTCCGGCACAAATTTTCGCTGTGTTCATTCCATTCTACAGCCGATGGTAGTCAGTATTCGCAATTGCTAATTCATATGATGAGAAAACAATGTGTTGTATTGTTTACTGAACGCCGTCGTATCTATAAGTTTTTGTACTGAGTATACAGGGTGGTCCATTGATCGTGACCAGGCCAAATATCTCACGAAATAAGCGTCAAACGAAAAAACTACAAAGTCCGAAACTTGTCTAGCTTGAAGGGGGAAAACAGATGGCGCTGTGGTTGGCCCATTAGATGGCGCTGCCATAGGTCAAAAGGATGTCAACTGCGTTTTTTTAAATAGGAACCCCCATTTTTATTACATATTCGTGTAGTACGTAAAGAAATATGAATGTTTTAGTTGGACCACTTTTTTAGCTTTGTGATAGATGGCGCTGTAATAGTCACAAACATATGGCTCACAATTTTAGACGAACAGTTGGTAACAGGTAGGTTTTTTAAATTAAAATACAGAACGTAGGTACGTTTGAACATTTTATTTCGGTTGTTCCAATGTGATATACGTACCTTTGTGAACCTATGATTTCTGAGAACGCATACTGTCACAGCGTGATTACCTGTAAAGACCACATTAATACAATAAATGCTCAAAATGATGTCCGTCAACCTCAATGCATTTGGCAATACGTGTAACGACATTCCTCTCAACAGCGAGTAGTTCGATTTCCGTAATGTTCGCACATGCATTGACAATGCGCTGACGCATTTTGACAGCCGTTGTCAGTGGATAAAGCTAGCGAAAATCCTTCAACTTTCCCCACAGAAAGAAATCCGGGGACGTCAGATCCGGTGACCCTGCGGGCCAAGGTATGGTGCTTCGACGACCAATCCACCTGTCATGAAATATGCTCTTCAATAACGCTTCAACCGCACGCGAGCTATATGCCGGACATCCATCATGTTGGAAGTACATCGCTATTCTGACATGCAGTGAAACATCTTGTAGTAACATCGGTAGAATACTACGTAGGAAATCAGAATACATTGCACCATTTAGATTGCCATCGACAAAATGGGGGCCAATTATTCTTCCTCCCATAATGCCGCATCATACGTTACCCCGCCAAGGTCGCTGATGTTCCACTTGTCGCAGCCATCGTCGATTTTCCGTTGCCTAATAGTGCATATTATGCCGGTTTACGTTACCGCTGTTGGTGAATGACGCTTCGTCGCGAAATAGAACGCATGCAAAAAATCTATCATCGTCCCGTAATTTCTCTTGTGCCCAGGGACAGAACTCTCACGACGTTCAAAGTCGTCGCCATGCAATTCCTGGTGCATAGAAATATGGTACGGGTGCAATCGACGTTTTTGAGATTCCCGATTCTTGCACGATTTGCCTGCTACTGATGTGCGGATTAGCCGCGACAGCAGCTAAAACACCTACTTGGGCATCATCTTCCGTTGCACGTCGTGGTTCACGTTTCACATGTGGCTGAACACTTCCTGTTTCTTTAAATAATGTAACTATCCGGCGAACGGCCCGGACACTTCGATGATGTCGTCCAGCATACCGAGCAGCATACGTAGCACATGCCCGTTGGGCATTTTGATCACAACAGCCATACATCAACACGATATCGACCTTTTCCGCAATTGGTAAACGATCCATTTTAACACAGGTAATGTATCACAAAGCAAATACCGTCCGCACTGGCGGAATGTTTCGTGATACCACGTACTTATACGTTTGTGACTATTCCAGCGCCATCTATCACAAAGCGAAAAAAGTGGTCCAACCAAAACATTCATATTTCTTTACGTACTACACGAATATGTAATAAAAATGGGAGTTCCTATTTTAAAAAAACGCAGTTGATGTCCGTTTGACCTATGGCAGCGCCATCTAGAGGGCCAACCATAGCGTCATCTGGTTTCCCCCTTCAAGCTAGACGAGTTTCGTTCTTAGTAGTTTTTTCGTTTGATGCTTATTTCGTGAGATATTTGGCCCGGTCACTATCAATGGGCCACCCTGTATACACGTCACTCAACGTATACTTGTATCGTGTATGGTTTTCGCCGTACGATGGACCCATGGTCCAGAAGCGAGTAACCTAGAATAAAGCTATTTTAATGGTGACCAGACACTTTTCGTGTTAACGTAAGAAGCACCGTACTCTTTATCAGTAGAGAAAAATAAAAAAAAATCAAGATCTCCCTCCTATGGGTTGTCAGGCGCATTGTCTCTTGTGTTTCTGCTGATATCTGCAATTTCGTTTTTGCAGCATGTAGCTGGAGTCAGCCCAAACAAATCCTGCTCATCACATCCATCACACGACGTCCAGCGTCGGTTTGTTTACCATTACAAAAACAAAATTATTTTTAAAGTGGGATTTTACGTGCTCATTTGATAGCGTGGTCCAAAATTAGTGTATGACGTTATTGGTTTTCTCGACGTGTATTAACAGTGGCAGCAAAACACCAAAAATGATCAGCACTCCAGCAGCGCGCTTCTGAATGGCGGCAGCAGTAGTGGTTATTCTTCGTGTTTTACTGTCCCTGTTAACACACAGCGATAAAACGAATAACGCACTACACTAATTTAAGGGCCGCTCTACCGAATAGTCAAGCAAAATTCCACTTTAAAAGTCATTTTGTTTGTGAGGGGAAACGAACCAGCGCTTTCCATCGATGCTGGGTGTCGCGTGAAAGACATGATGTGTAGTATTTGTTTGCCTGACTCTAGCTACACGTAACAAACGAGAAATTGCAAATATCTGTCGAAACACCAGAGGAAATTCGCCGGACGACTCTTAGGAGAGGTACTCTGTATAGCATAGATTGTGGCAGTCATAATTTTGTTTTGATAAAGCGTGTACTGTGATGTGAGCAATTTATTCAGGAGCCCACACAAAGTGTAGATAGTCGCGATAACATACTAGACCTTGTAAGAGTACTGCTATCTTTGATGTCATATCGTATCGATATTGTACCCCTTACCTATTGCTGGCTTTTGGATCTTTCGGAGCTTAGCGCTATTTTTTCTATAAGCAACATTGTCTTGCAGTATAATAACAACAGTGCACCAGTGCGAGGGGTCACGCACCGTCTTGTCGTGGGTAAAGAGTCGGTGTTGAGTTTCCTTACGGATTGGTCCCACGCCGCAGCGCCACGGGTAATGAATGTGCAGAATTTTGTAGAAAATGGAATTAACAGTTCGAACTGTTACGTCTGTTTGTAGAAGAAAAGTATTACAGTTATTTGGAGGAAAGACGCTTGGAACTAATTAACAGGTTTGTCGTTGATACATGGTAGTTGGTTGGTTGGTTGTTTGGGGGGGGGGGGGGGGGGAAGAGACCAAACAGCGAGGTCATCGGTCTCATCGGAATAGGGAAGGATGGGGAAGGACGTCGGCCGTGCCCTTTCAAAGGAACCATCCCAGCATTTGCCTGGAGTGATTTAGGGAAATCACGGAAAACCTAAATCAGGATGGTCGGACGCGGGATTGAACCGTCGTCCTCCCGAATGCGAGTCCAGTGTGCTACCACTGCGCCACCTCGCTCGGTACATGGTAGTGTTTGAGGATCCGAATAGTAGTGGAGAAACATATTAATAGTAAAACGTAAATGAAAAGGCTTCCGTGATCAGTGACAACCTGACCATTAATGTAGAAACTTAGCGTAGCAATGGTTACTTCACTGTAAATGAGGCACGAACATAACTGTTAAAAGAGACTGGATGAGCGTAACCATTGTTAAGGAAGTGTGTTACGTGCATAAAGAACAATAAACAAAAATAATTTCTGATCAGTATTTTTATTATTTCAAAGCGATATTACAACGTACAAGAGACATGTATTCGCATCAGGTACGTGGTCAGGTTATTTTAGTAACGAAGAGTGATTTCTACACTATGTGATCAAAAGTATCCGGACACCTTTCTGAAAATGACTTACAAGTTCGTGGCGTCCTCCATCGGTAACGCTGGAATTCAGTATGGTGTTGGCCCACCCTTAGTCTTGATGACAGCTTCCACTTTCGCATGCATACGTTCAATCAGGTGCTGGAAGGTTTCTTGGGGAATGACAGCCCATTCTTCACGGAGTTCTGCACTAAGGAGAGGTATCGATGTCGGTCGGTGAGGCCTGGCACGAAGTCGGCGTTGCAAAACATTCCAAAGGTGTTCTATACGATTCAGTTCAGGACTCTGTGCATGCCAGTCCATTACAGGGATCTTATTGTCGTGTAACCACTGCGCCACAGGCCGTGCATTATGAACAGGTGCTCGATCGTGTTGAAAGATGCAGTTTCCATCCCCGAATTGCTCTTCAACAGTGGGAAGCAATGTGCTTAAAACATCAATGTATGCCTGTGTTGTGATAGTGCCACTCAAAACTATAAGGGGTGCAAGACCCCTCCATGAGAAACGCGACCACAAACACCACCGCCTCCGATTTATACTGTTGGCATTACACGCGCTAGCAGATGACGTTTACCGGGCATTCGCCATACCCACATCCTGCCATCGGATCGCCACATTGTGTACCGTGATCCGTCACTCCACACAACGTTTTCCCACCGTTCAATCGGCCAATTTTTACGCTCCTTACACTAAGCGAGGCGTCGTTTGGCATTTACCGGCGTGATGTATGGCTTATGAACAGCCGCTCGACCATGAAATCCAAGTTTTCTCACCTCCCGCCTAACTGTCGTAGTACTTGCAGTGGATCCTGATGCAGTTTGGAATTCCTGTGTGATGGTCTGGATAGATGTATGCCTGTTACACACTACGACCCTCTTCAACTGTCAGTCAACAGACGAGGTCGGCCTGTACCCTTTTGTGCTGTACTTGTCCCTTCACGTTTCCACTTCACTATCACATCAGAAACAGTGGACCTAGGGATGTTTAGGAGTGTGGAAATCTCGCGTAGAGACGTATAACACAGGTGACACCCAGTCACCTGACCACGTTCGAAGTCGGTTGAGCGTCCCGTTCTGCTCTTTCACGATGTTTAATGACTATTGAGGTCGCTTATATGGAGTACTTGTCAGTAGGTGGCAGCACAATGCACCTAATATGAAAAACATATGTTTTGGGGGGTGTCCGGATACTTTGGATCACATAGTGTATGTAAAGCTTCCACATTTGAGTCCGATAGTCCGGTAGCCGTAAAAATAAACTAGAAAAGACGTTAATAAAGGAGCTTTACGTGTGGCGTACCGTGCGCGGACGATTCCTATTTCGGTGAAGAAAGGGTAGGTGGTATGCAATAATGAGAATTAAATGAGAACAACAGAGCCACGAGTCTACGTGTGGAGAGAGCAATAAGAGTGCACCGTCACCGACAGAATATGTGTGAAACGGAATCTACAACATACATCAGTGCAGTGGTTAGAGGTAAGAAGAGGAAATCTACATCATCTTCGATTTCAGTGGTTCGAGACGAGCATCTCAACACCATAACGAAGTGGCGCAGCTTGCAGCATTACATCAGAACACAGCAACCAACAATCGCAGAAACAAAAGTGAGTGTTGCCATACTGCCAATTGCGCAAAGTTTGAAATTGCTGCTGTTGGCGAAACTTATCAATTGTTTGGCGCGTGACGAAATTTGCGCAGAGGAAGTTAGCTACGCTTGTGTTTGTACTTTTCACTTTGAAGTTTAAAAATGTCGGAAGGAGTAAGTACCAATACGTGTTGTAGTGAAAGCTCAGTGAGCCCAGGGAAGAGGAAATAATGATGCTATTCAGCACATTAGAGAAAGTAAACAAAAAACTTGATAGCCGCGAGAAAAGTATAAAGGAAGTGAATTCGTTTTTTAAGAAGCATACGGAGGCATCGGCGAGGAAATACAAGGAAGGTCGAGAAGAAATAGTGAAAATACTTAAGGAGGGCCGAGAAGGAACGGCGAAGATGTTCGAAGAGAGGCCAGGAATAGAAACATACAGACCTAAGTGAAGATACGCAAAATACACTTATTCTTAGAGAATGCCTTCGTTACCTGTGGAGTCTGATTTTGAAGCAGATTTAGACACCGACTTGCTTACTGAAATACCCAGACGGTGAAAGTACATTATCGGATGCATACATTCTTCTTACGGATGCAGGTCTCTTTTCAGTGGATGAGGAACATACTTCAGAGCTGAATATCCAGGCAGAGGCTGAGTTTATTGTCGCAGAGATTCTGGAGCAATACGAAACGGAACCAAAACAAGATTCAGAAGAAAAATATCACAGTTTGTCAGATTTTGATAAGAAGCGTGATGGTATGTTGTCTTTGAAGAAAGAAGCAGAGCAAGGGAAGAAGATGTCCTTGGGTACTGTGATATAGACTGTTATTCAGGCGTAGGATACGAATTTTATCGTCACAGAAAAGATGATCAAAAACGAGATTTAGAAAAGGAATGCCAGACTTCGTTAGATCGTGAGAAGAAAATTTGCGAGATGTTGTTTGAGAAGAAATAAGGAAAAAGTTTGTCATACAAAGAGGTTGAGATGTTCCTGAAAAAATACCAAACTAAAAGCATGAAAGATTAGAGTAAAAATTTTATTTGCAACGATCCATACAACAAGAGGCAAGACGAAATGTAGGCAAATATTTTTGGAAAAGGATTTTTGAAGGGACCAGTAGTTTGAAGTGCTGTATAAAGAGAATAACGTTGTAAGCAGGACGACGCAACACACCAAGTTTGTGGTCGGCTGCTGTGTGCAATAATTGGAAAAGCAATGCAACTGCGCCAAAGATGCGCACAAAACGGAACGGAGAAGAAGCGACGGGTGTTAAGAGGAAACTCAAGCTCAGGGAACAAGAGAGATCGCGATTACCGTCGCGAATGGCTCACCAACTTATTGAAAGAAACTTAGAAAGAAGTGGAATGATGGTAGTGGGATCGACGATGTTCGAATGTACGAGCGAAGATTGGCGCGAAGCGGAAAAAGTAGAACTGAAGTGACATATTGTCAGTTGATCACCTACAATGACGTGAATATTATACAGTGGAAGAGGAGAAGAAAGAAGAGAAAAGAAAGATCGACACTTTGCGTGGCGCATGTCGGACGGCAACAAACATTTTGAGTGGTACTTGGAATTGAAGGAAATATCAATCTTTATGAACAATGATTTACACAACTGGCCATTAAAATTGATACACCGCGAAGATGACGTGCTACAGATGCGAAATTTAACGGACAGGAAGAAGATGCTGTGATATGCAAATGATTAGCTTTTCAGGGCATTCACACAATGTAGGTGCCGGTGCCGACACCTACAACGTGCTGACATGAGGAAAGTTTCCAACCGATTTCTCATACACAAACAGCAGTTGACCGGCGTTGCCTGGTGAAACGTTGATGTGATGCCTCGTGTAAGGAGGAGAAATGCGTACCATCACGTTTCCGACTTTGATAAAGGTCGGATTGTAGCCTATTGCGATTGCGGTTTATCGTATCGCGACATTGCTGCTCACGTTGGTCGAGATCGAATGGCTATTAGCAGAATATGGAATCGGTGGGTTCAGGAAGGTACTACGGAACGCCGTGTTGGATCCCAACGGCCTCGTATCACTAGCAGTCGAGATGACAGGCATCTTATTCGCATGGCTGTAACGGATCGTGCAGCCACGTCTCGATCCCTGAGTCAACAGCGCGACTGCTACGGTCGCAGGTTCGAATCCTGCCTCGGGCATGGATGTGTGTGATGTCATTAGGTTAGTTAGGTTTAAGTAGTTCTAAGTTCTAGGGGACTGATGACCACAGATGTTAAGTCCCATAGTGCTCAGAGCCATTTGAACCTGAGTCAACAGATGGGGACGTTTGCAAGACAACAACCATCTGCACGAACAGTTCGACGGCATTTGCAGCAGCATGGACTATCAGCTCGGAGACCATGACTGCGGTTACCCTTGACGCTGCATCACACACAGGAGCGCCTGCGATGGTGTACTCAACGACGAACCTGGGTGCACGAATGGCAAACATCATTTTTTCGGATGACTCCAGGTTCTGTTTACAGCATCATGATGGTCGCATCCGTGTTTGGCGACATTGCGTTGAACGCACATTGGAAGCGCGTAATCGTCATCGCCATACTGGCGTATCACCCGGCTTGATGGAATGGGATAGCCGGCCGCGGTGGTCTAGCGGTTCTAGGCGCTCAGTCCGGAACCGCGCGACTGCTACGGTCGCGGGTTCGAATCCTGCATCGGGCATGGGTGTGTGTGGTGTCCTTAGGTTAGTTATGTTTAAGTAGTTCTAAGTTCTAGGGGACTGATGACCACAGATGTTAAGTCCCATAGTGCTCAGAGCCATTTTTGATGGAATGGGATACCGTTGGTTACACGTCTCGGTCACCTCTTGTTCGCATAGACGGAACTTTGAACAGTGGACGTTACATTTCAGATGTGTTACGACCCGTGGCTCTACCCTTTATTCGATCCCTGCGAATCCCTACATTTCAGCAGGATAATGCACGACCGCATGTTGCAGGTCCTGTACGGGCCTTTCTGGATACAGAAAATGTTCGTCTGCTGCCCTGGCCAGCACATTCTCCAGATCTGTCACCAACTGAAAACTTCTGGTCAATGGTGGCCGAGCAACTGGCTCATCACAATGCGCCAGTCACTACTCTTGATGAAGTGAGGTACCGTGTTGAAGCTTGACGGGCAGCTGTACCTGTGCACGCCATCAAAGCTCTGTTTGACTCAATGCCCAGGTGTATCAAGGCCGTTATTACGGCCAGGGGTGGTTGTTCTGGAAACTGATTTCTCAGCATCTGTGTGCCCAAATTGCGTGAAAATGTAATCACATGTCAGTTAAAGTATAATATATTTGTCGAATGAATACCCGTTTATCATCTGCATTTCTTCTTGGTGTAGCAATTTTAATGGCCAGTAGTGTATTTAGTAATTAGGCGTAAGATACTGTATCTGTGTTAGGATGGCATCGGTGTAGACTGTCATAGCGAACAGTGAAATTTTATTTCTTTTGGCATTCCAGAACTGCTCCATTTAACATAAAAGTAGGAGTGCCAGAAGCTGCACGTATTTTGATTTTTTGTTGGGCGTTTAGACGTAGAGCCACGCTAATAGTGACCTGCGTGTCTGACGTAACGGAGTGGGGATTCCAGTGCGCAGTCACCTGACCTCGCCTCGTCCGCTTACTAGAAAGTGTGAGATGAACCGTTCCAGCTGCACGCTCGCCCCAGTGCTCTTCGCCTTTTGCTGCTACGTTGAGGGGGCCGCATAGTTGCTATGTTTACATCTCATCGGGGCCGCTACCTATACGCCGATCAATGACTGCCCACTCTCCGCACCCGGCGCCCACAACACCCGTTCCATGCCGTCTGCCGTGATCCAAGTAGCAGCCGACCTTCAGCCACGTTGCCGGCCACTACCCAACAACTGACTTTCATTGCGGTCGCCTCCAGCGTCCACCTGTCAGTGTGTGTTGCTAAACGTGTTGTGCAGCAAAGCAAAACGACAGATACATGTACAGGGTGGTCCTTATGAAGTTGCTGATGAGATTATCTCGAAAACTAAACATCGGGTAAAAATAGTGGGAAAGACAAGCTCGTAGGCTCAAAGGGGGACATCAAATGATACTACACAAAAAGTAATCAAGTTTTGCCTGAAACATTTTTTTAAATCATTGACAGATGACGATGAAGTCGAGAAATTAGTAAAATTGGGGAAGAACTCTGATTTATTTAGAATTATCCGAGAAAGACGCATCAAATCGATAAAAATGTGCACGAATACCTTCGTTACGCCAAATTAAGCTGTATTTGTACAGAATGTACTGTATCCTACTTCTAGCGTTACCCAGGAACAACGACGTGGATGTAGTAGAATGATGTTCCCATGGGGTGCTTCATTAGTGTGAGTCCCCTTGCCTCTCACATGTTGGGGTGCTTAATTAATGAAATTTGCCACGAAGAAATTTTTCAAAATTAATCCCCATTTGTTTCAATGCAAAAAGTCAATCGTCTGCGAAAGTTGTCCACAGTTTTGAGCAGCACATCCCGTGGATCCCGTGGTATGGCTGCACACGATCTTCGAATGCGTTGCTCCATATCGTTTCGGGTTGTGGGCTGTCTGTCATAAACAATATTTTTTAAATAACCCCACAAGAAAAAATCAGGAGATGTTAGGTCTGCTGAGCGTTGAGGCTGCTGAATTGGTCCGCCGTGTTCTATCCACCGACCAGGGAACCTTAAATTTAAAACGTTCCGCACCTTTTTAGCATAATGGGGAGCTGCTCCGTCCTGTTGGAACCACATTCGTTGCCTAGTTTCTAAATCAACATCTTCCATTACCTCCAACAAATCATCGCGTAGAAGTTGCAAATAAGATTCCCCAGTAGCATTTCGGTCAAAAAAAAAAAAAATAATACTGTTGTGGTGTCACCGCCAGACACCACACTTGCTAGGTGGTAGCTTTAAATCGGCCGCGGTCCATTAGTACACGTCGGACCCGCGTGTCGCCACTGTCAGGGATCGCAGACCGAGCGCCACCACAAGGCAGGTCTCAAGATACGGACTAGCACTCGCCCCAGTTGTACGGACGACTTTGCTAGCGACTACACTGACGAAGCCTCGCTCCTTTGCCGAGCAGATAGCTAGAATAGCCTTCAGCTAAGTCCATGGCTACGACCTAGCAAGGCGCCATTAGCCTTACATAGCAATTGATACTTATTGTATAAAGCATGTCTCATCAAGAACGATGTATACAACAAAGATGGATTAAAGTTAAGTATTCCAAAAGCTACGTACTTTTCTTTATAGCATTCATTACGTATCCTGTTTCAGACCTCACGCCATCCTTCGTGTGTTTATAGCGTGCATTGCGGTCCCCTCAAATCACACTGTGTCGGCACTTCTGTCGACACATCAACTGTCCTATCAAGTAACCGTTTAAAATTCCACACCAGATCACTAACGACCATTTGTGTTGTCGGACCACGGGTCTGTGCCAGTGTGGATTGACAGGGGACCAATAATGACAATCATGACGATTTAATTCACCATTGTTTTTGAATGTGGCTTCATCGGTGAACATAACGTATCTAAAAAAATCATTGTCATGTCTTATCATTTACAAGGCCCATTTGCAGAAATGCACGAGTATTTACATATCTTTCGGCGTTAATGCCTGTGTCAATGTGATATGATACGCATGATATTTATGTGCCTTCAGATTCCTCAGAAGAGTTTATTTCGGTATTCCAGTTTGTCTCTGAATCGCACAACTACTCATTTCGGGATCCAGTTGAACACAGGCGAGGTGGGATAATGGCACGAGCGTCATTTTCATTGGATTCGCGATGACGAGGTGGACGGTGCATGTATCCATTTGGAGCTCGTTGAGTGCAATTTCGAATAATGTTTTCGCTTGGATGTCGTCTGTTTTGGGAAACGATCCGCATACAATTGCGTAGCTGCAGCGTAATTGATATGACATTCACATCAAAATTAACATCATATCAACAATCTCTGTAGGAGGATAGTGAGCCTTGTTTCGCTAAAGAATAATTTACTTTCGTCAGTTGATGTTTACAGTTCATAATCTGAAAGTGAAGTGACGACTGATCGCATTGCACGAACCTTTATACTGAGCCATAGTTCGCACAGTTTGGTCACGGTAGCGCCACAGTCGGGTGAGTGAGCAATTGTGAAAAGTTCCCCAACGAGATTTTAATACCATTCCGCCTCCCTCCATCAAAAACTGTGGCAGGCAGGATACATTTTGTAAAAAAATAGCTTGATTTGGCGTAATGAAAGAATTGGTGCACATTTTGTATCGATTTGATGCGTCCTTCTCGGACCATTCTAAATAAATCGGAGTTCTTCCCAATTTTAATTTTTCTCGATTCCAGCGCCATCTGTCAATGGTTTTTAAAAAAATGTTTCAGACAAAACGTGATTACTTTTTTATGGAGAGTCCGAATATACAATAAAAAAATGGGGATTTCCATTTAATATTTAAGAGTTACCCCCCGCCCCACCCAAGGGGACAGGGGCTGGGTGTCACGTGTAGTATCATTTGATGTCCCCCTTTGAGCTTACGAACTTGTCTTTTGCCCGATGTATAGTCTTCGAGATACTCTTATCCGAAACTTCAGATGGACCAACCTGTATTTTTGTGGGTGTCTTGTTTTAAAAAAATGGGGTCCAGATGGTATTAACTGTATATTTTCTTGATGATTTCCAACCGCAGATATCAAATTTTCTGCATGTTGTTCATTTCATACACTAAAAATAAACCTTTGTTTCTTTATGTCATGATAACTAATATCCTTCTACATCAATGATAAGTGTAACACATCGTGAGGAAATAATGAATAAGCCATACTGATGAGAATTTAAGATGGAAGAAACATATTTTGGAATTCCTAAAACCACTTGGTTCAGCTACATTTGCGCTTGGAATCACTGCAAGTCTTGGGAAGAGATAAATTAGTAAGTTGACAATTTGCATATTTTCATTCACTGTCATATGGAATAATTTTCTGGGTTAACTCATGTTTATGAAAGTCTTCCTTGCACAAGAATCATATGTAGTGCGCACCCAAGATCATCTTGTGGACATCTGTCTAAGGAGTTGGGCATCCTGACTACTGCTTGACAGTATATTTATTCCCTCACGACGTTTGTTTACAATTCAAAAAGGAATAATGATGTACGTAATTATAATGCCAGAAGGAAAAATTGGCATTCATTACTCCACATTAAGGTTGCCTTTAGCACAAAAATGGGTGCACAATGCTGCAACAAAAATTTAGGATCACTAGTCCAACGATATGAAATGTCTGACCAGGCAGCAAAGCAAAATTTGTAAGCAAACTGAGAAAGTTTCTCTTTGACAACTCCTTCTATTCTGTTGAAGATTTCTATTACTGTAAAGTGTAAACGGTGGTGGGTAGGAACTGCCAGCTCACATGTTTATATCTTTTTTCCTTTCCGTAATAAAAAAATAATAAAAAACTTAGAAATGTTCCGAATGTAACAGTATGTACAAATTAAATTGCGATATGAATGTAAAACGACTCGTTCCACATCATTACGATCTTCTATCTTGCAAAATGATCCATGAAACACGCATTTAACTAACTAGCTAGAACTATCATTTGTACTATATAAACTGATGGTATGTTGTTTACTCTTGAGCTAGAAATATTTTTGATTTTTGTCTTTGTGCCTATAGATCTGGCATTATATGGTAAAATCTCTTGCTCTTTCGTTTCTTCATACAAGTAATGATATTTTGTTGATTACAGTATGTTATACGGCTGTAAAAAAGTATTTTCGGTACCTTATGATCTGATAATGAAATTTGTTTTTTCTGTGCAACCTGTACACGTAACTTCTGTAGATTTATACAGGGTGTTACAAAAAGGTACGGCCAAACTTTCAGGAAACATTCCTCACACACAAAGAAAGAAAAATGTTATGTGGACATGTGTCCGGAAACGCTTACTTTCCATGTTAGAGCTCATTTTATTACTTCTCCTCAAATCACATTAATCATGGAATGGAAACACACAGTACCAGAACGTACCAGCGTGACTTCAAACACTTTGTTACAGGAAATGTTCAAAATGTCCTCCGTTAGCGAGGATACATGCATCCACCCTCCGTCGCATGGAATCCCTGATGCGCTGATGCAGACCTGGAGAATGGCGTATTGTATCACAGCCATCCACAATACGAGCACGAAGAGTCTCTACATTTGGTACCGGGGTTGCGTAGACAAGAGCTTTCAAATGCCCCCATAAATGAAAGTCAAGAGGGTTGAGGTCAGGAGAGCGTGGAGGCCATGGAATTGGTCCGCCTCTACCAATCCATCGGTCACCGAATCTGTGACGAGAAGCGTACGAACACTTCGACTGAAATGTGCAGGAGCTCCATCGTGCATGAACCATATGTTGTGTCGTACTTGTAAAGGCACATGTTCTAGCAGCACAGGTTGAGTATCCCGTACGAAATCATGATAACGTGCTGCATTGAGCGTAGGTGGAAGAACATGGGGTCCAATCAAGACATCACCAACAATGCCTGCCCAGACGTTCACAGAAAATCTGTGTTGATGACGTGATTGCACAATTGCATGCGGATTCTCGTCAGCTCACACATGTTAATTGTGAAAATTTACAATATGATCACGTTGGAATGAAGCCTCATCCGTAAAGAGAACATTTGCACTGAAATGAGGATTGATACATTGTTGGATGAACCATTCGCAGAAGTGTACCCGTGGAGGCCAATCAGCTGCTGATAGTGCCTGCACACGCTGTACATGGTACGGAAACAACTGGTTCTCCCGTAGCACTCTCCGTACAGTGACGTGGTCAACGTTACCTTGTACAGCAGCAACTTCTCTGACGCTGACATTAGGGTTATCGGCAACTGCACGAAGAATTGCCTCATCCATTGCAGGTGTCCTCGTCGTTCTAGGTCTTCCCCAGTCGCGAGTCATAGGCTGGAATGTTCCGTGCTCCCTAAGACGCCGATCAATTGCTTCGAACGTCTTCCTGTCGGGACACCTTCGTTCTGGAAATCTGTCTCGATACAAACGTACCGCGCCACGGCTATTGCCCCGTGCTAATCCATACATCAAATGGGCATCTGCCAACTCCGCATTTGTAAACATTGCACTGACTGCAAAACCACGTTCGTGATGAACACTAACCTGTTGATGCTACGTACTGATTTGCTTGATCCTAGTACAGTAGAGCAATGAGTCGCATGTCAACACAAGCACCGAAGTCAACATTACCTTCCTTCAATTGGGCCAACTGGCGGTGAATCGAGGAAGTACAGTACATACTGACGAACCGAAAATGAGCTCTAACATGGAAATTAAGCGTTTCCGGACACATGTCCACATAACATCTTTTCTTTATTTGTGTGTGAAGAATGTTTCCTGAAAGTTTGGCCGTACCTTTTTGTAACACCCTGTATAAATATGCATTTACATTAGTATGATTAGCATGTGTTGTATGTGGCAGATACACAGTAGACTTTTAAACAGAATACATTAAGTACTCAATTGGCACTATATTTACGGGCGCCTGTAAAAAAGCATTTCAGTATTTTTATTATTATTTAATCCAGTTGTATGATAAATGTAATTTTTATCTATGTCCTCTGCCTGCTTATCACATCCATAAACAAAAATTTAAAAATCGTCATTTTCAGTGTAGCTATTGCGTCAAGGCAGTTTTGTCTCCCACTATCCTTTAAACAATCAGTCCACCTACCTCGATTGGGTTCAGGTTGTCTGTTTCTTCACTCTGCGATGGTCTATACTAATGTAGCCGACAAAAGCAGCGTTAACGAAAATTTGACTAAGTACCTTCCACGCAAAGGCCACATAACCCCAGTCCATGGGCAGTAGCTGAAAGTTAGTGCAACTATCGAGTGTTCGGGATTCTTGCATGACTCGAGTGATAAAATATTTAAAATTTCCTTTAAGGTGGCTTATTGTCTTTAACGTCCGCAGCTCGTGCTCTCGCGGTAGCGTTCGCGCTTTCCGAGCACGGCGACCAGGGTTCGATTGCCGGCGAGGTCAGGGATTTTTGCTGCCTCGAGATGAGTTGGTGTTGTTGTGTCGTCTTCATCATCATCATTCATCCCCATTACGGTCGGAGGAAGGCAATGGCAAAGCACCTCAACTAGGACCTTGCCTAGTAAGGCGGCGCGGGTCTCCCGCGTCGTTCCCCTACGCTCTGTAAAGAAGTATGGGCCTTCATCATCATCATCATTATCTTTTAAACACGGTAAATGGTTATCAAGTCCGTATTTAATATCCCAACATCAATTATACAACGTTGCTGACAGTTCACGCCCGAAAGCAGCTTTGAACGTCCTAATCAGTCACTGACCCACGTCTACTTGTGAGTTAATACATTCAGTCGTACAGCAGGCTTCTTGTAAAGAAGTGCTCGCCATACTGTGTCGCAATCTGTACGAAACATACCACGCGGAGTTTATGGACGACGTAAAGCGTTCGCACGCGAATATCTCCTAGAATAAACCACTCACAAAGCTCAAACGTTCACAAAGTACTGTTGTTGCGTCTCGTCAACGCCACGAGAAGCGATCAAACTCGCTAATTTCTTCATTTTGGTACAAATTTGTTTAGCGTTATTTTAAATAGGTGTTTACCAGAAGACGGCTCCCGAGTGACTCCCTCGACTCATACATCTGAGACACAAAGTCCATACCTGCCTACTTTTGAAAAAGGCTGTCAGTAAAATTCACGCGTGATAAAAAATCTAACGATTTGCGACATACCCCGGCTTGACGAAAACAATAATACTTGTGGGTTACAGAATACGATAATTCACGCTTTAAGTAAGGTTCTGTAATGAAATCACATGTACTTACATCAAAGGCCAATGATTTGTAGATGAGCATAATAGCCAGAGGAAATTCATGTTAAATAGCTGCAGGAATTGTGAATATTTGTTTGGAGCATACATAACAGGACTTCCTTGATAAATTAAGTAGATATGCGATAGCTGAAAAACGCTTGACACAATAAAACTTGTTTAAAGTAACGCAGACAAGAAACAATATAATACACACTGCAGATCACACGCTAGTTCGATTTAAAAGTCATAGTTGTGGCCTTTATAGCTTCGTGCAAAATGTTTTGAGAAAATGATTTGTCATAACAGGGACCAGTACTCCTGGTCTTCAAAATAGAAATAGACTCCAGAGATTCAATAGACATGGATGATCAGAACTATGTTTTATTTTTCTTCACATGGCTCAAAACACGTTCACATTCTGCATTGCTATGGGGTATGTTGAGAACAAAGATAATTACTCTAGAAATTCGGTTACACATAAGAAGTTCATCAGCTCCACGAATTCTTGATACTTGTGCGCAACTAGAATCACTTGCAGCATCTTGATTTGCAGACAAAGAGTTCTCTACCCGAAGATCTGTGAACTGCCTCTGAAGCACTTTCACCACCTCATCTGTAGTTTCATTCTCTTTGTTGCATAACATGATAGGAAACTTTTCCACAAAAAGACGAATGGAAGTAAACTGTGCATCTTCAGTTTTGTGTAACCTAGTAACTTGAGCATGGTTTAACCCATCATCCTTGAGTGGAAACTTGTTGATGATGGAGTGATAGGCACTACAAAATTAGTTTTTCACTGATGAAAATAAAAGGGATTAATCTGTATCCTGGGATCATTCACTATATTCGAAGTCTGAATGCCAATAACTAACTCATCATCATTTCTTTTATTTTGAATCAAGTTGTACTCAACTTCTAGCAATGAGGAGCTTTTGATAATGTGACCATGTGGTCAGGGAAAATGTGATGCAGCTATAAAAGATCTCGGACTATCAGACCATCTCTGTCAAATAACAACAGTAAAATCAGGCATCGAATCACTCACTAAACTACAAGCTTACAGACGACATCCACCAGAAATCAAAATAAAAGATTTTTCAAAAGAACTAGCAAAACAAAGTCGAGATGAAGTATATAAGGAAAGCAATGTGAATATGAAATTCTCCACATTATTTAAATTGAACTTTGAAAAGGTATTTCCAAAAGTATGCATGTCTGTATCAACATCTCACAAAAACAGATGGATAACAGCAGGAATTAAGAAGTCCTCCTAAATGCTTAAATACCTCAGTTTCATGAAAAGAGTTGCAATGACTCAGAATTCTTAAATTTCTATCATAGATACAAAAAGATCTATAGGAAGGTGCTGACTGCTGCAAAAATGTCATTTAATGAAAAAATTATATATAATGCAGAGGATAAAAGCAAAGCAGTCTGGGATGTTATAAAAAAGGAAATGGGGAGAGGCAAACAAACGCAGAATAACATACTGCTAAGGGAGAGGGATAAGATAATAAATGATCCACAACACTTAGCAAGCTATGTAAACGAACATTTTTCAATTATAGCAGAGAAGTTACAGCAAAAATTCCCCAAAACAAATATTACACCTGTAAATAATGTTGCACTAAATACGTTGATGTTACTTCCAACCACTGAGAATGTAGTCAATAAACCTGTTCAGAAACTAAAAAGTACAAAGTCAGTAGGCTTAGATGAAGTACCGATGTGTGTACTGAAACAATGCATACATATTATACAAGGCCCCTTAGCAAATTTAATAAATGAATCCTTCACATCAGGGACATTTTCAGAGCATTTAAAACAGGCAAGAGTTGTACCTTTGCTTAAGAAAGGTAATGAAGAAGACATAGAAAATCACCAGCCTATGTCCCTGCTGTGAACATTCTCAAAAATAATAGAAGACAGATTAATGAATTAACTGAATAAATAGAATCTTCTAAGCGAATCACAGTTTGATTTCCGAAATGGCAAAAATATGGAGTCAGCCATAGTAGAATTCACAAAAGTTGTACTTGATGCTCATGACAAAGATGAGAGTGTCACAAGCATAATTTTGGATCTTTCTAAGGCCTTTGCTACAGTACACCACAAGATTATATTAAATAAATTAGAGTCATTAGGAATAAAAGAGGCAGCTAATGACTGGTTTTGATCATACCTAGCAGACAGGGTACAAAGAATAGAGATAACACATACTTCAAATAGAGCTAAACATTCAGTAAAACACTTATCAGAACCAAAATACATTAATATAGGGGTTCCAAGGGGTAGCAGTTTAGGACAAATACTATTCCTGATATACAGGGTGGTCCATCTGAAATTTCGGATGAGGTTATCTCGAAAACTATACATTGGGTAAAAATAGTGGGTGAGACAAATTCGTAAAATCAAAGGGGGACATCAAATGATAATACATGTGAACCCCAGCCCCCGACCCCTTGGGTGGGGCGGGGGACAATTTTTAAATCTTAAATGGAAACCCTCATTTTTTATTGCAGATTGGGATTCTCCATAAAAAAAGTAATCAAGTTTTGTCTGAAACATATTTTTAAACCATTGACAGATGGCGCTGAAATCGTGAAAAATTAAAATTGGGGAAGACCTCCGATTTATTTAGAATGAACCAGGAAGGACGCACCAGATCGATACAAAATATGCACCAATTCTTTCATTACGCCAAATTAAGCTATTTTTTTTACAAAATGTATCCTACCCGCCACAGTTTCTGATGGAGGGAGGTGGAATGGTATTAACATCTCGTTGAGGGACTCTTCACAATTGCATTCCTCACCCGACGGTGGCGCTACCGTAACAAAACTGCGTACTATGGCCCAGTATAAAGGTCAATACAATGCGATCAGACGTCAATTCACTTTCAGATTGTAAACTGTAAGCATCAACTGACGAAAGTAAATTATTCTTTAGCGAAACAAGGCTCACTATCCTTCTACAGACATTGCTGATATGATGTTAATTTTAGGTGAATGCCATAACAATTACGCTGTAGCTGCGCAACTGTATGCAGATCGTTTCCCAAACAGACTACATCCAAGTGAAAACGTTATTCGAAATTGCACTCAACGAAATCGAAATGGATACATGCACTGTCCACCTCGTCATCGCGAATACAATGAAAATGACGCTCATACCCTTACCGTTCTCGCCTGTGTTCATCTGGACCCCGAAATGAGTAGTCGTGTGATTCAGAGACAAACTGGAATACCGAAATCCATTGTTTTGAGGATTTTGAAGGCACATAAATATCATTCGTATCATATCACACTGATACAGGCATTAACATCGAAAGATATGCAAATACGGGTGCATTTGTGCCAATGGGACTTGTAAATGATAAGACGTGACAATGATTTTTTTAGATACGTTAGGTTTACTAATGAAGCCACATTAAAAAACAATGGCGAATTGAATCGTCATGATTGTTATTATTGGTCCCCTGTCAGTCCACACTGGCACAGACACGTTGACAATCAACACAAATGGTCTTTAATGGTCTGGTGTGAAATTTTAAACGGTTATCTGACAGGCCTTTTTTTTTTTTTTACCGAAATGTTATTGGGGTGGCCGAGCGGTTCTAGGCGCTACAGTCTGGAACTGCGCGACCGCTACAGTTGCAGGTTCGAATCCTGCCTCGGGCATGGATGTGTGTGATGTCCTTAGGTTAGTTAGTTTTAAGTAGTTCTAAGTTCTGGGGGACTAATGACCTCAGAAGTTAAGTCCCATAGTGCTCAGAGCCATTTGTTACTGGGGAATCTTATTTACAACTTTTCTGCGATGATTTGTTGGAGCTAATGGAAGATGTTGATTTAGAAACTAGGCAACGAATGTGGTTCCAACAGGACAGAACAGCTCCCCATTATGTTAAAAATGTGCGGAACGTTTTTAATTTATGGTACCCTGGTCAGTGGATAGGACACGGCAGACCAATTCAGTAGCCTCCACATTCACCAGACCTAACATCTCCTGATTTTTTCTTGTGAGGTTATTTAAAAAATATTGTTTGTGACAGACAGCCCACAACCCGAAACGATATGGAGCAACGCATTCGAAAAGCGTGTGTAGCCATCCCACGGGATGTGCTGCTCAAAACTGTGGACAACTTTCGCAGACGATTGACTTTATACATTGAAGCAAATGGGGATAATTTTGAACAATTTCTTCGTGGCTAATTTCATTAATTAAGTACCCCAAATTGTGAGAGGCAAGGGGACTCATACTAATGAACCACCCCAGCATGTGAGAGGCAAGGGGACTCACAATAATTTAGCACCCCAGGGGAACATCATTCTACTACGTCCATGTCGTTGTTCCTGGGTAACGCTAGAAGGAGGATACAGTACATTTCGTACAAAAATAGCTTAATTTGGCGTAACGAAAAATTGGTGCACATTTTTTTATCGATTTGATGCGTCTTTCTCGGATAATTCCAAATAAATTGGAGTTCTTCCCCAATTTTACTTTTTTCTCGATTTCAGCGCCATCTGTCAATGGTTTAAAAATGTTTTAGACAAAACTTGATTCCTCTTTTTATGGAGAATCCGAATCTACAATAAAAAATGGGTGTTCCCATTTAAGATATAAAAGTTGCTCCCCCACTCCACCCAAGGGGGCGGGGCCTGGGGTTTACGTGTAGTGTCATTTGATGTCTCCCTTTGAGCTTACGAACTTGTCTTACTCACTATTTTTACCCAATGTATAGTTTTCGAGATAATCTCATCTGAAACTTCAGATGGACCACCGTGTACATCAATGGCTTTCTCAGTAGTGTTATTGATGGTGGAAAAATTCTTTTTGCTGATGACAGCAATATTATAGTCACTTGGAAAACAAGAGAAGTCCTTGCAGAGAAAGCAAATGAAACTCTCAAGAAAGTTTACGACTGGTCAATAAGCCATAAAGTGACATTTAACATAAAGAAAACTAATGCCATAAATTTCAGTTTGAAGAGGGAAAATGACAATGTTAAATTAAATGTAGATGGCACCTCTATAGACTGTGTAACAAATGCAAAATTTCTAGGAATGAATATTGATTCTCAGTTGAAGTGGTGTGAACACACAAAGGTACTCGCAAACAGAATGTCATCAGCATTTTATGCCCTTAGAATCCTATCATCAGTGTGTAACATGCAGTGTCTTTTAGTTACTTACTGTTCATATGCACACTCAATTCTTAACTATGGCATTCTTTTATGGGAAACAAATGCACAAAATATGAACACTGTTTTCAAATTCCAGAAAAGGGCCATAAGAATAATAACCAAAAATAGTAGTCGAGCTCATTGTAAATATCTGTTCAAAACAGTGGGGATTTTAACTGCTCTGTGTGAATACATTTACCAGTCAATTGTACACATTGAAAATAACACTGGTAATTGCTGCACAAACAGCTCTGTCCATGACCATGGAACAAGACCTAGACTCAAATTATATTTACCACGAAAAAATAAACATAAAACTAAAAACATCATTTTCTACCAAGGAATAAAAGTGGACAATAAATTACCAAAAGAGATTAACGAAATTGTAAAAATACACTTATTTAAAAAGGCAGCTAAAAAGTATTTGTTATACAATACATTTTATACATTGAAGGATTGTTTAGACAAAACGCAATAGAGCTTTGGTAAAAGAAAATGTTATAAAATGAATAATATTGATGATTATAAAACATCCAACATTCAACATAACGTCTTTACACTAGGTTTTTCCTTCTTTTTTCCTTTTCTAGAAAAACTTGCTCCCAAGCTATGCATAGCACAATATTAACACCACTTCCACTTTCTGAGCTCAACATGTCACTGATTATAGAGTGATGCTGACTGAGTTTTTCTGGATAGAAAATGGGAGGTTGCGGTACAGAAAATGGCCCAGAGATCACCAGTGTGTGTGTGTTTGTGTGTGCAGTGAGTAAAGTAATGTGAAAAAATGGGTGTGTAGTGTGTGCAGTGACTGATAGTGAGACATGAATGAACAGTGTGGCATTACATTATTTAATAAATTATTTGAAGAAAAGTATTGATAACCAGGAGTGAATATAATGATTATCTTTAACTAGAAGTCTTAATTGTATGTGTATACCAATTAGCTTCTTTTAAATTGGTCTAAACGTGTAAATAATTTGACATGTCCTATATCCTTGTAAAAAGAGATACACTCCTGGAAATTGAAATAAGAACACCGTGAATTCATTGTCCCAGGAAGGGGAAACTTTATTGACACATTCCTGGGGTCAGATACATCACATGATCACACTGACAGAACCACAGGCACATACACAGGCAACAGAGCATGCACAATGTCGGCACTAGTACAGTGTATATCCACCTTTCGCAGCAATGCAGGCTGCTATTCTCCCATGGAGACGATCGTAGAGATGCTGGATGTAGTCCTGTGGAACGGCTTGCCATGCCATTTCCACCTGGCGCCTCAGTTGGACCAGCGTTCGTGCTGGACGTGCAGACCGCGTGAGACGACGCTTCATCCAGTCCCAAACATGCTCAATGGGGGACAGATCCGGAGATCTTGCTGGCCAGGGTAGTTGACTTACACCTTCTAGAGCACGTTGGGTGGCACGGGATACATGCGGACGTGCATTGTCCTGTTGGAACAGCAAGTTCCCTTGCCGGTCTAGGAATGGTAGAACGATGGGTTCGATGACGGTTTGGATGTACCGTGCACTATTCAGTGTCCCCTCGACGATCACCAGTGGTGTACGGCCATTGTAGGAGATCGCTCCCCACACCATGATGCCGGGTGTTGGCCCTGTGTGCCTCGGTCGTATGCAGTCCTGATTGTGGCGCTCACCTGCACGGCGCCAAACACGCATACGACCATCATTGGCACCAAGGCAGAAGCGACTCTCATCGCTGAAGACGACACGTCTCCATTCGTCCCTCCATTCACGCCTGTCGCGACCCCACTGGAGGCGGGCTGCACGATGTTGGGGCGTGAGCGGAAGACGGCCTAACGGTGTGCGGGACCGTAGCCCAGCTTCATGGAGACGGTTGCGAATGGTCCTCGCCGATACCCCAGAAGCAACAGTGTCCCTAATTTGCTGGGAAGTGGCGGTGCGGTCCCCTACGGCACTGCGTAGGATCCTACGGTCTTGGCGTGCATCCGTGCGTCGCTGCGGTCCGGTCCCAGGTCGACGGGCACGTGCACCTTCCGCCGACCACTGGCGACAACATTGATGTACTGTGGAGACCTCACGCCCCACGTGTTGAGCAATTCGGCTGTACGTCCACCCGGCCTCCCGCATGCCCACTATACGCCCTCGCTCAAAGTCCGTCAACTGCACATACGGTTCACGTCCACGCTGTCGCGGCATGCTACCAGTGTTAAAGACTGCGATGGAGCTCCGTATGCCACGGCAAACTGGCTGACACTGACGGCGGCGGTGCACAAATGCTGCGCAGCTAGCGCCATTCGACGGCCAACACCGCGGTTCCTGGTGTGTCCGCTGTGCCGTGCGTGTGATCATTGCTTGTACAGCCCTCTCGCAGTGTCCGGAGCAAGTATGGTGGGTCTGACACACCGGTGTCAATGTGTTCTTTTTTCCATTTCCAGGAGTGTATATGGAAGAATAAAGCTACTACTACTACTACTTAACATACTGCTTTATCAAATCCATTAGAAGTTCTAATAAAAACTGAACTTGTGGGGAAGAAGTCCGAAGGACAACATTCATTTTGTCAAATACAGGACTAGTCACCTAAAGGAAAGTGCAAAAGACCTTGTTCAATTTTGAGAACGGGAATACAAAAAATTTTTCCTCACGTGTTGTAGCAGAAGTTTTACTTTTTAGGATGGGTTTGTCACATTTGGAAGAATGTGATATTCTTTTAGGGCCATGTGTACCAGCAGAATCAAGAATTCTCTTCTTCTGATACTCTTTGGATCCAATCCGTTCAACTATAGGTATTCTGAAAGATGTCAACCTTTTGGAAATGTTTTGGGTGCATAATATTACTTCCTCCTTGAAGAATGAAGCGGATCCCGCTGGTCCAGTAATCTATCCAAACAGCTGCCTAAAGATAACTACCTATTACATACATGCTTCAGAATTTTCTTTGCCTCTTTATTGTGCAAGTTCTAAAATTTCTGAAGCCGTTTTTTTCTTTTGATACTCTTCTCTAACAAGTAAAATATACCAACAAAGATCTCATCCACTTTAAGTGGTAATCTTCCAGCACCTTTTTCAGCTGCTAGATTAATCAGGTGGCAAATGCAACCTATAACAGCAATACCTGGTTGAACTTCCTTGAGAACTGCTGAAACTTCATTTTTGTGTCCTGTCATAACAGGAGCATTGTCGGGACAGAAAGCCACACAGTTTCCAATTTTCATGTTATGACAATTCAGCTCTTATAACATCAGGTTACCTATGTTTTGCCCTATTTTGAGTCCTCGTCTACGGCTGGTATGGACAGCACATTGCTCACTACTTTTTCCCGCGGAATATTATAGAATGTAACGACAACAGGATACAATTTGGCATTCGTATCATTGCTTCCATCTGTTACCAATGAAAATGATCCGTTCTGAAGGCACTTGACATTCAGATGATGCATTCTTTGCCATTTTATTTACAACGCATGTCGTTTTCGTGCGACCACAGTCATATTTCTTTGCAACTTCTGATATGGGAAACATTTTCTTAAGGCACCAGCATGGTCAGCCGCACTTAAGGGCACATTGTGTTCCACCAAAAAGGACGTAAACAGACAATCGACCCTAATTACATCACTGTCAACGTTATTTGACTTGGCAAAGAAAGGTGTTGACTTTCTTGTTATCTTCCTTCGATTTAAGATAACTTCACATAATTACTTAAATCGTTTCTTCCACCATGTGCAATACTAATATCACAAACACATACCGTGAAAAAGGCAAATTTTTCTCCCTTTCTTGATTTTAGTATGCATGGAAAATCAACAGAATATCGTTCTTTAAATGTCTGGAAGTACTGTTGGATTTATTCATGAATCCTACAACAGGAATAAAGCGTGTGAAAATGTCCAGGAACAAATGTCTTGATATGTACCTACTGAAACATCGATAGGAACTTAGATCACTGAACGTCACATAAAATTATAACGTAAAAACACAAGGCAATCAAACACTTCGTTGAAACATGTCAAAGCACACAAAGTCTTGAACCATTAAATGAACAAGATGCCAACCTCGTGAACAAAGAATATGCACATGGTAAAAGACACACACATATGTGGAACAAATGTAATTAGTCCACACGTGGTCGAAGAACATTGGTTAAGTCACAACAAGCGAACGGAGCGGAACAAAAAATTTGCGAAACAGAGTCTGTCGACACGCAAAATTCCCGTGGAAGAACTGTTATCCCGGCTTAAAATTCAATTCCAATGACGACACAAACATCACACGGTAAAAAGTACCAATCATATCAAAGAATGAATTATCGACTATCGCCGACTTGCCTTCAACCCAAGTAAGCAGTCGATTTTACGGAAGTGGGGTGATTAATGAATGTTTACGTTTCAAATTTTTGTCCGCGAAGTCGTAAAATGACACCGTCCATCCGTAAAACTGTAAAATGCTGCAACTTCTGTAAATTTAACGGTTGAACCGTAAAAGTTGGCAGGTTTTAAAGCGCTACTCAAACGCACGGGAAATGGGGATTTCCTATTGGCTAGTATGTTAAGCAGCCAATCAGATCATCTCGAGCACTACTATACGCGCGGTATTTCTGATGTCAGTCAACCAGATTACCGCAAGTAATTTAGACCAGAAATCTCGTAACTCCGAAACTAAATAAAATTTAATGAAAACAAAATAGGATCTCTTCCCACAAAATAAATTATTAATAAATTTTACACTGAACGCCCCTTCTGGCTGCCTTTTACAAATTCAAACTCACTCGGACGTACGTCACAAATTCCCCTACTGCACAAGTCTCTCATGCATACACTTACGTAGTTTTAATAAAATATCATTTTATCACTTTACGTATGTCATCCGTTCACTCTCTCACTCTCTACAAAACACTCACACAACCAAAATGACGAAATAATAATTTTCCAAAGTACTTTTAATTACGTACGAAATCTGTGGTAATGAAACTAAAGAAGTTCAAAGAAGATTAGAGTATGTGAACCTATCCTCTTGTCTGTAGTTTCAATTGATACTATAATTGAATACATTACAGCCCCTATCTGAAGTTTCATAGTTATTATGTGTTTTAGGTAAAAATTTATATATCCGAAAGTATTGAGTTATTGATTTCTAATTTTAACGGCATGGTTGTGTTTCCCATAGAATTTGGTATACTAGGTAAGAAAAAGCTCGATTAATATTTAATAGTACTTCTTGACATGCATGAATAGTATGTGTAACGTAGTGCACTCAGCGTTAGTCAAGTACACTGGCCAGCGTCAGCTGTGCCAGCGTGAGAACCAAAATCTGCTAACCTCCCGGCTCCACGGCAAGCTACGCTTTCAATGCAAGATGACAACTCGTAACAATTTTCTACGTTACAGTATGAGAGATTTTGAGGCGTACGTGATATTTCTGTTGTGTCATAATATCGGTGTTGGAAAATTTGCTGGCTTGTTCATCAATTATTTGTTTTTGCTGTGGGATTTCGTTTTCTTTCTCTCAGGATTTTCAAAAACTTTTTTGAAATCTACCGCGGGGAATATAAGGAGTACTGCAATCTTTGAAGTGATAATGCAGGGTGATTCAAGAATATGTGCAAATATTATGATATGATATTCGACAAGTAAAACAAAAGGAAAAAGTTCATATAAACATAGGTCGCCAAAAATGTTTAGTTACGGTGTTATGGCCAATAAAATATTTTGCATGAAATTTAGTAACTACGTTAATATGAAGCCATCGCAAACCTATATGAGGTTAAAGTAAAGCACGATTTCCATTTATTTTGTTGTTATGGGTCTGGTGAATCTAATACAACATGTCCCAGACGCGCATCTGCAGTAGTTTTCCAGAACATCCAGGGAAGCAAAGATTCTTATACGAGTAAATTTGTTTACTTTCCATTAAGGACGTATAAACGTTTATGTCATTGGTGGCAACCGTTAGTGAACTGTTTCAGTCGTTTCCTAACCATGAAACGAGTTAATTTTCTGTATTGTTCAGTGAAAGAATTTAATAACAACAGTGTATTTAAGTGAAGAAGCATTACTTGCTCGCATTATGAATGCAATAGACGAAATGAAGAACAACATTGTGAAACTGAAACGAGCAAAAAATTCTGTTCATACGCGTGCAGTTAAATACATTAAACTCGGTGGAGACATTTTTGAACATTTATTGTGACTGTATTGTGAAATTGTATGCACACTGCACAGATTCCTTAACATTGAGCTTTGATTTCACGTAGACTATGGTATTAATAAAAACAGATTATGTGGCACATTCACACAGTTTCAGTTGACGTTATTACCATCATTTTTCCAAAATTAAATTCTCTACAACTCCTGTTGAAAATTTTGTGCAGTTATCTGAAATTTAAAAAACAAATTGGGCCAAATAGTTAATAAATTAAAAATTTTATGAAATTACTTATTTGCTTCTCTGGATATTCTGGAAAACTACTGTACATACAAGTCTGGGACATGTTTTATTAGATTCACCAGACCAATAACAACAAAATAAATGGAAATCGTGCTTTACTTTAACCTCGTACAGTTTTGCGATGGTTTCATATTAGCGAAGTTTCTAAATTTCAGGCAAAATCTTTTATTAGCCGTAAGACCGTAACTAATCATTTGCGGACCTATGTTTATTTGAACTTTTTTCTTTAGTTTTACTTGTAGAATAACGTATTAAATTATTTGCATATCTTCTTGACTCACCCCGTATATCGATATTGTACTCCTTACTTATCGCTGACTTCTGGGACTTTCGGAGCCGAGTGTGCCATTTCCTATGAGGGAGCATTGTCTTGCTATATAATAACAAAGCGCTCGTGCTATTGGTAACGGGCCCTCTTGACTTGGGGAGAAGAGTCGGTCCCAGGCCGCAGCGTCGTGGATAAGCAGTGTGCAGAATTTTATAGAAAGTGGAATTAATAGTTCAACGTGTTAGGTCGGTTTGTAGAAGAAAAGTATTTCAGTTATTTCTCGGAGAAGCGCTTGGGATTAATTACGAGATGTGTGGTGGATACGGTGTTGTGTTTGAGAATCAGTAACTGTCGTGGAGAAACGTACTAACAGTAGAGCGTAAATGGAAAGGCTTCTGTGCTCAGTGATTACAAGTTAAGTAATGTCAAACGCCACATAGCAATAGTTACTTCATTGTGGATGTGGAACCAGCACAGCTGTTTAACGGGTCTGTATGAACGCAGACTTTGTAAGAGAAGTATGTTAGGTGCAGAAGGACCAACAAACCAAAGTAATTTGATTTGTGCTTTTATTATTTCGAAGTGACATTTTTCATTCTTTCATTAAAGGAGTTCAATATTTACAACGTATAAAAGATACATATTCGTCTTAAGCACAAGGTTAGATCATTTTCGTAATGAAGCGAGATCTCTATGTAAAGCTCCCATTTCTGTGTCCGATAGTCTGATAACCACAAAAATAAACAAGAAAAGACATTAGTAAAATAGAGGGAGGAGCGGTACAACCTATTAGCAACAACCAATCCTGAGCAGATAGAGAGCGTCATGAATGCTATAGAAATGGATTAAATTTAAAGAAGTAGTGTCGATAGCAGCCATAATTACATATCAAATATGTTAGTGAGAAAGAAAACTGGCGTTCAACTGGCGTTCTACGGATCTGAGCATGGAATGTCAGATCCCTTAATCGAGCAGGTAGGTTAGAAAATTTAAAAAGGGAAATGGAGAGGTTAAAGTTAGATATAGTAGGAACTAGTGAAGTTCGCTGGCAGGAGGAGCAAGACTTTTGGTCACGCGAATACAGGGTTATAAATACAAAATCAAATAGGGGTAATGCAGGAGCCGGTTTAATAATGAATAAAAAATAGGAATGCGGGTAAGCTACTACAAACAGCATAGTGAACGCATTATTGTGGCCAAGATAGACACGAAGCCCACGCTTACTACAGCAGTACAAGTTTACATGCCAACTAGCTCTGTAGATGACGACGAAATTGAAGAAATGTATGATGAAATAAAAGAAATTATTCAGACAGTGAAGGGAGACGAAAATTTAAGTCATTGGTGACTGGAATTCCGCAGTAGGAAAAGGGAGAGAAGGAAACGTAGTAGATGAATATGGATTGGGGCTAAGAAATGAAAGAGGAAGCCGCCTGATGAAATTTTGCACAGAGCACAACTTAATCATAGCTAACACTTGGTTCCAGAATCATAAAAGAAGGTTGTATACATGGGAGAAGCCTGGAGATACTGACAGGTTTCAGATAGATCATATAATCGTAAGATAGAGATTTAGGAACCAGGTTTTAAATTGTAAGACATTTCCAGGGGCAGATCTGGACTCTGACCAAAATCTATTGGTTATGAACTGTAGATTAAAACTGAAGAAACTGCAAAAAGGTGGGAATTTAAGGAGATGGGACCTGGATAAACTGACTAAACCAGAGGTTGTACAGAGTTTCAGGGTGAGCATAAGGGAACAATTGACAGGAATGGGGGAAAGAAATACAGTAGAAGAAGAATGGGTAGCTTTGAGAGATGCCGTAGTGAAGGCAGCAGAGGATCTAGTAGGTAAAAAGACGAGGGCAAGTAGACATTCTTGGGTAACAGAAGAAATATTGAATTTAGTTGATGAAAGGAGAAAATATAAAAATGCAGTAAATGAAGCAGGCAAAAAGGAATACAAACGTCTCAAAAATGAGATCGACAGGAAGTGCAAAATGGCTAAGCAGGGATGGCTGGAAGACGAACGTAAGGATGTAGAGGCTTATCTCACTAGGGGTAAGATAGATACTGCCTACAGGAAAATTAAAGAGACCTTTGGAGAAAAGAGAACCACTTATATGAATATCAAGGGCTCAGATGGAAACCCAGTTCTAAGCAAAGAAGGGAAAGCAGAAAGGTGGAAGGAGTGTATAGAGGGTCTATAAAAGGGAAATGTACTTGAGGACAATATTATGGAAATGGAAGAGGATGTAGATGAAGATGAAATGGGAGATGCGATACTGCGTGAAGAGTTTGACAGAGCACTGAAAGACCTGAGTCGAAACAAGGCCCCGGGAGTAGACAACATTCCATTAGAACTACTGAAGGCCTTGGGAGAGCCAGTCCTGACAAAACTCTACCATCTGGTGAGCAAGATGTATGACACAGGCGAAATACCCTCAGACTTCAAGAATAATATAATAATTTCAATCCCAAAGAAAGCATTTGCTGACAGATGTAAAAATTACCGAACAATCAGTTTAATAAGTCACGGATGCAAAATACTAACACGAATTTTTTACAGACGAATGGAAAAACTGGTAGAAGCCGACCTCGGGGAAGATCAGTTTGGATTCCGTAGAAATATTGGAACACGTGAGGCAATACTGACCCTACTACTTATCTTAGAAGCTAAATTAAGGAAAGGCAAACCTACGTATCTAGCATTTGTAGACTTAGAGAAAGCTTTTGACAATGTTGACCGGAATACTCTCTTTCAAATTCTGAAGTTGGCAGGGGTAAAATACAGGGAGCGAAAGGCTATTTACAATTTGTACCGAAACCAGATGGCAGTTATAAGAGGCGAGGGGCATGAAAGGGAAGCGGCGGTTGGGAGGGGAGTGAGACAGTGTTGTAGCCTCTCCCCGATGTTGTTCGATCTGTATATTGAGCAAGCAGTGAAGAAAACAAAAGAAAAATTCCGAGTAGGTATTAAAATCCATGGAGAAGAAATAAAAACTTTGAGGTTTGCCGATGACATTGTAATTCTGTCAGAGACAGCAAAGGACTTGGAAGAGCAGTTGAACGGAATGGACAGTGTCATGAAAGAAGGGTATTAGATGAAGATCAACAAAAGCAAAACGAGGATATTGGAATGTAGTCGAATTAAGTCGGGTGATGCTGAGGGAATTAGATTACGTTGGTTGGTTGGTTGGTTTGGGGAAGGAGACCAGACAGCGTGGTCATCGGTCTCATCGGATTAGGGAAGGATGGGGAAGGAAGTCGGCCGTGCCCTTTCAAAGGAACCATCCCGGCATTTGCCTGGAGTGATTTAGGGAAATCACTTACATTAGGAAATGAGACACTTCAAGTAGTAAAGGAGTTTTGCTATCTGGGGAGCAAAATAACTGAGGATGGTCGAAGTAGAGAGGATATCAAATGTAGACTGGCAACGGCAAGGAAAGCGTTTCTGAAGAAGAGAAATTTGTTAACATGGAGTATAGATTTAAGTGTCAGGAAGTCGTTTCTGGAAGTATTTGTATGGAGCGTAGCCATATATGGAAGTGAAACATGGACGATAGCTAGTTTGGACAAGAAGATAATAGAAGCTTTCGAAATGTGGTGCCACAGAAGAATGCAGAAGATTAGATGGGTAGATCATATAACTAATGAGGGGTGTTGAAGAGGATTGGGGAGAAGAGAAGTTTGTGGCACAACTTGACTAGAAGGAGGGATCGGTTGGTAGGACATGTTCTGAGGCATCAAGGGATCACCAATTTAGTTTTGGAGGGCAGCGTGGAGGGTAAAAATCGTAGAGGTAGACCAAGAGATGAATACACTAAACAGATTCAGAAGGATGTAGGTTGCAGTAGATACTGGGAGATGAAGAAGCTTGCACAGGATAGAGTAGCATGGAGAGCTGAATCAAACCAGTCTCAGGACTGAAGACCACAACAACAACAACATATGTTAGTAAGAGAACGAACCGATCTCCCATGGTACACAATTGGGACGGTACTGCAGAAGCCCGGAAAATAGCATGTCAGATTTAAAAGACCGCAAAATCTCCTTGATTGGACATGTTTCACAGAAGCTTGGAGTTTGATGCGGACTTCTGAGCGAGATACTTGTAATTGTTTTCACAACGAAACTGTCACGATCCTAGCAGAAAATCGAATGTGATTCTAGTCGTACGTGAACTATACCAGCTGCAGAACACAATCAATACATTCACTGCATGATAGCAATGACCATGTTATCGTGACAGCATCACTAAATCGGGGTAAATAAATAAGTTTTCTACAAATTCATTCATCAAAGAAGATGCAGTAAATATTAATAATTCCGAAAAGAAAAACTGCTAACAAGAATAATTTAGACGTTGATACACTCAGTGTAGCGAAGAAACTTAAGTCATTTAATATAGACGAATGTGACAGCCCAGAATGTATAAGAACTATGTTCTTTTCAGCTTGTGATGATGAAATAGCTCCTCTCCTGCGGTCATGTACAGTCGGTGACGGAATTCGCGAGCCCCTTCGCCTCATCGTTATGCGGAACCGCACAGCTTCACTGTCTGTTAACGCAACATAACATACATTACATTACATTAATTCTTGTTCCATAGATCATGAATACGACATTTCGTAATGATGTGGAACTGGTCACTTTAACATAAGTTTTCTTCACACATAATAATTTTTTTTTACAGTGTTTACTTCATATCTAAGAATTCAACTATTGAGTAGAAGGAGTTGTCATTCAGAAATTCTTTTAATTTGCTTTTAAATGATGGTTGGCTATCTGTCAGACTTTTAATGCTATTTGGCAAATGATCAAAGATTTTTGTGGCAGCATAATTCACCCCTTTCTGTGCCAAAGTGAGATGTAATCCAAAATAGTGAATATCATCCTTTCTTCTATTGTTGTAGCTATGCAATTCGCTGTTATTTTTGAATTGGGATGGGTTATTAATGACAAATTTCATAAGTGAATATATTTATTGCGAAGGTTCTGTGAATATCCCGAGTTCCTTAAATAAATGTATGCAAGGTAATCTTGGGTGGGCTCCAGCTATTATTCTGATTACACGCTTTTTTGCAATGAATACTTTCTCTCTTAATGACGAATTGCCCCAAAATATGACGCCAGCAGTGAATGAAAATAGGCATAGTAAGCTAATTTACTGATATGTTTATCAACAAAATTTGCAATAACTCTAAGTAGCTGAATCTAACAGTTTCAGCAGATCATCGATGTGTTTCTTCCAATTCAATTTCTCGTCAATGTACACACTCAGAAATGTTGAGTATTCTACATTAGCAACAAAATTCCGTTCAAAGTCTATATTTATCAATTGGTGTCATGCCATTTGCTATACAGAATTGTATAAACTGTGTTTTCACAAAATTTAGTGAGAGTCCATTTGCAGAGAACGACTTCATAATTTTCTGGAAGACATTATTTGCAATTTCCTCAGCTGATTCTTGCTTCTTGGGTGTGATTACTATACTTGTATCATCAGCAAAAAGAACTAACTTTGCTTCTTCATGAATATAGAGTGGCAAGTCGCTAACATATATTAAGAACAATAAGGGGCACAAGACTGAACCCTGTGGGACACCATTCTTGATACCTCCCCAGTTAGAGGATTCTGCTGGTTTTTGCAGACTATCTGTACTGTTAATTTCAACCATCTGCAGTCTTCCAGTTAAGTATGAATTAAACCATTTATACACTGTCCCACTCATACCACAATACTTAAGCTTATCTAGAAGAATTTCATGATTCACACAACCAAAAGCCTTTGAGACATCACAAAATATCCCAATGGGTGATGTTCGGTTATTCAATGCATTTAATATTTGATCAGTGAAAACATATACAGGGTGTTACAAAAAGGTACGGCCAAACTTTCAGGAAACATTCCTCACACACAAAGAAAGAAAATACGTTTTGTGGACATGTGTCCGGAAATGCTTACTTTCCATGTTAGAGCTCATTTTCTTACTTCTCTTCAAATCACATTAATCATGGAATGGGAACACACAGCAACAGAACGTATCAGCGTGACTTCAAACACTTTGTTACAGGAAATGTTCAAAATGTCCTCCGTTAGCGAGGATACATGCATCCACCCTCCGTCGCATGGAATCCCTGCGATGCAGCCCTGAAGAATGGTGTATTGTTTCACAGCCGTCCACAATACGAGCACGAAGAGTCTCTACATTTGGTACCGGGGTTGCGTAGACAATAGCTTTCAAATGCCCCCCTAAATGAAAGTCAAGAGGGTTGAGGTCAGGAGAGCGTGGAGGCCATGGAATTGGTCCCGTTCTACGAATCCATCGGTCACCGAATCTGTTGTTGAGAAGCGTGCGAACACTTCGACTGAAATGTGCAGGAGCTCCATCGTGCATGAACCACATGTCGTGTCTTACTTGTAAAGGCACATGTTCTAGCAGCACAGGTAGAGTATCCCGTATGAAATCATGATATCGTGCTTCATAGAGCGTAGGTGGAAGAACATACTGACGAAATTAAAATGAGCTCTAACATGGAAATTAAGCGTTTCCGGACACGTGTCCACATAACATATTTTCTTTCTTTGTGTGTGAGGAATGTTTACTGAAAGTTTGGCCGTACCTTTTTGTAACACCCTGTTTAGCATTTTCTGATGAAAAGCCTTTCTGAAAACCAAATTCACATTTTGTTAGTACTTCATATTTACAAATATGTGCTGCTACTGTTGAATACATTACTTTTTCAAGAATTTTGGATAAAGCTGACAGAAGTGATATTGGGCGGTAGTTGTTAGCATCATATCTATCCCCTTTTTATGCAATGGCTTAACAATAGCATATTTCAGTCTATCTGGAAAAATGCCCTGTTTCAGTGAGCTACTACATATGTGGCTGAGAATCCTACTTATACAAGGAGACGATGTGCTGTCAACATATTGCCTACAAGCGTGAAGTTGAAAAAGCGTCTGAACATTGTCAGGCTATTTTAGATAATGTGGGAGACTGTACTGCTGCTGATTAATTTATTTCTTGTATTTATCTGCTGTGTGCAATAAACTAATGAAAAATGGCTATTTAGTATGACTGTGCTAACACAGCTGAATTACAACTTATCATGATAACGTTGTGAAAAATGTCTTTTTTAATTAAACAGAGTATCCAAAATTGTCACGAATTAGCATGATAATATGCGCTTTCGGCTTCGAAACGGTCTGCGTCTTTGTCCAATCCAGTCATAGTGAATAAGCGTTACAGGACTACCACGAAGGTATGTAGACGTAGCAGTAGTAGTAGATATATAACAAAATCCAGTTAACAGATAATTCAGTGCTACAATTAAGTCAATACAGTTGACAGAAGCTGAATAGGCGCTGTCAAGTGTTCATTTCACAAGTTTTTCACCTTTAGATCTAC
The DNA here is from genome assembly GCF_023864345.2 of Schistocerca serialis cubense. Classification (NCBI taxonomy): domain Eukaryota; kingdom Metazoa; phylum Arthropoda; class Insecta; order Orthoptera; family Acrididae; genus Schistocerca; species Schistocerca serialis. The sequence continues at coordinate 137,584,757 of NC_064640.1, read as the reverse complement.
AGAGCACTGAATCACGGTAGTGACAAAACATATTTGGGAGAAGTAGCCTTTAGGATTTCATTACTGATTTTCGATCTGCCAGCTAGTGGCTCTTTCACAGAAAAGGTAAAAACCTTGTAACCGGCGAGATTATAACCGAAATGTAACACACTTTCGCTTGAAGGGCGAACACCTTACCGCTAGGTTAGTTTACAATTGCGTCAGGTAGTTCTCCCTTTTTGTCCCGATGATAGCTCAGACGGAGAATTCGCAATGTAAACGGCAAAGTATGCTGTAGTTTCTGTTGGAACGAGCTTCCTGTACGCAAAAACGTGCACTACTGGCCATTAAAACTGCTACACCACGAAGATGACGTGCTGCAGACGCGAAATTTAACCGACAGGAAGAAGATGCTGTGATATGCAAATGATTAGCTTTTCAGAGCATTCACACAAGGTTGGCGCCGGTGGCGACACCTACAACGTGCTGACATGAGGAAAGTTTCCAACCGATTTCTCATACACAACAGCAACTGACCAGCGTTGCCTGGTGAAACGTTGTTGTGATGCCTCGTGTAAGGAGGAGAAATGTGTACCATCACGTTTCCGACTTCGATAAATGTCGGATTGTAGCCTATCGCGATTGCGGTTTATCGTATCGCGACATTGCTGCTCGCGTTGGTCGAGATCCAGGGACTGTTAACAGAATATGGAAACGGTGGGTTCAGGAGGGCAGTACGGAACGCCGTGCTGGATCCAAACGGCCTCGTATCACTAGCAGTCGAGATGACAAGCATCTTATCCACATGGCTGTAACGGATCGTGCAGCCACGTCTCGATGCCTGAGTCAACAGATGGGGACGTTTGCAAGACAACAACCATCAGCACGAACAGTTCGACGACGTTTGCAGCAGCATGGACTATCAGCTCGGAGGCCATGGCTGCGGTTACCCTTGACGCTGCATCACAGACAGGAGCGCCTGCGATGGTGTACTCAACGACGAACCTGGGTGCACGAGTGGGAAAACGTCATTTTTTCGGATGAATCCAGGTTGTGTTTACAGCATCATGATGGTCGCATCCGTGTTTGGCAACATCGCGGTGAATGCACATTGGAAGCGTGTATTCGTCATCGCCATATTGGCGTATCGCCCGGCGTGATGGTATGGGGTGCCATTGGTTACACGTCTCGGTCACCTCTTGTTTGCATTGACGGCACTTTGAACAGTCGACGTTACATTTCAGATGTGTTACGGCCCGTGGCTCTACCCTTCATTCGATCCCTGCGAAACCCTGCATTTCAGCAGGATAATGCACGGCCGCATGTTGCAGGTCCTGTACGGGCCTTTCTGGATAAAGAAAATGTTCGACTGCTGCCCTGGCCAGCACATTCTGCAGATCTCTCACCAATTGAAAACGTCTGGTCAATGGTGACCGAGTAACTGGCTCCTCACAATACGCCAGTCACTACTCTTGATGAACTGTGGTATCGTCTTGAAGCTGCACGGGCAGTTGTACCTGTACACGCCATCCAAGTTCTGTTTGACTCAATGCTCAGGCGTATCAAGTCCGTTATTACGGCCAGAGGTGGTTGTTCTGGGTACTGATTTCTCAGGATCTATGCACCCAAATTGCGTGAAAATGTAATCACATGTCAGTTCTATTATGATATATTTGTCCAATGAATACCCGTTTATCATCTACATTTCTTCTTGGCGTAGCAATTTTAATGGTCAGTAGTGTAAATTTTCTACTTCTGTGTCATCGCATGTGTGAGCATAATTCTGAATATTCAATCCATATGACAAGAAAATAACGAGTGACTATACAAGACGGAGTGGTCGAGCGGTTAAAGGCGCTACTGTCTGGAACCGCACAACCGCTACGGTCGCAGGTTCGAATCCTGCCTCAGGCATGGATGTGAGTGATGTCCTTAGGTTAGTTAGGTTTAAGTAGTTCTAAGTTCTAGGGGACTTATGACCACAGCAGTTGAGTCCCATAGTGCTCAGAGCCATTTTTGACTATACAAGAAAGCCGTTGGGAACTGAAATACATCAATGGGGAAAGTTGAAAATTTCTGCTGGGCCGGGACTCGAATCCAGATATTTCCACTTCTCGCGAACGCTCGCCTTGACCGCCTCGGCCATCCGGACACGGTCCTTGACCGATGTAGACTCCCAACTTATCAACACACTACTGACGTAGTGGCCCCTACCTGTTACCCTCATTACTCGCAGCACATCGCTGATTCCCGTAAGAGGTAGAATGAGTTGTGCATCTGCACTCAAGGGATCATTGGGCCATCATACCCGAGTTATATGCAGAATGGTTTTTCCATCGTGCACAAACTCCAGAGACTGATCAGTGAGAGGATACGGAACAAAAAAGTTCTAACGAACATGTCCGGAAATGCATGGTTTCCATGCTAGACACCGTTTCTACATCTACATCTACATGGATACTCTGCAAATCACATTTAAGTGCCTGGCAGAGGGTTCATAGAACCACCTTCACAGTTTTCTATTATTCCAATCTCGTATAGCGTGAGGGAAGAATGAACACCTGTATCTTTCCGTACGAGCTCTGATTTCCCTTATTTTATCTTGGTGATCGTTCCTCCCTATGTAAGACGGTGTCAACAAAATATTTTCGCATTCGGAGGAGAAAGTTGGTGATTGGAATTTCGTGAGAAGATTCCGTCGCAACGAAAAACGCCTTTCTTTTAATGATGTCCATCGCAAATCCTGAATCATTTCTGTGACACTCTCTCCCAAATTTCGCGATAATACAAAAAGTGCTGCCTTTCTTTGAACTTTTTCGATGTACTCAGTCAGTCCTATCTGGTAAGGATCCCACACCGCGCAACTGTAATGTAAAAAAGGACGCACAAGCGTAGTGTAGGCAGTCTCCTTAGTAGGTCTGTTACATTTTCTAAAAGTTCCTCCAATAAAACGCAGTCTTTGGTTAGCCTTCCCCACAACATTTTCTATGTGTTCCTTCCAGTTTAAATTGTTCTTAATTGTAATACCTAGGTATTTAGTTGAATGTACGGCTTTTAGATTAGACTGATTTATCTTGTAACCGAAGTTTAACGCGTTCCTTTTAGCACTCATGTGGATGACCTCACACTTTTCGTTATTTAAGGTCAACTGCCACTTTTCGCACCATTCCGATATTTCTCCTAAATCGTTTTGCAGTTTGCTTTGATCTTGTGATGACTTTATTAGTCGATAAACGACAGCGTCATCTGCAAACAACCGAAGACGGTTGCTCAGATTGTCTCCCAAATCGTTTATATACATAAGGAGCAGAAAGGGCCTATTACAGTACCTTGGGGAACGCCAGAAATCACCTCTGTTTTACTCGATGACTTTCCGTCAATTACAACGAACTGTGACCTCTCTGACAGGAAATCACAGATCCAGTCACATAACTGAGACGATATTCCATAAGCACGCAATTTCACTACGAGCCGCTTATGTGGTACAATGTCAAAAGCCTTCCGGAAATCCAGAAATACGGAATCTATCTGAAATCCCTTGTCAATAACACTTCATGTGAATAAAGAGCTACTTGTGTTTCACAGGAATGATGTTTTCTAAACCCATGTTGACTGTGTGTCAATAGACCGTTTTCTTCGAGGTAATTTATTCAATCATATATTGTTGAGAGACTGCGGACGTAATATGCACTGTGTCATGCAGCCACAGTTACAGTATGTGTTGAAAATGGTTTCCATGTGTCTCAACGGATGCGTGTACGCGCCGTAGCATGTTCTGTCTCACACGTGCGCATCGGCTAGGCTGCATCCGAACAGCGTCGACGGCAGCATGAATACGCTGCTCCAGCGTTTCCACATGGGCTCTGCATACACAATACTTTTGAGATGGTTCCATAATCAGAAATAGCAGATGTTGAGACACGGTGAAAGAACAGGCTGTGCAACTGGACCCCCTCGTCCAATCCATCGACCAGGGAAGAAACGACTGAGATGCGTCCGGACGTTAACGGCGAAGTGGGCTGGAGAACGACCGTGTAGCAGCCACATAACCCTTCTAATCATCATTGGCACTTCTTCCAGCAGGAAGGCAAAGTCACCCGTAAGAAACGCTGATAGTTCCGACCTGTTAGGCGAGCTGGAAGGAAGACTGGTCCCAAAATACGGTCGCCAATTATCCCGGCTCACACGTTCTGGGTGCACCGATGCTGATGATTCGCTGTCACCACACCATGAGGCTTCTGCATACTAACCCACAGACGACTGTTATGGAAGTTGAAGATACCGCTCCGCGTAAAGGTGGCCTCATCTGTAAATAGGACTGATGACACAAACCCCGGGCTCGTGGTCGCCTGATGGAGAAACCAGCGACAAAACTGCTCCCAAACTGGAAAGTCTGTCGCTAGTAAGCCCTGCACACACTGTAAGTGATAAGGGAAGTAACAACTGTCATGGAGAATGTTCCACCGGTGGTCTGGCTTACCCTGTACTGGCGGGCCAACTGCCTGGCAATGGACACGGCGGGCGCCTCCCACAGTGTTAATCACATTTTCCTCCGAGTTTGGTGCCTGAAAATTTCTGGTACGTCCTTCATGATTTCCTACTCCCTGAAACGACTCTGTCTCTGACAAACGGCGAAACACTGTTGCAAACATTGATTGCTGTGGTTGTTGTCGATGGCGATAGGTTTCCTGATACAACCTTGCTGCCCGCCTCCCGTTGCCATTTGCCGTTCCGTAAGTAAACACCATGCTGGCAAGCTCTCGATTCCAACACTGAACCTTTGTGTACAACGCTGTGTCACATTCACTACAAGGTGAGTCAGCAAGAGAAGTGAATCGGACACAACATTATCGATTACTATGGCTGGAGAGGGCACTAGGGCGTGACCTATGAGGAACAGTACCACCCTCTAGGAGGAAACCATGCGTACTGTAACTGTGGCTGTATGGTACAGCGCGTATTAGACCGCAGTCTCTGCAACATCTACATCTACATTTATACTCCGCAAGCCTCCCAACGGTGTGTGGCGGAGGGCACTTTACGTGCCACTGTCATTACCTCCCTTTCCTGTTCCAGTCGCGTATGGTTCGCGGGAAGAAAGACTGTCTGAAATCCTCCGTGCGTTCTCTAATCTCTCTAATTTTACATTCGTGATCTCCTCGGGAGGTATAAGTAGGGGGAAGCAATATATTCGATACCTCATCCAGAAACGCACCCTCTCGAAACCTGGCGAGCAAGCTACACCGCGATGCAGAGCGCCTCTCTTGCAGAGTCTGCCACTTGAGTTTGTTAAACATCTCCGTAACGCTATCACGGTTACCAAATAACCGTGTGACGAAACGCGCCGCTCTTCTTTGGATCTTCTCTATCTCCTCCGTCAACCCGATCTGGTACGGATCCCACACTGATGAGCAGTACTCAAGTATAGGTCGAACGAGTGTTTTGTAAGCCACCTCCTATGTTGATGGACTACATTTTCTACGGACTCTCCCAATGAATTTCAACCTGGTACCCGCCTTACCAACAATTAATTTTATATGATCATTCCACTTCAAATCGCTCCGCACGCATACTCCCAGATATTTTACGGAAGTAACTGCTACCAGTGTTTGTTCCGCTATCATATAATCATACAATAAAGGATCCTTCTTTCTATGTATTCGCAATACATTACATTTGTCTATGTTAAGGGTCAGTTGCCACTCCCTGCACCAAGTGCCTACTCGCTGCAGATCTTCCTGCATTTCGCTACAATTTTCTGATGCTGCAACTTCTCTGTATACTACAGCATCATCCGCGAAAAGCCGCATGGAACTTCCGACACTATCTACTAGGTCATTTATATATATTGTGAAAAGCAATGGTCCCATAACACTCCCCTGTGGCACGCCAGAGGTTACTTTAACGTCTGTAGACGTTTCTCCATTGATAACAACATGCTGTGTTCTGTTTGCTAAAAACTCTTCAATCCAGCCACACAGCTGGTCTGATATTCCGTAGGCTCTTACTTTGCTTATCAGGCGACAGTGCGGAACTGTATCGAACGCCTTCCGGAAGTGAAGAAAAATAGCATATACCTGGGAGCCTGTATCTAATATTTTCTGGGTCTCATAAACAAATAAAGCGAGTTGGGTCTCACACGATCGCTGTTTCCGGAATCCATGTTGATTCCTACATAGTAGATTCTGGGTTTCCAAAAACGACATGATACTCGAGCAAAAAACATGTTCTAAAATTCTACAACAGATCGACGTCAGAGATATAGGTCTATAGTTTTGCGCATCTGCTCGACGACCCTTCTTGAAGACTGGGACTACCTGTGCTCTTTTCCAATCGTTTGGAACCTTCCGTTCCTCTAGAGACTTGCGGTACACGGCTGTTAGAAGGGGGGCAAGTTCTTTCGCGTACTCTGTGTAGAATCGAATTGGTATCCCGTCAGGTCCAGTGGACTTTCCTCTGTTGAGTGATTCCAGTTGCTTTTCTATTCATTGGACACTTATTTCGATGTCAGCCATTTTTTTCGTTTGTGCGAGGATTTAGAGAAGGAACTGCAGTGCGGTCTTCCTCTGTGAAACAGCTTTGAAAAAAGGTGTTTAGTATTTCAGCTTTACGGGTGTCATCCTCTGTTTCAATGCCATCATCATCCCGGAGTGTCTGGATATGCTGTTTCGAGCCACTTACTGATTTAACGTAAGACCAGAACTTCCTAGGATGATTGAATAAATGGTCTCTAGCATGGAAACCATGCATTTCCGGACAAAGTTCATTAGACCTCTTTTGTTCTGTATCCTTTCATCGATCAATCTCTAGGGTTTGTACACGGTGGAAGAAATCACCCTGTATATGTGGTGTCTGTTCTTTCGGATATGTTCGAAAGAACAATGTTGCCAATCCTCCATTAGACTAGCGAAAGGCAGAATACGTCAGCTCAGGTGATACGTTTCTTGAGCTGGCTGGCACTGGGGAAGACCGTCATTCGAAGTCTGCCACTTCATTGACTGGGGGTGGAAATAGCTTGCATAGACCAATGAGTTTTATTTACATTTCTGTTAACTATCATTTGAGTCTAAAGCATAGTTACGAATAATATCCAGATGCTCTGATTGCAAGTTGAACTTCACAAATAAAGAACAGGGAAAGTTATTTGGGTAGTTCTCCGCGTCAGTAGCTGTCGTAGGTATTTTTGTTTTGCTGCTTCAAGCGAACCGCAAAATAAAAACTCATTTAGCGGAAGCGTTTCTCTTTTTTAGCATCAATTGACACTGTTGACATTATATATAATAACGAGGGCGTGTTGAAAAGTGATGCCTCCGAATTTTTAAGCTTTTCAAATAAAACAAACATTATTAACATTCTACATCTTTATCCTTCATTTCTATACATTTGTTACATATTTGTTCCTCAACTAGTCACCCTGGTGACGAACACATTTCTTCCAATGAGATACCAGTTTGTTGATACTATCACTGTGTACAAAGTTTGGTGACGGAACCACAATCTTACCTCCGCTTATACCGCTTCATCACTATCAAAGTGAAGTTGCAGATACCGCGGCGCTCGTGTGAGGTCTGGCATTATCATGCTGAAGAAGAGGGTGCCCCATGTGTGGACGAACTTTTCGAATTCGTTCTCTCAGTTTTCTGAGGTCTTTGCGGAGTTTATGGTGACGTCTTTAGGAATGAATTCCAACTGCACCACACCTTGAACATCCCACATCACTCTGAGCACTACGTTGCTGCTGACGATATGGTATTGGCCTTTTTTTTGGCGTCGGTAATCCTTTTGGCTGAACTCCATTGATGTCCTCTCGTTTTCAGGATCAAAATAGCGAACCCAGCTTTCATCACCTGTCACACTGACGTTAAGGAACCCATCACCTTCACTCCCAAAACGGAACCGAAATTATTGACAGATGTCCAGTCTCTTGCGTTTCATGACACGAGTGAGCATTCGGGGCACCCGTTGTGCACACAGTTTTCCGTACCGCAGCTCTGCAGTGATGACCTTACACGCTCTCGTAATATGTCACACTTACCTGAGAGCTGTGTCTGTGTTGTCCGACAGTTTCCTCTGATGAGTTCATCAGCCCGATTCCGATGAGTCTCGTCGGCTGCTGTACGAGGTCGTCCACTCCGCGTTCTGTCACAGACGTTAAGGCTAGCACTGCCTTTTCCTTCATTACCAGCACAAACAACTCAACGTCGCACATTACTGATATCGATGCAATCATCACCGTACACAGCTTTCATTCTTCTATGGATTTTAATTGGTGGGACATTTTCTGCGTTTAGAAACTCGATTGCAGCTCGCTATTTCTCACTCACGGACACACACTATGTGATCAAAAGTATCCGGACACCTGGCTGAAAATGACTTACAAGTTCGTGGCGCCCTCCATCTGTAATGCTGGAATTCAATATGGTGTTCGCCCACCCTTAGCCTTGATGACAGCTTCCACTCTCGCAAGCATATGTCCAATCAGGTGCTGGAAGGTTTCTAGGGGAATGGCAGCCCATTCTTCACGGAGTGCTGCACCGAGGACAGGTATCGATGTCGGTTGGTGAGGCCTGGCACGAAGTCGGCGTTCCAAAACATCCCAAAGGTGTCCTATAGGGTTCAGGTCAGGACTCTGTGCAGGCCAGTCCATTACAGGGGTGTTATTCTTGTGTAACCACTCCGCCACAGGCCGTGCATTATGAACAGGTGATCGATCGTGTTGAAAGATGCAATCCCCATCCCTGAACTGTTCTTCAACAGCGGGAGGCAAGAAGGTGCTTAAAACATCAATGTAGGCCTGTGCTGCGATATTGCCACGCAAAACAACAAGGGGTGCAAGCCCCCTCCATTAAAAACATGATCACACCATAGCACAACCGCCTCCGGATTTTACTGTTGGCACTACACACGCTGGCAGATAACGTTCACCGGGCATTTGCCATACCCACACCCTGCCATTGGATCGCCCCATTGTGTACCGTGATTCGTCACTCCACACAACGTTTTTCCACTGTTCAATCGTTCAGTGTTTACACTCCTTATACCAAGCGAGGCGTCGTTTGGTATTTACTGCCGTGATGTGTGGTTCGTGAGCAGCCGCTCGACCATGAAATCCAAGTTTTCTCACCTCCCGCCTATCTGTCATAGTACTTGCAGTGGCTCCTGATGCAGTCTGGAATTCCCGTGTGTCTGGATAGATGTCTGCTTGTTACACATTACGACCCTCTTTAACTATCGGCAGTCTCTATCAGTCAACAGACGAGGTCGGCCTGTACGCTTTTGTGCTGTACGTGCTGTTCATGTCCCTTCACGTTTCCACTTCACTATCATGTCGGAAACAGTGGACCTAGGGATGTTTAGGAGTGTGGAAATCTCGCGTACAGTGGTGTGGCACAAATGACACCTAGTCACCCGACCACGTTCGAAGTCAGTGAGTTCCGCAGAGCACCCCATTCTGCTCTCTCACGATGTCTAATGACTACTGAGGTCGCTGATATGGAGCACCTGGCAGTAGGTTGCGGCACAATGCACCTAATATGAGAAACGTATTTTTTTGGGGGTGTCCGGATACTTTTGATCACATAGTGTAGGTACGTTGCACACCGCCTTGTTGCACGCTGCAACTCGGAGCCCTCTAGCCGCAGGTGACTGGAATATGTGACAGCAAAAAGGGAATGTCGGCCGATTAATAGGCATGAATTTTAATTTATTGAGAACAGAGTAAAAATTCGGAGACATTACTTTCCAGAACGCTATCATACAGTTTCATTGAAAGGCTCAGTAATGATATAATTTCAGAAAGGCGGTGAAAAAGAAGAATAAAAAAGTCAACAAACCACAGAAAATGAAACATCAATATCCACGGAATCAGTATAGTTTAATCTTACTGTAACAAGTCTGATATCATCATAGCACTCCTTAGAGATGCAGGGCCTATTGATTAACTTTGGTAGTATATTAGTTTCTCAAGACAGACCATTTGCGACCCATAGATCTGGCCGAGCTATGTTTCTAGTGTGGAAATACTGCAAGAACTCCATGTTTCATGTGCGGGCGTGGAGTTACATCAGCAGTTTCCTGAAACTGTATCTGACAAAGGGTACCCGGAGAAGGTCGCTCTCTGACAGAGTTGAAACTTCACATAGTGAAAAAAATGACGATAATAGACGAACACGTATTTTGTCTTGGGTGCCAACACTCAATAGTTTCCGAGAAATTACAGCCAAAGTTTTGATCCTACTGCTTCAGTTCACACGCGTGGTGTTACACTTAGCGAGTTGGTAGCGTAATAGCTAAGAGAACAGTTTCAAATTTTTGCGCTCCGCGTTCAAATCCAATCTTAGGTTGTTATTTTTCCTTTTGTTATCACGTAAGTACATTACATCAATGGCATCAATATTTTTGTGACATCGGGATATGCAGCTGAATGGTTTTCAAAACAAATAAGCATTTCAGATCTCGTTACAATTAATTTTATCATCACAAGTCTTATATAACCGTATGTAACTAATAGTAATTCAAAATGAAAAACATATAGTCTAGTACATCAATTTCTGCTTTGATTTGTACTGAAGATACATATCATCAGTTTCCGGACAAAGTTTTGTGACCTTTCGTAAAAATGTAGCCGTTTCTGAACATTACTGACCCGTGGCCTTGGCAAAGCCATCTCTCCTTCCATTAAGGCCTGTTTGTCGATGAAATCGGTATATCGACGTGTTAATTGAACGTAATTCCGCCAAAGTGTACGCCGTTCTGTTAAACCTACAATGTATACCGTGCTTTTACTGACAGGTGAATTACGTTCTCCCATTATAGAAGCGCTCTGTTCTCATCGCACAGCAAACGGAACTCACAAGCAGGAGCGAAGCAATTAGTAAAATACACGCCTGGATTCGTAATGGACTGCAGGCTCCAGCTTCTGAGAAAACGCTTTGATGTGCTTGTTTTGCCGCGAAATTATCGCCAGATCGCAAGGTATTTACCAACGTTAATGAGGTTCCTTTCTCTAACGATATTCACACTAAAATATCTGACTGTGGCATATGCACCTTCACATTTTTCCTTGGCGCTCTAAATTTTTGTGCTTTAAATGTCAATGATATATACCACTCTGGGGAAAGCACTGCTTCTCTTGAAGTATAAAAGGAAAATAACAAACCAATAATTGAAATTCTAGTATTTATATGTTTTTCGTGTAAAGGTACATAAGATCTGTGATGATACAATGTATATTTAATAGGATTTGAAATACTTATTTGCTCTGTCTGTAAATTCCACTGTATTTCTCGAAGTCACAAAAAATACCGATGTTATTAAGGCCACATAATCCGCGACAAAAAAAAAGGAGATAAGATTGGATTCGAACTCGGAGCACAAAATTCACGAACTGTGCTTTTAGCCACTATGTTACCGACTCATTTGCGCTAGCTGATGAAGTAGCGTCAAAACTTTGAACGTCGTTTTCTGGGTAACTATTGGGCGTTGGCACTTAAGATTAAATAAGTATCCCTTTATTTTCACCCTTTTTTCACGAAGCGAAGTTTATACTGTGTGAGAGAGCGACCTATGGCGGTTTCGCCTTGCAAGACGTAGTTTCAGGAAACTGCTGCTGTTAACTCCAAGCCTGCGCATGCAACATGGAGTTCTTGGAGTAGTCGATCGGTTGTAGAATTTTGGAACGCGTATTTTGTTCGAGTATAATGACTTTTATGGAGACTAGAAATCAACTCTGTAGGAATCAGCATGGGCTTCGAAAAAGACAATCGTGTGAAACCCAGCTCGCGCTATCCGTCCACGAGACTCAGAGGGCCATAGACACGGGTTCCCAGGTAGATGCCGTGTTTCTTGACTTCCGCAAGGCGTTTGATACAGTTCCCCACAGTCGTTTAATGAACAATGTAAAAGCATATGGACTATCAGACCAATTGTGTGATTGGATTGAAGAGTTCCTAGATAACAGAACGCAGCATGTCATTTTCAATGAAGAGAAGTCTTCCGAAGTAAGAGTGATTTCAGGTATGCCGGAGAGGACTGTCGCAGGACCTTTGCTATTCACAACATATATAAATGACCTTGTGGATAACATCGGAAGTTCACTGAGGCTTCTTGCGGATGATGCTGTAGCATATTAAGAGGTTGTAACAATGGAAAATTGTACTGAAATGCAGAAGGATCTGCAACGAATTGACGCATGGTGCAGGGAATGGCAATTGAATTTCAATGTAGACAAGTGTAATGTGCTGCGAATACATATTAAGTAAGATCCTTTATCATTTAGCTACAATATAGCAGGTCAGCAACTGGAAGCAGTTAATTCCATAAATTATCTGGGAGTAGGCATTAGGAGTGATTTAAAATGGAATGACCATATAAAATTAATCGTCGGTAAAGCAGATGCCAGACTGAGATTCATTGGAAGAATACTAAGGAAATGCTCTTCGAAAACAAAAGAAGTAGGTTACAGTACACTTGTTCGCCCACTGCTTGAATACTGGTCACCGGTGTGGGGTCCGTACCAGATAGGGTTGATGGAAGAGACAGAGAAGATCCAATGGAGAGCAGCGCGCTTAGTTACAGGATCATTTAGTAATCGCGAAAGCGTTACGGAGATGATAGATTAACTCCAGTGGAAGACTCTGCAAGAGAGACGCTCAGTAGCTCGGTACGGGCTTTTGTTGAAGTTTCGAGAACATACCTCCCTCCTACGTATATCTCGCGAAGCAACCATGAGGATAAAATCAGAGAGATTAGAGCCCACACAGGGGCATACTGAAAATCTTTCTTTCCACGAAGAATACGAGACGGAATAGAAGGGAGAACCTATAGAAGTACTCAAGGTACCCTCCGCCACACACCGTCAGGTGACTTGCAGAGTATGGATGTAGATGTAGATGTAGAAGTAAGTCTAAACCATATTGATTCTGTGGAAACAGGCGTTTTTCATTTCCTGTGATTTGTGGACTTTTTTATTCCCTGTTTTTGACACGCTTGCTGAAACTATATCATTGCTGAGCTTTTCGATGAAATTATAGGGCGTTAGTTGGGGACTACATGGCACCGTGACTGGGATGACGACAGTATCAGGTGGTGGGTACTCCCCACAGCCATCTCAAGTTGTCAAAGTTCAAATGGTTCAAATGGCTCTGAGCACTATGGGACTCAACTTCTGAGGTCATCAGTCCCCTAGAACTTAGAACTACTTAAACCTAACTAACCTAAGGACATCACACACATCCATGCCCGAGGCAGGATTCGAACCAACGACCGTAGCGGGCGCCCGATTCCAGACTGTAGAGCCTAGAACCGCTCGGCCACCCCGGCCGGCAGTTGTCAAAGTGGTTAAAACCAGTGGAAGAGATCTCCAGCCACAAATCTTTGCTCTTTGTTAGATGTGTAGGGGCGATTTCAAAACGGAACTAGTTAGGGAAGAAATGATTTAGGTTTCAACTCGAAATGTTTAATTTATTTCAATTTATTTCATCAACCCCATTTCATCTGAATTCGTTGCCTTACAAGTGCTTAAGGTTTTCAAGTTATTCCACGGTAATGAAAAGCGTAAGATGTCTGGTCTCCATGGCTATTTCTTCTTCTGGTTTTACGCAGTTTATATGAGCCTCAACCTTTTAGTTCAACTAGAGACAATAAGCAATATTGTATTAGGAGACAAGTTGATATGCGAAGGATATATCTTAAAAGCCTTATTAAGGCTTTCCAGTAGTCTCCAAGATGAAATGAAATTACAGTAGCCTTGTCCATTGAGTCAAATCCAGCCACAAATGTAATACGTAACATAGCACTCTGTTTTAACAATTACGCCTCGGTAATTTGCATACCAACGCTGTAATAGCCTAGAGGGGCAGCAAACTATGTGAAAATTGCACTAACTGCGAGGTACAGGATAGATATTACGTCCCAAGCTCACCTAGGGTAACTTCAATGTCTCAATTTGGTACGTCTCTGTCATAAGCTGCCTTGAAGTTTAATTAGCTCATTCATCAAGCGTTTTTCCCTTTACTGGCAAAGTATCACCAGCAATTATATTTTGTAATCGTTACGAGCAGATGACACTTTTCGTCTCTTTGGTTTTTATAGAATGAATGACAGTTTTGCTTAAGAACGACATATTCAACACATTACCGTGAGCACTTTTTGTTCCTTCTTTCACATTCTCATAACAATTGCTTCTTCTTTAATGTTATCAGAAGTTGGAATTTAGCTTCCACTGCAATGATTCAATTGTTTAATCATCTTCGCGGCTTTCGAATCCTATTTTTCGATCAATGCGAAAGACTTTTTTACATGGTTTGCTTTTGTGATTTGAAACAACTATCCACAGTATTATGTCGTCTTTTCATTTGTGTTATTAGGTATCAGATGTGGTAGTAGTAGTCTGTCGTGAGACTAGCGCCTCCAGTCGGGTAGACCGTTCGCCGGGTGCAAGTCTTTCGATTTGACGCCACTTCGGCGACTTGTGCGTCGATGGGGATGAAATGATGATGATTAGGACAACACAACACCCAGTCCCTGAGCGGAATAAATCTTCGACCCAGCCGGGAATCGAACCCGGGCCCATAGGACTGACATTCTGTCACGCTGACCACTCTAGCTACCGGGGGCGGAAGTCAGATGTGGTGGCAGTGTAAGCTTTCACAAGGAAAATTGTTTTCAAGTAAATAATATTAAAATGAATGTTACGTACTCATAATGCCAACAGCGTCTGGTGGTGCTAAAAAAGCAATTCGCTTCCCATGAATGAATATTTTAGTTTGCAGTTCATTTAAGACTGAAAAACAAAAATATGTACGTCAGTTACTGAAGAAGAGAACTGACTAAATAATTTTCCTTGTTCTTCATTTATGATGTTCAAGTTGCAGTCGATGTATCTGGATGTTATTCGTAACTTCGCCTTATGCCCAAACCATAGCTACAGAAATTTGAATAAAACTCAATAGTCTACACTAGCTATTTGTGTTCCCAGTCAATGCAGTGTCAGCCGGCAACGCTGTGTCTTCAAAGGGTGATCTTCCCCATTGCCAGACAGCTCAAAAAACACATCGCATGGACAAACGTATTCTCCCTGTTGCTATTGTAATGGAGAATTGGCAACATTATAGAAAACGTTTAGCATCTATGTGACCGTCGATTTTCTTGCTGAGTGGTTCATAAATATTCTGGTGAATTCACTATATATTTTCTTGTCATACAGATTAAATTTTCTGAATTATTCTCACATATAGGATGATACAGAGCTAGAAAATTTATGTTTTTGCATACAGGAAGCTCATTTCAACACATATTGCAGCTTAGTTCGCCATTCACGTTGCGAATTCTCCGTCTGAGCTACAGGGACAACAAGAGGTTGCTGTTGGCGTAGTTGTGTGCTGGATTAGCGGTAAAGTGTTCACCCTTACAGGAGGGGAATACCGCGTTAGTTCTCGGTTCTAATCTCGATGGAGACAAGATGTTTACCTATTCTGTAAAAGAGCCACTAGCAGGCAGGCCGACTATCACTAAAGAAATCCTAAGACTACTACTCCCCCATAAGTTTTTTCGCTACCGTGATTCTGTACCCTGTACATTTAAAGGCGAAGATTTGCTGAACTGCACACTTGCTAGTGTCTGCCTTTCCTGGATTTTGTCACTTGTATTGACTGAACTGTAGCACTGATTTTTTTTTGACTGGATTTTGTTATATATCTACCCCTACTCCTACAATTACATACTTTCGTGATATTTCTGTAACGCTTCGTCAGTATGACTGTGGATTGGATGTAGACGCTGACCATTTCGAAGTCGAAAGTTCATATTATCTAGCTAATACGTGACAATTATAGATACTTTGTTTAATTAAAAAAGAAAGACCTTTTCGCATCTTTGTCATGATAAGTCGTAATTCATTTGCATTCGAACAGTGCATACGAAACGTCATTTTCTCGTTTGTTTATCGAACACAGCATATAGACATAAGAGAGAAATTAATTAGCAGCATTACATTCTTCCACAATATCTAAAACAGTCTGAAAATGCTTCGATAGTTTTTCGACTTCACGCTTGTAGACAAGAGTTTGGTATCACTAGATCTCGTTGCATGTTGTGCTGTGGTAACAAAAAGCTGTGCAGTTAGGCATAATGATATGGCGAGCGGGTCTCTCAAGTTCTGTCACCGACTGCACAACTGCTCGCTCGACGAAAGATTCGTACCTAAAGACTGGAAAGTTTCATAGGTGCCATCAATACACAAGAAAGGAAATGGAAGTAATGCTCTGAATTACAGACTCATATCATTGACATCGAACTGCTGTAGGAGTTTGGAACATGTACTGTGTTCCAACATTATGAAATACCTCGAAGAAGACGATCCATTGGCACAAAACCAGCACCGATTCGGAAAGTACCGTTCCTGTGAAACAACTGGCTCTTTATTCACCCGAAGTACTGCTTGCTATCGATAGGGGATCTCTGGTAGATTCCATATTTCTATGTTTCTAGGATGTTTTTGACACCGTCCCTCACAAGTTGCTTAGATCAAATTACGTGGCTATGAAGTCTCAGTTTTCAGAACCACTTGAAAATGGCCTAATACGAGTAAAAAGGCCGAAACAGCAACTGTAGCCGTTTCTTATTCATTGATGGGAAGTTGTCGGGTGAAACAGAAGTGATTTCGAGATTCCCGAATGTGTCGGAGGTCATGTGCTGTTCTTAATTTGTATAATCGATTTAGGAGACAATCCGAGCAGTCCTCTTAGATTGTTTGCAGATGATGCTGCTGTTTACCGTCTAGTACAGTCGTTAGAAAATCCAAACTAAAATGATTTACGCTAGAACAGTGACAAATGATCTAAAATAGTAATAAATATGAGGTCATCTTAATGAGTGGTAAAAAAATTCCGTCAAATTTGGTTTACACGATGAATTACACAAATTTTAAGGTTTTCGAGTCAACTATATATCTAGGGATTATAATTACGGACAACTTAAATTGGAACCATCATATAGAAAATGTTTTCGGGAAAGCGAACCACGTATTACATATTATTGGCAGAACGTTTGGAAGATGCAACAAATATATTAAAGAGACTGTCTACACTAGCCCGTCCATTGTCTCTGGAGTATTGCTGCACTGTATGGGATACTTTCCACATAGAACTGACGGAGGATATCAAAAGAGTTCAGAGGAAGGCAGCACGTTTTGGATTATTGCGAAATAGGGATGAGGGTGTCATGTATATGATCATCGAACTGGGATGGCAATCAGTAAAACAAAGGCGTTTTTCTTTGCGGTGAGATCTTTTCACGAAGTTTCAGTCAGTAACAATCTCCTATGAATATTAAATTTTTTTGTTACTCCCACTTAAATTATGTGGAATTACCACCATTGTAAACTAAATCAGAAGTCGTACTAAGAAGATGCATAAATGATCCTGAAAAATCTTACTGAAACTGCAGTGAAAATTAGCCTAAAGATACCGTACAAAATGACTAAGGTACTGAATGCAGAGGCCGAGATGTTAGTTGGCGATCTTGCGATGGGTAATGTACACAGCTTCCCATACCTGAGGTAAAACAACAGGTAAGTTGCACACGACCTAGAGAATAATACACTTCCGTTTGCGAAAAGTGCAGCTCCGAGAAGGAATTACCCGAATAGCGCTACACTTGGTGGAAGTGGCGACGGAAGTGCAAGCAATACGTCATACGTTTTGCAGCGAGATGGGGTAGACGTATGCCGAGCAGAGCCCTCTCGTGTCGGTCCGACAGGGTCGGTGTTGCGCCTAGTGTAGTCGGTGCAGAGCTGTCACACAAGGTGGAAACAATACAGAGAGTGCCAGTATGCCTCGTCGACGCCAAATAGAGCCATATCGGTATGTGAGCGAGTTCGAACGGGGCAGAATGATCGGTCTCCGAGAGACGGGGTTGTCATATCGTGACATTCCGGCTCGCACAGGGCATGCTGCTAAGACAGTGATGCGTGTGTGGAAGGTGGATAGAGGAAGGTCGTACGAAGCGAGGAGCTGGAACTGGACAACGGAACATGACCACAACACGGGATGACTGTCATCTTGTCCGCATGGCCATTACGGACCGTACAGCGTCATCCACAGTGTTTGCTCGTCGCTGGAGCACTGCAACAGGTGTGAACTTGTCTGCGTCCACGGTTTTCGGATGAGTCCCGCTTCAACGTGTCCTACAGTGATGGCCGCATACGTGTCCGGCTGTACCATAGTGAGCGTAACCTGGAGGGCTGCATTGTGGAGCGGCATAGCGGACAAACACCAGGTATGATGGTTTGGGGCGCCATTGGTTACAACAACCGATCTCGCCTCGTACGTACTGCGGGCACTTTGAACAGTAACCGGTACCTAACGGAGGTTATGGAGCCTGAGGTACTCCCCCTGCTTCAGGCATCTCCATAGGCCACATTTCAACAGGGCAATGACCGGCCACATATTGCGAGGAATGTACGTACAAGCCTTCTTCGAAGAGCGACGATTACCATTGCTTTCCTAGCCTGCACGTTCGTCGGACATGTCGCATATCGAACATGTCTGGGATATGGTTGGTCGGCACCTGGTGCGTCACGGTCCTCCAGTAACTGGTGTCACGGATTTGTGGGCTCGGATACAAACTGCGTGGAGGGCAATCCCTCGGGAACGTATTCAGAACCTTATTGATCAATGCCACGGTGTATAGCAGCTTTAATTGCAGCGCATGGTGGCCACACGACATACTGAATAGTAGGGCTCAAAGGACATGTACAGATTTGAAAAATAATCATTTGTTAGTTGCCATGTACGTAACCTGTGGTATTAAACTAATTGAATTCATGCGTTTCTTTCTTGGTGTTGCAATTTCCACAAATGGTAGTGTAGACCGGTTCCAAACAATACAGAAACTTGGAAAACCAAATTATGGAAAGAAGAACCTCTCTGACAAAGCCACATTATGACAACTTATGTCAACAATCAGAAATATTGCGCTGTATGCCACGCAGACGACCACAGTGAGAAAGAGAAAGCCTGTATCAGGCTGGAGGAGAAGGAACGAAAGTTTTTGAAAGACATCTGGGGCACAACAAAACAATCTGAAATGTGGATGAACAAATAAGGACAAGAGTTGTATGAGAGTTTAGAATCAATATGAAGCATCACCCGGAAGAATAAACAAATTTTCTGGACAAACAATGAGGATGCATGACAACACACTGACCAAGAAGATTTGGAGCCTAAGAAGCTTCGGTGGGAGAAATTGGATGAAACGCGTCAGGGAGGACTGCAAAGTACACTACTGGCCATTACAATTGCTACGGCCGGCCGGAGTGGCCGTGCGGTTCTAGGCGCTGCAGTCTGGAGCCGAGCGACCGCTACAGTCGCAGGTTCGAATCCTGCCTCGGGCATGGATGTGTGTGATGTCCTTAGGTTAGTTAGGTTTAATTAGTTCTAAGTTCTAGTCGACTGATGACCTCAGAAGTTAAGTCGCATAGTGCTCAGAGCCATTTGAACCATTTGAACCAAAATTGCTACACCAAGAGGAAATGCGGATGATAAACGTGTATTCATTGGACAAATATATTATACTAGAACTGACATGTGATTACATTTTCACGCAATTTGGGTGCATAGATACTGAGCAATCAGTACCCAGAACAACCACCTCTGGCAGTAATAACGGCCTTGATACGCCTGGGCATTGAGTCAAACAGAGCTTGGATGGCGTGTACAGGTACAGCTGCCCATGCAGCTCCAACACGATACACAGTTCATCAAGAGTAGTGAGTAGCGTATTGTGACGAGCCAGTTGCTCGGCCGCCATTGATCAGACGTTTTCAATTGGTGAGAGATCTGGAGAATGTGCTGGCCAGGGCAGCAGTCGAACATTTTCCGTATCCAGATAGGCCCGTACAGGACCTGCAACATGCGGTCGTGCATTATCCTGCTGAAATGTAGGGTTTCACAGGGATAGAATGAAGGGTAGGGCCACGGGTCGTAACACATCTGAAATGTAACGTCCAATGTTCAAAGTGCCATCAAAGCGAACAATAGGTGACCGAGACGTGTAACTAATGGCACCCCATACCATCACGCAGGGTAATGCGCAAGAATGGCGATGACGAATACACGCTTCCAATGTGCGTTCACCGCGATGTCGCCAAACACCGATGCGACCATCATGATGCTGTAAACAGGACCTGGATTCATCCGAAAAAATGACGTTTTCCCATTCGTGCACCCAGGTTCGTCGTTGAGTAAACCATCGCAGGCGCTCCTGTCTGTGATGCAGCGTCAAGGGTAACCGCAACCATGGTCTCCGAGCTGATAGTCCATGCTGCTGCAAACGTCGTTGAACTGTTCGTGCAGATGGTTGTTGTCTTGCAAACGCCCCCATTTGTTGACTCAGGGATCGAGACGTGGCTGCACGATCCGTTACGACCATGTGGATAAGATGCCTGTCATCTCGACTGTTAGTGATACGAGGCCGTTTGGATCCATCACGGCGTTCCGTATTACCCTCCTGAACCTACCGATTCCATATTCTGCTAACAGTCATTGGATCTCGACCAACGCGAGCAGCAACGTCGCGATACGATAAACCGCAATCGCGATAGGCTACAATCCGACCTTTATCAAAGTCAGAAACGCGATGGTACGCATTTCTCCTCCTTACACGAGGCATCACAACAACGGTTCACCAGGCAACGCCGGTCAACTGCTGTTTGTGTATGAGAAATCGGTTGGAAACTTTCCTCATGGCAGCACGTTGTAGGTGTCGCCATCGGCGCCAACGTTGTGTGAATGCTCTGGAAAGTTAATCATTTGCATATCACGGTATCTTCTTCCTGTCAGTTAAATTTCTCGTTTGTAGCACGTCATCTTCGAGGTGTAGCAATTTTAATGGCCAGTAGTGTAATTGGGGTAGGAGAAAATCCAGAGAAAATCCATATAAAGCAGTATACGGGTGGTACTGCCTCACGAAAACGAGGAAAGGTGATTGATACCAAGATAAAAATTAAGAACGCAATATCAGAGGGAATCAGGAGGAGCGAAGGGATACACTGCGAAGTAAGAAGATGTATTTAACAGGTCACTCGTGAACTTAAATTGGACGTTGTCGAAGACTGCTTTGATGTAGCTCGCCGCGCCACTCTGTCCTATCCAAGCCTCTTCATCTCCGAATGATTATTGCAACCTACATCTTTTTGTACCTTCTTACTGTATACAACTCTTGGCTTCCCTCTACGATTTTTACTATCACACCTCCTCCCTTGATGTCTCAGAATGTGTCCCATTAACCAATCCCTTATTTCAGTTAAGTCATGGCACAAATTTCTTTTTCACCAATTCTCTTCAGTATCTCATCATTGGTTACATGATCTACCCACCTAATCTTCCGCAAAATGGTTCAAATGGCTCTGATCACTGTGGGACTTAACATCTGAGGACATCAGTCCTCTAGAACTTAGGACTACTTAAACCTAGCTAACCTAAGGACATCACACACATCCATGCCCGAGGCAGGATTCGAAACTGCGGCCGTAGCAATCGCGCGGTTCCGGACTGAAGTGCCTAGAACCGCTCGGCCACCACGGCCGGCTAATTTTCCGCATTCTTGTGTAGCACCACGTTTCGAAAGCTACCATTTACTTCTTGTTTGAGCTGTTTATCATCTACGTTTCACATCTATACAAGGTTCCACTCCAGACAAATAGCTTCAGTAAAGCTCTCCAGACACTTAAATTTATATTGGATGTTAACAAAATCCTTTTTTTCAGAAGTGCTTTTCGTACTATTGCCAGCATGCATTATCTTCACTGCTACGACCGTCATCAGTTAGTTTACTGCCGAAATAGCGAAACTCATCTACTACTTTTAGTGCCTCGTTTCCTAATCTAATTCCCTCAGCATCACCTGATTTAATACGGCTACATCCTATTATAATTGTTTTGCTTTTGTTGTTCATCTTATACCCTCCTTTCAGGCCACTGCCCATTCCGTTCAACTGCTTTTCCACGTCCTTTTGTTGTCTCTGATAGAATTACAATGTCTTCGGCAAACCTCAAAGTATTATTTCTCTTCGTAGAACTTTAATTCCGCTTCCAAACTTTTTTTTCTTAGGCTCCTTTACTGCTTGCTCAATGTACAGGTGGAATAACAACGGGGATAGGCTACAACCCTATCTCACTCCCCTCTCAACCACTGCTTCCCTCTCATGTCCCTTGACTCTTGTAACTGCCGTCTGGTTTCTGTACAATTTGTGTGCAACCTTTCGCTCCCTGTGTTTTACAGCTGCTACCTTCAGAATCTCAAAGAGCATTCCAGTCGACTTTATCAAAAGCTTTGTCCAAATTTATAAAAGATGTAAGTGTAGGTTTGCCTGTCCGTAACCTATCTCCCAAGATAAGTCGTAGTGTGAACATTGCCTCGCGCGTTCCTACATTTCTCCGGAACCGAAACTGGTCTTCCCCGAGGTCGACTTCTACCAGTTTCCATTTTTCTCTGCGTAATTCGTGTTAGTATTTTGCAACAATGACTTATTAAACTGATGTTCGGTAATATTCACGCCTGTCGGCACCAGCTTTCTTTGGAATTGGAATTATTGTGTTCTTCTTGAAGTCTAAAGGTATTTCGCCTGCCTCATGACTCTTAAACAACAGGTGGAATAATTATGTGATGGCTGGCTCTCTCAAAGATATCAGTGGTCCTGAGGGAATGTCGTCTACTGCAGGAGTCTTGTTTCGACTTAGTTGTTTCAGTGCTCCGTGAAATCCTTCTCACATTATCACATATCATCTTCATCTATGTGGATGTAACGAACCAAATATATACTGAAGCGCCAAAGAAACTGGTATAGACACGCGTATTCAAACACAATGATATGTAAACAGGCATAATACGGCGCTGCGGTCGGCAACGCCTATATAAGTCAACAAGTGTCTGGCGCAGTTGTTAGATTGGTTACTGCTTCTACAATGGCTGGTTATCAAGATTGGAGTTTGAACGTGGTGTTATAGTCGGTGCACGAACGATGGGACACAGCATCTCCGAGCTAGCGATAAAGTGGGGATTTTCCCGTACGACCATTTCATGAGTGTACCGTGAACATCTGGAATCCGGTAATACATCAAATCTCCGACATCGCTGCGGCCGGTAAAAGATCCTGCAAGAACGGGACTAACGACGACCAAAGTGAATCGTTCAACGCGACAGAAGTGCAACTCTTCCGCAGATTGCTGCAGATTTCATTGCTGGGCCATCAAGAAGTGTCAGCGTGCGAACCATTCAACGAAACATCATCGATATGGGCTTTCTGAGCCGAAGGCCAACTCATGTACCCTTGATGACTGCACGACACAAAGCACTACGCCTCGCCTGGACCCGTCATCACCGACATTGGACTGTTGATGACTGGAAACATGTTGCCTGATCGGACGAGTCTCGATTCAGATTGTACCGAGGGGATGGACGTGTACGGGTATAGAGACAACCTCATGAATCCATGGACCCTGCATGTCAGCAGGGGACTGTTCAAACTGGTGGAGGCTCTTTAATGGTGTGGGGCGTGTGCCATTGGAGTGATGTGGGACCCCTGATACGTCTAGATACGACTCTGACAGGTGACACGTACGTAAGCAACCTGTCTGATCATCTGCATCCATTCATGTCCATTATGCATTCCGACGGACTTGGACAATTCCAGCAGGACAGTGCGACACCCCACACGTCCAGAATTAGGACAGAGTGGCTCCAGAAACACACTTCTGAGTTTAAACACTTCCGCTAGCCACGAAACTCCCCCGACCTGAACATTATTGAGCTTATCTGGAATGCCTTACAACGTGTTGTTCAGAAGAGATGTCCACTCCCCCGTACTCTTACGGATTTACGGACAGCCCTACAGGATTCATGATGTCAGTTGCCTCCACCACTACGTCAGACATTAGTCGAGTCCACGTCACGTCGTGTTGCAGCATTTCTAAGGGCTCGTGGTGGCTCTACACGATGTTAGGTAGGTGTACCATTTGCTTTGGCTCTGCAGTGTATATAAGATGTTTATAATATCATTTCAGTTTAATTTAGGTTCATGGACGCATGTTTCCCATACCAGCATTGGGCACTGTATAATATGATTTTATTCAAAATTTAGTTTTTGTGGCACTCCAGAGCCTCCAAATACTTAATAAAAGAAAACATGGTCCGTAGTAGGCTGTAACAGAGGATATCTATGTAAATTTTGCGATTAGCTAATTGCGACAACTTGTCATTTACAAGCATATATGTAATATTACGTATTACGCGTCGAAACTGTCAAATTCTTTTTCAATTCACGTAGAAAGTAGACGTTACATTCTATCCTTACACTGAGAATGGATCCACTTTAACATGACAACTTCAAACATTACTGCGAACTTTGCTCAAAGTGCTACACTTTAACAACCGTGGACTAGCCTACGACGGACCACATATTCTTTTCAAAATGGTTCAAATGGCTCTGAGCACTATGGGACTTAACAGCTGTGGTCATCAGTCCCCTAGAACTTAGAACTACTTAAACCTAACTAACCTAAGGGCATCACACACATCCATGCCCGAGGCAGGATTCGAACCTGCGACCGTAGCAGTCGCGCGGTTCCGGACTGCGCGCCTAGAACCGCGAGACCACAGCGGCCGGCACATATTCTTTTATCAATTATTTTATTTGTTCCTTGTTAACAAATGTACCAATACAGATAGATATTTTAGTAGATAGGTAGGCTCGCTGGACACATTCTGTGAACACTCAAGGTACTAAACGCAATGCTGCTGGCAAAGAGGATTTCTGCAACGAGGAGCAACTCATCGGTGTTTATAAAGAGCTACAAGCGAGGCCGGCGGCAGAGAGAACGGCGCACAATGCAGTGGGGTGGCACCTGCTGCAAGGGCTATGATGACCCTTCAAGTCTCCCACGCACTGCGCGCTCCCCGCTGGCGTCGCCGCATCCGTCGCAACGCGAGCTTTATACGAGCTCTGACAACGCAGTCAGTTTACTAACTCGCGCTCGCAGCTCTTACCATACAGCGCAGGATTTTTTTCAATAGTCGCAACCTTTTTGATTTAATCAAGGGATATTGGCTCTCCGTTACAGAGAACTTGGTCTGAGCTACTACGGTTTACTAATCAAAGAGTCTTCTTCATCTACGTATACAGGGTGGTCCATTGATCGTGACCGGGCTTAATATCTCACGAAATAAGCGTCAAACGAAAAAACTACAAAGAACAAAACTCGTCTAGCTTGAAGGGGGAAACCAGATGGTGCTATGGTTAGCCCGCTAGATGGCGCTGCCATAGGTCAAACGGATATCAACAGCTTTTTTTTTTTTTAAGAGGAACCCCTATTTTTATTACATATTCGTGTAGTACGTAAAGAAATATGAATGTTTTAGTTGGACCACTTCTTTCGCTTTGTGATAGATGGTGCTGTAATAGTCACAAACATATCGCTCACAATTTTAGACGAACAGTTGTAACCGGTAGGTTTTATAAATTAAAATACAGAATGTAGGTACGTTTGAACATTTTATTTCGGTTGTCCAATGTGATACATGTACCTTTGTGAACTTATCATTTCTGAGAACGCATGCTGTTACAGCGTGATTACCCGCAAATACCACATTAATGCAATAAATGCTCAAAATGATGTCCGTCAACCTTAATGGTTCAAATGGCTCTGAGCACTATGGGAATTAACATCTGTGGTCATCAGTCCTCTAGAACTTAGAACTACTTAAACCTAACTAACCTAAGGACATCAAACACATCCATGCCCGAGGCAGGATTCGAACCTGCGACCGTAGCGGTCACGCAGTTCCAGACTGAAGCGCCTAGAACCGCACGGCCACATCGGCCGGCTGTCAACCTTAATGCATTTGGCAATACGTATAACGACATTCCTCTCAACAGCGAGTAGTTCGCCTTCCGTAATGACGCACATGCATTGACAATGCGCTGACGTATGTTGTCAGGCGTTGTCGGTGGATCACGATAGCAAATATCCTTCAACTTTCCCCACAGAAAGAAATCCGGGGACGTCAGATCCGGTGAACGTGCGGGCCATGGTATGGTGCTTCGACGACCAATGTACCTGTCATGAAATATGCTATTCAATATCGCTTCAATCGCACGCGAGCTATGTACCGGACATCCATCACGTTGGAAGTACAACGCCATTCTGTCATGCAGAGAAACATCTTCTAGTAACATCGGTAGAACATTACGTAGGAAATCAGCATACATCGCACCATTTAGATTGCCATCGATAAAATGGGGGCCAATTATCCTTCCTCCCACAATGCCGCACCATACATCAACCCGCCAAGGTCGCTGATGTTCCACTTGTCGGAGCCATCGTGGATTTTCCGTTGCCCAATAGTGCATATTATGCCGGTTTACGTTAGTGCTGTTGGTGACTGACGCTTCGTCGCTAAATAGAACGCGTGCAGAAAATCTCTCATCGCCCCGTAATTTCTCTTGTGCCCGGTGGCAGAACTGTACGCCATGTTCAAAGTCGTCGCCATGCAATTCCTGGTGCATAGAAATATGGTACGGGTGCAATCGATGTTGATGTAGCATTCTCAACACCGACGTTTTTGAGATTCCCGATTGGTAAACGATCCATTTTAACGCGGGTAATGTGTCACGAAGCAAATACCGTCCGCACTGGCAGAATGTTACGTGATACCACGTACTTATACGTTTGTGACTATTACAGCGCCATCTATCACAAAGCGAAAGAAGTGGTCCAACTAAAACATTAATGTTTCTTTGTGTACTACACGAATATGTAATAAAAAATGGGGGTTCCTATTTAAAAAAACGCAGCTGATATCCGTTTGACCTATGGCAGCGCCATCTACTGGGCCAACCATAGCGCCATCTGGTTTCCCCCTTGAAGCTAGACGAGTTTCGTTCTTTATAGTTTTTTCGTTTGATGCTTATTTCGTGAGATATTTGTCCCGGTCACTATCAATGGACCACCTTCTATACTCCATCAGCCAGTATATAGAGCCTGGTGATCGGTGTTCGTGCAAATATTGACGGTTTTCGATCGTATTGATGTCCGCCTCCGTAGCGCAGCGGTAGCGTTACCGCCTACAACGCAAGGGGGAACGGGTTCGAATCACGGCGCATTCGGGAGGACGACGGTTCAATCCCGCGTCCGGCCATCCTGATTTAGGTTTTCCGTGATTTCCCTAAATCGCTCCAGACAAATGCCGGGATGGTTCCTCTGAAAGGGCACGGCCGACTTCCTTCCCCATCCTTCCCTAATCCGATGAGACCGATGACCACGCTGTCTGGTCTCCTTCCCCAAAACCAACCAACCGAATCACGGCAGTGGACTGGGTGTTGTGTGTCCTCCATCATCACAGACCCGCAAGTCACCGAAGTGGCATCAGCTGAAAAGACTTGCAATACGGCTGCCGAAAACCGAAGGGGATATCCCGGCCAGTAAATGCCATACGACCAATTCATTTCATTTCTATCGTATTCCACTCGCGTATTGAGTGAAGGACGAAAATGATTGTCTATATGTCTCTGTACGTGCCCTAATTTCTCTTTTATTATTCTTATGGAGTGCACGCGAGATATATGGTGACCGTCATAGAACTGCTGCAGACTACCTCGAATAACTTTTCTCCAACCTTACTCAGAAGACTTCGCGAAATCAAGGTGCCTTTCTTCCAGAGATTACGATTTAAGTTCGCCGAGCATCTGTTACAATTTCATATGGCCTAACCCATCTGCTACGATCCTAGCAGCTCTTCTCTCAATTACTTCGGCTGCCTATATCAAGCCTACTTGATAATAGCTGAAAACTCTGGAGCAGTACCCTAGAATTGGGCGCACAAACGTGTTATATGCGATTTATTTTACAGAGGCAATGCAGTTAAACAGAACCATCCCTGTAAATACACACATCAAAAAACGTTTCCGTCACCTCGGTTCCGAGAGGTCCGGAACCTGTACAGAAAATTGGAATAGAGATCAACAAAAACATCATTTTCGCCCTTTTTATTGCTCATGAAAACCACACATTGCATGTTGTACTACCATACAGCGAGAGCTTCAGAGGTCGTGGTCCAGATTGCTGTACACACCGGTAGCTCTAATACCCAGTAGCACATCCTCTTGCGTTGATGCATGCCTGTATTCGTCGTGGCATACTATCCACAAGTTCGTCAAGGCACTGTTGGTCCAGATTGTCCCACTCCTCAACGGCGATTAGACGTAGAGTGGCTGGAGGGTCACGTCGTCCATAAACAGCCCTTTTCAATCTATCCCAGGCATGTTCGAAAGGGTTTATGTCTGGAGAAAATGATGGCCACTCTAGTCGAATGATGTCGTTATCCTGAAGGAAGTCACTCACAAAATGTGCACGATGGGGAGGTGAATTGTCGTCCATGAAGACGAATGCCTCGCCAATATGCTGCCGATGTGGATGTACTATCAGTCGGATGATGACATTCACATATCGTACAGCTGTTACGGCGCCTTCCATGACCACCAGCGGCGTACGACGGCTCTACATAATGCCACCCCAAAACAGCGGGGGACCTCCAACTTGCTGCACTCGCTGGTCAATGTGTCTAAGGCATTCAGCTTGACCGGGTTGCCTCCAAACATGTCTCCGACGATTATGGTTGAAAGCATATGCGACTCTCATCGGTGAAGAGAACATGATGCCAATCGTGAGCGGTCCATTCGGCACGTTTTTAGGCCCATCTGTACCGCTCTGCATGGTGTCGCGGTTGCAAAGATGCACCTCGCCACGGACGTCAGGAGTGAAGCTGCGCAGCATGCAGCCTATTGCGCACAGTTTGAGTCGTAACGCGACGTCCTGTGGCTACACGAAAAGCATTACTCATCATGGTGGCGTTGCTGTCAAGGTTCCTCTTAGCCATAATCCGTAGGTAGCGGTCATTCACCGCAGTAGTAGCCGTTGGGTGGCCTGAGCGAGGCATGTCATCCACAATTCCTGTCTCTTTATATGTCCTCCATGTCCGAACAACATCGCTTTGGTTCACTCCGAGACGCCTGGATACTTCCCTTGTTGAGAGCCCTTCCTGGCACAAAGTAATAATGCGGACGCGATCGAACCGCAGTATTGGCTGTCTAGGCATGGTTGAACTACAGACAACACGAGCTGTGTACCTCCTTCCTGGTGGAATGACTGGAAGTGATCGGCTGTCGGGCCCCTCTGTCTAATAGGCGCTGCACAGGCATGGTTGCTTACATCTTTGGGCGGGTTTGGGGACATCTCTGAACAGTCAAAGGGACTATGTCTGTGATACAATATCCACAGTCAACGTCTGTCTTGAGGAGTTCTGGGAAGTGGGGTGATGCAAAACGTTTTTTGATGTGTGTGTAAGTCCTCCATTTACCTTTCCCACTATAGAGCTGACGTTGCAACTCCGCTGGGACTCGGTAACAATGAGAAATAAACCGCAAGTCAGCATCAATTCGTTGCTACCTAACCACCTGAGGGCAAGTACACGAACTTAGATTTGAATATGACTCATATGATCAAAATGAATTAGGTCATGTACTGTTGCTGTAGCCCTTATAAGCAAGTATCATTCATGATAAACCTTAATGAATTCCAGAACTGGTGCACATTGAAATATTTCTAAGTCCCGAACTCATGCACATCTAAATATCGCTAAGTCCCGAACAACACTTTACTACAAGCGGCTTTCTGGCCGCGCAAAACCTTACCAAAACTAACATCACCAATCAAGAGACGAAGACTAAAGACCCTGGGCTTTGCTCTGCCTGCCTGTTTAAAAACACGGTCATGTGACCCACTGCCTTTCTCAATACAGCAACCTACGACTTGACCATTACTCCTGAAATAACACGTTTTATAACATTTATACATTTTAAATATATACAATAAATACTCATATCACATTACTCAGTTTTAAAACAGAGCAAAACAACTTGCTTTATTCAGTTTTATACACAAGAACCGAACAAAAAAAAACCTAGTCGACTTATCAAAATGATTCACCTTGGCGAAGCCGTGCTATATTACTCAAATGGCAATCTTACATAAACAAGGCTATCAACGCCTTTTGCAATAAACATGTGTGTTGACGAATAATGGAACAACGCTCTCATGCTGGCTATAATCGCTTGTGTGTATGTGGAGAAATCTTTGTTTAGGCATCTCTGTTTGGAATATTCAATATTTAATTTATAGCTATTTGTATAATTGTAGAACAAAAAAAATGGTTCAAATGGCTCTGAGCACTAAGCGACTTAACTTCTGAACTTAGAACTTAGAACTAATTAAACCTAACTAACCTAAGGACATCACACACATCCATGCCCGAGGCAGGATTCGAACCTGCGACCGTAGCAATCGCGCGGTTCTTGACTGAAGCGCCTAGAACCGCTCGGCCATCGCGGCCGGCGAAACATTGTAACATCGTATGTGATGCAAAATACATACGGTCGCTCGGCTCCAGACTGTAGCGCCTAGAACCGCACGGTCACTCCGGCCGGCCATTGTATAACAACAATAGAAATATGGGCATTGTCCTGTTGGCATCACTATCTATGTAACTGTGTGGTACATGCATATATTGCGTGTCTGCGTCATTTGTTATTGACTTTATAAACAAATGTTCGTGTAAATAGTAATGCACATGGTAATAAATTTAGTGAGCTCGTCTCACCACCGCGAATTCGACGCTGTCTTTCAGTTTTTCGTAACACGCCTGGAAGTAGTTTTAGTGTTTACAGTGAATACTGTAAGTGTCGATTTTAACATAGTTTACTCTTGGGGCATTTTGCCTCACTTCCTGAAGAACGCGGCGGCATCGTCTCCCGTAGCTCCTCGGGAATTCCAGGTCTCTGGGCCGCTATAACCGTCGAGAGGTCCCCCACGTCCTTTCACGGCTCGCTGCAATAACTTGGGCACTCTGACCTGCGCCAACTCTGGCTTACCTGGCCCAGCCACTTCACACTTCACAGAAACTTGCCAGACTCACACTGCTCAACCAAATACTCTGCTTTTACATATAATACTTAGCAGCTCATGGTGTCACAACGTAATCGTCCAATTTTATATCGCTACTTAGTATTACCACTAAATATATACCGGGTGATCAAAAAGTCAGTATAAAGTTGAAAACATAATAAACCATGAAATAATGTAGACAGAGAGGTAAAAATTGACACAAATGCTTGGAATGACATGGCGTTTTATTAGAACCAAAAAAAAAAAAACGAAGTTCACAAAATGTCCGACAGAGGAGCTGGACAGCAAAACGTCAGTGACTGCGCATCACAATCGTGTATAAAAGGAGCTGTAATGAGAGAGAGAATCAGATGCGCCAGCAGTCGCAGCATGTTGACGTTACCTGAAAAGGCGCTTTTAGTGAAGCTGTATTATCAGAATGGGGAATGTGCTAGTTCAGCGTTACGATCCTATCGCCATAGGAAGGGGATTCGAACGGGTAAATGTCCGTTGACAACTGCAGCTGTGGTGAAAATGATTTCGAAGTTCGAAACCACGGGTTGTTTAGACGATAGACCTCGTAGTGGCCGACCGAGCACAAAGCGTAATGCTGCTGAGACAGTTCAGGAAGAAATGGAGACTGTAGCGGGTTCGTCTATGCACGGGGAAATCAGCGCTCTTGCAGTCGCACGTCACCCTGGCATTCCATACACAACTGTTTGGTTGACACTTAGGCGTACCCTCCGATGCTATCCGTACAAAATCCATCAGCATCATGAACTGTAGCCTGGCGATTTAGTGAAGCGGAGGGCATATGCGGTGTGGGCGTTTCAAAAGATGGCGGAAGATGACGATTGGCTGAGTAACGTGTTGTGGACCGACGAAGCTCATTTCACGCTCCGAGGGTCTGTCAACGCCCACTACTGCAGAATTTGGGTTACCGAAAATCCTAGAACTGTCGTGGAAACTCCATTGCACGACGAGAAAGTCACGGTATGGGTTGGATTTAGCGCATCTACCGTTATCGGGCCTTTTTTCTTCGAGGAAATGCGTGATTCTGGTTTTGTAACTACTACCGTGACGGGTGAGAGGTACGCCGATATGTTACAGAATCGCATCATCCCCAGCCTGGCTGATAAACACCTGCTGGAACGTACGATGTTTATGCAGGATGGCGCTCCACCCCATATTGCTAGACGCGTGAAAGATCTCTAGCGCGCGTCATTTGGTGATGATCGTGTGCTCAGCCGCCACTTTCGTCATGCTTGGCCTCCCAGGTCCCCAGCCCTCAGTCCGTGCGATTATTGGCTTTGGGGTTACCTGAAGTCGCAAGTGTATCGTGATCGACCAACATCTCTAGGGATGCTGGAAAACAACATCCGACGCAATGCCTCACCATAACTCCGGACATGCTTTACAGTGCTGTTCACAACATTATTCCTCGACTACAGCTATTGTTGAGGAATGATGGTGGACATATTGAGCATTTCCTGTAAAGAACATCATTTTTGCTTTGTCTTACTTTGTTATGCTAATTATTGCTATTCTGATCAGATGAAGCGCCATCTGTCGGACATTTTTTGAACGTTTGTATTTTTTTGGTTCTAATAAAACCTCATGTCATTCCAAGCATGTGCGTCAATTTGTATTTCTCTATCTACATTATTCCGTGATTTACTCAGTTTTCAAATTTATACTGACTTTTTGATCACCCGGTATATCGCGTAAGGCACTCTGGATATTATCGAATTTCTTCTCTTGTTATGAGAGTCATTTGCATTTGTCCACATTTAACGAGAGCTGCCATAAATTACATCAAGTGTAAATGTTGTCCAAGGCTTTTTGTATTTCCTTACTATCATCTACCGACAATACTTTCCTGCAGCGAACAAAATGATAGTGCTGTTTGCGCTGTAAGATAAATCGTTAGTGGTGGTCCTGTTATGCTACCTAGAAGCACAGTCGTAGTTAATTTCATTTCTGTTGAACATTTATGGCCCAGTATAACATACTGTGTTCTGTAAGTCAGAATTTCATTGACTCAATCACATGTCTGTGGAGAGACCTTGTATGATCGTCTCTCGGTTATTAGTCAACAGTTTGGTGCAATATTGAATTTCTGTGGAAATCTAGGAGGACGGAATGTACTTGTTATCCTTGTACCTGGAAAAAAGTGCAGGTGACTCCTGTATACGAGAAGGGTAAAAGAAGGGACCCGCTAAATTATAGACCAATATCCTCAACTTCGGTTTGCCGCAAGATCCTTGAACACATTCTCTGTTCGAATGCAACAAATTTCCTCGAGAGGGAAAAGCTTCTGCCACAAAACATCACGTTTTTACAAATCATCACTTGTGCAAAGCTCAGTTTGCTCTTTTCTCGCACGATATCTTGCGATCTATGGACGAAGAAAAACAGGTGGTGCTGGTGAGTGCCCTAGTGGCTCAGTGGATAGGAGGGCTTCAGTTCAAGCCTCGGCCCACCAGGCAGTGACTGGACCCCCTGGCCAGGCAGTCGAGTTAGGATGATGGCAGAGTGGAAGTAGTGGGATAAAGCCAATCCTGCAGCACTTGATATCAAATCAGTACGCTAATTAATTAAATTGATCTATTAATTAGTGCCCTGCCCTTAACCTATTGTTCTACTAATCCTTAGGGGTTGATTTATAACAACCTGTGGATAATCTGTCCTTATGATAATCCCCACTCCCCCTCCTCCTCCCCCCACCCTCTGCAAAAGGGACACTTTTGGCACCACGTCCCTAGTTCAGTTTTGAGCCTCTTTTCTCCTTCTGGGAAATCCCCTTGCCTGCCCTCCCTCTGCCCCCCACCACTTCCCCCTCCCCTCCCCTATCTGGAAATTGACAGGAAGAAGACTCAGTCTGTGCTGAACTGTTGGAGAGGAAGGATCTCACAACACGAAATTCAGATCAATGTCAATAATGTATTGTTTAATACAGTTTAGATATTCTTTATTTAACCAGTTTGCAGGAGACAGGGCTGCCCCACTTGGGTAGAGCTCACATCTACACCCCTCGCCCCCACTTTCCATGATGTGATAACTGTAAGTACCAAGGAATGGAAGAAGTGTGGTATATTAGCTGCCATTCTGGGTCACCCACGCATGTATCAGCCCACTGGGATGGAGAGTGCTAAGTGTGCACATCTGCACAGTGCAGAGGTCGGGCTGCTACTGAGATCTAGTTCCAAGCACCACCAGATGGCAGTAGCGTTCCAATTGGCTCCAATCCCTAAATTGCTTAGTCTGTGTTGAGCTGTCGTCTCACAGAAAAAGTGTAAAGTTTAGTACATATAGTTTAGTTCAATGTCTTTGTCAACTCCATGTCTTTGTCTGTGGATTCTTATTGTTTCTTCTTCTTCTTTGTTCATGTCCAGACTAGCAGCAATCTCTGCTGCTGGCGTGTCAGGATCTGCAGCGCCCTTCAGCCTGTTGGATCCAGGAGCACAATGGGCTCCTACAGCACACCTGACCAGCATGTTGGAGCAGGACAACAAGCTGCTGTTAGCCAATCAATGAACACACCCAGCCACATCCCGACTCTCAGAAGAACTGTGCTGGGGGCACTGCACCACATGGTGAAGATCATTACTGGTCTCAGCCATATGCACCATCGTATTTTCCCATTTGAAGGGTACTGAAGGAGCGATCTGTTTTACTTGCATCACTGTTTGGAACATGTGCAGCATGTGTAAACAGATGTTCTACTGTGTATGGTATTTTTGTCATTTAACAAGTATCTGCGTACGATATATACACTGAAGTGCCAAAGAAACTGGTATAGACATGTGTATTCAAATACACAGATATGTAAACAGGTAGGATACGGCGCTGCGATCAGCAACGCCTGAGTAAGACAACAAGTGTCTGGCGCAGTTGTTAGATCGGTTACTACTGCTACAATGGCAGTTATCAAGATTTAAATGAGTTTGAACGTGGTGTTACAGTCGGCGCACAAGCGACGGGTCACAGCATTTCTGAGGCAGCGATGAAGTGTGTTTTCCTATATGACCATTTCACAAGTGTACCATGACTATCAGGAATCCTGTGAAACATCAAATCTCCGAAATACAGAACCACTATAAAACCTATATTAGATGCTCGATATACTATTGTTAATGGTATTGACATCCAGAGTAAAAGAGTCAGCAATCAACCCCCACAGTATATACTGTATACTACAACCATCCCGATGAGCTAATAGATAGACTGCGACTGCTCGTGGCATCAGCTGCTGCTGGTAATACTAATTCTATTGAGGTTGTTTCAGTAATCTCTGAGCTTAGAGAGAACTGCACAAACCAGCAGGCAAAACATACCCTTGTAGGCATGTTATGTCTAAAGATTTGGGTGATTATGGCAGGCTGACCTTATACGAGAATATTCACATGCACATAATGGATTCAAATATATTTTAATGGTTTTTGATACATACTCCAAATTTGCCCGGGTCTTACCTGTTAAAACAATGAGAGATGTCGCAGAGGTGTTTGAGCATTTGTTGCAGACAAGTATGAATCGATGCCTGGACAACCTCCAAACCGATCATGGTGGAGAGTTTTACAATAGGTAGTTCAAGACTGTGATGCAGCAGTATGGAATACATCACTACTCAACATTCACCCACCTGAAGGTTAGTATTGTGGAAGATCTGAACAGAACAATAAAAAGTCAGATGTGGATGCATTTTAATCTCCAAGGTTCATACAAATGGATGGATATCCTCCCAGAAATAACTGCACAGTATAACCAAACCAAAAATAGCACAATAAAAGTGAGACCAATCGATGTTCATGAGCCCGCAGCTCGTGGTCGTGTGGTAGCGTTCTCGCTTCCCGCGCCCGGGTTCCCGGGTTCGATTCCCGGTGCGGTCAGGGATTTTCTCTGCCTCGTGATGGCTGGGTGTTGTGTGATGTCCTTAGGTTAGTTAGGTTTAAGTAGTTCTAAGTTCTAGGGGACTGATGACCATCGATGTTAAGTCCCATAGTGCTCAGAGCCATTTGATGTTCATGATAATCGACTCATGGATACAGTACCTGGATCCAGGTAAAAAGAAATTTAATGTGTGGGATTTGGTGTGTATCTCAAAACACAAGACAGCATTTGAGAAGTCATATCTCCCAAAGTCGTCGAGTATGATATTCACAGTTTCAAAAGCGCACAGAGCAAATCCCAGAACTTACATCTTAAAGAATAACAGTGACACTGAAATTTCAGGATGCTGTTATACAGAGGGAATTCAGAGGAGCTCAGAACCACATGTGTTTCTTATGGAACATTTCACAAGACGCCGAGGGAATAAGGCTCTAGTTAAATGGCTTGGTTTTCCTGCAACACAAAACAACTGGACTGACACTGAAGATTTGCTATATAATGCGGTGCACAGAGCACATCCAGCACAGCATCATAACATGTACAATACGAGACACGTTATAGGAATAGGAGGTAGTGGTATTCTTGACAACCTGCCAGTCTAAGTGGACATTCCTGCGTATAACTACTGCAGACATGGTACAAAGCTTCAGTAATGTTTGGCTTGTTTGTGATAAGGGGATTAACGTGCTTGACATGGTGAATTTGGGACACAACATTGCATGTGCAAAACATAATGATCTCGCAGGACATCACGCTGTAAACTGAATTTTGGCTCATAAGGCCAAGGCACTACATGTGGGAAAGGATACTGATATAGGATAGCGCATTGCACCATTTGTAGTTGATAAAACCATGCGTGGTATAATTATTTTGGGCTTGGGTGTGAGTTTCAAGCAAGTTATGAATGCTGCAGCCGGCCGCGGTGGTCTAGCGGTTCTAGGCGCTCAGTCCGGAACCGCGCGACTGCTACGGTCGCAGGTTCGAATCCTGCCTCGGGCATGGATGTTTGTGATGTCCTTAGGTTAGTTAGGTTTAAGTAGTTCTAAGTTCTAGGGGACTGATGACCACAGATGTTGAGTCCCATAGTGCTCAGAGCCATTTGAACCATTTGAATGCTGCATTTCGTGCAATGAGGAAGAAGAAGACATTGATGAAGAAAAATCCAGGGCAGGGGTGTTTAAAAAACTGTATCCCGACAGCGATGTATGCACCTAAAAGCGCCCTGAAGCATAATGACCAGTTAAAGCACCCAGATTCTGCTGATACCCAACACATCAAGCAGAATTATCCCCTTCCTCATTCCTGCCATCGCAGGTCTCTTATCGATGGGTTCAACTGCTGATGCTACTGCGGCTGTTTCCAGAACAGTCAAGTATGCACACAACTCCCAGGAGCAACTACAGAAAGCAAGAAGACATAACCACATGATGGAAGCAGCAGCCATCGGAAAATGACTATACCTGAAATCATACAAGAAAGGACTAGGTATCTCCATAAATTAAAAAAAAAGCAGTTAGATATTCTACCAGATGGACCGTTTACAAATACAGACCTGTTCAAGTTTGTTAGCAGTCCAATATTAAGTGGTGTGTTTATGCGGGATACATTACTGAAGACTATGTAGAAATCTGAAGAACGTGTAATTATGAATGTATATGTTGCTGGGGACCAGGAACCCACTGGGTGACATATGTTAAGAAATATACAAATTACGTCTACTATTTAGACTCATTTGGAGAGCTGTAGCCACCAGAAGAGGTACAATGATTTTTCATCGTCAGAAGACGTGTATTCTACGTGTTCTACAATTTTCATCGCTACAGAGACTTTAATGCTTACATGTATGGCATCTGTGCATCAAGTTCCCTCTAACGTTTATGAAGAAGGATACGTAAAGAGGTGCATTAAGCATCCACTCGTCAGTTGAGGTTCAGATGCAATGTCGTATTCTCTGACTTTAAAAGAACGATCGTCAGTATTTCGCGCGAATTACTTCCGACCGATTGATTTAAGTAACGGGGAGTGGAGTATTGCGGTGAATGGGCTGGGGATATACAACAGCATTCCGAATACCACAGAGGGTAATAATAAACTTCATATAGAAATTAATGGTGGGAAAGAAATTGTGGAAAGGGAATCTGATGCATATGAGATTGATGATATAAATGACGTTTTAGATCGGTCTTGTAAAGGGATTATCCTGTATGCAAAATCAATACACTTAAATCTGAAATGAAGTCACCGAACTCAACGACTGGCTTTAACCAGAAGGGATCCATAGGACTGCTACTGGGTTTCACAAAAGGACAGGTTTTGGAAAAGGTTCCTAATAAATTTTACAGATCCGACCAGTCAGTGGATATACTTCCTGCCAGCACAATCCATGTCGAATATAACATTGCAATAAACTCCTATCTCAACAATAGACCGGAAACGGCGGTGGCGACCTTTAATTTGCTGGACCGGAAGTAGCGGCGGCGACCTTCAACCAGTCAGGGCTTGCAGTAGCCCCCAACATCCTCGTGTTGCCAACGAAGTGCCTAAGGTATGAAACCAACATTCACAACACACAGCGTGGTACTTCACAACAGAACAGTCCGCCACCGGTAGCTGAGTGGTCAGCGCGACAGAATATCAATCCTCCGGGACCGGGTTCGGTTCCCGGCTGGGTCGGAGATTTTCTCCGCTCAGGGACTGGATGTTGTGTTGTCCTAATCATCATCATTTCATCCCCATAGACGCGAAAGTCGCCGAAGTGGCGTCAAATGGAAAGACTTGCACACGGTGAACGGTCTATCAGACGGAAGGCCGTAGTCACACGACATTTACATTTTTACAACAGAACAGCTAGGTGATAACACGTGTTAGTTATGAGTTTCTTCAATCAGTAGGTCTGAAGCCTCGCAGTGAAACCGTTCGATATAACTAGCCCAGCGGAGTATGAGATTATAGTATTATACACCAGGAATACTTCTCGCACAAACCTTATACATCAACCACATTTAACAAGAATTATGAAATTGGGATTGTCATCCAACAGGAGGACGCTTTAATCTTTCCATGCAAGAGTTTCATATATCTTGGAAGTGGATGGGTCACGTACCCCCTACCCCTAGAAGCCGATTCGTGCTGCGCCATAGGCGCAATCTCATGCAACCATTCTATATATTTTGTTATCTTCCACGTTAAACTCCGTGTTCATGTCCAAACTAATGTCATTTGTGTCTCCACATCCTTTATATTTACAGTTGGGTTAGTTTTTTTTAAGAAAATAATAACAACAAAAACATATGGCAACGAATTTTTCTTTTACTCAGTTCTCACAGATACAATTTGTTTGGTTCTTGAGGTACAATTTGGTTGTAACATTCAATGCTGAGATACTTTTTTTTAAACAATAACAAGAAATTTCACTGACTGAATTATTTACAATTTTCAGATGTACAAATCAACGCTAAAAACTAATGTGGAGATGCTTTTATTTTTACAGTACAACTAAATTTCACAGTCCCAATAGTAGCAGTTACATGATTGTTGTACAACAACAATTCTGATGGACTGTGAACTAAGCACTTCAACAAAAGTTTGGAATATCAGAGATTACTACAATTACTTCTTTAGTAGACCCATTGAGGCTTGTACAATACCATATTAACATAATAAACACAATTCCTTCTGAAAACAAGAACGATTTTGGTGAGTTACAAAAAAACATTACAAAACAAAGGAGGCTCTCTCCCAAGTGCATGTCTTGAAAACAAGAACAGTGAAAATCTT
This sequence comes from Schistocerca serialis cubense, assembly GCF_023864345.2. Lineage (NCBI taxonomy): Eukaryota > Metazoa > Arthropoda > Insecta > Orthoptera > Acrididae > Schistocerca > Schistocerca serialis. The sequence goes on along the minus strand of NC_064640.1, from coordinate 137,545,114 downwards.
TATCTCATGATGATGATTGTCGCTCTTTAGTAGTGAGTATGTTTTACCTGCACACAGCTGAGTTCTTCAACTTTGTGAGACATGCTCTGGATGAGACCATCAAGTTTATCTTGGGGTATGAGAAAGCAGCTTCGGTGAGGTCCTGAAGATTGTCAGGTGGATTCAGACGCTGCACAATGGCCACATTCAACAGGTACCATGTATGCTCAATTGCATCCATGTCTGGGGACTGTACTGGACAATGCATTCGGTTGATGTTGCATCTTTGAAGATACCGAGACAGTGCTACATTTCCACCTGCAAACGGATGGAGTTCCTGAATGTATCTGCGTTCCTGGTGTCGTGTAGCGCTTGTCCAAACTTCAACATGTCTAGTGTCTGGTCGCAAATCAATCCTGGTCTAATCACCAAACACGACATTACTCCAGTCTACAATGGTCCAATGTCGATGCGCAAGAGCCCAGGTCTTTCGATTGCGTCGGTTCCGTTGGTTCAGTGAAAAACTTCTCATTGGTCTTCTGGAATGAAGACCACCCTGATGCAATCTTCTATGTACTGTTTGGTCTGAGATACGAATCCCTGTTGCCCGGGAGAGATACGAGGAGGAGATTAGTGTTTAACGTCCCGTCGACAACGAGGTCATTAGAGACGGAGCGCAAGCTCGGGTGAGGGAAGGATGGGGAAGGAAATCGGCCGTGCCCTTTCAAAGGAACCATCCCGGCATTTGCCTGAAGCGATTTAGGGAACTCACGGAAAACCTAAATCAGGATGGCCGGAGACGGGATTGAACCGTCGTCCTCCCGAATGCGAGAGATACGAATCCCTGTTGCCCGGGAGAAGTAATTTCCAACATTTCTGGCAGTTGATGTTGGGCGCCTGAGAACAGACAGCTCGAGGAAACGATCGTGCATTCATGTTATCATAGGAAGACGATCAGTGCGAGGTCTGTTTCTTACCACTCTGTACTTTCTCTACACCTTACACACACCACTTTGTATGAAATGAAACCGATCGGCAACATATTGCTGTGTATGACCTACTGAAAGTAAATCCACTATCCTGACTCTTTCAAAGTTTTGTATGCCTCTCTGTGACATGTTACTGCATGAACATGAACTGTTGTTGATATTGGACTGCTTGCGGAGTGCCGCTACGGCAGCGGTATGTTTACATGACTGGGAAACAGCTACAAAGCATACCACTAGTAAACACCGTCCAGTATATGGATTCCAACTAGATAATACATGAAGTGCCTAGGTCAAAGAGACCTCTAGTATCGTAGGCTACATTTCACGGTAGTATTCCAAACTTTCGTTGAGCAGTATGTGTATATACAGTCTGCAGTTAAAAACTAATCAGATTTGGACAATTAGCAGTAGGGGAACCTTGAAAACTGTTCTATTTATATGATTTGCAAGGCGAGTATAAATATTTCGTCATCATCATCATCATCATTTAAGACTGATTATGCCTTTCAGCGTTCAGTATGGAGCATAGTCCCCCTTATAAAATTCCTCCATGATCCCCTATTCAGTGCTAACATTGGTGCCTCTTCTGATGTTAAGCCTATTACTTCAAAATCATTCTTAACCGCATCCAGGTACCTTCTCCTTGGTCTGCCCCGACTCCTCCTACCCTCTACTGCTGAACCCATGAGTCTCTTCGGTCACCTTGCTTCTCCTATGCGTGTAACATGACCCCACCATCTAAGCCTGTTCGCCCTGACTGCTACATCTATAGAGTTCATTCCCAGTTTTTCTTTGATTTCCTCATTGTGGACACTCTCCTGCCATTGTTCCCATCTACTAATACCTGCAATCATCCTAGCTACTTTCATATAGGTAACCTCAACCTTGTTGATAAGGTAACCCGAATCCACCCAGCTTTCGCTCCCATACAACAAAGTTGGTCGAAAGATTGAACGGACATACAATTTTTTTTATTGACACACATGGTGCGCAGATATTTTATAAGCACAATTCTTGTCAGCAAACGTGGTGCGCAGATATTCTTTTTCCATGGTATATCTACAAGTGTACACAGTACAGATTCCTCACACACATGGTTTGCAAAAGTAAATAAATAAATATTTACATGACAAAACCACACACAATTACTTACATTATGGTGAAAGGATCATAATATTTTGCAACATTGACACTCAGTCTCATTCTCTCCCTCTCACTCAGAGCCCCCCCCCCCCACTCCCTCTCTCTCAACAAGTGAATAGTGTGAGTACGGGAGATTTTCAATCTCATCATCGCAAATGAGCCTTTTATCGCTATGATGCGACAGTCCGAATTTAGATTGCAGCACAGCGTACACCAAATGTACCCTCGATGTAATACTAATTTGCTGCTCCATATGCTGTGGCTGCGTTGAAGCACTGCTAACACCGCTATACAGACACTGCAAATAGTCTTCAAAAGAGAGCGCTCTCGATGCTGACGATGCACACCCTTAGCCCTGCTCTAGGTGGCACCTTCCAATGTCCGATACACATACATTTTTGCTCGCAGACCTACAAACTTCACTGTTGGTGAATTTTTCGCCTCGTCTTTCATTAGGCCAATAACCTTGTTCTGTGGAACAATACCATAAGGATTATCGGCCATGTATGAAGATGTGTCGCATTCTTCACCATGGCACCTCATTACTTCATATGGACTGCAGTTCTTCGCCCAATGGATGAAGCTATCTGTATCCATAACAAGTAACTGAGGAATAGTGAAATGAGGTTTCGAAAACTTATAATGAAAGAGGTACATATGGAGTTTGGATAGGTCTAATATGCACATCTCCTCATATACAGGGTGTTACAAAAAGGTACGGCCAAACTTTCAGGAAACATTTCTCACACACAAATACAGAAAAGATGTTATGTGGACATGTGTCCGGAAACGCTTAATTTCCATGTTAGAGCTCATTTTAGTTTCGTCAGTATGTTCTTCCACCTACGCTCAACGGAGCAAGTTATCATGATTTCATACGGGATACTCTACCTGTGCTGCTAGAACATGTGCCTTTACAAGTACGACACAACATGTGGTTCATGCACGATGGAGCTCCTGCACATTTCAGTCGAAGTGTTCGTACGCTTCTCAACAACAGATTCGGTGACCGATGGATTGGTAGAGGCGGACCATTTCCATGGCCTCCACGCTCTCCTGACCTCAACCCTCTTGGCTTTCATTTATGGGGGCATTTGAAAGCTCTTGTCTACGCAACCCCGGTACCAAATGTAGAGACTCTTCGTGCTCGTATTGTGGACGGCTGTGATACAATACACCATTCTCCAGAGCTGCACCAGCGCATCAGGGATTCCATGCGACGGAGGGTGGATGCATGTATCCTCGCTAACGGAGGACATTTTGAACATTTCCTGTAACAAAGTGTTTGAAGTCACGCTGGTACGTTCTGTTGCTGTGTGTTCCCATTCCATGATTAATGTGATTTGAAGAGAAGCAATAAAATGAGCTCTAACATGGAAAGTAGGCGTTTCCGGACACATGTCCACATAACATATTTTCTTTATTTGTGTGTGAGGAATGTTTCCTGAAAGTTTGGCCGTACCTTTTTGTAACACCCTGTATAGGTTTCGCGAACTCTACCGCAACCTTCGCCATCTCCACACCAATAAAAGTCTCCTTGACTATTGTGACCCATTTAAAATTTGGACTGGCGATGCATTTTCTTACGCCCCAATACCCATCACATTCGTTTTTAATCAAAATTTCTCGATGTTCCCTTATATTCTACGTCGTTTTGCCGAAATTAAATTACTAATTAACTTTAAAAATCTTTCTCAAACTCATACAATGTAAAAGCTGTCAGTGTCATATTCAATTCAATAAACTACTTCTGCCTGGGGGATTGCTTGAAGGAGATAGGCTAAGTGATTCTAACCAGCCTCATCCCCAGTCTGAGCCACTACTGGAGATTACAATTGTGAGTAATGTACCTCCGCTTATTCCTCAGTATTGTCATCTGTTTTGGGGAGAGCTTCCTCATTGAACAAGTTGCTCTGGACACAGTGGAAAATGGGCGTGTGCATCATGAAAAGTGACAGGGTGTGTGAGTTCCGCACCACATACTCCACATAAGAGTCAGCCGCCATACCCTTCATTTTTCCACCGAAGCCCTTGCATTCTTCTTTAGGCATCTATAGAAACTCAGCACCTGGCAGTGCTTGTTGCATGGCGCGTCTGTGTAGGTTACTTGACAGCATGTTCACATTTTGTATCCAATATGGTAGCACCTGTAAGGTTGCTGGAGAAACCAGTTATGTCGGGTAGCCTTCTTTCGTGTAGTTTTGCCATACTACTCAGATACCCATATAGAAAAACCTCCTTCCTGGTTACAAAAAATGGTTCAAATGGCTCTGAGCACTATGGGACTTAACTTCTAAGGTCATCAGTCCCCTAGAACTTAGAACTACTTAAACCTAACTAACCTAAGGACATCACACACATCCATGCCCGAGGCAGGATTCGAACCTGCGACCGTAGCGGTGGCGCGGTTCCAGACTGTAGCGCTTTTAACCGCTTGGCCACCCCGGCCGGCTCCTGGTTACAAACTGAAGCTGTTCCTCGTCGGGGAATGCAGCGCAGGTGATGTGCATACCTTTCTGAGACAGAGTTTCAACAAGTTCCTGGAGTGGCACCTGCATAAAACGTAGCTAGTCAAGGAAGCGGAGCATAAAACTTGGCGTCATTCGTTCTCTCAGGCAGGACACTGGTCTGATCCTTCTCCATACCGAAATCAACTAAATGCCCAATAAGAAAGTGAGAGTCATACCCGCTTAATTTATGAAAAAATTGATACTTCAAGTTGCATATGTTACATTTGGCGCCACAGATCTTCTCCATAAGATGTTCAGTGATCCCTATGAGTAGTTTCCACTTTTCAATCTAACGTCACCCCACAAATATGGCAATCAACCGCGTTGTTGTACAAATCTTCATTCTCCTTCGACCTGGTCATGGGGATGTTGTCCTTGTAAATGTTATCAAACTCCCATGAAAATTTTTCAAGCTCAATGAGAAATCACGCCGCAGGATTATCCCCAACATAAGATTTATATTGTTTAAGACTCGAATCATAGGGTGATTCAACTTGGTACGCTGCTACATGTGGGACGTATTTTTCTATGAAGGTAGTATGTGAGACTGTAGGGTCACCTTCACAATGGATCATAGGAGCGAGGAGGCATTCAAAGTCGGAATACGCCACAAATGGGCATCGAACCTGATGGCGGGCATTCTTAAACTTAGTGAATTTGTTTTCCTCAGTAGGCATAATAACATGTACCAGGTCCTTTCAAGGGCAATCTACTAGATGGTTTGCTAATAACTTCCCTGAGGAAAATGTACCAAGGCACCTTAAGCAAATATGCTACTTATGTCTGTGTTTACTCATTTGGGATGAAAGCAGGTGGGACATGTCCTTGATTCACACAATGATAATTGCCTTTCTTCTTATTTTCCTCATCTAAGAATAGTAGCATATTCACATGCATGTTGCGCTCACTGGCACATTTTGAGAAATGGAGGGGTCTGTCGACTATATATTTATCCTGCTCGTTCTGCGCATCTGACTTGCGTTAATCCAGGCCATAAACATGAACCAATATCCTGGTATTCTGCACCTCAAATTTAGGTATGTCCTAGACCTTGACAGGGAACTCGATACCATGAAAGTTACAACACTTACAAATGCAGCACCTATATCATATCGAGATGTGTTCTCTGTATTCTGTTTAATATTTCTTTTGAAAACCAGGATTGACCATGTAAAACAAGCCTGGCTGATTTTATTTTTGACATCAATACATGCCTTGTTATCAGGTATATCCTAAAGCTTGATATAGCTGTAGCCTCCATTTACTGGATCATAGACATGCATACATATGTCAATGTGCAGTATTCGGCTGAGTGCTTTAGCCTACCCTCTAACATCCATCTCGGAAAAAAAGATACAGTACAGCACTCAAGGTGGACTCACAAAACCACTCAGCAATTGATGTGCTCAGCGATATCATGCTTTCTCAGTGAAGAATTATTAGAAAAAAGGAAAAAGTTACAGTTATTGATTTGAATATGTACTAACTCCGTAATTCCCACTCCTCTGATTGCCTAGGGCACTTGCCACTGGCGCTGCTGCTGTTTGTGTTGCTGACCACTTTGTGGTAGATGCACTATCGAAAACTTGACGCACTAACGAGGACAACTGAAAGTTCACAGTGTACCGAACAAAGTGGAACAATATCACAGACTCAGTTACGTGATGAAAGTTACGTCTCCAAAAATACTAAAAACAGAAAATCAGTAAACTGCAGAACGCAGAGATTCTGCTGTTTATGTGGATTCGCTGCAGTGCTGTTCACGTGGCGTTGGATAAGCAGCTGCAGCAGCAAGTCGTATACTCCTAGCTCACTCATTTGTTACATAGTTTAATTCTTAATTTCTTTGCGTGTTTTTGGTACTTGCATTGTTTAATTCATAAATTTCGGACGTATTATAGTATTTGAGAGTTGTAGCATCGCGTTTTAGTACCTGAATAGTGTAAATTCGCGTAGTCGTTTGTCTTCTGTTTTTGTTTTGAACGGCCAGTGTCGGTTGGTCACAGTCAGTGTACTCCCCGCCGCCGTTGGATAAGCAGCTGAGCAGCAAGTCGTATACTCCTAGCTCACTCATTTGTTACATAGGTTAATTCTTAATTTCTTTGCGTGTTTTTGGTACTTGCATTGTTTAATTCATAAATTTCGGGCGTATTATAGTATTTGAGAGTTGTAGCATCGCGTTTTAGTACCTGAATAGTGTAAATTCGCGTAGTCTCCTTCCGCCGCCGAGCAGTGTCAGCAGTGCGCAAGTAGCAGCATTACTGCATTTACTAGGCAATCTTGTATTTTAATAACCGTTTAAATTTTGTTGATTTGTTTGCGCTCTCTGTAGATTAGTTCAGACGTTCTTTGCAAAACAGTTTTTAGCATGGATAGGGCTGCAGCTGCTGTGTTCGGATGCAGGCTGAGTTGGCATCCCTTCGCTCCCAGCTTCAGGCAGTGTTGCCTTCAGTCACACAGCTTGAGGCTGTTGCCAATGGGCATCACTGTGGGGGTCCGGATGGGGGTTTGTCGGGGACGGCCAGCTCGTCCCACGCATCCCCTGATCGGACTACGACTGTGGTTGCCCGGGATACTGCCCGCATTGAGGCTGATCCCTCACCTGTGGTAGAGTGGGAGGTCGTCTCAAGGTGTGGCAGGGGGCGAAAGACATTCCGGAGGGCTGAACGGAAAGCCTCTCCAGTTTGTCTGACGAACCGGTTTCAGACTCTGTCTCAGGCTGATACTGATCTTCGGCCTGACATGGCTGCTTGTCCTGTTCCAGAGGTTGCCCCTCAGTGTCTGCAAGATCCGGGCAGTCGCAGAGGGTGGGCTTACTGGTAGTTGGGAGCTCCAACGTCAGGCGCGTAATGGGGCCCCTTAGGGAAATGGCAGCAAGAGAGGGGAAGAAAACCAATGTGCACTCCGTGTGTATACCGGGGGGAGTCATTCCAGATGTGGAAAGGGTCCTTCCGGATGCCATGAAGGGTACAGGGTGCACCCATCTGCAGGTGGTCGCTCATGTCGGCACCAATGATGTGTGTCGCTATGGATCGGAGGAAATCCTCTCTGGCTTCCGGCGGCTATCTGATTTGGTGAAGACTGCCAGTCTCGCTAGCGGGATGAAAGCAGAGCTCACCATCTGCAGCATCGTCGACAGGACTGACTGCGGACCTTTGGTAAAGAGCCGAGTGGAGGGTCTGAATCAGAGGCTGAGACGGTTCTGCGACCGTGTGGGCTGCAGATTCCTCGACTTGCGCCATAGGGTGGTGGGGTTTCGGGTTCCGCTGGATAGGTCAGGAGTCCACTACACGCAACAAACGGCTACACGGGTAGCAGGGGTTGTGTGGCGTGGGCTGGGCGGTTTTTTAGGTTAGATGGCCTTGGGCAAGTACAGGAAGGGCAACAGCCTCAACGGGTGCGGGGCAAAGTCAGGACATGCGGGGAACAAGCAGCAATCGGTATTGTAATTGTCAACTGTCGAAGCTGCGTTGGTAAAGTACCAGAACTTCAAGCGCTGATAGAAAGCACCGAAGCTGAAATCGTTATAGGTACAGAAAGCTGGCTGAAGCCAGAGATAAATTCTGCCGAAATTTTTACAAAGGTACAGACGGTGTTTAGAAAGGATAGATTGCATGCAACCGGTGGTGGAGTGTTCGTCGCTGTTAGTAGTAGTTTATCCTGTAGTGAAGTAGAAGTGGATAGTTCCTGTGAATTATTATGGGTGGAGGCTACACTCAACAACCGAACTAGGTTAATAATTGGCTCCTTTTACCGACCTCCCGACTCAGCAGCATTAGTGGCAGAACAACTGAGAGAAAATTTGGAATACATTTCACATAAATTTTCTCAGCATGTAATAGTCTTAGGTGGAGATTTCAATTTACCAGATATAGACTGGGACACTCAGATGTTTAGGACGGGTGGTAGGAACAGAGCATCGAGTGACATTATACTGAGTGCACTATCCGAAAATTACCTCGAGCAATTAAACAGAGAACCGACTCGTGGAGATAACATCTTGGACCTACTGATAACAAACAGACCCGAACTTTTCGACTCTGTATGTACAGAACAGGGAATCAGTGATCATAAGGCCGTTGCAGCATCCCTGAATATGGAAGTTAATAGGAATATAAAAAAAGGGAGGAAGGTTTATCTGTTTAGCAAGAGTAATAGAAGGCAGATTTCAGACTACCTAACAGATCAAAACGAAAATTTCTGTTCCGACACTGACAATGTTGAGTGTTTATGGAAAAAGTTCAAGGCAATCGTAAAATGCGTTTTAGACAGGTACGTGCCGAGTAAAACTGTGAGGGACGGGAAAAACCCACCGTGGTACAACAACAAAGTTAGGAAACTACTGCGAAAGCAAAGAGAGCTCCACTCCAAGTTTAAACGCAGCCAAAACCTCTCAGACAAACAGAAACTAAACGATGTCAAAGTAAGCGTAAGGAGGGCTATGCGTGAAGCGTTCAGTGAATTCGAAAGTAAAATTCTATGTACCGACTTGACAGAAAATCCTAGGAAGTTCTGGTCTTACGTTAAATCAGTAAGTGGCTCGAAACAGCATATCCAGACACTACGAGATGATGATGGCATTGAAACAGAGGATGACACGCGTAAAGCTGAAATATTAAACACCTTTTTCCAAAGCTGTTTCACAGAGGAAGACCGCACTGCAGTTCCTTCTCTAAATCCTCGCACAAACTAAAAAATGGCTGACATCGAAATAAGTGTCCAAGGAATAGAAAAGCAACTGGAATCACTCAACAGAGGAAAGTCCACTGGACCTGACGGGATACCAATTCGATTCTACACAGAGTACGCGAAAGAACTTGCCCCCCTTCTAACAGCCGTGTACCGCAAGTCTCTAGAGGAACGGAGGGTTCCAAATGATTGGAAAAAAGCACAGATAGTCCCAGTCTTCAAGAAGGGTCGTCGAGCAGATGCGCAAAACTATAGACCTATATCTCTGACGTCGATCTGTTGTAGAATTTTAGAACATGTTTTTTGCTCGATTATCATGTCGTTTTTGGAAACCCAGAATCTACTATGTAGGAATCAACATGGATTCCGGAAACAGCGATCGTGAGAGACCCAAATCGCTTTATTTGTTCATGAGACCCAGAAAATATTAGATACAGGCTCCCAGGTAGATGCTATTTTTCTTGACTTCCGGAAGGCGTTCGATACAGTTCCGTACTGTCGCCTGATAAACAAAGTAAGAGCCTACGGAATATCAGACCAGCTGTGTGGCTGGATTGAAGAGTTTTTAGCAAACAGAACACAGCATGTTGTTATCAATGGAGAGACGTCTACAGACGTTAAAGTAACCTCTGGCGTGCCACAGGAGAGTGTTATGGGACCATTGCTTTTCACAATATATATAAATGACCTAGTAGATAGTGTCGGAAGTTCCATGCGGTTTTTCGCGGATGATGCTGTAGTATACAGAGAAGTTGCAGCATTAGAAAATTGTAGCGAAGTGCAGGAAGATCTGCAGCGGATAGGCACTTGGTGCAGGGAGTGGCAACTGACCCTTAATATAGACAAATGTAATGTATTGCGAATACATGGAAAGAAGGATCCTTTATTGTATGATTATATGATAGCGGAACAAACACTGGTAGCAGTTACTTCTGTAAAATATCTGGGAGTATGCGTGCGGAACGATTTGAAGTGGAATGATCATGTAAAATTAATTGTTGGTAAGGCGGGTACCAGGTTGAGATTCATTGGGAGAGTGCTTAGAAAATGTAGTCCATCAACAAAGGAGGTGGCTTACAAAACACTCGTTCGACCTATACTTGAGTATTGCTCATCAGTGTGGGATCCGTACCAGATCGGTCTGACGGAGGAGATAGAGAAGATCCAAAGAAGAGCGGCGCGTTTCGTCACAGGGTTATTTGGTAACCGTGATAGCGTTACGGAGATGTTTAATAAACTCAAGTGGCAGACTCTGCAAGAGAGGCGCTCTGCACCGCGGTGTAGCTTGCTGTCCAGGTTTCGAGAGGGTGCGTTTCTGGATGAGGTATCGAATATATTGCTTCCCCCTACTTATACCTCCCGAGGAGATCACGAATGTAAATATAGAGAGATTAGAGCGCGCACGGAGGCTTTCAGGCAGTCGTTCTTCCCGCGAACCATACGCGACTGGAACAGGAAAGGGAGGTAATGACAGTGGCACGTAAAGTGCCCTCCGCCACACACCGTTGGGTGGCTTGCGGAGTTTAAATGTAGATGTAGATGTAGATGTATTACATCTCTGTGATCGCCTTCGTAATTTTTTCACCGCTTTCCACTTCAGATAGACCGTCCTCCTTACGTTACTGATACTTCCCATTATCTGACTAATGCGGCTTTCGCTGTTTTAAGATAATCTGAAGATGCACCAACAGCACGAAACCCGTTATTAGCAATAAAACCATTTGTAACAATGACTGTTTTTTTCTTTTTGAAACATGTTAAAAGCTTTTTTTTTCCTTACGTGATGGGCTCTGTCCGACAGAAAAAAAAGAACGAACGTTTCAAAGCATATCATATGAAAATAGGATTGCATCAAAGCGCATTTTGTTCAGTGAAGTGGTTCAAAGCGTATCAAGTGCAGTTTAAAAATTGAGATAGCCCCTTCATGCATTGGGAAACGATTTCAGCCATGACTAATTCTGGAACATAATCTAAATTCCTAGTGTCTGCCGTCCAGAATTTTGATATATTTCGTTTGGTTAGGAAGCGAATAGGTTTTTTTTTTCGCTTTCTGGAGATTATGACCTGTGCACAGTTTGAAACGATGCTCCTCAATTCATCTGCCCACCTTCGATTAGATCGTAGTCTTGCTCTTTTATTGTGTATTAGAATCCAGCAAACAACTTCTTTGGTCCATTTACCATTTAATCGTCTGGTTACGTGTCCCGTCCATCTCCATTTCATTTTCTGTGCAGTCACAGATACTGCTGCCACTCTAGTCTCTTTCCTAATCCGCTGTATGTTTTCTGGATCTGCTAGTAATTGTTAGCACTCATCCCTCCATAGCTCGTTGAGCACCCCACAGGTCTGAATGGTTTTTGCTTTAAAAGTATAGTTCTAATGACCACAAGTCGAAACTGGTTATATACAATGAGTGTGAATTTCCCGTTCCAGACACATCGGTACCCTTCCTCGGAAAGCTCTCTTTAATTTACCAAACGAATAAAGTTATCAGTACTATCAGTGGTTAAGTGACATAATATTGTCTTCGTAATATTACAACTGAGAGCGGAATAAAAGGAAGGGACAGAATTACTCTACACACTCTGCATAGAACACTGGAGTACAGTTTGGAGATCAGGTGCTACGAACTGCTTTCCCTCTCTCCTTGCTGTCCAGATTACAGAGAACAAGATTTCATCCTCTACCTAAAATCGAACTGGTTATTTCTGTGTCAAACGCCAGTGCTTCAATGCATTTCAGCGCCTTGCTGAAATGGCGGGTTGTGTTATACGAGGGCTATTCGTCTATTAAGGTCCGATCGGCAGCGAAATGCAAACCACAACGAAAAATCGATGAATCTTTGCAAATTTGTCTTGGACAGTGTCTCTGGTATGACCGCCGATCGCGTCACGTAGCTCTTTTCAGTTCTAAGCACACAGTGAGCACTTAAAATGCCTAGAAAATAGTGTCTCGTGCCAAGTATGAGTGCCTGCTAAGAGATTTCGCCCAATTTCATGCATCTCCACACATCGTAACTGCCATGCATTTCCTTATTCATGACAATTCTCGGCCGCACACTGCAGGGGCAATGAAGACGCCTCTACAGCCTTTTCGTTGGGGAGTGTTGACCATCCACCATACAGCCAGGACTTGGCTCTCTCTGAGCTTCATCTCTGTTCGCATGGAGACATTTTGGCTCAGACAATGAGCTGCAGACCAGCGTAGATAATTGAAATAAAAAAAAAAAACAGGCGTTTGCCTTCTACGACGAGGCTATTCAAAAGTTGGTACAACGATACGACAAATGTGTTAGTCAGAGCGGTGACTATGTAGACAGGTAGCACGAAAGTGTAGCTAACAATTGCGAATAAAACATTTTTGATTCTCACTGTGGTTTCCATGCCGGGACCGATCGGACCTTAATATACCTGCGTACTACAGAAGTGTACAATTCTCGAGCGAAAAGTATTGTCAAGAGGCTACAGTTCAAAATTTAAGCGTCATTAGGAAAAAATAACATTTTACATACCTGAAATTTAACTGCTCCTCCAGTACTCTCCAGACATTGTACAAATAGCCGTCTACAATTAGGCTGTCGTTTGTAACTTTCACTTTTGTCACAGGAGGGTTCTGAAAAGAAAGCACACACTATCTGTTAAGGCATAAGTAGAATGAGGAATGGCGGTGGAGTTCTCCTCGTTCAGTACAATGTCGTAACAGATGTCTACAGCTAGATTATCCGTAGCGCCTTGTCGTTTACTCGCATTGGCAAGATAATAAGGTTTCAGTGTGGGTGTAATTCTGACAGAGTTCTGCGTCTTTAACTGCTGACAGCTGGAGGAAACTTCAGCTTTACTTGCCGAAGACGTTAAGCTGTCGTAAATCTTCAAATTAACATTTCGAAGTAGTTTAAGTGGCTTAACTTTTCGCAAAAGCTATCAGTCACAACCAGTGGTCTAGTTAGGTCGACTAGCGCCGTCATTTTTAAAATTTATTAGCACTGATTTTTACGACCATATAGACATGTACAAACACAGTATCACATGGAGCCTATTCAAGTCACACGCGTCGTTCTATTAACCAATCCGCATGGTGAGTTTACCATGACATACTTGAAAAGACTGGCTGGGTTCGCGATACACGGTGTTACAAAAAGGTACGGCCAAACTTTCAGGAAACATTCCTCACACACAAAGAAAGAAAATATGTTATGTGGACATGTGTCCGGAAACGCTTACTTTCCATGTTAGAGCTCATTTTATTGCTTCTCTTCAAATCACATTAATCATGGAATGGGAACACACAGTAAAAGAACGTACCAGCGAGACTTCAAACACTTTGTTACAGGAAATGTTCAAAATGTCCTCCGTTAGCGAGGATACATGCATCCACCCTCCGTCGCATGGAATCCCTGATGCGCTGGTGCAGCCCTGAAGAATGGCGTATTGTATCACAGCCGTCCACAATACGAGCACGAAAAGTCTCTACATTTGGTACCGGGGTTGCGTAGACAAGAGCTTTCAAATGCCCCCATAAATGAAGGTCAAGAGGGTTGAGGTCAGGAGAGCGTGGAGGCCATGGAAATGGTCCGCCTCTACCAATCCATCGGTCACCGAATCTGTTGTTGAGAAGCGTACGAACACTTCGACTGAAATGTGCAGGAGCTCCATCGTGCATGAACCACATGTTGTTTCGTACTTGTAAAGGCACATGTTCTAGCAGCACAGGTAGAGTATCCCGTATGAAATCATGATAACTTGCTCCTTTGAGCGTAGGTGGAAGAACATACTGACGAAACTAAAATGAGCTCTAACATGGAAATTAAGCGTTTCCGGACACATGTCCACATAACATATTTTCTTTATTTGTGTGTGAGTAACGTCCCTTCAAGGTCCTGTCTCTTTTTTATGACAGATCTAGGCTGTGTTAGAGTTGCCTTCCACAGCTGCAAAGTAATCATACATCACATATTATTTCTCAAGCCAACATCTCTTTTTCTCAACAAATACTAATCGTACAGGGATGAATGAGGTATAATTAGAAAGGTTTTTTAACCAGCTTCTGACACTGAATATCGATTTTGCGCTAATTCTTACTATCTGTGGAATTTTTTAACGTAAAAAGACTATGATACATCTATATCTACATGGATACTCTGCAAATTATACTTAAATGCCTAGCAGAGGGTATGATAGCCGAAAGAGCATCATGGATGCCCAGATTCACACCTATACTTTACGAAACTAACTTATTAATCACGAATAACCAAGAATAGGAGATACTCTTTTCATATTGTCTTACTACAAATACTATTTTATTTGCTTTAAAAGACTTATAAACTGGATAACTTACATACAGCCTTGTCGTAGATAACAACCGTGAGTAGTTCGGTAGTCCATTATCACAGCCCGTCGTTCAGGTTCATTTTTATATACGAATATGCTTTCCAAAACGACAAACATATTTGTCATTGTCGCCCTGAATTGTGATTCACCTGTTGCTAAAACAGCCTTACGCTCCTACATAAAGTACGAACTGCAATTTATTAAGATCTCACAATACAGTTAGAGGTTATTGAGCCTTAGTAATATACCAGGTAGGTGCTCTAACCTATGCATTTTGCATTTACACTGAAGAGCCAAAGAAACTGGTTCACCTGCAGAATATCGTGTAGATCCCCCCCCCCCCCCCACCCCGAACACGCAGAAGTGCCGCAGCACGACGTCGAATGGACTCGACCAATGTCTGAAGTAGTGTTGGAAGGAACTGACACCATAAATCTTGCAGGGCTGCCATAAATCCGTAAGAGTACGAGGGGATGGAGATCTCTTCTCAACAGCACATTGCAAGGTATCCCAGATATGCTCATAATGTTCAGGTCTCGGGAGTATGGTGGCTAGCGGAAGTGTTTAAACTCAGAAGAGTGTTCCTGGAACCCTTCTGTACTGATTCTGGACGTGTGGAATGTCGCATTGTCCTGCTGGAATTGCCCAAGTCCGTCGGAATGCATAACAAACATGAATGGATGCAGGTGATCAGACAAGATACTTAAGTACGTGTCACCTGTGAGAGTCGTATCTAGACATATCAGGGGTCCCATGTCATACCAACTATACACGCCCCACACCATTACAGAGCCCCCACCAGCGTGAACGGTCCCCTGCTGACATGCAGGGTCCATGGATTCCTGAGGTTGTGTCCATATCCGTACACGTCCATCCGCTCGATACAATTTGAAACGAGACTCGTCCGACTAAGCAACATGTCCCTGTAATCAACAGTCCAGTGTCGGTGTTGACGGGCCCAAGCGAGGCGTAAGGCTTTGTGTCGTGCAGTCATCAAGGGTACACGGGTGGACTTTCGGCTCCGAAAGGTCATATCGATGATATTTCGTTAAATGGCTGACACTTGTTGATTGCCCAGTACTGAAATCTGCAGCAATCTGCGGAAGAGTTGCACTTCTGTCACGTTGAACAATTCTCTTCAGTCGTCGTTGGTCCCGTTCTTGCAGCTTTTTCCGGCCGCAGCGATGTCGGAGATTTGATGCTTTACCGGATTCCTGATATTCACGGTACACTTGTGAAATGACCGTACGGGAAAATCCCCACTTCATCGCTACCTTGGAGATGCTATGTCCCATCACTCGTGCGCCGACTATAACACCACGTTGAAACTCACTTAAATCTTGGTAACCTGCCGTTGTAGCAGCAGTAACCGATCCAGCAACTGCGCCAGACAGTTGTCTTATATACGCGTTGCCGACCGCAGCGCCGTCTTTGTCTGTTTGCATATCTTTGTATTTGACTACGTAAGCCTACACCAGTTTTTTGGCGCTTCAGTGTATTTCTTTGTATTTTATATTCGTGTTTCTCGTTAAACTTCTCTTCAACAACAGGTAAAGTGTTACGGTCGAAAGTTAAAAATTACAAGCAATAATACATGGAATTGTATATACAAGGATGTATCATCTTCATAACTTCATGAGTATTATTTCACGTAGTTCGGTTCATTTTTATGTATGTTTTCATTCCACAGCTGACGTTTTCTCAACGACTACATTATTCCAAATGCCGTCATTATTTAAAACTATAAAAGTGCGAAAGTTTCGCACGGGCCCCTCGTTCGACAATAATTTGAAAAGCTTGGTGTTCGCTGTTGGCAGGAGTGTCTTCACACGGAATGGACCGCTATGTCTCAAGTCCCACAACTGCAGGAGTAGAGTGTCCGTCGCTTCTTTACGTCGTTGACAGCCAGGTATCATATGGTTAAGATTTTCCAATTCACATTCACAGCAGAAGAATTTCGTTCTTGTAAGTTCAAATGGCTCTGAGCACTATGGGACTTAACATCTGTGGTCATCAGTCCCCTAGAACTTAGAACTACTTAAACCTAACTAACCTTAGGACATCACACACATCCATCCCCGAGACAGGATTCGAACCCGCGACCGAAGCGGTAACGCGGTTCCAGACTGAAGCGCCTAGAACCGCACGGTCACAACGGCCGGCTCTTTTAAGTCACTGCAGATGTTGTTATAGCGTCCATGGTTAGATGTCAGGCATTCTTATGATGCCTTGTATGAAAATCCATTAGTGGTGTATGTGATGTCGTCTGTCATACGGTCACACCGCCGCCTGAGATATCGATGTGCCGGATGCGATTCTCTCGATAAACGGAATAGAAGAACGGCTGTGCTAGCCAAAGAGTACACAGCCAGTCGCAGTACTTATGCTCGCCGCAAGTCTACAGTTCGTAGCCGCGCTCAGCGGTCAGCCAGCGCCGATGTTAGTCATCGTCTGCAGCTCAGTCATTGCTGCCATCAAGTCTTTGTAGTTCTGTTCCAAGTTAGTCTTCAAATTCACCGGATTCGACATTCAATATTACGAGAGATTAATTCGTCACTGCAAGATTTGTGACTTGTAAATTATGTCATTCTACAGACGCTTAGCCGGCCGTTGTGGCCGAGCGGTTCTAGGCGTTTCAGTCTGGAACCGCGCTGCTGTAACGGTCGGAGGTTCGGATCCTGCCTCGGGCATGGATGTGTGTGATGTCCTTAGGTTAGTTAGGTTTAAGTAGTTCTAAGTCTAGGGGACTGATGACCTCAGATGTGAAGTCCCATAGTGCTCAGAGCCATTTGGGCCATTTTTTTACAGACACTTAGTCTGGTCGCGCCTTCTATAATTTTCAGTCAGCCGATCATGGACTACAACAAAGTTAAGTAATAAATGCTTCCTTATTTTGTACTCCTGCTAATTAATTGTGTTTTCCTGTTGTAGATACCAAGCAGTCTTGGCATAGTAGAACCCACGTTTGCACCTCCTTGGCTACCTCATATTTCTTACCTCATGTTGATGGACTCGGTTATGGTGGAAGATCGAGAGCCATCAGTGTATGCGCAACAGTCATTCTGGTGATGTGAGTATTTTTAGAACAGAATCATAATGTGGAAATGATCTTAGATAGGAATTATTTCCAATGTTAAATGTAATAACAGAATCAATAAATTTGTGCCTGGTCATTAACGGAACGGAATGGGTTGGAGGTGTGTACGTCGGAAAGGTTGGTTGAACACCGGTTGTGGAGACGTGTTTATTGTTGTAAAAAACACGATAATATACAGAGAGGTTACACTGATTTCGAATACAAAATAATTTGAATAAAGGTAAGTGTTAAAGGAAGATCAAACATGGTCAACGTGCGTTTTCATAGACCCTTTGCCTTAGTAGTAGTACTGGCGGAACATTTATACATCTGCATGTACGTAGACACCTCGCAAACCACCATACGAGGCGTGACGGAGGGTATCCTGTACCACTAATAGTTATTTCCTTTCTCGTCCCACTCGCAAACAGAGCGGGTGAAAAACAACTGTCTATATACCTCCACACGACCCCTAATTTACCGCGTCTGATCTTCGTGGTCCTTACGCGCATTGTACGTTGACAGCAGTAGACCAATTCTGCATTCAGCTTCAGATGCCGGTTCTCTAAATTTTCGCAACACTGTTCCTCTAAAAAAAGGTCTTCTTCCTTCCAGGGATTCCCATTTGAGTTTCAGAAGAATTTCTGTAAGATTTGTGTGTTAGTCGAACCCATCGGTAACAAATGTAGCAGCGCCCCTCTGAATTGCTTCGATCTCTTTCTGCAATCGTACCCAGTACGGATCCCAAACACTCGAGAAGTACTCAAGAATATACCGCACTTGCGTTCTATGCGCGGTCTCCTTTACAGATGAACCACACTTTCCTACCCTCAGATAACTTGTCTTTCAAGAAGTTCCATTGCAATCTACACTCTGCTCTAGTGTCAAAGTTTCATTTTGACAGTGGCTCTAACCATATGACTGTTCTTTCTGGTACGTTTAATGTAACAAATCTTCTGCTGTCAACTGTTAATTACCTTTCTTTTCTCTCATTTACATCATGTTTTAATGTGAGGTATAGAAGAAAAACTTCAACCTAAGAATTCTGACCGGTTTCGGCAAAACAAAGTTTTCATCATCGGATCTTACGCAAATACATCTCAGTACATCTCCATCGTATGTAGATTGTATCGTGCCAATTCGAAGCAGTGGTAGTTGGTAACATCTTTGCTTTGACTTGTGATCCTCAGTCTCATTTCGTCTATTATGAGAACATGAGCACATGCAATCAGTGCAATGTGCACGATATTTTATATAAATCTTGTTTTACGATTGATATGCTGATGAATCGCTTTCTGCATGTTCCTGGAAAGGCACGTCACGACTTGACACAATATATCGAACATATGATGGTGATGCATTACGATATATAAGCATAATATCCGATGAGAACAACTTAGATTCGCCAAAACCGGTCAAACAAATTAGCGATCTTGTTGCTTAAGTTTTTATTTCTATGTTTCACATTGTTGTAGATGGTCCCACAGTTGAACGATGTGAAGCATATATCTTATTCTAGTGCATTGTTGACAGTGTTTAATTCCTGTTCTACTTCTTCTCGTTTTTTAATTATTTACCCTTAGTGAATCACGCTGTTTTCGACAAAAGAACACTCAAAGAAGCTCATTTTCATGCTGTCTTGTTGAGATCATTCATGTAACATTATTTACAGTTTTTCCAACACATGAAACCATATTCTTATATATTCGGGGTCTGAGAAAGCGTAATAAAAGAAAGAAGATTAATCATCATGTGAATATCGCAGTTCTTCTTATTTCCGTGGTTGCTAAGAAAATTGGAGAGGAATTCCGCCTTCTGCAAGACAGCTTTTGTTTTCAAATGTAATGACGGGGAAAACTCTGTGCTTCGCGAACAAATCGTAGAAAATGCATGTGTTACAACAAGAGCTTAAGTAATAAGCTCGAAACAGACAAAGTGAAAACAACACAGCATCTAAAACCGTGACAACCTGTAGATTGCGTAGTAGATCTAGAGCTACCAGCATAAATATCAAATGGTTTAAATGGCTGTAAGCACTATGGGACTTAACATCTGAGGTCATCAGTCCCTTAGACTTAGAACTACCCGAACCTAACTAACCTAAGGACATCATACACATCCATACCCGAGGAAGGATTCGAACGTTCGACCGCAGCAGCAATGCAGTTCCGGACTGAAGCGCCTAGAACCGCTCGGCCACAACGGCCGGCAGCATAAATCTCCAATAGCGTCATGTATGAAAGGAAATAAATGGTTCAAATGGTTCTCAGCACTACGGGACTTAACTGTAGTGGTCATCAGTCCCCTAGAACTTAGAACTACTTAAACCTAACTAACCTGACATCACACACATCCATGCCCGAGGCAGGATTCGAACCTGCGACCGTAGCGGTAGCGCTGCTCCAGGCTGTAGCACCTAGAACCCCTCGGCCACTACGGCCGGCTTAAGGAAATGAACAAATAAAGATAGTACAACATTAAAGATAGTACAAAAAGTGCTGAAACGGATCTCGGTGAAAACAAACACTACAAAGGTGTTTTGCAAAAGACGGAATTCCTCTCTGAGAAGAAGGTTATTGCTTGTCGTCCCGCCGACGTCAAAGTGATTAAAGATGAAGCAAACGCTAGGATTTAGGAAGAATGAGGGAAGAAAATCAGCGTGTCCTTTTCAAAGGAACCATCCCGACAATTGCCTTAAACATTGAGGGAAACCACAGAAAAACTGAATCTGTATTGCCGGACGTGGAATCCGAATGTGAATCCAGTGTTTTATCACTGCTCCACCTTACTCTGTGTGTGATAGCAACTCATAACAAGGAAGAACAGCTGGTTACTAAAATGGAGTAACATACACATGTTAGAAACAAAAAATTCTCAATGTATCATAATTATGCAGAAAAGGTTAGCTTTTACTTACATCGATAACTGCAGCTTTCAGTGTTACACCGTGAAGATTCTTCCTCCTGTTATACAGAGAAGTTAACTTGTCTGTGAGATGAAGTGCACCATCCCAATAACCCACCGATTGAATTACTGGAGGAAGTGAAGGCGTTATGTGGAACACTTCAGATATCTTAACGACGGCTTCTGAGTGCCACGCCACAAGAAACAGACAGTTGTAGGGAATATACAGCGACGAGAGAAAGTCATTCGTGTATCCTTCCTCAAACCACAGCAGCCATACAGAACCATGCAGGGATCCCTGTAAGCAAAAGAGAATGAATGAAACTCAAACACACACGCGCACACACACACACACACACACACACACACACACACACACACACACACAAACACACACACACACACGAATGCACACACAGATTAACACACAGTATGTCTCGCATCTTACTTCTAGGGAAGTTAATTTTTCTTTGATGGGATTCACAGTCGTAGAAACAGATATCACCGTCGGCTTTGACTGTTAAAATTATTTATTTATAAAATCCACTATTGAAGCTACAACCTTTAGCAATTTTCAAGTTAAATACTGTGCGTCAGCACATGTCCAAATTTTTAAAAGTATGATACATGTGTATATGTCTTGTGACATACATTACTGGCCATTAAAATCTATACCAAGAAGAAATGCAGATGATAAACGGGTATTCATTGGACAAATATATTATACTAGAACTGACATGTGATCACATTTTCACGCAATTTAGGTGCATAGATCCTGAGAAAACAGTACCTAGAACAACCACCTCTGGCCCTAATAACAACCTTGAAACTCCTGGGCATTGAGTCAAACAGAGGTTGGATGGCGTGTACAGGTACAGCTACCCATGCAGCTTCAACACGATACCACAGTTCATCATGAGTAGTGGCTGGCGTATTGTGACGAGCCAGTTGCCCGGCCACCATTGACCAGACGTTTTCAGTTGGTGACAGATCTGGAGAATGTGCTGGCCAGGGCAGCAGTCGAACACTTTCTATATCCAGAAAGGCCCGTACAGGACCTGCAACATGCGGTCGTGCATTATCCTGCTGAAACGTAGGGTTTCGCAGGGATCGAATGAAGGGTAGAGCCACGGATCGTATCACGTCTGAAATGTAACGTCCACTGTTCAAAGTGCCGTCAATGCGAACAAGAGGTGACCGCGACGTGTAACCAATGGCACCCCATACCATCACGCCGGGTGATAAGCCAGTATGGCGGTGACGAATACACGCTTCCAATGTGCGTTCACCGCGACGTCGCCAAACACGGATGCGACCATCATGATACTGTAAACAGAACCTAGATTCACCCGAAAAAATTACATTTCGCCATTCGTGCACCCAGGTTCGTCGTTGAGAACGCCATCGCAGGTGCTCCCGTCTGTGACGAAGCGTCAAAGGTAACCGCAGCCATGGTCTCCGAGCTGATAGTCCACGCTGCTGCAAACGTCGTCGAACTGTTCGTGCAGATGGTAGTTGTCTTGCAAACGTCCCCATCTGTTGACTCAGAGATCGAGACGTGGCTGCTCGACCCGTTACAGCCATGCGGATAAGATGCCTGTCATCTCGAGTGCTAGTTTACGAGGCCGTTGGGATCCAGCACGGCGTTCCGTATTACCCTCCTGAACCCACCGATTCCATATTCAGCTAACAGTCATTGGATCTCGACCAACGCGAGCAGCAATGTCGCGATACGATAAACTGCAATCGTGATAGGCTACAATCCGACCTTTATCAAAGTCGGAAACGTGATGGTGCGCATTTCTCCTCCTTACACGAGGCATCACAACAACGTTTCACCAGGCAACGCCGATCAACTGCTGTTTGTGTATGAGAAATCGGTTGGTAACGTTCCTCATGTCAGCACGTTGTAGGTGTCACCACCGGCGCCAACCTTGTGTGAATGCTCTGAAAAGCTAATCATTTGCATATCACAGCACCTTCTTCCTGTCGGTTAAATTTCGCGTCTGTAGCACGTTATCTTCATGGTGTAGCAATTTTAATGGACAGTAGTGTATTAGATATTTAAATATGTTGTGCGAAGATGTTTTATATACACGTTGGTATTTTTAATAATCTTGATATCTACTGAAGCACGAAATGTAATTTGTCATTTTTTAACACAGACGTCATGTGTATGGTATTATGTAAGTGGAGGGATACAATCCTGTGTGTACTCGTAGTGGCAGTAATAGAAGCAGCAGTTTTAAACATCAGCATAAAACTTTTATCGACGATATTGGGCATGCCATGGTATTACGCTTCAAAAACAACGAAAATAACGTAACTCATATAGACGGGCAATAACATATAACGGATAACCAAACAGCTTTCGTTAGAAAGGCGTACAATCCAGAATCGGTATGGCAACCAGGCAAAATCGCCGAGAGAGAATTAGTCAATCATCTCATCGACGTACCAGGCTGAAGATGGCCCGTTTTGTAGAACACTACGTTCTCCAGCATGAAGAAGTCCGTAACTGATGCAGCACATCCTCGTCCAAGAGCAATCAAAGACCCAACAATCCCATTTTTAAGGGACCGAAGGCGTGATAATCGCATTGCGTGAGATCTGGACTATATGGCGGGTGCTCGATCGTCTCCCACTTGAGTTGAAGTAACTTCTGCGCTACATTTCCGGCATGGGGATGTGCGTTTTCATGAAGCAGCGACACCCCTTGGCGCACCAGTACACAACGGTGGTTCTCGAAAGTATGCTGCCCCATTAACATTCTTCATTCTCCGATGGATGTCTACCAGTGTTTGTCTTCGGTAGCCAAGAAAATAATAATAGCACGTTGGTCCTGTTTGGGTGTATATAGTAATAACGGTGCCACAGTTCACGTTACCGAATTCATCGCGTGCACATCGGAAAGACAGAGATGCCATACTAATCCCTTGCCTACATGTCGGTGCTTATATACCTGCATCGGAATCGTGCTACGTTGCATATACGCTGCAGCAACGCTCTCAAATTAAAATCTTCTTATCGACCCATATTCTTACAGGTCTAGTTTGACAAGTATAGGTCAAGTAGTCGACTGTGGCGGTACAGAAGAAAGAGCCACCCCAGCATTTTCCTGAAGGAATTAAGTTAAATCACGGAAAACTCAAATCAAGATGGCCAGATGAAGACTAAAGCCTCCTCCTCCCCTTGCCATTCTATTTAAAACTGTGCTACAGTGTACAACAGTTTTGAAAAGAAGTTATATAATAATGTAGAAGTCTAGTCCTAGAATGTTTATTTATTTCTCACTCCCAGTCACTGCGTACGCTACACACATTATTTCATAATGTAACTCTAAACAAATTTTCCGCTGACATCATGACCACACCACGATGTTTGGTTTCCATCTTATGCACCGCAACTTCCCATTTGATAGCCTGAAAAACTGAGTCAGCGTCCTTCTATAATGAGTGTAATGTTGAGCTCATAAAGAGGATAAGGTGTTACTGTTACACATTACCTAGCTTTTGGAGTAAAGTTTTTCAGAAAAGGGAAATAAAAAAAGAAAACGAAAAAAAACAGTGTGAAAGTGTTATGAGACATCACAGGTGTTTCGTTATTCTTATTCTTATTTATTTGTGTTGTGTTTTTTATCAAACACCGACGCTGTTTAACTGGCTTTTCTGATAAGTTCATTTTAGTAATTTCTTTAATATCTCTGGGAAATTTATTGCACAGTTTTATTTCTTTGTAGAAAATGCAGTTTCTTCCATGGACATGTAAAAAGCTGTTTATGCAGTACTTCTAAATGTTAGATTTGATGTGCACAACTGACTGGTAAATTTACTCACATGGTGTAGTTAAAATGCCCAGTGCTTTGAACACATCTTTACAATGAGCTTGCAACTATTTTTTAGTTATTTATCTTATAGTCCTTTTCCGTAGTTTGAAAAATGTGTTCGTATTTTGTGTATTTACTCATCAGGAAAGAATTCCATAGATAAGAACTGACATGGGGGGGCCACGGCGTTTGGAACGCAGATTTACTGCAGACTTCGTACACTCGTAGTACTCCATGAGGACAACAAAATGTGTAAGCAGTAGCGCGTACTTCTCAAGCGTTATTGAGAAAATCGCAAGATAATTTCGGTCGTCCAGTATCGTCAAATATATACAACTGTGCGTGGCCGTTTTTACCAGGAAGCGCCGGCAGCCGAGTGGACAGCCGGCACGGTAGCTCAGCGTGCTCTGTCAGAGGGTTAGCTACCCTCTGTAATAAAAAAAAAACTGAGTGAACGGATCAACAAGGAACCTGAACGGGTGTCCTCGGACGTCCGCCCCGAACAAATTCAACGAACAATATAGAACAGACCGAGATAAAAAATAAAAAAGTGGTTAGCGTACAAGCCCCGTAATCGCTCGGTCGCTGGATCAAGTCCCTCTCGTCAGTTTTTTTAAATTTATTTCTAACACGGTCATTTTCTTTACTGTTTATATTATAGTTGATGTAATGGGAAAAATACGTGTAATCGGACGAACTTTTATTAAATTTACAGTGTTATTTGGCAGTCTACAAATTTTTATTATCACAAATAATATAATATTCATAACTACCGACTAGTAAACGGCCAATCGCATAAAGTGATACTGAAAATGTATGCTTGTCCGTGATTTGAGAAATCCCTTATACCTGGAAGGAGCCCGAAACGACTTGTTACCTCCAAGTTTTGACCGGCACAGACGGCTTTCGAAAGATGTACAATTAATCGTCGCTTTCGACATCACGATTACAAGTTGCGGGATGGTATTTTTCGTAAATACATGAAAAACAAAGTTAAACGGCGCCAGCTGCATTGAATAAATGCTGTTTCCGCAGACGCAAGGTCTTTTGAGGTTTTCTGTGGAAAAACAAACCTCGTAAACATTTTCAAAAACCTCTCTTTCAGCCGATAATTTGGAAGCAAATCATGCATAACGCAGCATTTCCTTAAATATCGGCGCTGATCATTGGTCATGCAGTATCGAGTGTATTTTAATAACGTCTTCACGAGAAGCAATTTCTCGTTTTCTTTCGATTAAATACGAACAATTTTGAAGACACGGACAAGCGTACATTTTCAGTATCACTTTACGCGTTTGGTCGTTTACTAGTCGGTAGTTATGAATATTACATTATTTGTGATAATAAAAATTTGTAGACTGCCAAATAATATTGTAAATTTAATAAAATTTCATTCGATTGCATGTATTTTTCCCATTACATCAATTGTAATATAAATAGTAAAGAAAATGACTATATTAGAAATTAAAAAAAGAAAAAGAAAACTAATTAGCGGGACTCGATCCAGCGACCCAGCGATTACTGGGCTTGAACGCTCACCACTTTTTTTTTTTTTTTAACTAGCCGCACAGTCCACGACTGCAGCGCCTTAGACCGCTTTTTTTTTATCTTTATTATGGAACAAACGGAGAGTACATATATATATATATATATATATATATATATATACACAAAGCAAAAGTTCTTCAAGGTACCAGTTAAACATATACAAATGAGTGTTAGGTAAACAAATGATTAGAATAACATGAAATACAACAAATTAGAACATATCATGTTTTTCTTTTTTTTTGTTTTTTTTTGTTTTTCTTTAAAAATTTGTATTGAACAAACTAAAAGTACATATATATTCACTATGCAAGAGTTCTTCAAGGTACCATTTAAAAATATACAAATGACTGTTAGTTAAACAAAAAAAATATTAAAAAAGAAAAACATTAAATACAACAAAATATAACATATTCTGTCTTCTTCCTTTAAAAAAAAAAAGGTGTTTGTTTTTGGTCGATGCATGAGAACGTGGATAAGGGTGTTGCATCATGTGACAGGTAGGCATGGTACACCCCAACTTTGAGGGGGGTCGAGGAAGACGCTGCGGAGATAACCGGCAAAAGTTTGTCGGTAAGATGGTTTTCGGGTGAGGGTGCTATGCGCGGTCACAACTTTGTACCAGAAGTCAAGGACTGTATGCGGACCACTCCGAAAGAGATATTCTAAAGCCTGTCCTCGAAACCAGATTAGGGTATGGTGCTTCGCAAGAGGGTAGTGAAATGTCTGGGGCAACAACAGGAAATCCGGTGTTACCGTCGTTGGCGGGGCACGGAGGTAAAAGTCCACGATTCGTTGGATGAGGAGCCATACGTTTTGTTTCAGGGGGCACGTAAGACGGTGCTCGTCGGTGTCTTCGAGCTGACAGTCAGGGCAGAGTGGGGAGGTGGCCAGTCCTATGCGATAAAGTCGACTATTAGTCGGGAATTTTCCATAGACTAAAACATACCAGAGTGCAGACACAGACGACGGTAAAAAGGGTGCATGCACACACCCCCAAACCGTGCGCCAGTTAATGTCAGGATGCTGTAGCACCATGGGGTCGCAAGGGTTGGACAGCATAAACAAACGATAATAATCTCTTGTACGGGGAGGACGGGTGACTGGAAGATCGGCCCGAACGTAGCTGAGTTCTATGAAACAATTGGCGACGTAGTACAATAATGGAGAAATAGGTGCCACATTGATCGGTGGATCGAGAGAAGCTGGTCGGAGGATATCTAAGAGACTGCGTGTTAAAGACGGGACCGGCCCCTGCCAGTGCCGCAACAGAGTGTGGACAAAGAGTGCAGAAGAGCGTGCCCGCACGTTGATGAGTCCGAGGCCACCTTTTGCAGGTGGCAGTGTTAGAGTGTTGTAGCGGACTTTGAAAAGTGCCCCTGCTGACACGAAATATCCAAAGGCTGATTGGATGCGGCGGCCAAGGAGTAACGGCATTGGGAGGATCTGGGCGACGTGTACCAGTTTAGGGGCGACATAGATGTTGACATAGGACACACGTTGGAGTTGGTTTAAGTTACGGTGCACTTGACCGCGGACATGGTGCCGAATCGACTGCAAAAGCCCCCGGTAAGCCAGGTCCACTGTGCGGTGCGTGGAGCTCGTAAATTCGATACCCAAGTAACGAAGGGTGGCACTAACTGGGAGTGGGGTCGGCACCATAGCCGGGAGGCCGCGCCCAATGTGCATCATAGTCGATTTACGGACATTAAGAATGCTACCAGAAAGACGTCCATACTGGTGGATCCATTGGATGGCGTCATTGAGTTCCGTGGAGGAGCAGGTGAGAAAGAGGAGATCGTCCGCATAAGCCCTACAGTGAAAGGTGTGGTCTCGCAAAGTGAGGCCCTGCAGTCTAGAGGTAAGTCCAGTGATGAGGGGCTCAAGTGCAATGGCATATAGTAAAGTAGACATAGGGCATCCTTGACGCACAGAGCGGCGTATAGGAATCGGTCCTACAAGCCTCCCATTGACTTGTACCATCGAGACCGCGGGAAGGAGTAACCGGCGAATGGCATCGACAAAAAGCAATGGGAACCCCATACGTGTCGCCACCATGAGGAGGAATGGGTGTCGAACGCGATCAAAGGCACTCGTGAAATCGACGGATACCAGTGCTGCACGAAGGCGACAAACCGACGCCAGTGCAATGAGGTCACGGCATTCTCCTAGGGCTGTTTGTAAGGTGGCCCCACAACCACGTGCAGTCTGCTCAGGTGAAAGGACCGTAGGTAAGACGGTGCGTATGCGCGCTGCTAAGAGGCGTGCATAGATTTTATAGTCTGCATTCAGTAGTGTAAGGGGGCGATATGCAGAGACATGAGACCCTCCCTTCGGTTTAGGCACAGGTAGAAGAATGCCAGTGACGAATTCAGGTGGAATTGGGAAGGACGGAGTAAAGAGTTCCTGAATCATTTCCGTCCAGCGAGGAAGCATTAACGTGGTGAACGCCCGGTAAAACTCCACTGGGAGACCATCTGGTCCGGGTGATTTGTTCTTGGCCCCTTTGTTGATCGCATCTACCACCTCTTCTGCGGTGATTGCAGACATCATGGACGTTGACTCCGCTACGGTGAGGGTCCGATCAGGGGAAGGACGGAGATCATCAGGAATGGGCGTCGCCATCGGTTCATCATCATAAAATTGGCGATAATGTTCAGCAAAGGCGGACACGACCGCCGCCTGTGTTGTGTGGTGAACACCATCGGAGGTCGTGATGTTGGGGACGAAAAGCCGACGTCGACGACTATGGTCGGATGCGGCATGGATTGTGGATGGGGTTTCGTCGTGGAGGAGGTCTTGTCGTCGGGAACGCACCACGACACCATGCAGTCGTGCACGTTGAAGAGAGAGGAGACGAGCTTTAGTACGTTGTCGTTCCCTGTGGGTGTCAGGTGATGGAGGGAGCGCATCGAGCTCACGGAGGACGGCGTAGTGAAAATTTGTGGTGTCTCGATGCCATGCTGCTGCTTCCTTGCCACATTGTATGAAGGCCTTTCTGATCGCAGGTTTGGCACATTTGAGCCACCAATGGAACGTGGATGTGTACTGCGGAAGGCGTCTTTCGCAAGACGCCCATGTATTGGCAATACATTGTCGGCAGTGTGGATCATTAAGGAGGGAGGTATTAAGCTTCCAGTAACCTCTGCTGCGCCACATTGACTGAGGTGGCAGAGCCAGGGAGCAAATGACGGCGCAATGGTCCGAAAATGCAAGGGGCCATCGTTCAGCTTGGGCGACTTCATTGCCGAGGTGAGCAGAGACATAAAACCGGTCCAGTCTGCTCGCAGAATGTGCTGTATAATGGGTAAAACCGGGGGTATTGCCATGAATTTTCTCCCAAACGTCCACTAGATGAAAATCTTCGATTAAGGTGAGCAGCGCCGGGCATGGCGAATAACCAGGTACTTGGTCCTGCGGATGGAGGACACAGCTGAAATCGCCTCCCATGATAAGGCGATCATAGTGTCCAGAAAACAGGGGCGCCACGTCATGTCCGAAGAATGTGGACCGCTGCCGACGGTTCGTGGAGCCAGACGGAGCGTAGATATTGATGACGCGCGTGTCGAAGATGGTAACAGCCACGCCTCTTTCACAGGGAAGGATTGTCGTGTCCGTGAGTGGGATTCCTTCGCGTATGTAGAAAGCCACTCCACGCCCTGATTGATCACATGTGGACGTGTATGAGTCGTAGCCGTAGACTGGTGGTAGTGTGGCAACGCGTACTTCCTGAAGAAGGGCGACGTCGACGTCAGAGGCCCGAAGCATGTCACATAGGAGTTGCAGCTTGGGTGCAGTGCCGATCATGTTGATGTTCAGTGTGGCAAACCGGTATGTTTGTTTCAGTGGTGGTGGACGCGCATCTACCATCACCAAGGGAAGTAAGAGGAGGACACCGACAGGAAGTCCCGTCCCATCAGCTGCAATGCCTCGCTTTTGATGTTAACAGGCAGCCTCGTCCGGCGGAGGTAACTCATCCGGAGGAGGGGGCGTACCTTCCTCAATGTCGTCGGCCCATGCTCCTGTGCCGTGGGTCTGTCCAATGTCCATGGGAATTGCGTCGTGGTGAGAGAGATCTGGAGTTGTCGGCGGGGAGACAGGCGTCTCAACCGGCGCACCGATCGTTACATTGTGCGTGGCGACCTCCATAGTGGTCCCGTCCTGCGAAACGTCGTGTTCATCGTGAAAGTTGTCCGCCGACCTCTGCATGGAAATGTCGGCTGCTTGGGTGTCGTCTTCGTCGTCGCGGGTGGCAACGCTCTGAGAGCCCGTGGGTGAACGGCGACGGCGTTTGCGCCTACGTGGCGAGCGTTGTTGCGCACGTGTTCCTCAGTGTCGGACGACGGCAAGGAGGAGCGTCGACCTGGTTCGAAGGCGTCGGTGGGTACAATGAAATTGTCAAACAGGTGTTGTGAAGGTGTACTGGTCTCCTCAGCGTCCGGTGCGGGAGCCTGTTCGGCGGCAAGGTTGTCAGGTGGGACGTCTGCACCGTCCGTTGGTGACTGGGACGGTGGGACGTGCCGATCAGAAGGACCGGGCGACGGACTGGACGAAACTGTAGACGTGGCAAGAGCCGCTGCGTAAGTGACTGGCAGGGCGGTCATCGTGGGTGTGACGGACGCTTCCGACAACGGGAGCTGCGCGACACGTCGTTGAATGCATTCAGACCGTGGGTGACCTTCTTTCCCGCAACCGGAACAGGTCCGAGGTTGGCCGTCGTACATTATAATGGCACGGCAGCCTCCGATACGTAGATAGGAAGGCACGTGTTTCTGCAACTCGATGCGGACCTGTCTAACACCGTTTAAAACTGGATAGGTCTGAAATTGGACCCATCGTTCGGCAACATGTTCCAGAACGTTGCCATAGGGACGGAGCGCCTCGATGACGACGTCTGCAGGTAGTTCGAACGGCAGTTCGAAGATCCTTATCGTCCGTGTGCCGAGACCTGCGTGGTCGACGGTAACGGGTCCGACGTTGCCGTCGGAATGACAGAAGCGCAGTCCACGTTTTGCCTCTTGAAGCACCTTGTCGCACGCCGCATCGTTGATCATTTTGACGTAGACGGTACTGCTAACTATGGACAAGTGGATACCAATTAGATCCGTTGGCAGTATTTTAACTTCATCGCGTATAAATCGTTCTACCTCCAGGGCCTTGGGTCGAGCGAAGTCGGAACAAAAGTTGAAACTTAATGTCTTCTTCCGATAGTTGTGCGCCATGGTGGTCTAGAAGGAAAACGGCACTTACAGCGGCCGAAGTAAACACAAACACACCGTGCGCGCCTCGCCCGCAGCGCTCTGGCGCGTGACCGCCTCGCAGCACTGCCGGCGCCAGACTGCCCACTCGGCTGCCGGCGCTTCATAGTAAAAACGGCCACTCACAAGTGTATATATTTGACGACCGAAATTATCTTGCGATTTTCTCAATAACGCATGAGAAGTACACGCTACTGCTTACACATTTTGTTGTCCTAATGGAGTACTACGAGTGTACGAAGTTTGCAGTAAATCCACGTTCCAAACGTCGTGGCCTCCCCTTGTGAGTGTACATACGAACAGTATGTCACATTGATTGACAGGATCTTAGGGCATAACATGCTGAAGAAATTCTGTTTGCAAGTATCTTATTGTGTTCACACCACTGCGGTACAGAATCAATATTCATTCCGAGAAATTCTGTGTTTATTACGCGGTCTGTAGAGGTGCGATCTACATTTCATTTAACTGTCGTCATCCCTCTTCAAACTGAAATTCATGGCATTTCTTTTCCTTATGCTCCATGCCATTTTATTGTAAATTCACCAACTGTAACTTTATTGAATGCTTCATTTATTTTCAGTGTAAGGAGGTTCTCTTTTTTTTTTTTCATTGACTGTAATATTGCTGTCATCAGCAAAGAGTCACAGCGTGTTTTTTTCCACATGATTAACACTGTTGGGAAAGTCACTGGTGTATATAAGGAATATGCTACCCTGAGGAACTTCCATATTAATGATGAAACTAGATATTTCTGTGTTTCGTCTGTCTCAGTTGCATTGATCTAAATTTCAGCTGTAGTGGTTTACATACTGTCTGAAAATGAAATAAGGCGTAAGACATAAAACAGTTCAGTATATAAATTACATTATTAGTGTAACTTTTGGTAACAAACTCACACGCATTAAGTAAACATTACACAGCACCATATTGAGTATCATCCGACGCTATCATCATTTATGGCGCGAAGCCAAACCATATTTGTGCATTGATCACACATAAATAATGATCATAAGTAAAAGGATATGCCGGCCGCTGTAGCCGTGTGGTTCTAGGCGCTTCAGTCTGGAACCACGTGACCGCTACGGTCGCAGGTTCGAATCCTGCCTCGGGCATGGATGTGTGTGATGTCCTTAGCTTAGTTAGGTTTAAGTAGTTCTAAGTTCTAGGGGACTGATGACCTCAGAAGTTAAGTCCCATAGTGCTCAGAGCCATTTGAACCATTTTTGAACCATTTAAAAGGATTATTTAAAATGCTGGTAATATATCTTTACATAGGGCTACACTACAAAATAGCATGTTACAAATAAT
Organism: Schistocerca serialis cubense; assembly: GCF_023864345.2. Classification (NCBI taxonomy): domain Eukaryota; kingdom Metazoa; phylum Arthropoda; class Insecta; order Orthoptera; family Acrididae; genus Schistocerca; species Schistocerca serialis. Next base: position 137,512,557 of record NC_064640.1, on the reverse strand, counting down.
ACGCGCCAATATGAGGCGTGCATATTTTGGTCTTAAACATTTGAACAGGTGTATCAAACGATAAAGTATGCGCGCATCCTAAGCGCGCTAGTAATATAACAACATATGCTTTTTGCTCAGAAAGTGAATAACCATAAGTACCGCTGAAACATACAGCAAAGCACATTTTTGTGTGACAAACGCGTACTGTGTCATTCAACGCCTGTGATGTGGGCTCGAACCCCTTACTACCTTTCGTATCAAGCGTTAAAAATTCTGTTATTAAAACAAAATCTCTTGTTTCTTACGAGGTGTCATGAACAAGACATGAACGTATTATAAAAATGTAGTGCAGGTATGTATGCAATTGTGCCAACAATGTCACCATATGTGATACCTCCGTAAGTTTCAACACACAAATAATCATTACGTGCTAATTATTAAGGACATTACTTGTGACATGGCGCTATATATTATATCACCTTGAAATGCATTAGCCCAGTTATTCCTAGTATAATACAGCTCACTGTGTGGCGATCCTATGCCCTAACACCCATTACAGATTTTGAACTCAAACTCGAACCCCCTCATACATCTCGTGTTAGCTACTATGTAGTAGGAATGTTACAAATCACTTGTTGCTTACACACCAGTGTGAATGCATTTTTAATTACAAGAGGCTACCTATGGCGATATTAAATGCCATTAATAACCAAAACTACCTAACAAATCATATTTGATCCAGACATGAAAGAATTTACTTTGCTGACAAAGTTCTAGTGAAATTCCAAGGCATGGATTTTGTCTACAGGTTAGTCACAATCATGAACCCCTTTCCATACGAATGTGGCCCTACAAATACCACCATATTTATTTGTTCCAACCGAATGGAAAAACTTATACACTATAGTACAGACTGCCTCTTAGTTTGCTATGACCACATTCATTACTGTATCATACAGCATTGCCGACGGAGATTCAACATCAACTCTTAAACATAATAACGTTACAGACATACAAAACGCACTGAAAGACCTGAGTCGAAACAAGGCCCCAGGAGTAGACAACATTCCATTAGAACTAGTGACGGCCTTGGGGGAGCCAGTCCTGACAAAACTCTACCATCTGGTGAGCAAGATGTATGAGACAGGCGAAATACCCTCAGACTTCAAGAACGATATAATAATTCCAATCCCAAAAGAAGCAGGTGTTGACAGATGTGAAAATTACCGAACTATCAGTTTAATAAGCCACGGCTGCAAAATACTAACACGAATTCTTTACTGACGAATGGAAAAACTGGTAGAAGCCGACCTCGGGGAAGATCAATTTGGATTCCGTAGAAATGTTGGAATACGTGAGGCAATACTGACCTTACGACTTATCTTGGAAGAAAGATTAAGGAAAGGCAAACCTACGTTTCTAGCATTTGTAGACCTAGAGAAAGCTTTTGACAATGTTGACTCGAATACTCTCTTTCAAATTCTGAAGGTGACAGGGGTAAAATACAGGGAGCGAAAGGCTATTTACGATTTATACAGAAACCAGATGGCAGTTATAAGAGTCGAGGGGCATGAAAGGGAAGCAGTGGTTGGGAAGGGAGTGAGGCAGGGTTGTAGCCTCTCCCCGATGTTATTCAATCTGTATATTGAGCAAGCAGTAAAGGAAACAAAAGAAAAATTTCAGGGTATGTGTTAAAATCCATGGAGCAGAAATAAAAACTTTGAGGTTCGCCGATGACATTGTAATTCTGTCAGACACAGCAAAGGACTTGGAAGAGCAGTTGAACGGAATGGACAGTGTCTTGAAAGGAGGATATAAGATGAACATCAACAAAAGCAAAGCGAGGATAATGGAATGTAGTCGAATGAAGTCGGGTGATGCTGAGGGAATTAGATTAGGAAATGAGACACTTAAAGTAGTAAAGGAGTTTTGATATTTGGGGAGCAAAATAACTGGTGACGGTCGAATTAGAGAGGATATAAAATGTAGAGTGGCAATGGCAAGGGAAGCGTTTCTGAAGAAGATAAATTTGTTAACATGGAGTATAGATTTAAGTGTCAGGAAGTCGTTTCTGAAAGCATTTGTATGGAGTGTAGCCATGTATGGAAGTGAAACGTGGACGATAAATAGTTTAGACAAGAAGAGAATAGAAGCTTTCGAAGTGTGGTGTTACAGAAGAATGCTGAAGATCAGATGAGTAGATCACATAACTAATGAGGAGGAATTGAATAGAATTGGGGAGAAGAGGAGTTTGTGGCATAACTTGACAAGAAGAAGGGACCGGTTGGTAGGACATGTTCTGAGGCATCAGGGGATCACAAATTTAGCATTGGAGGGCAGCGTGGAGGGCAAAAACCGTAGAGGGAGACCAAGGGATGAATATACTAAGCAGATTCAGAAGGATGTAGGTTGCAGTAAGTACTGGGAGATGAAGAAGCTTGCACAGGATAGAGTAGCATGGAGAGCTGCATGAAACCAGTCTCAGGACTGAAGACCACAACAACACATACAAAAGCCTACGACTAACCATTATCTATGTACTACGCATCTTTACTGTCACTCATACCCACAGTCACGTGCATCTACTGGACGGAAACCTGTACTGCCTCTAACGGTACTAAAACTTTACAACGTCAAGCTCACAACATACCAGTGAGCAGTTACCATCACATTTTACATAACAGTGCTTTCCCTTACTACAGTAAAAATGGTTCAAATGGCTCTGAGCACTATGGGACTCAACTGCTGAGGTCATTAGTCCCCTAGAACTTAGAACTAGTTAAACCTAACTAACCTAAGCACATCACAAACATCCATGCCGAAGGCAGGATTCGAACCTGCGACCGTAGCGGTCTTGCGGTTCCAGACTGCAGCGCCTTTAACCGCACGGCCACTTCGGCCGGCCCTTACTACAGTAACTGAACCATAAACTTCATATAATACATGTTAAGAAAATTTAAAAATTTACTATATTTAAATTCTGCATGCTTATCTAGCAGTTTGTCAGCCGCTTTGACATTCACTTTTCCAACGCTTCAAGGATATCTAATTTGGGCCCTTTTTTGCCTTGTGTAAAATGCTCATCTTATTATCTGAGGTACCTGGAGCATGTCCCTCAGTTCTTACTTGTGTAGACTGTATGCATTATTTCAGCACACACATTGGTACTCTAGCTAAGTCTACTAATTTATTATTTTTTTGGTTTTGTACAGTTTTGCAGCCAAAAAAATGTTCAAATGTGTGTGAAATCGTATGGGGCTTAACTGCTAAGGTCATCAGTCCCTAAGCTTACACACTACGTAACCTAAATTATCCTAAGGACAAACACACACACCCATGACCGAGGGAGGACTCGAACCTCCGTCAGGACCAGCCGCATAGTCCATGATTGCAGCGGCCTAGACCGCTCGGCTAATCCCGCGCGGCTTTTTGCGGCTATATGAAGCTTTTCACTGACCGTATTTGCGGTTACATGTTACGTTACTGATGCAGTGAATTTAGTAATTTTTGTTCATTATTTACGGACAGGGACATGCTAAAACTTTAAAGAATGTTTATGAGGTTGCTACTAGTTTCACTCATGGTATTTAAGTTTATGTCTCCACACAAAGTTATCTTGACTTTCGTGTTAAGAGTATTGAGAACGTCTGTTAAAATATTGAAAAAAGTGTCTACACTACCTCTGGGTTATCGATATGAAGCCCAGTTAATTCAATAGGTGGTATTTCAAAGTGTTTTTTTCATTTAATCTACTAAGGTCCTGTGTTGCCTTTCGTAATATAAATGCATGATCCTCGCCCTACTGCAGCATTCCTCCAGTAAAAGTCAGTCCTCTTATACAACGGTAATACTACACGTTGGATTTCTGTGTCTCTACACAAGTGGGGTTAACTACCGTGTAGTTCAAATAATGGACCTCAAATTTAAATTGCTGTATTTTATTTTTTATTGTTTACATGTTATGATAGAGGATTCCTAAGTCTATGAACCAACCCATCTTATTTTTTCCAGTGGTTTGTTTTGCTTTATGACTTGAGTTATTTGTACCATTTGTTATGTTAGAATATATTCTGTGAGTGCTTATTACAGAATTTTTAAGTGCTGGAAAGACTGTTTAGGAAGGCGAACCTGTTGTCTGGATTTACCATAAAAAATGGTAAAGACTGCAGTCTTGCTTCCGAGATTAAGGCGGAGCTCACCATGTGCAGCATCGTCGATACAACCGACTGTGGTCCTTCGGTGCAGAGCCGAGTGGAGGGTCTAAATCAGAGGCTCAGGCGGTTCTGCGACCGTGTAGGTTGCAGATTCCTTGACTTGCGCCATCGGGTGGTGGGTTTCCGGGTTCCACTTAGTAGGCCAGGAGTCCACTATGCACAGAAGGCGGCTACACGGGAAGCGGGGGCTGTGTGGAAGGGACTGGGCGGTTTTTTAGGTTAGAGGGTCTCAGGGAACCACATAAGGGGCGTCCGTCTAAAAATGGGCAGGTAAAACACAGTAAGGTAGTTGTAGAAACGATTGGTATTGTAGTTGTAAATTGTCGTAGCTGTGTTGGGAAAGAACCAGAGCTCCGAGCCCTAATAGAAAGCAACGAAGCTCAAACGGTTCTGGGCACAGAGAGCTGGCTAAAGCTGGAAATAAGTTCAGCCGAAATTTTTGCAAACGATCTAACAGTTTTCAGAAAGGATAGATTAAATACGGTTGATGGTGGAGTATTTATAGCTGTCAGAGGTAGTTTGCCTTGTAGCGAAATTGAAGAAGATAGTTCGTGAGAAATAGTATGGGTAGAGGTTATACCTGACAATCGGACTAAACTATTAACTGGATCGTTTTACCGCCCCCCCCCCCCCCCCCCCCCCCGACTCAGAAGACATAGCTGCTTAAGAGTTCAAAGAAAACTTGAGTCTCATTTCAAATAAATAGCCCGCTCATACAATTATAGTCGGTGGTGACTTCAATCTACCCTCGATGCTGGAAAAATTATACGTTTAAAGCCGGCGGCATGCATAAAACATCATCCGAAATTGTCCTGAATGCTTTCTCAGAAAATTATTTTGAACAATTAGTTAATGAGCCCACTTGAAGCGTAAATGGTTGCGAAAGCATACTTGACCTTTTAGCAACAAATAATTATGGACAAATAGTGAGTGTTGTGACGAATACAGGGATTAGCGACCACAAGGCAGTTGCTGCTAGGCTGAATACCGTAACACCTACAACAATCAAAAAGAAACGCAAGGTATATCTATTTAAAAAAGCTGATAAAAATGCTCTTAACTCCTTTTTAAGAGAGTCTTCACTCATTCGATCTGATCATGTAAGTGTAGAAAAGTTGTGGAATGGTTTCAAAGAGACAGTATCAACAGCAATTGAAAGGTATATAACACATAAATTAATAAGTGATGGTACTGATCCCCCATGGTACACAAAACGGGTCAGATCGTTGTTGCAGAAGCAACGAGAAAAGCATGCTTATTTAAAAGGACGCAAAATCCCCAAGATTGGCAAAGTTTTACAGAAGTCCGAAATATGGCGCGTACTTCAATGCGAGATGCTTTTAATAATTCCCACAACGAAATTCTGTCTCGAAATCTGGCAGAAATCCGGCGTTTCCCAAAGAAGCGTTACAGGCCCTCTACTGTTCCTGATCTATATTAACGACATAGGAGACAATCTGAGAAGCCGTCTTAGATTGTTTGCATATGATGCTGTTATTTACCGCCTTCTAAAGTCATCAGATGATCAAAACGACTTGCAAAATGATTTAGATAAGATATCTGTATGGTGCGAAAAATGACAATTGACCCAGAATAAAGAAAAGTGCGAAGTTATTCACTTGAGTACTAAAAGAAATCAACTAAATTTCGATTACGCGATAAGTCACACAAATCTGAGCGCTGTAAATTCAACTAAATGCTTAGGGATTACAATTACATATAACCTAAATTGGAACGATCACGTAGATAATATTGTGGGTAGAGCAAACCAAAGACTGCGATTCACTGGCAGAACACTTAGAAGCTGCAACAGGTCTACCAAAGAGACTGCTTACACTACGCTTGTCCGCTCTATTCTGGAGTATTGCTGTGCGGTGTGGGATCCGCATCAGGTGGGACTGACGGATGACATCAAAAAAGTACAAAGAAGGGCAGCTCGTTTTGTATTATCGCGAAATAGGGGAGATAATGTCACAGACATGATAAGTGAGTTGGTTCAAATGGTTCAAATGGCTCTGAGCACAATGGGACTTAACATCTGAGGTCATCAGTCCCCTGGACTTAGAACTACTTAAACCTAACTAACCTAAGGACATCACACACATCCATGCCCGAGGCAGGATTCGAACTTGCGACCGTAGCGGTCGCGCGGTTCCGGACTGAAGCGCCTAGAACCGCTGGGCCACATAGGCCGGCAGGTGAGTTGGAGTGGCAATCATTAAAACAAAGGCGTTTTTCTTTGCGACGGGATCTTCTCATGAAATTTCAATCACCAGTTTTCTCCTCCGATTGCGAAAACATTCTGTTGGCAGCCACCTACATAGGGAGAAATGATCATCACGATAAAATAAGAGAAATCAGGGCTCTCACAGAAAAATTTAAGTGCTCGTTTTTCCCTCGTGCCGTCCGAGAGTGGAACGGTAGAGAGACAGCATGAAGTTGGTTCATTGAACCCTCTTGCAGGTAATTTATTGTGAACAGCAGAGTAATCACGTGGATGTATATGTAGATCTACTTCCCCTACCTACGACAACTCATGTTCAATCTGTTGTGTCACTTTCGGTGTGTTCCACTTCTAAATGGTGAAGGGCTGAATTTTCAGGAGTTTTTTTTTAAAAACAAATAATTTTAACTGCCAAAGGAGACGATGAATTTTTTTTGAAAGCCCTAGGGAAGATGTTCGAGCACTCGGCATCAGCCAGTAGATGCACACAACAAATATGGCCTCTCTTTTCATTGTTATTATCTCTTTTATAAAGGATGGCCAAAATGAAACTGGACAAAAAACAGTGGACCAAACAGCAACTTTTACATTATGCCATCGGTTGTTCAAATGACGAGGACTTTCTTATCCTTAAAGGCGCGTGTTCTACAGGGTGGAGCAAATAAAAGTGGTCCGGAGGAGTGGATACGATTGGACGTGAATTTGTGGCATTATTAACCGGGGATGAAAAGACCTACAATTACTTCCAACAGGTTGGAGCAACTGTCCATAGAGCTGGCCGAACCTTGGAGCACATTTATATAATCTTCACCGCTGACAGAGTTGTTACCAGAGGTCAGTGTGGTCGCGGCCCTAGCTGGCCACCCGGGTCACCTGATTTGTCACTGTGCCATTACTCTGTGTGGGGAGCCCTCAGGTTTAAGGCGTATCGCAACAACCCTCATAGTCCTTAAAAACTGCAGCAGAACATTTTGGATGACATTGTAGCAATTCCGGCAGTCCAGCTTCGATCTGCCTTCAGCAACTTGCTGCCTAGGGCCCAAAAGTGCCAAGAGATAAATAGTAGTCACTTTCAACGTCTACGCCGGCCGCTGTGGCTGAGCGGTTCTAGGCGCCTCAGTCCGGAACCGCGCTGCTGCTGCGGTCGCGGGTTCGAATCCTGCCTCGGGCATGACCTCAGATGTTAAGTCCCATAGTACTTAGAGCCATTTGAACTATTTCAATCAACATCTACTATTGCCAGCTTAGTTCAGTATTGCCTTTCCTGTGCTGTGTTTCACCCTGGAACTCCGTTCTCCGGGCCACTTTTATTCGCCTCATCCTGTATGATCTCACGTGCGCTGACAGGTTGCAACAGGACTCACATGAAGAAATTACAACTGCCTGTATTATACGTAATATACAAATAGAAATAAGATATCAGATCAGCTGAAGTTTGTTCTTGTACTAATTTATTTACTTATTTTATTTTGTGCTCTCATGTTGTCGCCAGTCTGATTAAAATATTTGCCCTTATATCGGCTTTAATACATGTAAAGAGGAACGAATTACATCTCTGAGCAGAGTAGGCCTATGCCATATCTTTCTGTCAAGATCTTTGTTACAAGCAACAGTTGTAAAGCGCATGCTGGATGCTGGAAAAGTCTCGCTGTCAGAGTGTAAATTAATATAGTTTGTATGGAAGTGTATCTAGTGATGTAACAACCGGACATCAAAATGGAGGCAGACAGATGGACACTAACTGAAAAAAGCCGCCTATACTGTCGCAGTAAGTAAAAAACTAAATTTATATCCCCATCGGCAGATAAGCCATAGTCATGGCGATACATTAAAGTGTGTTCCATCTTTTTGTCATAGAACCAGCACCCAGCGCTATGCTAGCAATAATTATGTAACTTCCTGAAACCATCTGAAGATGAACCTGAAAAGGTTCGAAAACCGGTTCATGGAATAAAACATAATTATTCAAAAAAGTTACTGGTTGCAGTTTTGTATATCTTATTTACAAATTAAAAGTGAGCTTCCAGATGTCCCAATACCACTTCATTCAGAAATCACCTCCACACTTGAACACTTGCTGGTTGTCTGGAACCTAAAACTTACACACCATAGAAAATCTGTAAAGATAAAAACGCTGTCCTGTTTTGATCATTTTCTGACACGATAACCTTTTAATTCCTCTTGCACAGCTAACCGCATTTCGTCTCTGTTGAGACATCTCTTTCACTTAAGCAATGTTTTCTGATTTTCGAACATTTTTCTAATGATAACTTCACTAGATTACATTGTTATGAAATGCTGAAAACAGTTTGTTGACCTTTTTTATTCTGACAGCACTTTACAGGCTGATTCAGCTGCCCCAAACGCTGTTGTTTTATGCAACCCGCAATGTTATATCTGACCTTCGAAAACCGCACGCGGGATTTTCATATTTTCTCGCTCGCTACGTGCGAACTATTAGTCCTACAGAAATAATGAGCAGGACCTATATGCAGGAAATTTAATGTAGTTAAATTTTGTACTGAGATATGTTTTCGCTGGAGGCCACCGTTTTCGAGTTATACGAGAAAAACGTACAAAAGTGGCCTTCAAACGCACCGCCGCTCTCACACTCACCCCTCACGAGTCAAGATTTCTAGTATGCTGTACGTGGCACTCCCTCCTACCACTGTATAAAAATGCCCGACTATGCCAACTATTCCCGACATTCGACCTTTTTTGGTCTCTGTTGATTGGGCTAATACACCATCAGCATAGACAGTCATTTCGTTAACGTTATTAGTTTAGACGTACCCGTGAGGGTAACGAAAGAAAAACGACTTTTGGTAAAAGCTACGCTGAAAGTCATTACGTTGACAATTCGATCCAAACTTAACCCTTAAAAGCACATTAGTTTCGTAGTCAGAAGGCCTGACGAATAGTACGATGCAATTGTTTATTTTATGCTGTTAAAATTAACAAAATTACTAGATAACATTTACACAAACGTCAATTTCACAATTTGTAAGTCCCGAGTAAGCCTGTGGCGTAATAAGGCCAATCAACGAAGACCAGAAAAGGTCGAATGTAGGAAATAATTCGTGCAGTCACAAATGTTTGTACAGTGGTATAAGGGAAAGCCATGAATAAAATACTAGAAATCCTGACCAGTGGGCGTACGTTTCAATGTTACTTTTGTATCTTTTTCTTGAATAACTCGAGAACTACGGACTCTCGCGAAGTCGTATCCCTGTACAAAAATTAACTACATTAAATTTCCTACAAAAAGGTCCCGCTCATTCTTTTCTGTAGGACCAATATTTTGTGCGTAGCGAGCGAGAGAGCATGAAAACCTGGGTGCGCTTTTTGAAGGCCAGCTTTAACACTGCGAGTTGCATAAAACGACATCGATAGGAGCAGCTTAATCATGCTGTATAATGGAATGCCGTACTGCCTGTGTCGATAGCTTACTCTTTGACTATTAAATTCAGGTTGCTGGTTCTCCTAAATCACTTAAGGCAAGTGCCACAATCGTCCCTTTGAAAAGGACTCAGCCAATTTATCTCCCCCACCTACCCCAATCCGAGCTCAATCTCAAATTACTTCGTCGTAATGGGATGCTAAACCCTAATCTGTCTCTCTTTTTATAGAACTTTAAATACTCTACTGGATTTCGGTGGTTACCGGTCTGAATCTTTTACTGCCCCTTTAGCATCGAATTTCATCATTTGCTAGGAGGCATGGTGGTTCTTTATTATTTACTAGAATTAGTTATTTACGAGTATAATGAGTACTTTTACGGAGAAGAGGCACAGAAACAGCGGCTGGAAATATAAGCGAAAGACCTTCACAGATTCTGCGTGAATGTATATTTTCAGCACAGAGATAATTTGATGTTCGCAGCAAAAATACAGTAAGCAGTGATAATAATGTAATGAGTGGCATTAAGTCACTTACGGAGTAATTTTCTAGAATTTCGAACTTCTGTTTGATTAACATAATTAGAATATGAAAAGGCAAAAATGATATCATCTTGTGTCGCCTAACTCTTGTCACAAAGCCGTAAGATGAGATTAACTCCGAAGTATAATTTCGCATATCAAAACTCCGTTAGTAGTGGGTCTTGCCCAAAAACTTTGTTCACGGAGCATCTCTAAGATGCACTGTTTGTTTCGGTTTAAATAAAAACAGCACCGTCGTTCTGGCCACAGAAGGGTAAGTCTGGAACGACCGATCACCGTGTCATCCTCAGCTACTGGCGTTATATGGTCGAGGTATGGAGGAATGGGGATCAGGACACCGTTCTCCCCACGCCCGGGTTCCCGGGTTCGATTCCCGGCGGGGTCAGGGATTTTCTCTGCCTCGTGATGGCTGGGTGTTGTGTGATGTCCTTAGGTTAGTTAGGTTTAAGTAGTTCTAAGTTCTAGGGGACTGATGACCATAGATGTAGAGTCCCATAGTGCTCAGAGCCATTTGAACCATTTGAACACCGTTCTCTCGGCCGTTATCGGTCTAGCAGACATGGAACCGCTACTTCTTATTCAGACAGCTTCTCAGCTGGCATCACGAGGCTGAATGCACCCTTTCCAGTCCTCTCACCAAGAAAAAAATCCCTGGCAGACCGGGAAACGAACCAGGGTGCTCCGCATGGCAGCCACGCACGCTTCACTCAGCTACGGAGGCGGACTCAGCTTAAATGAAACCAAATCTACATCTACATCTACATCCATACTCCGCAAGCCACCTGACGGTGTGTGGCGGAGGGTACCTTGAGTACCTCTATCGGTTCTCCCTTCTATTCCAGTCTCGTATTGTTCGTGGAAAGACCGATTGTCGGTATCCTTCCGTGTGGGCTCTCATCTCTCTGATTTTATCCTTATGGTCTCTTCGCGAGATATACTTAGGAGGGAGCAATATACTGCTTGACTCTTCGGTGAAGGTATGTTCTCGAAACTTTAACAAAAGCCCGTACCGAGCTACTGAGCGTCTCTCCTGTAAAGTCTTCCTCTGGAGTTTATCTATCATCTCCGTAACACTTTCGCGATTACTAAACGATCCTGTAACGAAGCACGCTGCTCTCCATTGGATCTTCTCTATCTCTTCTATCAACCCTATCTGGTACGGATCCCACACTGCTGAGCAGTATTCAAGCAGTGGGCGAACAAGTATACTGTAACCTACTTCCTTTGTTTTCGGATTGCATTTCCTTAGGATTCTTCCAATGAATCTCAGTCTGGCATCTGCTTTACCGACGATCAACTTTATATGATCATTCTATTTTAAATCACTCCTAATGCGTACTCCCAGATAATTTATAGAATTAACTGCTTCCAGTTGCTGACCTGCTATTTTGTAGCTAAATTATAAGGGATCTATATTTCTATGTATTTGCAGCACATTACACTTATCTACATTGAGATTCAATTGCCATTCCATGCACCATGCGTCAATTCGCTGCAGATCCTCCTGCATTTCAGTACAATTTTCCATTGTTACAACCTCTCGATACACCACAGCATCATCTGCAAAAAGCCTCAGTGAACTTCCGATGTCATCCACAAGGTCATTTATGTATATTGTGAATAGCAACGGTCCTATGACACTCCCCTGCGGCACACCTGAAATCACTATTACTTCGGAAGACTTCTCTCCATTGAGAATGACATGCTGCGTTCTGTTATCTAGGAACTCTTCAATCCAATCACACAATTGGTCTGATAGTCCAATGAATGAATGTAGTCTTGAAGAAACAGAACAATACAGTAAACTACATCAAATTACATTCATTCTTCTTTCATAACAACTTACATTGTAAAATGTATAGCAAACAATAATTGGCAGTAGCAGCGATTACGACGCAATTTTTGAATCATCGAGAGGTCTCAATTGTTCGACGGCTTAAGGACCGTATATCTTCTCTGAACCCTTTGTTTTATCCCCGCGGTCGTTTTCTCATGTTAAAGTACAGTGTTGTGGACGGATGTAAGAACCACAGGAATCACATGTGTATCTTGCAGTAGAAATTCGAGATGGGGAAGGCACTCCACAATGCCGTGTTAAAGATCATCATTCTGGCATTTGCCTTAAGCGATTTCGGGAGATTAGGGAAAACCTAATTCTACACAGCCGAAAAGGGCTTTGAACCGACATCCTCCTAAAAATGAGTCCATTGCCTCACCACTGCGCTACATCGCCAGACCATACGGTGAAACTTCATTATTTAAATGTGTGTGTCTTTTCTTAAATTGCTGAATGACTGAGAAGATGAAACTTCTACGTTGTTTGATTCTGAATCAGCTGAGTGAAACTGAACGCACTGAGCCTACATCCTCTTTACTCTTTTCTTATCATGTCAACACTGATCCACAATATTCTGGCGCAACGTAGTCTGACTGCTCAAAAAAATTACAACCTGACTTCAAATAATTAATTCAAAAGAATAGCCCTGACTAAAAAGAAATCTTAACAATAACCTATACATTTCATTAAGCACTTACCTCATAAAAATCTCCATTACGCGAACTACTGCAATACAGCGAGCTTCAATACTGCCAGCTAAATAAAAGATTCTAACTACTAAAGTCACTAACTACTAATAGGGATGTGGTTAGCAAAGGAAAGATTTTGTTGCAAACCAAATAATGTATTTTTTTCCTTACTAATGTGACATCCATTTCAAACACGGAATATAAATTGTCATTGACATCTAGTACAAAGGTATATAACCACGAATAATATTCAATCTCCAAGTAGAACATCGTTAGCCTACGCTAACACTTCAGACCTCTACCCTCCATCAATGCTAACTTCTCACATTTAACATCCATCACTGCCGGCTCTTCACCTCCAACTGCCCAACAGTTCATCCATCACTGCTGGCAACTAACTTCCAACTGCCCAACATTACTAGCGATTAACTTCCAACAACGAGTCCTCACAAAGAAAGCGCAGTCAGAGATCCAATGCAAAGCGCTACACAGCGCTACCAACACTGAAGCAGCCAACTTACAACTAGTACTCTTATGTTACATAATCCTATCGATTATATTTGAAAAGGATTTTTATTGCTGGGTCCGTAGCTGTAACACTATCTGACCGAATTTTCCGTCGGTGCTTAGCAGAACATTATACCAAAATTAAATAGGAAACACTTCTCAATGTTCTACACAATGTTATTTATTTGAAAATTTTCCCATTCCATCGTGGCAGGCTGTTACAGCAACCGGTTTAAAAGTGTTTCAGAACTAAAACAGCCACAATTGCGAAATTATTTATCGTCAATTGCGCGTTTCACACATTTCGGGCATTATCAGTGTGTGTAAAAGTACCTGAATACGGGACCCATCAATCTTAAAACCACAAATTATGTAAAATAGACACCAAGGTAATCGGATATATAATCCATATGAGATGAAACATCTAAACCATGAAGTGGACCTTTGGCACACTAGCCGGCTCCGCCGTGGCAGAACAAAATAAGAAGATAAGGACACGCTTACAAAACCGCGGTACGAGACACGCACGGCACAATGTCTGTACCGGTGCGCACACAAAAATTACTGTGACAAATCGAGATACAGGTGTCGCGTCTACTGCGGCAGGAAGTACACAGGTGGTGCGCATGTCCGGCTTAAGGCACGTTTTCGAAAAACAGAAGTACTTAAAACCAGTAATTAAAATGTATGTAAGCAAACCAATGCAGACACATAAAACCCCAAAAATAAAATAAAATAAAAGCACCCCCATATAAAACACAAAGAATATGTAAAATGATTACATGAAAAGCAAAGGATCAAAACATGTCGTTAAAACTCCGCCACACGGAGTGAAACAGCTAAATTTTTGAGACATGCATAGCGTATGCATTCTGTATCAATAAAACTTCAAGTTACCAGGATCAGGGGTAGTCTTAAGCACTGCAAACTAGAGACAAAAATATTCTTAATCGCTAAAATAAAGAAACATTATGTCAAGAGGTAAAGTCACTTACCATAAAAAATCATTAAAAACCCCCTTTAAAATATGGATCCCCAACTTCCCATACAAAAACCAACAAATTGAGAATGATTCAAAATGGTTCAAATGGCTCTGAGCACTATGGGACTTAACATCTGAGGTCATCAGTCCCCTAGAACTCAGAACTACTTAAACCTAACTAACCTAAGGACATCACACACATCCATTCCCGAGGCAGGATTCGAACCTGCGACCGTAGCTGTCACGCGGTTCCAGACTGAAGCGCCTAGAACCGCTCGGGTACAACGGCCAGCAAATTGAGAGTGGTGATGTCGACATAAAATAATAATTTCTGTAACTCTCGGAACACGGAGTGCAGACTGACGCCTTGACTGAGGACAGAAAGACCAGGGAACCAGTCGCAATAAAATAACAACAAAATGTAGCTTTGTATCATTTATTTCTAAAAAAAAGAAAATCACTGTCACATTTCTTACCATATTATGAACATATCGAATACTTAGCAGTAATACTGATACCATATGTATAGAAACAAAGTATCGATACAGCTCTAAACTATCGTTCAGTGAACGAAACTCGAGATTGTCGATTCTCGGACCAATGCTTTGATTCGATTTAGGACTTTCTTACAGACAGAACTGAACACGCCGTTTTTAACGAATGATTGACTGGAAATGGTTATGTTCGGCTATTTGGAGACCATTTGCAGTCATTTAAGGACATTATCTTCCCAAACAGCGATGGATCTTTTACGGATGACAATGTGCTTTGTCACCGGGCCACAATTATTCGCGATTGGTTTGAAGAACATTCTGGAGAATTCGAGCGCCCGACATCAATCCCGACGAACATTTATGGGACATAATCGAGAGGTCAGTCGTACACAAAATTATGCACCGGCAACACTTTCGTAATTATGGTCAGCTATAGAGGCAGCATGGCTCAATATTTCTGCAGGGGACTTCTAACGACTTGTTGGAAATGGAAATGCCGTGTGGCTAGGTTCAAATGGTTCAAATGGCTCTGAGCACTATGGGACTCAACATCTTAGGTCATAAGTCCCCTAGAAATTAGAACTACTTAAACCTAACTAACCTAAGGACATCACACACACCCATGCCCGAGGCAGGATTCGAACCTGCGACCGTAGCAGTCCCGCGGTTCCGGACTGCAGCGCCAGAACCGCACGGCCACCGCGGCCGGCGTGTGGCTAGGGCCTCCCGTCGGGTAGACCGTTCGCCTGGTGCAAGTCTTTTGAGTTGACGTCACTTCGGCGACTTGCGTGTCGATGGGTATGAAATAACGATAATAAGGGCAACACAACACCCAGTCCCTGAGCGGAAAAAATCTCTGACCCAGCCGGGAATCGAACCCGTGCCGTTATGTACAACATTCCGTCGCGCTGACCACTTTTTTTTTTTTTTTTTTTTTTTTTTTTTGGATCGGTGGGGGCTCGGGGGGCAAAGTGGGCAGGGGTCGAAACCCGAGGCCTGGCCACAGTGTTCTCCTCACCACCACCGAGCCTGCGGTGCTTAGGGAAATGAGAGACACAGGAGTCAACAGTAGTGGAAGGCGTTGTTATTTATTTATTTGCATGTGTTTTTGTAATATTCACTAATAGCATGAAATTATGTGAACACATCGGCGAAAGAGAAAAGAAATATAAATTCTGGTTAAAGAAAAATAAAGGAAAAGCAAAAAGAAATAAAATCCGCGCAATCTGCGACGCGCTCTCCCATCCGCGGAGGTGAGAAGTAGAATAGATCGTAGGCGGTTGAAACTCAGACACCGCCGGGGGAGGAGGGGTAGGTGCCCTCTGAGCCAGGCACCCCCCAACTCAGTGGAGGTCTAAGAAAGACCGCTCGAAGATAGTTAGCAAATAATGTTCGGTAACGTGGCGTGTTTTCTAGAGCAGCATGGGCTGTTCCTAAATATGTCCAGAAGACGAGGCGGGATTTAGGTTAGGTTAGGTTAGTGTTGTTTAACGTCCCGTCGACAACGAGGTCATTAGAGACGGAGCGCAAGCTCGGGTTAGGGAAGGATGGGGAAGGAAATCGGCCGTGCCCTTTCAAAGGAACCATCCCGGCATTTGCCTGAAACGATATAGGGAAATCACGGAAAACCCAAATCAGGATGGCTGGGATTTAGGTCCCTCATGAAAGAGATAAGCGACTGCCCACCCTTTGACCCACGTAATAGCATGACATTTGGCTGCGGGAAAATGTCTGTCCTCCGGGTATAGAAACATTCGAGGTTCGATTGTGTCTGGTGGCACCCGGAGATAGCAGGCAATGATTTGCTGCACGAAGCGCCATACATCTTGCGATGAGGCGCATGCCAGACGGTGTTCATCAGTGTCCAATTGCTGGCAACGGAGACAAAGAGGGGATTCTGACAAGCAGGCGCTGCTTCGTGGCAAATTTCCCGTTGACTATGTGATACCACAGTGCCCGGACGTTCGTAGGAAGGAAGGGCGCCGGCCGCGGTGGTCTAGCGGTTCTAGGCGCGCAGTCCGGAACCGCGCGACTGCTACGGTCGCAGGTTCGAATCCTGCCTCGGGCATGGATGTGTGTGATGTCCTTAGGTTAGTTAGGTTTAAGTAGTTCTAAGTTCTAGGGGACTGATGACCACAGATGTTAAGTCCCATAGTGCTCAGAGCCATTTGAACCATTTGAAGGAAGGGCTGGTGGACGGTAGTCCACACTATGGGCCACTGGATGGAAGGATGTTTGGTCTCCATCACATTCCGGGGAACACAGCGCGGCAACAGGCTGTAAAAATCCTTAGTCCTAGGTGGGCGCGTATCTGGCAGACTGGTATGTATGTAACTGTAGTCGACGAAAAAGCCCGAAATATGGGACCACTGAGCTACCAGGGGCGGACAACGACTTGTTGAGTCCATGTCCATCGAGGTGCTGTACTATGCTGGGCAAAAGGACGTCCGACACGATATAAGGAGGTATTCCACGATTTTTGTCATCTTGGTGTACTTTAACGGCGGCGGCACGCGAATAGTTTACAAACGTAGCCGTTTCAGAAATGCTTCAACCCTCGGCCAGAAAGCCAGAGATTCCCTTTTGGATATCAGATAATTCGCTCCGTTTCCGCATTACTATAACGACTGCACTGTTTTCCGCGTCCACCGACACGCTTTTTGTACCCTAGCCTGCTAGTGCTGTTACCTGCCGTCTGTAAGTGGTTACTTACCGTTGACGTCGAACACAGGCGGTGGTCACATTAATGTGACTGCACCGCGTACTGAATGGAAACAGTAACTGCCATAAGAGCCTTAGGAATAACCATTCGGAGCGACTGAAGTGGAATGACCACATAAAACAAATTGTAGGATAAGCAGATGCGAGGCTGAGATTCACTGTAGGGATCTTGAAGAAATGTAGTTAATCCACGAGCATTCGAAGGAATAAAAACAATCGTTCTACCGAGTGCTGAGTACTGTTCGTTAGTCCGGGACTCTTACGAAGTAGGATTAACAGAAAAGAGAGAGAAAGTCCAACGAAGTCAAGGAATGGTTCACTCGGCGGAAGAGCGTTACTACGATGGTCAGTTAACTCCAAATGGTTCAAATGGCTCTGAGCACTATGGGCCCATGCCCGAGGCAGGATTTGAACCATTCGACCGTAGCAGTCGCGCGGTTCAGGACTGAAGCGCCTTGAACCGCTCGGCCACCGCGGCCGGTAATTAACTCAAGTGGCAGACGTCACAAGAGAGGCACTGTGCTCCGCAGAGATGTTTACCTTTGAAATTTCGAAAGCGTGCGTTACAGGAAAAGTTGTGGAAGATATTACTTCGTCTACATCTACATCTACATCTACATTTATACTCCGCAAGCCACCCAACGGTGTGTGGCGGAGGGCACTTTAAGTGCCACTGTCATTACCTCCCTTTTCTGTTCCAGTCGCGTATGGTTCGCGGGAAGAACGACTGTCTGAAAGCCTCCGTGCGCACTCGACTCTCTCTGATTTTACATTCGTGATCTCCTCGGGAGGTATAAGTAGGGGGAAGAAATATATTCGATACCTCATCCAGAAACGCACCCTCTCGAAACCTGGACAGCAAGCTACACCGCGATGCAGAGCGCCTCTCTTGCAGAGTCTGCCACTTGAGTATATTAAACATCTCCGTAACGCTATCACGGTTACCAAATAACCCTGTGACGAAACGTGCCGCTCTTCTATGGATCTTCTCTATCTCCTCCGTCAACCCGATCTGGTACGGATCCCACACTAATGAGCAGTACTCAAGTATAGGTCGAACGAGTGTTTTGTAAGCCACCTCCTTTGTTGATGGACTACATTTTCTAAGCACTCTCCCAATGAATCTCAACCTGGTACCCGCCTTACCAACAATTAATTTTATATGATCATTCCACTTCAAATCGTTCCGCACGCATACTCCCAGATATTTTACAGAAGTAACTGCTACCAGTGTTTGTTCCGCTATCATATAATCACACAATAAAGGATCCTTCTTTCTATGTATTCGCAATACATTACATTTGTCTATGTTAAGGGTCAGTTGCCACTCCCTGCACCATGTGCCTATCCGCTGCAGATCTTCCTGCATTTCGCTACAATTTTCTAATGCTGCAACTTCTCTGTGTACTACAGCATCATCCGCGAAAAGCCGCATGGAACTTCCGACACTATCTACTAGGTCATTTATATATATTGTGAAAAGCAATGGTCCCATAACACTCCCCTGTGGCACGCCAGAGGTTACTTTAATGTCTGTAGACGTCTCTCCATTGATAACAACATGCTGTGTTCTGTTTGCTAAAAACTCTTCAATCCAGCCACACAACTGGTCTGATATTCCGTAGGCTCTCACTTTGTTTATCAGGCGACAGTACGGAACTGTATCGAACGCCTTCCGGAAGTCCAGGAAAATAGCATCCACCTGGGAGCCTGTATCTAATATTTTCTGGGTCTCATGAACAAATAAAGCGATTTGGGTCTCTCACGATCGCTGTTTCCGGAATCCATGTTGATTCCTACAGAGTAGATATATGTCTCGCGAAACAGCCACGAGAAGAATGTCAGAGAAATTACAACTAGTACGGAGCTCTACCGAGAATCATTCTTACCTCGCGTCATTCCTGACTGGCATCGGGAAGAGGGAAAAAAAGATGGTGCTACCCCAAGTACCCTCCGCCACACACCAATATTGGGGCGTCCCTAAATGTGACTGTGATACGACTGATGAGAAGCGAGAAGTTTTCCGAACAGCGTGGCCAAGTTCAGCGCTGAGTTGCTGGCTAGATAGTAGTGCTGTGTGCGCAAGGAGAAGGCCGCACCTTGGCGAGCGCAGCGAAGGCCGCGCCGGCGGTTGCCCGCGTCAGCAGCAGCACTGCGAGCTGTGGCCCCCCGCCGCCGCCGCCGCCGCCACCGCCGCCACCACAGCCCCAGTCCCGGGCAGCCGCCACAGGCAGCCGACGCGTCGCGGCTGGCACGCCCAGCACACCCAGCGCGCGCCACGCACGCACCGCCCTCTGCTCCTCTGCCGGCACACATTCGTATCTTTTGGCGACATTTCTCCACGCGCTTACTTGCTCGTCGGAGGACAATGTCAACATAAAGAGAGTCACGAATTTCACTTACATTTTAAACTGAACACGCCACGGAATTAGCTCCTTTCCTAGCTCCTACTCATTGAGATTCGTCTGCGTAGCGAATAATCCCATGTGACTGGAAAAGAGGGCTGGTCACTCCTCTTTAGAAGAGGGATAATAGATGGGATGCACAGAACTATAGCCCAACTAGCGGAGAACGTGGCGTTGCCCGTTACGTATTTCTTCAAATCTTCTATTAGTCTATCTGCTATTTTCCCCTCTCTCTATGCACCTCCTCTTGTCGCACTCTCTGTCCATCTCCTCCTCCATTGTCTCTCTGCCCATCTGTTCCCCTTTCTCTGTCCACTTGCTTCTCCCCTCTCTCTGCCATCTCTTCCTCTACCTGTCTGTGCCCATCTTCTTCTCTTTCCTTTCTCTGCCCATCACCTACTCTCCCCTTTCTCTGTCATTTTACCGCTCCCCTCTCTCTTTCCTTCTGCTCCTTCCCCCATCTGTATCCATCTCCTCTTTCCCCCTCTCTGTCTATCCATCTCCTCCTCCTCCGTGATCTCTCCGCGTTATCACGTAACCCCCCAAAAACCACCCCAAATAGCAGGACGGGGTTCTTACACCCACAGTACTTCTTTCCGGGGCCGGCCGCTGTGGCCGAGCGGTTCTAGGCGCTTCAGTATGGAACCGTGCGACCGCTACGGTCGCAGGTTAGAACCCTGCCTCGGGCGTGGATGTGTGTGATGTCCTTAGGTTAGTTAGGTTTACGCAGTTCTAAGTTCTAGGGGACTGATGACCTCAGATGTTAGGTCCCATAGGGCTCAGAGCCACTTTAACCATTTGAACGTCTTTTCGGATGGTAACTAATATGTGTATTAATGTGGTTCAAATCCCTCCAGTGGTTTAGGATAAGCTTTTAACCCACGGCTTTGCCCACATACGCAAATGTCAGTTATGTTTCATATAGTTCACACGTATTGATGTACATATTTTACCTCTATCTCTAGCGAATTTCGCCCTGCAGTTTCATTTCCACGCAGCTCAATGTTTATGACGTTGTATCTGCTGAACTATAAGTCATACAATAACAGAATATATTCTGAAGCGCCAGAAGAACTGGTACAGGCATGCGTATTCAAATACAGAAATATGTAAACTCGAAGAGTACGGCGCTTCTGTCGGCATCGCCTATACAGGGTGGTCCATTGATAGTGACCGGGCCAAATATCTCACGGAATAAGCATCAAACGAAAAAACTACAAAGAACGAAACTCATCTAGAATGAAGGGGGAAACCAGATGGCGCTATGGTTGCCCCGCTAGATGGCGCTGCCATAGGTCAAACGTATATCAACTGCGTTTCTTTTAAATAGGAACTCCCATTTCTTATTACATATTCGTGTAATACGTAAAGAAATATGAATGTTTTAGTTGGACAGCTTTTTTCGCTTTGTGATAGATGGCGCTGTAATAGTCACAAACGTATAAGTACGTGGTATCACGTAACATTCCGCCAATGCCGACGGTATTTGCTTCGTGATACATTACCCGTGTTAAAATGGACCGTTTACCAATTGCGGAAAAGGTCGATATCGTGTTGATGTATCAAAATGCACAACGGGCGTGTGCTACGTATGCTGCTCGGTATGCTGGACGACATCATCCAAGTGTCCGGACTGTTCGCCGGATAGTTACGTTACTTCCAGCCACATGTGAAACGTCAACCACGACCTGCAACAAATGATGATGCCCAAGTAGGTGTTTAAGCTGCTGTCGCGGCTAATCCACACATCAGTAGCAGACAAATTGCGCGAGAATCGGGAATCTCAAAAACGTCGGTGTTGAGAATGCTACATCAACATCGATTGCACCCGTACCATATTTCTATGCACCAGGAATTGCATGGCGACGACTTTGAACATCGTGTACAGTTCTGCCACTGGGCACAAGAGAAATTACGGGACGATGATAGATTTTTTGCACGCGTTCTATTTAGCGACGAAGCGTGATTCACCAACAGCGGTAACGTAAACCAGCATAATATTCACTACTGGGCAAAGAAGAATCCACGATGGCTGCGACAAGTGGAACATCAGCGACCTTGGCGGGTTAATGTGTGGTGCGGCATTATGAGAGAAAGGATAAATGGCCCCCATTTTATCGATGGCAATCTAAATGGTGCAGTGTATGCTGATTTGCTACGTAATGTTCTACCGATGTTACTACAAGATGTTTCACTGCATGACAGAATGCCGATGTACTTCCAACATGATGGATGTCCGGAACAGCTCACGTGCGGTTGAAGCGGTATTAAATAGCATATTTCATGACAGGTGGATTGGTCGTCGAAGTACCATACCATGGAGCGCACGTTCACCGGATCTGACGTCCCCGGATTTCTTTCTGTGGGGAAAGTTGAAGGATATTTGCTATCGTGATCCATCGACAACGCCTGACAACATGCGTCAGCACATTGTCAATGCATGTGCGAACATTACGGAAGGCGAACTACTCGCTGTTGAGAGGAATGTCGTTACACGTATTGCCAAATACATTGAGGCTGACGGACATCATTTTGAGCATTCACTGCATTAATGTGGTATTCACAGGTAATCACGCTGTAGCAACATGCGTTCTCAGAAATAATAAGTTCACAAAGGTACATGTATCACATTGGAACAACCGAAATAGAATTTTCAAACGTACCTACGTTCTGTATTCTAATTTAAAAATCCTACCTGTTACCAAATGTTCGTCTAAAATTGTGAGCCATATGTTTGTGACTATTACAGCGCCATCTATCACAAAGCGAAAAATGTGATCCAACTAAAACATTCATATTTCTTTACGTACTACACGAATATGTAATAAAAATGGGAGTTCCTATTTAAAAAAACGCAGTTGATATCCGTTTGACCTATGGAAACACCATCTAGCGGGCCAACCATAGCGCCATCTGGTTTCCCCCTTCGAGCTAGACAAGTTTAGTTCTTTGTAGTTTTTTCGTTTGACGCTTATTTCTTGAGATATTTCGCCCGGTCACGATCAATGGACCACCCTGTATAAGACACCAAGTGTCTGGCGCAGTTGTTACTTCGGTTACTGCTGTTACAATGACAGATTATCAAGATTTAAGTGAGTCTGAACGTGGTATTATAGTCGGCGCACGAGCGATGGGATACAGCATCTCCGACATCGCTGCTGCCGGAGAAAGATCCTGGTAGAACGGGACCAGCGATGTCTCAAGAGAGTCGTTCAACGTGACAGGAGTGCAATCCTCCCGAAAATTGCTGCAGATTTAAATGATGGGCCATTAACAAGTGTCAGCGTGCGAACCATTCAACGAAACATCATCGATCTGGGCTTTTGGACCCTCGATGACTGCACGACACAAAGCTTTACGCCTCGTCTGGGCGCGTCAACAACACCATTGGACAAATGATGACTGGAAACATATTGCCTAATCGGACGAGTCCTGTCCCAAATTGTATAGAGCGGGTTCAAATGGTTCAAATGGCTCTGAGCACTATGGGACTTAACTTCTGAGGTCATCAGTCCCCTAGAACTTAGAACTACTTAAACCTAACTAACCTAAGGAGATCACACACATCCATGCCCGAGGCAGGATTCGAACCTGCGACCGTAGCGGTCGCGTGGTTCCAGACTGTAGCGCCCATAACCTTTGGCTGCTCCGGCCGGCTATAGAGCGGGTGGAGATGTACGGATATGGAAACAACCTCATGAATCCATGAACCCCGCATGTCAGCAGGGGACTGTTCAAGCTGGTGGGGGCTCTGTAATGGTGTGGGGCGTGTGTAGTCGAACTGATATGGGGCTCCTGATTCGTCTAGATAAGAGTCTGTCAGGTGACACGTATGTAAGCATCCTGTCTGATCACCTGCATCCATTTGTGTCCATTGTGCATTCCGACATACTTGTGCAATTCCAACAGGACAATGCGACACCCCACACATCCGGAATTAGTACAGAGTGGCTCCAGGAACACTCTTCCGATTTAAAACACTTCCGCTGGCCACCAAACTCCCCAGACATGAGCATTATTGAGCACATTTAGGATGCCTTGCAATGTGCTGTTCAGAAGAGACCTCCACCGCCTCGTACTCTTATGGATTTATTGAGAGGCCTGCAGGATTCATGGTGTCAGTTCCCTCCAGCACTAGACATGAGTTGAGTCCATGCCTCGTCGTCTTGCGGCACTTCTACATGCTCGTGCGGGCCCTGCACGATATTAGGTAGGTGTACCAGTTTCTTTAATAATATGTATGGATATAGCGAAATTCCGTATGTTGCAGACTCCTGGAGTGTATTCTAAGGTCAAGCATCATGAAATTCGAGGAGGAAAACAAGATTCTCTCAGAGAATTAACAACTCATTTGAAAAACAGACTGCTTTATTGATACGCGACCCAGTGCAAGTGGACACGTAGAGTCCCTCCTCCTAGATGACTGTGAAGCGTTCGATACTGTGAAAGGGGGTACTGTTATTGTGGTTCACTATTTTTATCTTCGCAATTCTCGCAGCGTCGGTGGCTGCACAGAGAGAGGGGTGGGGGTCTGATTAAGTTGACACTCAAGACAAGATTTCACTTGCCGTGGTTCGCCTCATGGTCGGCTGAATCGTTCACTGCACGTTGGAGGGTCACACTGAGTCCTGATTGATTAAAATGAGGCATTTGACCCGTAATCTTAACTACGTTTTATAATCTGAGGGATGGAATCGGCACAACACTCGCCACTGCCTTCATGGAATGAGTAAATGGGTGGTTCGTAATTCGAGCAGGTGCTACGTGCTCGATCTAAAATTACGCACGAAATGATTAAGTTTCACTTCTGCTAGTCACAATGAACATACTAACTCCCTACTCCTCTTGGCGCTGATGCCATCAGGTTTGGAAGCGACGTAACTTATAAATATCAACGCGAATTAACACTTAACTCCACGTTCTACGAGAGTTGCCCAGAAAGTAATGCACCGCATTTTTTTTCTCAGCCGAAAACAATACTACGAATGCGAAACGTTACGTACGTATTATTTGAAGTCTCCTGAATGAGCGCGCCAAGTTTCCGTCACTTCCAACAGGTAGCGTAGCTGCAGGACAGTTTCAAAATGGCGTCTGTAGGCGATGTACGTTACAAGCAACGTGCCGTCATTGAATTTCTCACTGCAGAGAAAGAAACTGTGGGGAATATTCACAAATGGTTCAAATGGCTCTGAGCACTATGGGACTTAACTTCTGAGGTCATCAGTCCCCTAGAACTTGGAACTACTTAAAACTAACTAACCTAAGGACATCGCACACATCCATGCCCGAGGCAGGATTCGAACCTGCGACCGTAGCGGTGGCGCGGTTCCAGACTGTAGCGCCTAGAACCGCTCGGCCTCTCTGGCCGGCTAATATTCACAAATGCTTGTACAAAGTCTATGGAGCATCTAGTGTCGACAGAAGTACAGTTAATCGCTGGGCACGGAGAGCGAGGTCATGAAAAGGCTGATCGGCGGAGCTCCACGATTTGCAGCGGTCGGGGAGACCATCCACGGCTGTCACACCTGACATGTTCCAGCGAGCTGATGTTTTCATTCGCGAGAACAAACGCATTACGACTCGGCAGTTGAAGCTACATCTGTCAATCAGCAAAGGAAGTGTGGATGGAACTATCCGCACTCCAGGATATTCAAAAGTGTGTGCAAGATGAGCCCCGTGGTGTCTAACGGTAGATCACAAATCGCACAGAAAATGCATTTGTTTTGATTTATTGCAACATTTTGAAGGTGAGGGTGAGGCCTTCTTGTCCCGGATTGTGACAGGTGATGAAACCTGGGTTCACCGTTTTGAGCCCGAAACAAAACGACAGTCAATGGAATCTCGCCATTTCCATCCTCACAGAAGAAAGAATTCAAAGCAAATGCTTCCGCCGGTAAGGTCATAATCACCGTGTACTCGGACTGCGATGGCGTGATTCTCATTGATGTGATGCCATGAGGCAGTATCATTCATTCAGAAGCATATGTCAACATAATAAAAAAAATCAAGACACGCTTCCGGCGACTTCGGCGCAACAGCGAAGCAGGAGATGTTTTGCTGCAACACGATGACGCTCGGCTGCCCACAAGTCTGAGTACTGCTGAACACATCGTAAAACACGGTTGGGCAGTGTTACCCATCCACACTACATCTCTGACCTAGCCCCCTCAGACTTCCACGTCTTTGGGTCATTAGGGGATGCCATTCATGGAAGACATTTTGAGGACGATGAGGATGTGATACACACAGTGAAGCACCTGGCTCCGTCACCAGAACCAGGACTGGTTCCGATAGGGTATACAAGCCCTTGTTTCGCGCTGGAGGAACGCCATAGAAGGGGATGGAGATTACGTGGAAAAATATGGCGTGTAGATAAAAGACCAGTCTTTCGTGTGTGTAATTCTCATTAGGTTCAATAAAGGACCCTCGTAGCATAAAAGTACACTACTGACCATTAAAATTGCTACACTACGAAGATGACGTGCCACAGACGCGAAATTTAACCGACAGGAAGAAGATGCTGTGATATGCAAATGATTAGGTTTTCAGAGCACTCACACAAGGTTGGCGCCGGTGGCGACACCTACAACGTGCTGACATGAGGAAAGTTTCCAACCGATTTCTCATACACAAACAGCAGTTGACCGGCGTGACCTGGTGAAACGTTGTTGTGATGCCTCGTGTAAGGAGGAGAAATGCGTACCATCACGTTTCCGACTTTGTTAAAGGTCGGATTGTAGCATATCGCGATTGCGGTTTATCGTATCGCGACATTGCTGCTCGCGTTGGTCGAGATCCAATTACTGTTAGCAGAATATGGAATTGGTGGGTTCAGGAGGGTAATACGGAACGCCGTGCTGGATCCTAACGGCCTCGTATCACTAGCAGTCGAGATGACAAGCATCTTATCCGCATGGCTGTACCGGATCGTGCAGCCACGTCTCGATCGCTGAGTCAACAGATGGGGACGTTTGCAAGACAACAACCATCTGCACGAACAGTCCGACGACGTTTGCAGCAGCATGGACTATCAGCTCGGAGATCGTGGCTGCGGTTCCCGTTGACGCTGCATCACAGACAGGAGCGCCTGCGATGGTGTACTCGACGACGAACCTGGGTGCACGAATGGCAAGACGTCATTTTTTCGGTTGAATCCAGCTGCTGTTTACAGCATCATGATGGTTGCATCCATGTTTGGTGACATCGCGGTGAACGCACATTGGAAGCGTGTATTCGTAATCGCCATACTGGCGTATCACCTGGCGTGATGGTATGGGGTGCCATTGGTTACACATCTCGGTCACCTCTTGATCGCATTGACGGCACTTTGAATAGTGGACGTTACATTTCAGATGTGTTACGACCCGTGGCTCTACCCTTCATTCGATCCCTGCAAAGCCCTATATTTCAGCAGGATAATGCACGACCGCATGTCACAGGTCCTGCACGGGCCTTTCTGGATACAGAACATGTTCGACTGCTGCCCTGGCCAGCACATTCTCCAGATCTCTCACCAATTGAAAACGTCTGGTCAATGGTGGCCGAGCAACTGGCTCGTCAGAATACGCCAGTCAATACTCTTGATGAACTGTGGTCCCGTGTTGAAGTTGCATGGGCAGCTGTACCTGTACACGCCATCCAAGCTCTGTTTGACTCAATGCCTAGGCGTATCAAGGCCGTTATTACGGCCAGAGGTGGTTGTTCTAGGTACTGATTTCCCAGGATCTATGCACCCAAATTGCGTGAAAATGTAATCACATGTCAGTTCTAGTATAATATATTTGTCCAATGAATACCCGTTTATCATGTGCATTTCTTCTTGGTGTAGCAATTTTAATGGCCAGTAGTATATATACTCACTGGTGTCTGCAACAGGAATGTCCTTTCGCCGAAAACCTCACAGCCATCTCTGGACGCTGATCCCATAGTAAAATCTTACGATGGAACGGCGCTGGCCATTCCCCACAGCCCACTCAAAAGCGCGATTCCGTAAGCCAGTCATACGGACTGGAAAAGGGCCGGCAGCCGACGACCTCATTGCTTTGAGGAGAGAAGAAAGATCCAGTACATTCTCGAAGCTTCTTTACGCCATCCCCCCAGTAGTAATTGGAAGACTTCGTTTTAAGAACGGCGGGAAGATGCGTTCCCGCATTTGTGGCTCGCTCCCGCCGGCCAGATTTTAAGAAAGCCGGTGAATTTCCGATTGCCTTCGGCGAGGGAGAGAAAGAAATGAAATGCCTCTAAGCTCGATGCAAAGGCGCAATGTTCAATTATAGCTGTCGTCTTTTACTGCTGCAAGGTACTGGTAGGATTAGCTTCGCGAAATATTTCTTTTTTGATTTCCTAAATTCCAAGAATGACTATACCAATAGATCCTACATCCTATGTTCGCTTGCCTCGAACCAGTACCAAACACAGAATTTCTGTGTAGTGGACAAAATTTATTTCAATATTAATAAATTAAACTGATAAAAGGGCGCCATCTCACAGATCATTTGATGATCTAATGAAATACCAGTCCCTATGTTGGATATACAATAATCACGATAATTTCGTTGAAACATCGTTACGGGGAGGTGCAAACTGACTGATTTTAAAAATCCTGATTAGGAAGCGGAATGGCAGTGTGAGATGTAGTAGAAACGAATTTAGCAATAATTAACATTTATTTCCTCATTCATGTAACACACACACAGATGTTAAGTTAAAACACAGTTACTTGGAAAGCTTGGGCGTGAATCTCGACACGTGGTACTTTATACAACGCGACAACTGAACTTACACGTGTGGAGGCAAGTCTGCTAAATTACTGGTTACAGTTTATCAGGGTCACACACCACGTTCACACTGATCGCTCACACAACGAAAGATAGAATTTAGAAGAAAGTTTCCCTACTCCACATGTAAGCTCACTGTGTCGGAGTGCGACTCACTTCAACGGTCATATTCAGAGAACAAAGCCCACTTCCGAAATTCCATACAACTCAGTAATTTTGTAAATAAATTTACCAAACGTGAGCACATCTACTAAGTGATGAAACTGAAGGTTTAGTTCGAACACGAGAGATGCTTGCGTCGAATTGGGGCCACATGGTTTCCAAAGAAACACACGTGGAGCAGCAGAGTATAGGTTACTAAGTCCGTGAGAAAGAAGCACAAATTAGACCGCAAATTAAATAAAATTTAACACAAGCATTCCACAAAGCACACGACACATTCATACATGATACAAGAAACTAACTAAAACTGTATATCACCTAGCGGCACCGCCAACTTGCAGGTGCACAAATGATCTCATCGAATAAACTGAATACTATTGAAATTAATACCGTTCCCTGACTGAATTAGTTGGTACGGCATGATTATCAATGACACATATCAGAGTGACTACCGGAAACTCAGACAAAGATAACGTTTACACTTTTCAACTTTGCAGTTAGTGATACTACTCAGAGCATTCTCACTCGCCGGCGGCCTAGGGAAAAGTAAAACTAACCTGAGCCCGTCGCCGGGGTCTACACAGCTGCCCGGAGGGGGCCAGAGAGCTGAAGCGATTTCTACCTGTACCAACCTCACAACGGATGCTGACCAGTGGCCACTAATGCCTCGCTCACCCAACGTAGCCGTATTCAAAGCTACACACAATGATTGGCTAAACTACTCCTAACATTCGAGGAAACCTCCTGGCAACTAATAAACCCCGATGCGCCAGCTGACAAACCACACATTCATACTAGCAGACGACAGTGGGGTCAGGAAAGATATGACATGAATGCATGATAATGGATTACACAGCCGGCCGCGGTGGTCTAGCGGTTCTAGGCGCTCAGTCCGGAACCGGGGGACTGCTACGGTCGCAGGTTCGAATCCTACCTCGGGCATGGATGTGTGTGATGTCCTTAGGTTAGTTAGGTTTAAGTAGTTCCAAGTTCTAGGGGACTGATGACCACAGATGTTAAGTCCCATAGTGCTCAGAGCCATTTGAACCATTTGATTACACAGATACATACAGAACATAGTTATGACTTTGAAATTGAAAAAGACATTCTCCTTTGGCGTTGAAATGCCACTGAACAATGCCGAAGGTTGCTTTCCAAGATCAATGGAACGGCTCACACGGAGAAGTCTCATCTACATCTACATCTACATGGATACTCTGCAAATTACATCTAAGTGCCTGGCAGAAGGTTCAGCGAACTACCTTCACAATTCTGTATTATTCCAATCTCGTATAGCGCGCGGAAAGAATGAACACCTATATCTTTCCGTACGAGCGCTGATTTCCCTTATTTTATCGTGGTGACCGTTCATCCCTATGTAAGTCGGTGTCAACAAAATATTTTCGCATTTGGAGGAGAAAGTTGGTGATTGGAATTTCGTGAGAAGATTCCGTCGTAACGAAGAGCGTCTTTCTTTTAATGATGTCCAGCCCAAATCCTGTATCATTTTGTGACACTCTCTCTCATATTTCGCGATAATACAAAACGTGCTGCCTTTCTTTGAACCTTTTCGATGCACACCGTCAGTCCTATCTGGTAAGGATTCCACACAGCGCAGCAGTATTCTAAAAGAGGACGGACAAGCGTAGTGTAGGCAGTCTCCGTAGTAGCCTGGGTCTGTTACATTTTCTAAGTGTCCTGCTAATAAAACGCAGTCTTTGGTTAGCCTTCCCCACAACATTTTCTATGTGTTCCGTTCAATTTAAGTAGTTCATAATTGTAATCCCAGGTATTTAACTAAATACTAATTTACGGCTTTTAAATTAGACTGATTTATTGTGTAACCGAAGTTTAACGAGTTCCTTTTAGCACTCATGTGGATGACCTCGCACTTTTCGTTATTTGGGGTCAACTGCCACTTTTCGCACCATTCAGATATTTTTTTCTAAATCGTTTTACAGTTTGTTTTGATCTTCTGATGACTTTAGTAGTCTATAAACGACAGCGTCATCTGCAAACAACCGTTTTCAAACAAGTGGCTACATAATGATTTGGGACATGAAAGCGAATGAGGTCGTTGATCTCAGCAAATAGATAAAGAAATTACTAGTGTTGAATAGAAAGTTCAAATGATTCAAATGGCTCTGAGCACTATGGGACTTAACATCTGAGGTCATCAGTCCCCTAGAATTTAGAACTACTTAAACCTAACTAACTTAAGGACATCACACACATCCATGCCCGAGGCAGGATTCGAACCTGCAACGTTAGCGGTCGCGCGGTTCCAGACTGTAGCGCCTAGAACCGCTCGGCCACAGAGGTCGGCGAAAAAAAGTAGTGCAACACTGCCGTAACATGAAGGATGTGTGTCTAATGGTATGCGCGCTGTATGTAGCTGATAGCAGAAGGTCAGTTGATGATGTGCTGTAAGCGGCGACGGCTGTGTTTGAGTCAGTTACAGTGTTTACTGTCAAAGTGTGGGAGTCTAGGTGATGCGCCCCAGCGGTATCTTTGGAAAACACGAAAAACGTGCGTAGGATCAAGACTGAAGTGACTCGTGATTTGAGTGCACAACAATGTTTTCAGGGACTGCGTGAGACGTATGGTAAAGCAGGATCGCCGTATGGTACGATGGCGGGATGGGTGCAAGTGTTTCACGATCGGTCCAGTGACTAGAAACGCCCTGGCCCTCCTGGCCCACAGAATGTGCGTCGTAGACCAGCTGGTACCAAAATAACGGTTCTTGTGGCTTACGATATCCATGGCTTAACTCTGCACCACGTTGTACCGAAGGGGAAGACGCTCGTTGCAACCTACTATTGCAATTTCTTGCGACATCACCTTCGTCCCGTATTGAGAAGATAGCGACGGCACACTCTGGCACTGCATCCCATCATGCTTCAGAGCAATGCCTGATTCCACACGGTGAATCCAGTACGGGAGCTCCTGCGTATGTGTATGTGGGATGGGAGATACTGGAACATCAGTCAACGTGGACTTAGAAAACATCGTACCTGTGAAACACAACTAGATCTTTATTCACAAGGGATTTCAGATCGATTCCATACTTCTGGATTTCCGGAAGGCTTTTGACACTTAACCACACAAGCGACTTGTAGTGAAATTGCGTGCTTATGGAATATCGTCTCAGTTATGTGACTAGATTTGTGATTTCCTGTCTGAGAGGTCACAGTTCGTAGTAACTGACGGAAAGTCATCGAGTAAAACATAAGTGATTTCTGGCGTTCCCCAAGGTAGTGTTGTAGGCCCTTTGCTGTTTCTTATCTATCTAAACGATTTGGGAGACAATCTGAGCAGCTGTCTTCGGTTGTTTTCAGATGACACTATCTTTTATCGACTAATAAAGTCATCAGACGATCAAAACAAACTGCAAAAAGATTTAGAAAAGATATCTGCATGGTGCGAAAAGTGAGGTCATCCACATGAGTGCTAAAAGGAATTCGTTAAATTTCTGTTACACAACAGATCAGTCTAATCTAAAAGCCTTAAATTCAACTAAATACCTAGGTATTACAATTAAGAACAAAATAAATTGGAAGGAACACGTAAAAAAATGTTGTGGGAAGGCTAACCAAAGACTGCGTTTTATTGGCAGGACACTTAGAAAATGTAACAGACCTATTAAGGAGACTGCCTACACTATGCTTCTCCTTCCTCTTTTAGAACACTGCTGCGCGGTGTTGGATCCTTACCAGGTAGGACTGACGGAGTACATCGAAAAAGTTCAAAGAAAGGCTGCACGTTTTGCATTACCGCGAAATATGCGAGAAAGTGCCACTGAAATGATACAGGATCGTTAAAAGAAAGGCGTTTTCCGTTGGGACGGAATCTTCTCACTAAATTGCAATCACCAACTTTCTCCTCCGAATGAAAAAATATTTTGTTGACACCGACCTACTTAGTGAGGAACGATCACCACTATAAGATAAGGGAAATCAGAGATCGTACGGGAAGATATAGGTGTTCATTCTTTCCGCGCGCTATACGAGATTGGAATAATAGAGAATTTTGAAGGTGGTTCGAGGAACCCTCTGCCAAGCACTTAAATGTGATTTGCAGAGCATCCATGTAGATGTAAATCACCGTATTCACCCGATATACGTCCATGCGATTACGACCTGTTCGCCAAAATGAACTCATGGCACGTGCTGCAACACAAAAGAAGGCGTCATCCGTGGCACAGGACGGTCTTAACGAGACATCGACAGAAATGGACGAACTGACGTTGTACGACGCCTTCCATGTGTGTGGTTCAAATGGTTCAAATGGCTCTGAGCACTATGGGACTTAACATCTGAGGTCATCAGTCCCCTAGAACTTAGAACTACTTAAAACCTAACTAACCTAAGCACATCACACACATCCATGCCCGAGGCAGGATTCGAACGTGCGATCGTAGCGGTCACGCGGTTCCAGACTGAAGCGCCTAGAACCGCTCGGCACACCGGCCGGGCCATGAGTGTGGGGGAAAGCGATCGAGATGCGGGGCGGTTGAATTGAGCGCATGTGATACAGTGAACGTCTGTCATTACAGTTCGTTTTGAAATTATAATAGTGTTGCCACTACTTTTTATCCAACCCATGTAAGAAAATAATTTTGTCCATTAGAAAGCCTCCCCAGGTATCGACGTGTGTAAGAACAATGTGTATTTTATGACGATTAAATAAAAACCCGAATCAGCTTAAAAGAAATGAAATTATGAATAATGCACGAAAGTAACATTCACCTTTCAACTGTACCAAATTGTTGACTACTAACCATCATGCAGGCAACGGCCTTGCCGCAGTGGATACACCGGTTCCCGTCAGACCGCCGAAGTTCAGCGCTGTTAGGTGCGGCCGGCACTTGGATGGGTGACCATCCGCGCCACCCTGCGCTGTTGCCATTTTTTGTGGTGCACTCAGTCTCGTGATGCCAATTGAGGAGCTACTCGACCGAATATTAGCGGCTCTGGTCACAGAAAACCATCATAACGACCGGGGAGCGGTGTGCTGACCACACGACCCATCCTATTCGCATCCTCACCTGAGGAGGACACGGCGGTCGGATGGTGCCGATGGACCACTTGTAGCCTGACGACGGAGTGCTTAACCAAGATGTGACCATACGGGATATCTTCGCAAACATGTGAGTGGCTGGAACAGTAAATCACTAAATGTCTAACCCGGTTTATGGTTCGTGGAGCACAGTCTCAGTTGAAGGTTACCCATCCAACGGCTTCCAAGGGCAAGGAAAAATTTATTTTCAGTATTTCATATAATTATCAAATAATGCGGACATAATTTATTCATTAAGAGATGTAGTCTAATGCTAAAGGTTTAACGCAGTTACGCAAGTACTGCCGTGAATATCTCTTGAGGCAGTGTAAGTAATGGGAAGCAAATTACCCAGACCGAATGAGAGCACTTAGCAACTTCCATCCAACTTTAAACATAATTTCGAACCATTACGAACCTTCTACTTGCTGATACCCCTCACAGAATACGCATAATGAAAAGAAAAAGTTT
This sequence comes from Schistocerca serialis cubense, assembly GCF_023864345.2. NCBI lineage: Eukaryota > Metazoa > Arthropoda > Insecta > Orthoptera > Acrididae > Schistocerca > Schistocerca serialis. Next base: position 137,478,093 of record NC_064640.1, on the reverse strand, counting down.
ACTGCACACTAAATTTTTTATTATCATACAGTGAAACTTCAACATCAGGCACGACATTTTAATTTATTACTTCTTTACTACTAACTCTATTCGCAACACGTTTTGCAGATAGTAGCCACATGCACCACTGAATGTGCCAGCAAAACTGTATTATAGTCGTTCGATGCATAGTTCAGAAGATATGACATTATTACCATTGATTCTGCTTAAAGCGGAGCTCAAATTACCTACGCTATAGGTTACTCATACAGTGTTTGATAATGAGAATATCTGGCGACTTCCAACAAACTTTGAACATAATTTCAGACTTTTTCCAAACTTTTTCTCGCTTAACGTGAAATATTTAACACAGTAACATATTTTTAACGTAATCAGACGTTTGAAGTAGTTTAATACATGGGAGTTAGAGTGTTTAAATCATTGATGGTTTACCGGTATTCGACTAAATGAAACTCAGCACGCTATACTGGACTACGAATGTTCCACAGAAAGCGTGTGCCAAGGAAGCGTAATAGGACCTCCAACGTTTTCAAACCATATAAACGATTTATCAGACAGGATCATAAGACATGATTCATAAGAATAAACCTAATGTAAACAAGCACAAACGCAATGATCGGTGAGCAGCAGTAGCTCCCGTATACTGGTGTTTTTCCGCTCTTGGAAATGGGTTTAACTTAGGTATTAAAATCCAATTACTATATCACTGTAAATGAACCTTTAATAACGGGTTGGGTTGTTTGGGTAAGGAGACCAGACAGTGAGGTCATCGGTCTCATCGGAATAGGGAAAGACGGGGAAGGAAGTCGGCCGTGCCCTTTGAAAGGAACCATCCCGGTATTTGCCTGGAGCGATTTAGGGAAATCACGGGAAACCTAAATCAGGATGGCCGGACGCGGGATTGAACCGTCGTCCTCCCGAATGCGAGTCCAGTGTCTAACCACTGCGCCACCTCGCTCGGTGTGAACCTTTAAGACGCTCTTAAACGTACTTTAGCTACGTCATTTTTATTTCAAAAATAGTGTACTGTCACAGTCTCTGTAAACACTATTAACACTCCGTTGCTGACACAGTATCGCACTCATCCACTAGGTAGTGTTTTTGTTCAACGTCTCAACGCCTGCGGTGTTGTTTACCACTTCTCGTCTATCCCCCTGACTCGGGCATTCACAACAGACAATAGATGTTTACTTCCGCAAGAGTAACACCGCAGCTAAGAGGAGCGTCGGATCGCACAGACACCACGCCAGCATCCCCGTAAGTATTGATTCACTGAATTTTCCTCAATGTAATGTCTCTTTGTGTTTTACATTCAAGCATTCTGTATGTGAAGTGGAAATTGTTATTGTGCACTTATATAATAGAAACTGTTACTGGAACTCTTCGATCCAGCGCCAGAATTTACGTTCTAGTCTTCCTCGTTCCTTTACAATGGTCTCAACTATTCTTTTTATTTTTATTTTGTTTTGCAACTATAGAATGTTAACATTGTTTACAGGTTTGTTGTTTGTCTGGACATGCGCTCAAATGAAATTCGGGATACACACAATCCAGAAGTTACAGATTAAAAAAAAAAAATTGTTTGATAACTGCGATGACGAGGGCAAACATGCTTCACACAGGGCTCCTATTCTCGATCTGGGAGGCGAAGAGATCGATACTGATGCCTCAGAAAGCATAGAGTAAAGAGACGATCAGAGACCGAACAGAGTAACACAGACATAAGTTCAGGTGAGGAAGATGGCGATGTGTGTCGTTGTTATAGGAAGGGAGTAAAGAAAACAATCAAATCACTCAATTGGAAAAAGACACCATGCACAAACCTAAGGAAAACCCAAACGGCCGCGCGGCGTAAGCCGAGCGGTCTAAGGCGCTGCAGTCATGGACTGTGCGGATGGTCCCGGCGGAGGTTCGAGTCCTCCCTCGGGCTTGGGTGTGTGTGTTTGTCCTTAGGGTAATTTAGGTTAAGTAGTGTGTAAGCTTAGGGACTGATGACCTTAGCAGTTAAGTCCCATAAGATTTCACACACACACAACCCAAAAACACAACATTCTCCGCATAATGCTTACTGGTGTCACCGGGAAAGCAAAAAATATTGAAGGAATTTCAGAAACATGGGAATGCTGATTTGACCAGGAAATGTTGGAAATGATTGTAAAGTACATGAACCAGTACATTGAAATTATCCGAAGCAATTACCAGGGAGAACGAAACGCTCACCCAACGAACATAGTCGAGATAAAAGCCTTCACATAACTTCTACACGTAGCTGGAATGCACAAGATGGGAAGGAAAAGCCTTCAAGATTTGTGGGATTCCGAAGGGTCCGAAATCGAGATATTTCGTTTGACCACGAGTGAGTACAGGTTTCGTTTTCTGTTACAAACTCTGCGATCTGATGATAGAAAATCACCTAGCAAACGCAGAGTAGTGGACTGCCTGGCGCCAATTCGAGATTTATTTCAAAAGTTTGTGAAGAATTGCTAATCTTGTTACGTTGTAGGCTAAAACGTCACCATTGACGAGGAACTCGAGGCCTTCAGAGGACGTTTCTCTTTTATACAATATATACCGTCGAAGCCGGAAAGATATGGAATAAAAATATTTGCTACAGTTGATTCCAAACTGTTTTACAATTGCAACGTGGAGACCTATGCTGGCAGACAGCCCAATGGCCCTTTTCAGCTTAGTAATAAAATCAGTAACGTGGCTGCACGTTTGGTGGCTCCTCTCACTAATTCAGTACTCAATGTCTGTGCTGACAACTGGTTCAGCGATTCGAATCTGCTCCGTGATTTGTCAGATAAGCACCGGCTGTCATATGTTGGAACCCTGAAAAAAAACAAAAAAATAAAAATAAATAGCAGATCCCGAAATGAAGGGCGTGAAAACCAGGGCTGCAAATTCTATCATATTTGCTTACAGAAAAGAAGGTACGATCGTTTCTTACGTCCGACAAAACAAAAATAAAAAAAAATGTTTTATTGACCTCAAGTACGCATTATGACACTGAAATTGACGAAAACATAGGAGATAAAAGAAAACCTATTATGATAACTTATTTTAACACACACAGAATTGGAGTTAATATGGTTGACAAATTGTGCTCTGCCTACAACGTTCAGAGGGGTACACGACGATGGCCCATGGTCGTATTTTATTCGATACTGAATGTTGCTGGTATAAATTGCCAGATTATTATTTGGAAAATGACAACGAAAGTCTCCGCCGGCGGCTGTTTCTTCGTCAGCTCGGATGGGAACTATTGGAAGATCAGTTGGTACGACGAAGCCTGCTTTCCAATCTACCTCGGACACTGACTACGCGCATTATTGAAATTCTGCCCCAAAATCGCCGACCTTTAGGTCTTGCCGGTGAAAGAGCCGACAATCCCGACACCAATCAAGGAAGAAAGAAGCGTTGCAGACCCTGCCTCACAACTAGTACAAGACGACTGACGAAATACTCGTGTAAATCCTGCGGACAATATATAGGTTAGGTTAGGTTCTCCAACACTGATTTTGTTTGCTGTGAAGGATATGAATTGGGTGCTCCTCCAGAAGAAACTTGAAACCGTCTCTTATTTTTTATATTTTTGGTTATAAGTTGCTTTTCAGGACTTTGTATGTCGTACATGTACAACATTTCCTAAACAATATATTTTCCCAAGCGTAGTTCCTCATTTCTATGTTGTATGTTTATGAAACAATTCTCTAATAAAATTATTAAAAATAGATATAGTACCTTACACGATCCTGGAGCTCATCCATACGTGATATTTTTAAGATACTTTTGATTTGAGTGAATGGATCTCATAAATCAGGCCCCAGCATCTGTGTGAGTTTAGGGGCGCCAGCATCGGAGTGTTAACACTTGTGCTCTGACTGTCTCGGTGTTCATATGTACTGTGAAAGTGACAGACACTGCCGGCCGTTGTGGCCGAGCGGTTCTAGGCGCTACAGTCTGGAACCATGCGACCGCCACGGTCGCAGTTTCGAATCCTGCCTCGGGCATGGATGTGTGTGATGTCCTTAGGTTAGTTAGGTTTAAGTATTTCTAAGTTCTATGGGGCTGATGACCTCAGAAGTTAAGTCCCATAGTGCTCAGAGCCATTTTGAGCCAATGACAGACACTGCTCCCTGCTTCGTAGTGAAACACGCTCGCAGAACACTATTAATGGCGAGAAACAAGTTGTTCTTAACGTTCTTCACAAGATTACAGAGAAAAGTCAGCTTTGACGTTCTTTCGAAAAACCCTATGTACTAAAAATAACGGCGGACGGTCGAAGTCAGCTTTGACGTTCTTTTGAAAAACCCTATGTACTAAAAATAACTGTGGACGGTCAAAAGCAAACGTAGTGTAGATGGTTGCATCGCTGAATGACGTGTATGCTGGTGGGCGGCGGTTTTCTTTTCTTTTCTTTTCTTTTTTTTTTTGGCTCGGTTTGAAAATTGAGATCATTTAAATATGAAATTCATCAAATATATGTTTATTAACTTATACTTAACCATCATTTTTCAAGAAAAATGCACGTCCTAATTATCGATATTTTATAAAATATTGTTAAAGTTAAGAAAACATCACACAATTAAATTTTTGGAGAGAAATAAAAAATCAAATACTCTTTATTTCAATATACCCATTGTTTTGTAGGACAGATGTCGTCTCACACGAACCAAAGTGATTAGCGTCGTAGAAACATGAAAAACAATTTTCACAGCGTCAAGTACACTGTAAAAATGCTGCATTTTTACAGTTGCCGCCATAACAGTGCAATCTGAACCCAACAGAACTGATCTGGGTCCAAGTTAAGGGATTTGTCGCGAGAAATAACAAGATATTCAAGCTGCCAAACGTACTGGAACAAATGCACGAAGCTTTGTGGCACATCACACTCGAACGATGGCGAAATGCAGAACAGCACGTCATAAAAGAGGAGGAGGAAATGTGGATTTTTTTGTGCTGTTGCTCATCGTCTCGTTATCAACGTAGGAATACTGAAATGTACTCCTCGGAATCCGATATGAAAGGAGTTCAGAAATTACCAGACAACTGACAGTAATACCTTCAGAGGCTTCAATATTTAACTACATGGGGAATGAACAGAGCGCTTTTACGCCACACCTAGCTCATGCAGAAAAAATTGTCTTTGTTAAGGTTAGGAATTTTCATCACTCTTTTTCTTAAGCCGGCCGGAGTGGCCGAGCGGTTCTAGGCGCTACAGTCTGGAACCGCACGGCCGCTACAGTCGCAGGGCATGGATGTGTGTGATGTCCTTAGGTTAGTTAGGTTTAAGTAGTTCTAAGTTGTAGGGGAATGATGACCTCAGAAGTTAAGTCCCATAGTGCTCAGAGCCATTTGAACCATTTTTTTCTTAATTACAATACAATGTTAGCTAAGATCGAGAGCATATTATGTTTTCCGTCTGCTCACCTAAGGAGCGCCGCGCGGGGTAGCCGCGCCGTCTGAGGCGTCTTGACACGGTGCGGGCGGCTTCCCCTCCTCCCGTCCCCACCCCCTACGTCGGAGGTTCGAGTCCTCTCTCGGGGCATGAGTGTTTGTGTTGTCCTTAGCGTAAGTTAGTTTAAGTTAGATTAAGTAGTGTGTAAGCCTATGTACCGATGACCTCAGCAGTTTGGTCCCATAGGAACTTACCACAAATTGCCAAATTTTCCTAAGGAGCGTATTCCCTGAGTTTTGCCATATGTTATTTCCTTTTGTTTAAAAATTAAATGATATTCGAAGCTATATTGTTCTCTGCTGGTCTTTACTGCAACAGGGATCACTTGCATGGATAGTGCTGTCCAAGTTAAATGCGCCGGTACAGCTGTTGCTACGTACGTGTAACGCACAGCGTAAAATGTATCCTCATTATCGTACTTGACTGTACTCTAGACAGTTTGGCTTCCTCTCCACGTGAAACAAAATCCAATGAGGTTCCAGCAAACGCGGAAGATACATAGTGTAGAGTTTACATGAGGTCTTTTCTTATGATGAACAGAGTATCTGATTACAAGATTAGCGGTCAACACCTTGAGCTCGGCACGTCGTGTAAGTAGTTACGGATAATAAAAGCGATATGGAATGGGACAATCACGCAAGATCAGCATTAGGGAAGGCGAGTGGTAGACTTGGGTCAGCTGGAAGGGTTCTGGGAACTTGCGGTATGTCTATAAAGGGACTGGATTAATAGACGCTAGTGCGACCAATTCTAGAATATTGTTTCTGCGTGTGCAGACTGTTCAAGTAGGCATGACAACAGATATCGAACGAATTCAGAGACGCGTCACTAGGAGCGTATAGCTCATACGAAAGTGTAACAGAAATTCTCGGGAAACTTAAATTTGAATGCTTGGAGGAGAGACGACCGAGTTCACTTAAAAACTGCTGTGTAAATTTAGAGACTCTGTATTTGACTATGACTGTGCGCCCCTTATGCTGCAATCCGCGTATTCCTAGTGTAGGGTTCTTGAGAAAAAGAGTCTAGGGCGAGTAAAGAGGTGTTTAGTGACTCGTTTTTCTCTTGGTCAGTAGGCGAATCGAACAGAAAAGAAAACTGATAATATTGGTAAGATGTACGCTGCGCCATGCACTCTACAGTAGCTCGCAGAGTATTAATGTGGATGTAGATGTACGGTGCAGGTTTCAGCCACTATTTCGTGACCTGGCCTGTGCGATGCACAGCTTAGTCGGACTGTTTATATGAATGTGTGGTGTCTGTTCTTTCGTACATGTCGAAAAGAATACTAAACGTATTCATACACTACTGGCCATTGAAATTGCTACACCACGTAGATGAAGTGCTACAGACGCGAAATTTAACCGACAGGAAGAAGATGCTGTGATATGCAAATGATTAGCTTTTCAGAGCATTTACACAACGTTGGCGCCGGTGGCGACACCTGTAACGTGCTGACATGACGAAAGTTTCCAACCGATTTCTCATACACAAACAGCAGTTGACTGGCGTTTCCTGGCGAAACTTTGAGGTGATGCCTCGTGTAAGGAGGAGAAATGCGTACCATCACGTTTCCGACTTTGATAAAGGTCGGATTGTACCAATCGCAATTGCGGTTTATCGTATCGCGACATTGCTGGTCGCGTTGGTCGAGATCCAATGACTTAGCAGAATATGGAATCGGTGGGTTCAGGAGTGTAATACGGACGCCGTGCTGGATCCCAACGGCCTCGTGTCGCTAGCAGTCGAGATGGCAGGCATCTTATCCGCATGGCTGTAACGGATCGTGCAGCCACGTCTCGATCCCTGAGTCAAGAGATGGGAACGTTTGCAAGACAGCACGAACAGTTCGACGACGTTTGCAACAGCATGGACTATCAGCTCGGAGACCATGGCTGCGGTTACCCGTGACGCTGCGTCACAGACAGGAGCGCCTACGATGGTGTACTCAACGACGAACCTGGGTACACGAATGGCAAAACGTCATTTTTTCGGATGAGTCCAGGTTCTCTTTACAGCATCATGATGGTCGCATCGGTGTTTGGCGACATCGCGGTGAACGCACATTGGAAGTGTGTATTTGTCATCGCCATACTGGTGTATCATCCGGCGTGTGGTATGGGGTGCCATTGGTTACACGTCTCGGTCACCTCTTGTTCGCACTGACGGCATTTTGAATAGTGGACGTTACATTTCAGATGTGTTACGACCCGTGGCTCTACCCTTCATTCGATCCCTGCAAAACCCTACATTTCAGCAGGATTATGCGCGACCGTATGTTACACGTCCTGTACGGGCCTTTCTGGATACAGAAAATGTTCGGCTGCTGCCCTGGCTAGCACATTCTCCAGATCTCACACGACATGAAAACGTCTGGTCAATGGTGGCCGAACAACTGGCTCGTCACAATACGCCAGTCACTACTCTTGATGAACTGTGGTATCGTGTTGAAGCTGCATGGGCAGCTGTACCTGTACACGCCATCCAAGCTCTGTTTGACTCAATGCCCAGGCGTATCAAGGCCGTCATTACGGCCAGAGGTGGTTGTTCTGGGTACTGATTTCTCAGGATCTATGCACTCAAATTACGCGAAAATGTAATGACATGTCAGTTCTAGTCTAATATATTTGTCCAATGAATACCCGTTTATTATCTGCATTTCTTCTTGGTGTAGCAATTTTAATGGCCAGTCGTGTACGAATGTGTGGTGTGTGTTCTTTCGTACATGTCGAAAAGAATACGACATGTATTCATATAATTTGAATGGCGTAGCTCGGGACTGGATCCATTTTCTTCAGTGCGACTGCAGAATTACGTCCAACCATGGCGCAGTGGTTACCGCACCTGCCTAGTAAACAGGAGATCCCGCGATCGAATCCCGGACCGGTACACATTTTCACCCGTGGCCGCTGATTCCGCGTATTGTCTCGATGCAGCTGAAAGCACTGATCCCCCTCCATTTCCTTTCCTTCCTTCCCCTCTCCACCTTCGATTTACATATAGTCTGACTGTGGAACTGTCATGTGCTGGGCGAGGTCTACCAGGCTGTCGCGCCGTCGCTTTCCGATCGCAGTGGCTCAGTTACTTGGCGCGAACTCCTGTCGGCTCAGCTGAACTAGTAGTCATTATTTGAGCAAAGCTGAAACTTTTTACTACAGTTCATTTCGTGTTGCTAATAAACGAAGTGATCGTCAGCTTCCCTAGCCAAGGCAGCCTCCCGCACACGCGTAATAATAGTTATAAAAAACAATATGAATAAAGCTGAGACTTTGTTAATACGTTTATTATGTTGTCAACAAACTGAAAAAAGTACTCAGCTGACTTTGTTGTGGGGTACTATACGTCAGTTTCACGTGTAAACATGCGAAAAATATGCACTGAATATAATGATATCAAGAAAGCTGAAAACTGTCTAAGTGATAGTTAACTATAATAGTTTAATGAAAAAAAAAACAGTTCACTGCGTTTTTCAAGCTGCAAAAATGCTGAGCTAACGGCTGAAAGAAACGGTGCACCTCTCAGCTCTGCCACCTTGCAAACACGAACTGCAGCAAAATTTCATTCGAATGACGTACTACATCGCTAATATTTGGACCCATTCACATCTTGCTGTTCCAACTGAATTGCACCCGGCTGATTACCGCTGGAAAGAAGAAGACAACGATTTTTTGTTTAAATGGTTCGACAGTGAACAGCTACCCTCTTCCCTTGGGGATATAACCATCGAGGAAGAGCAACAAAGTACAGCAGCTTAGAATTCTTCTCTCTACTAATATTTCCGTATTTATAGGCCGGCCGGTGTGGCCGAGTGGTATCAGATAGCATATTTATGCACGGTCTGCCTGAGTCGTCAACGAGTGTGGAGGAGTCGCAGTGTTTGGAGACTGAATGCAGCACACCTCAGGGAAACTGAGTGCAGACGCTTAATCGAAGACACTTGGCACATATGTGAACGACGCCTCCCGACATATCCGACGACGTTGCAGTGGTGGCTGGAATGCGTTAAGCCTGCATTGCGCCGAGCGTTAATTGCATACGGAAGAGAGCAGATGATCGGGAGGCGCCACACGACGGAATTTTATTTCACGATGCTCCGCGAACTTTCCGTACAAGCGCCTTCACAGGATCGTAGTGCTGCTATAAAACGAGCGCAGGCCCAAATAATTTCCATAACGCGCCGCCGTCTGTAGGGTGTCGCAGTCCGCGCAAGGGCCTTTGAACGAGTCCGTGGAGAATCACCGTCGATGTATCACGTTATCAGAGAAAAATAACGTAGCCGCAGAACCTTAATACAGACGGTCGCACTGCTGCATGGTCGCCGTGTGACAACGCAAAAAGACATTGCCAACGCCTTTGTGGGACACTACAGTCATATCTATGAAGAAGCGGAACACGATCAGGCAGCCTTTCATGAGGTCCGACGAACGCTCTACGCGTGTCTCGACGAGACGGCCAACCTGGAAGTTAACAGGGGAAGTCACAGTTGACGACGTAATGGAAGCGCTTGATAAGGGAGCGTCCCACAAATCGCCGGGACCCGACGGGTTTCCGTTAGAGTTTTATCGTACATTTAAAGATCTCATGACTCCACGATGGACTGCCATGTACTGCGAATTGATGTCTCCCTATGTGCCTCTTCCATCTTCCTTCGTGGAAGGAATGATCATCACTATCCACAACCATCCGGCGGCACAGGGATACAGGCATACCGGCCACTGACCCTTCTTAATTGCGACTACAAGATCTATACCAGGATGCTTGCAGCACGTTTTAAACGCGTAATACGCCAAGTGATATCACTCGACCAAACCCAGCTAGGAGGGGATAGCAATACACAAACGGCACTCAGCGACTACCGCGATGTTATCGCACTGGCAGCAATATGTCGTCTCCGGGCTGCACTGGTATCGATAGACTTTGATCGCGCCTTTGGCAGGGTGCGCCATGCTTGTCTCACGGAAGTGATGACGCAAATGAAGTTTCCGGAAAGTTTTATCACCGTCGTTACGAGTCTACTCCACGGAGCCTCATCCAGAGTGCTCATCAATGGACGGTTGGTGTGGCCCATCACCATCTCACAATCGGTCAGACAAGGGTGCCCGCTGTCGACGATATTGTATGCCATCGCTGTCGAGCCGCTGCTCGGCGGGCTCCGGAATCGACTCCAAGGAATGACGATAAGGCACAACAAGTTTATATGCAGAACATACGCAGATGACCTAGTGTTTTTAGCACGGTTGGACGACGAGGCAAGAGCGGCCCTGCATTGGATTAATTTGTATTGTATGGCTACGGGAAGTCGTATGAACATGACAAAGTCGGGAGCGATGAACATCGGTAGAGGACTCCCGGCAGGAAGTGCAGCACCATTACAGCCGATCAACAAGATGAAATGCTTAGGAATTATCTTCACTACAGACGTTCGACGCACGGCGGCACTGAGCTACAGACACCTTCTGCAAACAATTCGTGCGAGTGTCCGAAGTCACAGATTAAGGGCTCTGAATATGATAAAACGGGTGACCTTTGCCAAGACTTATCTAGCTTCTCGCATCTCCCACCTCGCACTAGTTCTTCCTATGCCGGTGGTGTTGGCGCACCGAATCCTGGCGGCATTAGGATATTTTGTGCGCACAGGTCTGCTTTTTAAGGTAGGATACGAAACCCTCACCCTTCCTCGTAGTCGTGGAGGTCTTGGACTAGTCCACGTACGCGACCGAACAGTAGCAACTTACGTAAGCACTATGATAAAGATGTGGACACGACACCGGACAAGTCTGACGGGCACCTCGATGGTCGAACTGGCTCTATCTTCTCGTTCGGCACCGGTAGCGGTGGCTCACATCTCACCATCGCTTGCCCATATGCGAACCTTTTTTGTGGAACACAGTTATGTGTATGGAGCTACCGACTACCAGGACAGCAACGGCACGTGATATATATCGCATTTTAACTCGACGACGGCCGAATAATGCCGTAGAGCGCCGACAACCAACAGTTACGTGGTCAGTGGTATGGCATACAGTGCACCATCCACACCCTGATACGGGAACGCGCGCTGTGGTATCAGGTGGTAAATGGGAAATACGTGACTCGTTCCACGTTGCATACAATTCATATGGCGGGCGAGCCACTGTGTCCGCAGTGCAATGTAGTAGACACAGAGGGACATCGCCTGATATGCCGGCCTTCGGCGGACATGTAGTGTTCGGTCCAAAAAATGATCGCCTTCCTCCTTCGGGTCGTGCCGCAAGCAATAGAACCACGGATACTACTTCTCCCAGATATGACCTATTATCCCCGAACAAAGACAAATGCAGTGACTTGCATTCGAGGTTTGATTGTGCCTTATCTTTTCCGAGACGGCAGTAAGAATGCACTCGACTTTTGGTCCTTACTACAAGAACATCACTCACAGCTGATTAGACATCCGAGATATCGAACATATTACGCTAATATTTTAGGAAGTGCCTTGTTTGATCCCCCACCGGTGGCGAGTATCCACCACCACACGTGAAGACGTACCCGGCACCAACGCGAGGTACAACGGGATTAGCGAGGAACGCCCCCAAGAAGAGGAACGTGGTCCGTTATTGTTTTGTACGGACAGAAGCAGGATTTTTTAAACCATTATGTCTACTTATTTACGTTTCCCAGAAATATTTTATTTGATAAAGGTCATCCTCATATACGTAAAAAAAACTGATAGTGGCAGTTTATGTTTGTTATTGTTACAAAAATAGGTAAAAAAAGTTGTTCTAGGCACTTCACTCTGGAACCGCGCGACCGCTACGGTCGCAGGTCCGAATACTGCCTCGGGCATGGATGTGTGTGATGCCCTTAGGTTAGTTAGGTTTAAGTAGTTCTAAGTTATAATGTACTGATGACCTCAGCTGTTACGTCCCATAGTGCTCAGTACCATTTGAACCATATGAACCTTATTTACATGCAATTTTTTGATTATTGTGTTTAATTATTACAAAATTAAGAACTTTACAAAATATTACATTATAACATATATGCCCTTTATACATAGCATTCTACCTTACTGAGAAGTTATCTTCACGCATTGCTGTGCATTAAAAGTATAAAAACGTTTTATGCAAGTATTTTGTGTAATAATATATTATTATTTCTTTTCAGATGATGATGAGCAGATGATCGACGTAGATTGCAGTGATTATGATAGTAACCAGAAGTTTGCGGGCGATGATGGGGAATATTAAACTGTATCTTTCATTCCTCATATGTATTTGTAAATAAATTGTTTTTTACTAATGCATTAAGTCTAATTACATATTTTAATATAATAAATAATATAATTTAGCCCGATAGTTAAACTGCTAATGCAATGACATGGATGTGTAACGTGTCTGCGAGCATACACTCACTTGTCTTATTAGTCAAAATTAATAGATATCGGAAACCAAGGAAGCTGAAATACTTGATAGATACTGGAAACTAAGAAAGCTGAAAAAATTAATAGATACTGGAAACCAAGAAAGCTGAAACTTCGTGAAATAATAGTTATCGACAACTGTTACACGAAACAGATTGCTCGCAGTTTTTCGCAGCGGAAAAGAGCTCAGCTGATGCAGTCAAAAACAACACGCGCGCGCATAGCGGAGGGCCGTATCTTTCAATCGGCAGCTGAGCAATTTTCCACCGCCAAAAACTCAGCGAACAATTTTTTTATTAAATTGATTAAGTTAAACATCACTTAGTCAAATTTCGGGATTCTTAGTATCATTGTGCTCAGTGAATGTTTTCGCATGTTTACGCGTGAAGCTGACGCATAAAACCCAAAACAAAGTCAGCTGACTACTTTTTTCCGTTTGTGTGCAACATGATAATCATATCAACAAAGTCTCAACTTCCCTCTAGGGAAGGAGCACGTTAGACGGCGCGGCTAGCCGGCCACATAGTAAGTCATATGTGTACCAAGTTTGGTTGTAATCAATCCAGGGGTTTAGGAGGAGCTTTTCACCTACGGCTTTGCCCGCGTACGCACTTGTCAGATATATTTAACTTATTTCATTCATCTTTGTACTCATATTTCACCCCTATCTCTAGAGAATTTCGTCCTGCAGTTTCCTTTTCACGCACATAATGTTTATAATGCTGTATCTTCTGAACTACGGCTTTTACAACGATATAATTGTGCAGGCACATTCAGTGGTATATGTGATTGCTGCCTGCAAAATTTGTCGCGAATGCATTTAGCAGTAAAGAAATAATAAATTAAAACTTCTTGCATGATGCGGCTGTTTTACTGCATAAACATAGAAAATATAGCAATCCAAAAACTTTTTTTCTTTCATAATTTTCTGGGGGTTGTCTGTTCGTAAAGACCTGAAACTATGCTTAAAGTTTATTGCAAAAGTGCTCTCATTCTCATATACTGGACGAATGAAGTCCGCGTAATCGCACGTTGTGGGCTACACTAGTTTTTCACCCCTACCCCGACACCTTTGATGCGAAGGTGGTTTTTATCCCATAGCTATTCCTTCGAGACAGTAAGTGATATGCGTACCACGTTTGTTTCGGGAAAACACAAAAAGGGCTTCAGTCTCAAAGGGTGCAGGCCGAACACAGGAAGAACGTAGATACAGGAACCATCGGTATGAATCTTGTAAATTGTAGCTGTGCTGGGAAAGTACCAGAGCTCCAAGCGCTAATAGAAAGCACTGATGCCCAAATCGTTATAGGCACTGAAATCTGGTTAAAGCCAGAGATAAGTTCAGCAGAAATTTTTGCGAAAAATCTAACATTGTTCCGGAAGAATAAGCTAAACACAGTTGGCGGTGGTGTGTTCGTTGCTGTTAGAAGTAGTTTATCTTGTCGCGTTATTGAAGTAGATAGTTCCTGTGAGCAGAGGTCATTCTTGGAAACAGGAATAAAATCATAATTGGACCCTTTTACCGACCTCCCAATTCAGATGATGTAATTGCTGAAAGGTTCAAAGAAAATTTGAGTTTTATTTCAAACACGTACCCGACTCATACAATTACAGTTGGTGGTGACTTTAATTTACCCTCGATATGTTGAGGAAAATACATGTTTAAATCCGGAGGTACGCATAATACATCATCCGAAATGACACAAACGGACGCAAAATCTCCAATATTGGCGACCTTTTACAGAAGCTCGAAGTTTAGCGAGGACTTCAATGCAAGGAGCTTATAGTAGTTTCCACAACGAAACTTTGTCTCGAAACCTGGCAGAAAATCCAGAGATTCTGATCGTATGTGAAGTATGCTAGCGGCAAAACACAATAAATGCCTTTTCTGCGCGATAGCAATAGAAATACTATAGACAACAGTGCTGCCAAAGCAGAGTTACTAAACACAGCCCTCCGAAATTCCTTCACCAAACAATACGAAGTAAATATTCCGTAATTCGAATCAAGAACAACTGCCAACATGAGTAACGTAGAAGTAGATATCCTAGGAGTAGTGAAGCAACTTATATCACTTAACAAAAGCAAGTCTTCCGGTCCAGACTGTATTCCAGTTAGGTTCCTTCCCGAGTATGCTGATACAGTAACTCCATACTTAACAATCATATACAACCCTCCGCTCGGCGAAAGATCCGTACCCAAAGACTGGAAAGTTGCACAGGTCACACCAATATTCAAGAAAGGTAGCAGGAGTAATCCACTAAATTACAGACTCATATTATTAACGTCGATGTGTGGCAGGATTGTGGAACATATATTGTGTTCAAACGTTACAAATTAACTCGAAGTGAACGGTCTATTTACAGACAGTTAACAGGGATTTAGAAAACATCGTTCTTGTGAAAAACACCTAGCTCTTTGCTCACACGAAGTGTTGAGCGCTATTGACAAGGGATTTCATATTGATTCCGTATTTCTAGATTTCCAGAAGGCTTTTGACACTGTAACATACAAGCGGCTCGAAGTGAAATTGCGTGCTTATGGAATATCCTCTCCGTTATATGACTGGATTCGTGATGTCCTGTCACAGAGGTCACAGTTCGTAGTAACTGACGGAAAGTCATCGAGTAAAATAGATGTGATTTTTGGCGTTCCCCAAGTTAATGTTATAGGCCCCTCACTGTTCCTTATCTATATAAATGATTTAGGAGACAATTAGAGCAGCCGTCCTATGTTGTTTGGAAATTGATACTGTCGTTTACTATGTAGTAAAGTTATTCGAAGATCAAAACGAAATGCAAAACGATTTAAAAAAGGTATCTGTATGGTGCAAAAATTGGCAATTGACCCTAAATAACGAAAAGTGTGAGGTCATCCACATGAGTGCTAAAAGGAATCCGTTAAACTTCGGTTACACGAAAAACCAGTCAAATCTAAAGGCCATAAATTCAACTAAATACCAAGGAATTACAATTACGAACAACTTAAATTGGAAGAAAAACATAGGAAATGTTGTGATGCAGGTAAACCAAAGACTGCGTTTTATTGCAGGAGACTTAGAAATGTAACAGATCTACAAAAGAGACTGCCTTCACTACACTTGTCTGTCCTCTTTTAGAACATTGCCGCGCGGTGTGGGATCCTTACCAAATAGGATTGACGGAGTACATCGAGAAAGTTCAAAGAAAGGCAGCACGTTTTGTATAGTCGCGAAATACGGGAGAGTGTGTCACTGAAATGGTACAGGATTTGAGGTGGACATCATTAATACAAAGGCGTTTTTCGTTGCAGCAGAACCTTCTCACGAAATGTCAATCATCAGTTTTCTCCTTCGAATGCGAAAGTATTTTGTTGACGCCGACCTACATGGGAAGAAATGATCATCATAACAAAATAAAGGAAATTAGAGCTCGCACGGAAAGATATAGGTGTTCGTTTTTTCCGCGCGCTATACGAGATTGGAATAATAGAAAATTATTATGAAGGTGGTTTGATGAACCCTCTGCCACTCACTTAAATGTGATTTGCACACTATCCATGCTGATGTAGATGTAGAAGTATGGCTAAAATCGGTCTAGTGGTTTAGGACGAAATGTGGAACATACATCCATCTGTACATACATACAAATGTACATGCATACTCGTGCACTGATAAGCATTCCGTCTTCAGGCCATAAGTGGCCCATTGGGACCATCCGACCGCCATGTCATCCTCAGATGAGAATGCAGATAGGAGGGACGTATGGTCAGCACACCGCACTCCCGGTCGTTATGATGGTTTTCTTTGACCGGAGCCGCTACTATTCGATCGAGTAGGTCCTCAGTTGGCATCACGAGGCTGAGTGCACCCCGAAAAATCGGAACAGCGCAAGGCGGCCGGGACGATCACCCATCCAAGTGCCGGCCACGCCCGACAGCGCTTAACTTGGTGATCTGACGGGAACCAGTGTATCCACTGCGGCAAGGCCGTTGCCGTGCACTGATAAGCTAAAACATTATGGCCACTGCCCACCTCGACGTTGGATGCTGCCCGGTGGTGTTATGGGTACGTGGCGCAGTAACAAAAGTACGTAAGCAGGGCAGACAAGGATGGGTGATCACCCTAGCGAAGATATGGGCTGCAAAATGGGAAATCCATTGAGATACGTGACTTTGACAAAGTGCAGATTATTATTACGCAGAGCTCGTGAACGAGTATTTCGAAAACGTCTAAGCTGGTCGAATGTTCACGTACCACTGTTGTGAGCATCTACGGAAAGAGGTATAAGGACAGTGAAACTACCACACAGCACCAAATGGTTGGACGCCCACGACTCCTCACTTTTTGTCTGCTCTGTAAGGTAGGATAGATTTTGATCTGTGGCATCTCTGGCGAAAGAACACAATGATGGTGCACGCACAACTGTTTCGGAGCGACATGTTCACACGTTGGCCCAATGACATCGTCAGTTACGATTGCAGTGGGCACGGGACCATCGGGATTCGACCGTCGATCAACGGAAACGTGTTGGCTCTTCGGGTGAATCACATTTTTGCTACACTAGGTCGATGGTCGTCTCCACAAACGCCGTCATAGAGGTGAACAGTGGCTCGAAACGTGCAGCGCGCCACGGACGCAGGCTGGTGAGAGAAGTATTATGTTATGGGAGAAATTCCCCTGCGATTGTATGGGACCTGTGGTAGTAATCGAAGACACGCTGGCAGTTTTGAACTACCTGCACCCCTTCATATTTTTTGTCTTCCCCGACGCCGATGTCGTCTTTCAGCAGTATATTATCCGTGTCTCGGCGCCAGAAAAATGGCTCTGAGCACTATGGGACTGCTGAGGTCATCAGTCCCCTAGAACTTAGAACTACTTAAACCTAACTAACCTAAGGACATCACAAACATCCATGCCCGAGGCAGGATTCGAATCTGCGACCGTAGCGGTCGCATGGTGCCAGACTTAGCGCCTAGAACCGCTCGGCCACCCCGGCCGGTCTCGGAGCCAGAACAGTGCTACAGGCCGGCCGCTGGTGGCCGAGCGGTTCTGGCGCTACAGTCTGGAACCGCGCGACCGCTACGGTCGCAGGTTCGAATCCTGCCTCGGGCATGGATGTGTGTGTTGTCCTTAGGTTAG
This sequence comes from Schistocerca serialis cubense, assembly GCF_023864345.2. Taxonomy (NCBI): domain Eukaryota; kingdom Metazoa; phylum Arthropoda; class Insecta; order Orthoptera; family Acrididae; genus Schistocerca; species Schistocerca serialis. The sequence goes on along the minus strand of NC_064640.1, from coordinate 137,460,117 downwards.
TTAGGTTTAAGTAGTTCTAAGTTCTAGGGGACTTATGACCTCAGCAGTTGAGTCCCATAGTGCTCAGAGCCATTTGAACCAGTGTTACTGTGGTTTGAGGAGCCTTATAGACAACTCATGTTGATGTCTCGGCGATCAAATTGAGCCTAATGTCAATCCTATGGAACCCATCTGAGTCGCTATCGGGCGTCATCGGCACATACGCAAGCCAGTGTTCCGTTATTTACGCGAATTATATGACCTCTGCGTAGACATCTAACGCCACATACCTCCACAAACCTACCAAGAAACTGTTGGATCGTTCATACGCAGAATCAGTGAGGTACGGTATTTCGTTCCAAAGCCGGACAAACAAGCCATTAAACAGTTGGTCATAATGTTTTGGCTCATCAGTGTACTTACATACATAGATATGTTCATCCAATTTTATAAAATGTATGGATTCCGAGACTACCACGATGAACACGCTTTATGGCTACAACAGCTGTCCGTAATCTCTACAGATGTGATCCACTAATAAGATACGCGAAATATCAAGCCGCCCTACTCTCTCTCTCTCTGCCACACTCTTGGCCTCTGTTGGCAATGTATCGTCACGCAGCGAGATGGATTAAGCTGAAATTACCACAACTTCTTTACTTGTAGATATAACGGTGTTCCAGAAGGAGTGGTCAATATTTATGGATATGACAGGAACGATCATTCGAAGCAAAAATGTCTAGAAAACATTGGTTCTAAAATCCGTGCCTTAAGAGCTATGAACACTTGTTCAATAGAAGAGGTGTGTTTCACAGTATCGAAGATACACAACTCTTAAGTTACCACTATAGAGCCCATTTTTACTGGATTATTTTTTTCTTGATTTGCTCCTTACTATCACCTCTCAAAATATGAAAGCAAATTGCTTGCAGCAGAAGAGATTTATTTCAGAGTATCGAAGGTGAAGAAGTGCTCATAGCTCTTAAGGTACGCATTTTAGAGCAAATGATTAATAGACTTTTTATTTCAAATGATCGTCCTGTCATATCCCTGAATATTGACCGTTCCTGGAACACTCTACACATTCTCGGACGCCACAGCACTGTTATTCGCATAGTAACAGTAAAAAATGTGTCTAACAAGATTTCGTCCCGTCAATATTTCCAGTGTATGATGGTCTGCAAAGAAAATCAGTTTGCGAACACTACAGTCACACAGTCACATGTGCGACAGGTACCTTCATTCAGTACTGTGTAACTGTGCTATTCAGCTAGTGCGGAAGGTAGAACTTTGCATCAGAGTACTCGAGATCGAGAGTTTGATTCCTGGTCGAAGTGTTATTTTCTTAATTTCCTAATTTTAGGTTTTGTGATACGGTATTTGGCTTCCTAATTGTTACACAGCAATTAAGCGTGCCTTGTACAAAACGCGTACAATTATTTAATACCAACACAGAAGTGAGAGTAAAATCGTTTTTATTATTCCATTTTTAAGGATTTATTTGGCCTTTAAACGTTTACTCTTCTCCCACGCACTACACCACTCCATTTTTTCCGATGCATTTAATTCTCTGTCCGCAACTTTTAAAACAATTCTCACTGGCCATACAAAGACCATTTTACTGTTTATTCAGATATATAGTCATTAATGTGGACTGAATTGGAAATATCCAAAATGTGTACCAAAAGCGATTTACCGTTTCTTCTTATGTTAGCAGTAGTATTTTTATAGTATACTACCACTGTGTATCTCGTGTTCCATTTTCGTCTTGTTTACTCTTTTTAGTATACTCTGACTGTGAAACTTGTTTATGTCTATCAGTCCTTCGTTAATCCTGTGTTATATCGTACCTATGTACGACTTCATATCTACCATGAATTATCAAAACCAATTTTAATATAACATTTCCTACATTTGGATGGCTAAATAGCTTGTTCCGAAAGCCAGTAAAAAAAAATACTCCATCGATGAATGTGGTAGAACTGGTAGCGCTCTTGCATGCTTCTCTTGTACCTGTGGATACCTGGGAAGTGTTCGCAGCAGTGTGATCCCGCGGCTCGCTAAACATTAGGAGACGCAGAATGATTGATTGAGCATCTGCTCTGATGAGTATGTCACTGACAGTGTTTTTAAAATGTTACAGCTGGCTGCTCCTACTGAATATAGTACGATATGTATGTTTAACATCTCCACAATGATAAGTTTTGTAGTTATTTCTGTCTTGTGACAGTTTATTTTCAACTTATTATTACTTTTCATGATTATTTCTGATCAGTAATTGTGAAGTTCAACGTTAAAATAATGTAGTTATTGGACATGCATCGATTAAGAAGCAGATTATGCTACAAATTCCTGGGTAGATAAAAAGCAGAAAAATAAAAATTACTCCTAGGACAGGAGCCGAACTCTAGAACTCTAGTACTCCAAAAGCAAAACTACTAACTGCACAACTTTTTTTAAAATTTATTATTTATTTATTTTTTGCTGCACTAACTGGACAACACACTTAAATTGTATCGAATTAAGTACTTGGCATATGTGTGATTACAGTGTTGCCAAATTGCCTTCCTCTGACAGCCTTTTTCTATCGAAAATTTGCACAGAACGAAATTTTGTTAGAGACATTGTTGTGCTGTTAGTATACGAGGAATGCCGCTCTGGTGTTAGATTGCTCGAATTTTGGTTCGCCCTATACAATAACCTGTCTTCAGGGATGTAGATATTCAAATAAAAACACTTTGCAATTTATTATCTCTACTATCTTCAGCATTTTAAATCGTCACAGCTTCAGTGCAGGGCATGTGTTCACAACTTTTTACTACGTTACATGTCATAACAGCTTTGCCTACATAACTAAAACAGAATCACATCTTACAACTAACGCTGAAAAGAAAATAAGATTAGTTATTGCGATTAGAATCAGATTCTATCCTCGCTACTCATTTATCAAGCTGCTCTACCAATCTGTCTCTACCGCCTAGCTGCGCCCATGGAAGAGAAGAACGTGTGTTTGACTAACATGCTTGTAGGCAGAAAAACGCGTCCAGCTAGAATAGCTCTCCAGTAAGAAGCGCCGTCCAATCACATGCTGTTGACCCCAAAGTTGCTTACTTTTGATGCTGCTTTCTAGTCGTTTCGATCAACAATTTCCTGTTTTCATATGTCAGTCACCCTTGTATCGATTTTGGATAGGTGTTACCATTTCATTTTTATTGATTAGAATTCAACTTCAGTTACTTTAATTCCTACTTGCTCGGAAACTTGCTGGGGTGGTTTTGGTGCACAGTCCTTGCTTTGGACTCCACTGGAGAACTGCCGCAAAGTGTCCTCCAGTTTGCGCCTCGCTCAAGTGTTTGTCATCGCTAGGAGGCTGACCGCCCTGCGTAAATTCGCAGAATATTGTCGACGCAGACTGCTGCTTGCTAGCCGGCCGGTGTGGTCGTGCGGTTCTAAGCGCTTCAGTTTGGAACCGCGTAACCGCTACGGTCGCAGGTTCGAATCCTGCCTCGGGCATGGATGTGTGTGATGTCCTTAGGTTAGTTAGGTTTAAGTAGTTCTAAGTTCTAGGGGACTGGTGACCACAGATGTTAAGTCCCATAGTCCTCAGAGCCATTTTTTTTGCTGCTTGCTGGCCGTGTACAGTAAGTGAGCTTCTGAATTTCTCATCCAGCATACTGAGAGTCACACTCTACAGAATTCAGGCCTCAATGTAGCATTAAATTTTCTGTCCTAACATTAATACATGATCGAAAGTTGAAATACTTTTAATATTAATTATACGTGATGGCCAATGAAACTTACATAATCCAGAAGGTACTTCGCCACACATTTGCACAAAAAAAAAAAAATCATCTACGAGGTGCGGCAATAAAGTAATGAGACTGATTTTCTTTGCAAGATGTGGCAACCCTGCAGGCTTGCGTAGGCACAATATTTTTGACCTTGGTCTATAAGCTGCTTCTGCTCCAAGCAGCACATCGATGCAACTGCTCAGACGTGAGTTGTGGTGTAGTAAGTGTTCGCGGCAGTGTGATCCAGCGGCTCGCTAAACATTAGGAGACGCAGGATGATTGATTGAGCATCTGCTCTGATGAGTATGTCACTGACAGTGTTTTTAAAATGTTACAGCTGGCTGCTCCTACTGAATCGAATTTTGGTTCGCCCTATACAATAACCTGTCTCCAGGGATGTAGATATTCAAATAAAAACACTTTGCAATTTATTATCTCTACTATCTTCAGCTTCTGAATTTCTCACCCAGCATACTGAGAGTCACACTCTACAGAATTCAGGCCTCAATGTAGCATTAAATTTACAATGTGTTTTTGTCTCTCGTCACGGAAATGGAACTGCATAATATTGCGCAACGGTATGTCATTTCTCTTTGCGTTAAACTGGGTGAAAACGCGACGACAACTTACGGTAAGCTTCAGAAGGCTTTTGGAGAGGAGGTTATGTCAAGAGCTCAAGTTTTTCATTGGCATAAAATTTTTAGTGAAGGCAGAACGAGTGTTGAATATGAAGACCGCAGTGGACAACTATCAACCTCACGGACGGACGTAAACTTGAATGGGGTATGTGAACTCGTACGATCTGGTCGAAGATTATCTGTGAAAATGATTACAGAAGAACTGAACATCAATCGAGAAACGGTTCAAAAATGGCTGTGAGCACTATGGGACTTAACATCTGAGGTCATCAGTCCCCTAGAACTTAGAACTACTTAAACCTAACTAACCTAAGGACGACACACACATCCATGCCCGAGGCAGGATTCGAACCTGCGACCGTAGCGGTCGCGCGGTTGCAGACTGAAGCGCTTAGAACCGAATCGAGAAACGGTTCGTCTAATAATAACTGAGGATCTTGGTACGAGAAAGATTTGTGCAAAAATGGTCCCCAAAAATCTCACACCACAACAGCGAGAAACACGGAAAAATGTGGCAGCCGATCTGTTAGAGCAAACGGAAATCAATCCAGAATTGTTGACCCGTGTTATCACTGGTGATGAAAGTTGGTTTTTTCAGTAAGATCCAGAGACAAAACGCCAAAGTTCGCATGGTGCTCAAAGGGATCACCCAGACATAAAAAAACTCGCATGTCAAAGTCAAAAGAGAAATGCATACTTGTGTACTTCTTTGATTCCAAGGGAATTGCTCATAAAGAGTGGGTGCCTCCTGGACAAACAGTTAACCAGTATTACCACAAAGAAAATTTAGAAAGACTTTGTAAAAGAGTTCTTCGTGTCTATGCCAACATTGCTGATAACTGGATTCTGCATCACGATAATGCGCCATTCTATACTGCTCTGGCAGTACAGCAGTTTTTAACCTCAAAACACATTTCAATATTACCACAGCCACCTTATTCACCAGATATCGCTTCATGCGACTTTTTTCTATTTGCAAGAGTCGAAACGGCGGTCAAGGAGACCATTTTCAAACAACACAAGATGTCCAAATAGCTGTGACGAGGGTCTTGGAGAATATTACAGAAAATGAGTTCCAGAAATGTTACCATCAATGGCAGAAGCGCTGGAAAAAGTGTGTGCAATCAGAATGGATCTACTTTGAAGGAGACAACACTAAACTTGACTAAAACAGTAAGCAACATTTTTTTCACATCAGTCTCATTACTTTATTGTCGCACCCAGTATGTACGTCGCTTTTAAGAGAAATAAAAGAAAGTAGACATACACATATGAGAAAAGTTTGCCTCTGTCTCTCATATTGCTACCAACTTCTGCCCCGCATACGGATCAGGTGCTATGATAGGACTGACACGCGAAAGTAGCAACGTTTCGTGAAATCACATTCTAGGGACCTTCATGTTTAAATGTTGCAGATGGTTCATTGGCAGTAATACACCTATACCGAGCACAACAATGCCACACTTGCTAGCTCACGTCATGTTGGAAGACGGCCCTATTTTCAGCCGTTCTGCGCATCCCCCACCATTAACTGCTAGTAACCAATAAAATTCATTCTCTTTCCGAGCGGCTAGTTGCAAGAATCTCTCTCGCATGTGCTGCGCTGTTGCCGTATTTTGTGACACTGCAGTTTTATTCACAGAGCGACCGAATTATTCATTAAGATGTCGATGTTACTTTCTTGCAGCAGTATAGCTGTGAATGTGTATCTGTAAACGTTTTAGTGTGATTGCCAAATGAAAATGTCATGCGACAGCAATAAACGTGAAGTTCCTCACAAGCAACTTTAATTAAATTTCGTGCCTATGGAGTATCTATCGTCTTAGTCGGGCGACTGGTTTCGTGATTTTCTGTTAGAAAGATCACTGTATGTAATAATCGACGGAAAATCATCGAGTAAAACAGAAGTGATAGAAGTGATATCTGCCGTTTGAAAAGAAGTGTTATAGGCGCTCTTCTGTTCCTGATCTAATAAACGATTTAGGAGACAATCTGAGCAGCCCTCTTAAACTGTTTGCAGATGATGCTGTGATGTACTGTCTTATAAAGTCATCCGAGATCAAAACAAATTAGAAAATGACTTAGAGAAGATATCTATATGGTGAGAAAAGAGGCAAATGACTCTAAATAATGACAATGGTTCAAATGGCTCTGAGCACTATGAGACTTAACATCTATGGTCATCAGTCCCCTAGAACTCAGAACTACTTAAACCTAACTAACCTAAGGACATCACACAACACCCAGCCATCACGAGGCAGAGAAAATCCCTGACCCCGCCGGGAATCGAACCCGGGCGTGGGAAGCGAGAACGCTACCGCACGACCACGAGATGCGGGCAAAATAATGAAACCGCATGATTACTAAAACGAATTCGCTGAGCTCGATTTACAGGATAAAACACACGATTCTAAAGGCTGTAAATTTAACTAAACACTTAGGGATTACAATTACGAATAACTTAAAATGCAACTGTGACATGGATAACGTTATATGGAAAGCAAACCAAAGAGTGCGATTTATTGGTAGAACACTTAGAAAATGCAGCCGTTCCCTAAAGAGACTACTTACAATATGCTTTTCCTCCCTCTTCTGGAGTATTGCTGTCAAGTGTGGGATCCACAGCAGACAGAACTCATCGAAAAAGTTCAAAGAGGGACAGCTCGTTTAGTATTCTCGCGAAAGAGAGGAGAGACCGCCACGGATATGATAAGCGGATTGGGGTGGCAACCATCAAAACAATGACGTTTTTCTTTGTGGCAGGATTTTCTCATGAAATTTCAGTCGCCAACTTTTTCCTCGGAGTGTGAAAATACTTTGGTGGCGCCCACCTACATAGGGAGGAATGTTTATCATAATAAAATAATAGAAATTAGAGTTCGCAAGGAAAGATGAAAACATTCGTGTTCCCTGCGCGCTGTCCGAGTGGGGAAAGATAGAGAAATACCTTGAAGGTGGTTCTATGAACGCTCTGCCAGACACTTAATTGTGAATTGCAGAGTAATCTCGTAGATGTAGATGCTTCACAAGCAGTCGAGGAGGTTTATGTCCCGCATTTACAACTTCTTCAAATTTGAATCTGAAACCGATATTTCTATTTTTGACGTTTTCAAGACTCAAGAACGAACTGCAGAAGCACGTGTCGGCAAGAGAACTGTACAGAGAACAGTAACCAAAAGTGTCGGAGCTATACAGAGAATAGTAAACAAAAGTGTCGGAGCTGTAGAAAATTCAGGAAATTTTGTTTTCGTGTCGCCTGAGAATCATCGAAATCGCAAGAAACCTGTAACACAAATAGATGTTTTTGTCAACTATGTTTTAAAGCGCTCCATGTTTGAAATGTATATAAGAAGGGAATACCCAACATCACAAAAACTTATTACAATTATGCCTGAGCAAATTGGTTTCAAACGTAGCACTTCTTCAATGTAAAGAATTTTAAAATACATTGGTTTTAAACATGTTAAGAAGAGACTTTTTAATTGAAAGAAGTGACACAGAAGTAGCACGAAGCACGTCCGTTATAAGATGCAAAATAGAAAAGGAGGAGGAAGTTCTATAGTGTATTACCTTGATGAGACATTGATGAATCAGAATCATTCCACGAATATCTGCTGGAAAATGAGTGATGGTACTGGCGGTTTTAAAGTTCCCTTAAGAAAAGGTTCTAGGATACTTATTCTGCATGCTCGCTCTTCTTCTGATTTGGTTCCTGAGAGTAAACTTGTGTTTAGATTTAAGAAAACCAGTAGTGACTGCCATTCGGAAATGAACGTTGTCACTTTCAAGAAGTGATTCACTGAACAATTCTTGCCATACCTAGCTTCGAGGTCGGTCTTTGTAATTATCGTGCCAGTTATCATTGAGCTGTTAGAGAGAAATGATCAAGTACGAGCACCAGGAAAGGGGATATTGCGCTCAGGCTAAAAAATAAAAATATTCCGGACAATATAAGCCGGACTCGTGCTGAACTCTTGCAGCTCGTTAATTTATAAGAGTCACGCGACAGAATGTAGAAATTTGACTCTGTTGCATGTGAATGTGGTCACACAGTTTTGCGTTTGCCCACATATTACTGTCACTGTAATCCGACAGAATTAATTTGCGTACAGGTTACAAGCTATGTGGGGGAAAAAAACATTCTAAATAACAGACACTGAAAGACTTGTGCTTGAAGCAATAGACAGCATCCGCCTTCAGCGTGGACACACTGTGTGTATCACGCAGAAAAGTTTCAAAAATAAGACTTTCACAGTGAGATGAAGATGGATAAAAGCCTTGAACGTATCATCCAAAATTTACAATCAGGTGGTTCGGACATAGACACAGATAGTAGATGGTATTATAATGTAGACTTTGTTTTGCTCTAGTGTTTGCTACCAGTGATTCTTTTTTACGCACAGTGATTTACACTGAACAGCAGTGAAACACACCCACATACGCCGATTATAAACATGTAAAAAATTACATGGAGTAGAAGCAGTTGTCAAGCAAATATAATGATTTCGGCTTGACTTTGTCATTAATTTTGTTACGTGTTACATTTTGACTTATAATACAGTCCAAATCACAATAAATAGCAATTACTGGAACCATTTTCGATGTTCTTGTCGTTAGACAACCGTTGTTTGGAGAAAAATTGTTCGTGGCGGCTTCACAAAGCTGTTTCAGCTGTTCTCGCCTTCCTGGGTCACACAGATAATTGCTGTGGAGCAGTGGACACAACCTCAACACTCAAAAGTAAGATTTATCATGTAGACGAATGATCGAAATTGGTTTTAAAATGTATTATTCCTTTATAGATATGGACGTACAAGACAATGTACCGAAGGGTAATGAACCAGATTGTTGCCCGCAGCCACACAGTTCGGCAACATGGACTTCGTTTGCCCGCTCTCTGCCGCCACGTATGTGCAAACCTCATCCCATCCACGCCTCCTGCTCGCTCCGCCTCTATGCGCGGAAGCGCCGTCTTACGTGAAGCGGGCATTAGGTCGTTGGCATTGTCAGCATTGCGTAATAACGAAGCCTTCGGGGTCAGTACACACTGTAAACGGAACTAACTTTGTGTTCATTCCTCGACGTTACCACAAAATCTGAAGTAAGTTACTGATTTTCAGTTTCTTCCTTTTGAATAGCTATGACCTCCCTTATTATATAGAAACTATATTTGTTTCAGGCCATGCCTCGAAGAACACTACTGGGTAGGATTGAAAGACGAAGAGCTAGAGAGAGAGAATTTTTACGTAGACGATGTAATAGGAGTAATGTGGACATTGATGACGATAATTCTATTGTTGTTTTGAAAGATACATTTAAATGTGTACTGAATGTAATTCCAAATAATTTTGAGAATTTTCATTGCGGTTTGATGAATTTACAATACAGATTTTGAAAGGCAAAATATTTCGTATCTTAGGTTACTTTACGTGATACAACGGCATTCAGACTGTTTTGTCACAGGGAATAAGTTTATATACCGAACGCTCCACCGTATTAATAGTTTTATTATTGTTAACTGTAGTTCCAGCGTCAAAATGCATGGCGCAGTATAAGGTATAAATTAATAACGGACGCATTTAGTTAAAAAATATTTTCTTAATTAAAATTTTTTCAGTCCTCCGTCAGACGTCAGTGTGAATCGTGAATTAAAATAATTTCACCCTCGCACAGACGTACCCCATTTTGGTGTAGCAAACACCAGATTGTTATACATGTGCAGGAACCTTGTACTGTCTATAACAGTCGATTTCCTTTCCCTGTCGTCGCTCTCACATCGCTGGTGACACGTTTATGACCTACTTTGCACTGACCAGTTGCCCTTCCACACTTACACAGGCGGAGGTTGCACTGTCTTTCCCCTTCCGTCTTGCCTTACACAACTTATGGGGTTTCCTAGTTCTGCGAGTTGACACAAGAACCGTGTCGTAACTGCTGGAATGATCCCTGCAACTGGCGAGCCTGCAAGCGCATCCATGTGAACTAGTCCTCAAACGAGCAACCGTAGAGCGCCCTGAGTTAAATACTTGTACGCACCGCCTGGCGAAAACAGTGCAGAACCCAGAAGAAATGGTCAGATGTCAATATAACATTGCACACATACAAATCACCGGCGGGGATGTAAACCATAAGAGTTGCGAGGTGCCGGGGCAAGCAGTGTATTTAACACTAAATTCTTCTAGAATCTACATATGTAAATGATGCTCTAAGCCCCCCCCTATTCTAACTCCGACTTTTGCTGTTGCACATGGGTTAAAAAATATACGCAAACTGACTGTAATCAACTCTGCAAGTGGAGTAGAAGAGAGTTTGGCACCTGCAATAATTTAATTTGATAAATAAGTTAAATAAAGGAAGGTTTCATTAACGTAGTGAGAAATGATGGGTTGCTCTACCGATTAACAGAATGAACGTTCTGTTCAAAATAACAATATGATTTATTAAGACTAAACACAAAATAATAAACAAAAACACATGAAACATTTATAATACATCAAATTGGCTCAAATTGGATACTCAAACAAACGCTATGAAGGTGAAGTTTTCCCTAAATTAGATTGTGAGGTTTAAGACGAAGTGGTATGTGGAGCCAATTCCTTGCCACTCAAATCTTAAGATAGACACACAGCTAACCCAACATTAATTGCTGCTACTCAAGACAGAACAAAGTTAGAAAAAGACGAACAGGCGCGCTCTGCTGAGCTCTGATTATCACCTAGGAAAATCCCTATCTGCCGGTGCTGCGGACATACATTACTAAACTGTCTTCTTAACTGCCAGAACACGATCTGGCGTACCGGAGGCGATGGCTGGTTGCTTCGACGTCCTCGACCGAAAGGCGAGAGCCGACTACCTCGAGCACCCGTACAGGCCGAACACACAACATTCCCGCCCCCACGACAGTGGCCGTGGTTAAACGTTCCAATCAGCAACTCGAAAACCGGCGGAAAATTCCACTCTATTGCCGGAACACTACCATTCCACCAATGGAGATTCTTGGCGCCAATTTCTTCGCTGATTTTGCTACGTCACGGAGCTATGCCCTGAGCAAGCCAATCACAGTTACTATTTTGCAGAAAGCGCGGGAATTTTCTCGCCACAACTGCCTGGGTACACAAGTCATTCCCACGCCTCGCTGGTAGCCCGCCAGAAAGTGTTTTCTCTAACTTTCTGCGAAGTAATGGAACCTCTAGCCCAGCCGCTACTTCAGGCCCCGGCGGGCGTGTCTCTTGACAATGTCGGCGTCTGCAAAGCATTCACTCGACTGCCTCACACCCGTCGGCTTAACCCTCTCGAGATCAGCGGAGCCCGCCTGTCACCGGACCACCTGGGTGACGAGAGACGCTGCGTGGGAAGTCCGCGTGTGAAGGAATAGCAACTTTCCACCGCATGCAATTAGAGAGGAGAATCGTAAGATAGAAATATGAGAAGGGGCTCATGCCACCTCTCAGAGTTGCCATGCTATGTGGCAGGAAGAACGGCAAAAGTGCTGAAACTTCCTGGCAGATTAAAATTGTGTGCCGGACCGAGACTCGAAATCGCGACCTTTTCCTTTCGCGAGCAAGTGCTCTACTGACTGAGCTGCCCAAGCAGAACTCACGAGCCGTCCTCACAGCTTTACTTATGACAGTACCTCGTCTCCTTCATTCCGAACTTCAAAGAAGATCTCCTGCGAATCTTGCAAGGAGTTTGGAATGTACGAGACGAGGTACTGGCGGAAATAAAGCTGTGAGGACGGGTCGTGAGTCGCGCTTGGGTAGCTCAGTCGATAGAGCACTTGCCCACGATAGGCAAAGGTCGGGAGTTAGAGCCTCGTTCCGGGACACAGTTTTAATCTGCTATCATATCAGAGCACACTCCGCTGCAGAGTGAAAATTTCACTCTGCAGTTCTGCTGTTCGTGTTGTTCATGGTACGGTATATAATAGGTGTTAACAGTGTCAGAAATTGGTCACTCTGAAGGACACGGAGATGCCGCGTACTCATATGAGACGCCGGCCGGTGTGGCCGAGCGGTTCTAGGCGCTCCAGTCTGGAACGGCGCGACCGCTACGGTCGCAGGTTCGAATCCTGCCTCGGACATGAATGTGTGTGATGTCCTTAGGTTAGTTAGGTTTAAGTACTAAGTTCTAGGGGACTGATGACCTCAGATGTTAAGTCCCATGGTGCTCAGAGCGATTTGAACCATTTTCGTATTAGACGGCGGTGTCATCAACTGACAGAGTTTCAAAAGAATCTCATTGTGGGTCTCCATTTGGCCAGCTTTTCGAATTATGCAATATCCAGATTTTTAGGGCATTTGCATATGACAGTGGTCCACTTTTGGACTGCGTAGAAATGTGAGGGCAGGCATACGTGTCAACGTGATTCCGGTCGAGCACGCATGACCACCACAGAGGAGGAACGCCGTAATGTGAACCAAGCACGTCGCAAACACTTCTGTGCCTTGCATCAAAGAGCAAGTACTGGACTATCCCGCAACATTCTGTATCATCCCGCACCATTGGTCGGAGACTAGCAGCATCTGGATTACAGAATTACCGCCCCATGCGTAGGCTGCAGTTGACAATACAACACAAACGGCTGCGTCTGGACTGGTGCTGTGGCTGGGAGCATGGCCTGCTAATGAATGGCGTCGCATCACGTTCAGCGATGAATCGACGTTCTGTACTACCCAGGATGTCCACCGTCTGTGAGTAAGGCGGCGACCTGGGCAGATGCACCATACATCCAATGTTTTAAAGAGTCATGGCAGCGTCACTCCTGGTGTCATACTATGGGAAACCATCGGGTATGACTTCAGGTCATGGCTGGTAGAGATTGAGTGAACTCTGACGGCATAACGGTACATCGCAAACACTCTGTGCTCTGATGTGTTACCTCTCACGGTACAGTATCGTGGTAACGTTTTTCAGACGAACTGCGCTCGCCCACACATGAACTGTCTACGTGATGAGGTGCTCATTTGGTCAGTCAGATCCCCTGATCTGCCCCCGAGAGAACATGTGTGGCACCAGCTCGTATGTCAACTCTATCCCAGTGCAAGTATCCAGCGACTCAAGGCTAGTTACAGCAGTTGTGGAGGAACCCCTCAGGATAGTATACAAAAGCTTTCTTACACCCTTCCCAGCCCCATCAGTTCATGCTAGTGCTGTTCATAAAATATCGACATATATACACACACACATCAAAAAAAGTTATGCATAATCTCGGTTACGAGAGTTCCGGAACCTGTACAGAAAACTGGAATAGAGATCAACATAAACATCATTTCCGCCCTTTTTATTGCTCATGAAAACCACACATTGCATGTTGTACCACCATACAGTGAGACCTTCAGAGGTGGTAGTCCAGATTCCTGTACACACCGGTACCTCTAATACCCAGTAGCACGTCCTCTTGCATTGATGCATGCCTGTATGCGTCGTGGCTTACTATCCACAAGTTCATCAAGGCACTATTGGTCCAGATTGTCCCACTCCTCAACGGCGATTCGGCGTAGATTCCTCAGAGTGGTCGGTGGGTCACGTCGCCCATAAACAACCCTTTTCAATCTATCCCAGGCATGTCCGATAGGGTTCATGTCTGGAGAACATGATGGCCACTCTAGTCGAGCGATGTCTTTATCCCGAAGAAAGTTATTCATAAAATGTGCACCATGGGGGCGCGAATTGCCGTCCATGAAGACGAAAGCCTCGCCAATATGCTGCCGATATGGTTTCACTATCGGTCGGGGGATGGCATTCACGTAGCGTACAGCCATTACGGCGCTTTCCATGACCATCAGCGGCGTACGTCGGCCCTACATATTGCCACTCCAGAACTTCAGGGAACCTCCACCTTGCTGCACTCGCTGGACAGTGTGTAAGGCGTTCAGCCTGACCGGGTTGCCTCCAAACACGTCTCCGACGATTGTCTGGTTGAAGCCATAGGCGACACTCATCAGTGAAGAGACCGTAATGCCAATCTTGAGCGGTCCATTTGGCATGTTGTTGGGCCCATCTGTACCGCGCTGCATGGTGTCGTGGTTGCAAAGATGGACCTCGCCATGGACGTCTGGAGTGAAGTTGCGCATCATGCAGCCTATTGCGCACAGTTTGAGTCGTAACACGACGCCCTGTGGCTGCACGAAAAGCATTGAACATAGTGGCGTTGCTGCCAGGGTTCCTCCGAGCCATAATCCGTAAGTAGCGGTCATCCACTGCAGTAGTATCAGCCCTTGGGCAGCCTGAGCGAGACATGTCATCTACAGTTCCTTTCTCTCTGTATCTCCTCCATTTCCGAACAACATCGCTTTGGTTCACTCCGAGACGCCTTGACACTTCCCTTGTTGAGAGCCCTACGTGTCACAAAGTAACAATGTGGACGCTATCGAACCGCGGTACTGACCGTCTAGGCAAGGTTGAACTACAGACAACACGAGTCGTGTACCTCCTTCCTGGTGGAATGGCTGGAACTGATCGGCTGTCAGACCCCCTACGTCTAATAAGCGATGCTCATGCATGGTTGTTTACTTCTTTGGGCGGGTTTAGTGACATCTCTCAATAGTCAAAGGGACCGTGTCTGTGATACAAAATCCACAGTCAACGTCTATATTCAGGAGTTCTGGGAACCGGGGTGATGCAAAACTTTTGTTGTTGTGTGTATGTCGGTGACATTTTATCCACCGATATACCGTTATATCGACACCGAAACAGCTGTATCGATTGTTTTATATTGTATATTTTTCACAAGCTTTGGTAAATATTGGAAGTTGTTCGTTTGAAGTTGTAATTGAACATAATTTTACTTTCACTGTGTGAAGGAGTCTTACTACTTTTTGAGCTTTGAACACATCCAATCTTTCTCTTTTGTGGCACAAAAAACGAAGTTCGATTGCACTGGGGCGTGGGAGAGGGTGGCTGGGTGGTGGATGGGTGGAGGAGGGGGGGGGGGGGGTGGTATGAATGGGATAACAAGATTTCCGATGTCGATATTTCGATAGACATACTTGTTTTCGGTATATGGAGAGCCGATTTTTTTAAAATGATTATCAGATTTAAAAATATCAACAGTCCTAGTTCATGCATTGATCGCAGAGGGGGAGCAAAGTCTTTTTCATAAGTTGACTAATACTATCAAATTATTTATAAACTTGACTCGATTTTGAAATCACTGAAATAACATCGCACTCCCTCTTAACCCGTGAAATTTCATTCCGTTTTCTTCTCCCCTTCTGGCTATTCTACTTTCCTGGTATCCGGTCTGTGGAAGCTGAATGCCCGCCGCCACTGGAGGTAATGGACCTAGATGGCCGTTTGAGGGCACAGTCTCGCCGCAGCCTGAGTGCACGTCTCATCTCGCCGCGTGAATACGTCGGGCACTGGTGTTCCTCGCGGTCGATATGAACACGACCGTCCAGCGAACGGTTAGTCAACAAGACTCCCTTTCCTAGAGCAGGTCCTTCTACTTTTTAGTGCCAGGAAAGCGCTCCTTTGAAATATCAGTGTTTCGGCATCGGGTTTTACACGTTTCCAAATGTGCTCTAATTGCGTTCGTTTTTCCTTTCGTTATTACTGTTCTTAAATACTAGAGTAAGAAGCCCTGTATCTCGTGTATATAAAAACTTCCATTTTATTTTCGTCTTTAAAATGTTTGCATTTCATTTTAATATCTCACATTTCTGTTTCTCATTTTTAATTCACTTTTCTTTTTTGTCAGTTGGCTGCAGAGCAGGGTGATTGTACCGCTGACAGTCCCCCCCCCCCTCCCCCCTTACCACCCACATGTAGCGCGCGGCCTTGGGGGGAGGGTGTGGGAATAAAATAACAATAAAGATAAAAGAAGAACTTCAGCAGACTCCCTCTCCCAGACAATGGAATCAGCTCCGATATAGATCCAGCCTCCCAGCTATAGGTTCTCCCACCTATTTCCACACTCTCTCTCTCCTCCCCTCCATTTCAATTCCTCCCTTCCTCTCCTGATACCACGGCCCTTCTCACCCACCAGATTCCTCCTTTCTTTCTGTCTTTCCCACTATTCACTTAACGATCTATCCTCTTTCTACACACACCGCGGTCGTGCGGTAGCGTTCTCGCTTCCCACGCCCGGGTTCCCGGGTTCGATTCCCGGCGGGGTCAGGGATTTTCTCTGCCTCGTGATGGCTGGGTGTTGTGTGCTGTCCTTAGGTTAGTTAGGTTTAAGTAGTTCTAAGTTCTAGGGGACTGATGACCATAGATGTTAAGTTCCATAGTGCTCAGAGCCATTTGAACCATTTTTACACACACCGCCCAACGGCTTGTAAAATTTGTACCTACTATCATCACAACCTTTAATCTCCCCACAGCTTCTTCACCCAGCGTAGGTCCTTCAGCTCTTTAGTGAAAGCGCAGTGCCTCTTTTTAACGTACGTCGCCGCTTCGTTTTACAGTTTTAAGTACCTATTTTGTCTTTCTATCTTTACCTGTCAGACACTTTATTTCCTTTTTAAGCTTTAAACGAGAAAACCACTCTGTGTATTTGTGATCGTCTCTACATTGTATTTTAAAACCTTTTTAAATTTTGGATCCAGAAATATGTTCCTCATTTCTTCATTTATTTTCTGTAAATGTACCACTGGCAGCTCAACCCCCGCCCATAAGAAACGATGGGGTTGAAATAACAATAAAGCGAAAAGAAGAACTGTCAGTCGGTTCTGTACTCGCGTATGATATTGTTGGTTACTGTCATCGCTGTACTATGGACTATCGATAGCAACCTCGCTGCCGGCCGGAGCGGCCATGCGGTTCTAGGCGCTGCAGTCTGGAGCCGAGCGACCGCTTCGGTCGCAAGTTTGAATCCTGCCTCGGGCATGGATGTGTGTGATGTCCTTAGGTTAGTTAGGTTTAATTAGTTCTAAGTTCTAGGCGACTGATGACCTCAGAAGTTAAGTCGCATAGTGCTCAGAGCCATTTGAACAACCTCGCTTGGCACTTGGTCTTCCTCTCTGGTCGGGACTCGGTTTGTCTCTTTCTCAGTTCTTGGCCTGTCGACATCGTTGTGGCGATGGTTTCCTCCTTGCACCTCGTCATCTAGCTAGGGTTATTTGGTCTTGTCCTCGTCTATATCGTGCCCGCCGTCAGCCAGCCATGTTCAGCTCCGTTACCGCTTGGAGACGTGTTCACTTCCGCAGGCGGCCCTTCCGCCTTGCGACTTCAGGTGATTCTCTACTGGTTTCTGACGCGTACGCTGATCTCCTGCTACTCGCGGATATATCACTTATTTTTGTTAGGCATTGTAGCGTCTAATTTTCTAGACCATCTTGCCATTATATGTCCGAAATAACAGACACCATTTTGATCCAGCAGCCACAATGAATTAAGATACAAAAGAATCACAGACATTGGCTGCGAGTGAGTGTTGATTTAAATCAATGGTGAAAGTTGAAAATTTGTGCCAGACCGCGATTCGAACCCGGAACGGCCTGGTTACTAGGCAGATGCGCTGACCGCTGCGCCATCCGGAGACAGTGGTCTATGCAACTGCACGGACTTAAAGCGCTGATAGAAAGCACCGAAGCTGAAATCGTTATAGGTACAGAAAGCTGGCTGAAGCCAGAGATAAATTCTGCCCAAATTTTTACAAAGGCACAGACGGTGTTTAGAAAGGATAGATTGCATGCAACCGGTGGTGGTGTGTTTGTCGCTGTTAGTAGTAGTTTATCCTGTAGTGGAATAGAAGTGGACAGTTAATGTGAATTATTATGGGTGGAGGTTATACTCAACAACTGAGCTGGTTAATAATTAACTCCTTTTACCGACCTCCCGACTCATTAGCATTAGTGGCAGAACAGCTGAGAGAAAATCTGGAATACATTTCACATAAATTTCCTCAGCATGTTATAGTCTTAGGTGGAGATTTCAATTTACCAGATATAGACTGGGACACTCAGATGTTAGGACGGGTGGTAGGGACAGAGCGTCGAGTGACATTGTACTGAGTGCACTATCCGAAAATTACTTCGAGCTATTAATCAGAGCCGGCCGGTGTGGCCGAGCGGTTCTAGGCGCTTCAGTAAGGAACAGTGCGACCGCTACGGTCGCAGGTTCGAATCCTGTCTCGGGCATGGATGTGTGTGATGTCCTTAGGTTGAAGTAGTTGTAAGTTCTAGGGGACTGATGACCTCAGATGTTAAGTCCCATAGTGCTCAGAGCCATTTGGACCAATTAAACAGAGAACCGACTAGTGGAGATAACATCTTAGACCTACTGATAACAAACAGACTCGAACTTTTCGACTCTGTAAGCGCAGAACAGGGAATCAGTGATCATAAGGCCGTAGCAGCATCCCTGAATATGAAAGTAAATGGGAATATAAAAGAAGGGAGGAAGGTTTATCTGTTTAGCAAGAGTACTAGGAGGCAGAGTTCAGACTACCTAACAGACCAAAACGAAAATTTCTGTTCCGACACTGACAATGTTGAGTGTTTATGGGAAAAGTTCAAAGCAATCGTAAAATGCGTTTGATACAGATACGTGCCGAGTAAAACTGTGAGGGACGGGAAAAACCCACCGTGGTCCAACAACAAAGTTGGGTAACTACTGCGAAAGCAAAGAGAGCTTCACTGCAAATCTAAACGCAGCCAAAACCTCTCAGACAAACAGAAGCTAAACTATGTCAAAGTTAGCGTAAGGAGGGCTATGCGTGCAGCGTTCAGTGAATTCGAAAGTAAAATTCTATGTACCGACTTGACAGAAAATCCTAGGAAGTTCTGGTCTTACGTTAAATCAGTAAGTGGATCGAAACAGCATATCCAGACACTCTGGGATGATAATGGTATTGAAACAGAGGATGACACGCGTAAAGCTGAAATACTAAACACCTTTTTCCGAAGCTGTTTCACAGAGGAAGACCGCACTGCAGTTCCTTCTTTAAATCCTCGCACGAACGAAAAAATGGCTGACAAAGAAATAAGTGTCCAAGGAATAGAAAAGCAACTGAAATCACTTAACAGAGGAAAGTCCAGCGGACCTGACGGGATACCAATCCGATTCTACACAGAGTACGGGAAAGAACTTGTCCCCCTTGGAACAGCCGTGTACCGGAAGTCTCTAGAGGGACGGAAGGTTCCAAATAATTGGAAAAGAACACAGTAGTTCCAGTTTTCAAGAAGGGTCGTCGAGCAGATGCGCAAAACTATAGGCCTATATCTCTGACATCGACTACCCTAGCGCGGATACTGTCAGACCCAAATTCTCAAATTATCCACAGTCTACTAATGTAATGCCCCTTGCCCACTATGCTTATTACTTGTGGCATTTCGTCGATTCCCGTAAGAGTTCGAGCCTGAGTATGGATAATTTGAGAATTTGGGTATGACAGGAGGCGTGCTGGGGTGGTTCACGCAGTTGCGATGACCACTGTGTCTGGATGGTGCAGTGGTCAGCGCATCTGCTTAGTAAGCAAGAGACCGGGGTTCGAATCTCAGCCCGGCACAAATTTTCGACTTTCTCCTTTGATTTAAATCAATGCCTGTTTGCAGCCAATGTCTGTAATTCCTTTACATTTTATCTTGCCATTCTTAGACTTTTTTTACAGTATTTTACTTATCTTAGAAAATAGATTAAGGAAAGGCAACCTACGTATCTAGCATTTGTAGACTTAGAGAAAGCTTTTGACAATGTTGACTGGAATACTCTCTTTCAAATTCTAAAGGTGGCAGGGGTAAAATACAGGGAGCGAAAGGCCATTTACAATTTGTACAGAAAGCAGATGGCAGTTATAAGAGTCGAGGGGCATGAAAGGGAAGCAGTGGTTGGGAAGGGAGTGAGACAGGGTTGTAGCCTCTCCCCGATGTTATTCAATCTGTATATTGAGCAAGCAGTAAAGGAAACAAAAGAAAAATTCGGAGTAGCAACTAAAATCCACGGAGAAGAAATAAAAACGTTGAGGTTCGCCGATGACATTGTAATTCTGTCAGAGACAGCAAAGGACTAGGAAGAGCAGTTGAATGGAATGGACAGTGTCTTGAAACGAGGGTATAAGATGAACATCAACAAAAGCAAAACGAGGGTAATGGAATGCAGTAGAATTACGTCGGGTGATGCTGAGGGGATTAGATTAGGAAATGGGACGCTTAAAGTAGTAAATGAGTTTTGCTATTTGGGGAGCAAAATAACTGATGATGGTCTAAGTAGAGAGAATATAAAATGTAGACTGGCAATGGCCAGGAAAGCGTTTCAGAAGAAGAGAAATTTGTTAAAATCGAGTGTAGATTTATGTGTCAGGAAGTCGTTTCTGAAAGTATTTGTATGGAGTGTAGATATGTATGGAAGTGAAACGTGGACGATAAATGGTTTAGACAAGAAGAGAATAGAAGCTATTGAAATGCGGTGCTACAGAAGAATGCTGAAGATTAGATGGGTAGATCACATAACTAACGAGGAGGTATTGAATAGAATTGGAGAGAAGAGAAATTTGTGGCACAATTTGACTAGGAGAAGGGATAGGGCCGGCCGATGTGGCCGAGCGGTTCTAGGAGCTACAGTCTGGAACCGCGCGACCGCTACGGTCGCAGGTTCGAATCCTGCCTCGGGCATGGATGTGTGTGGTGTCCTTAGGTTAGTTAGGTTTAGGTAGTTCTAAGTTCTAGGTGACTGCTGACCTCAACAGTTAAGTCTCATAGTGTTCGAACCATTTTTTTGAAGGGATAGGTTGGTAGGGCATATTCTGAGGCATCAAGGGATCACCAATTTAGTATTGGAGGGCAGCGTGGAGGGTAAAAATCGTAGAGGGAGACCAAGAGATGAATACACTAAACAGATTCAGAAGGATTTAGGTTGCAGTAGGTACTGGGCGATGAAGAAGCTTGCACAGAATAGAGTAGCATGGAGAGCTGCATCAAACAAGTTTCTGGATTGAAGACCTCAACAACAACAACAACCCTTTACTTTTCCGAGATTATCTAAAACTTCTAATTTGATATACGTAACAATATAAACGCTTTTACTAAAATTTCTTAAAAGGGGGGGGGGCATAATGACGAATATGATACCCCCTGTTGTGTACATAGTTCCGCGTAGTCAGCGCGTACACAACTTTCCCAATAGAGCACGCCCCGCTAAGCACAACAGCGCAGGCGCAGCGCTCGTCCGTCTCCGCACTACGAGATGGCGCTGTCTTAGAGATGGACCAAATTTTGCGTCCGCTGATTCGCGTATTAATATGTCTCGCAGCCAATGAGATTTCTGCTACGTAGAACCTTTTCTCCTCACGGATCACACTCGCGCAGTGATACCTGAACGCGCGAGGTATTATAACGAGTGTACTGACCTCCGATTAGTCAGTCTGCATTAGTCTATAGTCAAGTTTCAGTCTGCACCTAATAAGATTATCATATTCCTTTACATAGAGAAATGTATAGACACTTTGTGAAGTATCAGAGATATGTGAGAATAAGATTAACGTACCAAGACCAAAGGAACTTCAGATTGTCAATTGTAAATAGCATCCAGAATCAAGTTAAGTAAGGTTTATGATTGTTATTATTTTAATAAATGTGTGTGAAAATTAATCAAGTTCTGCTTAAAGTTGGTCACCGTCAATCTGCTACTCTAAGCCTGCAAGTGGCATTTCCATCGTCTGACCTAACGGCAGAAGATAAACACGCCACGATAAGACCACGAGACATATTGCTGACACTCCCCTACTTCGCTAGAGCGACAAGTCAAATAATCTGATGGTGTGTGTACCGAAGGTCTTACAGTACTCACACCACACCCCCCCCCCACTCTCCTGGATCCACACCTGTAGGACACTACCAACTGCCTTCTTACGACCATGATCATTCTGATGATTTGTTGGAGCCTTCCTGCAACAGGACTATTCACCGTACGCAGTCATATTGAACTGCAAATGAATGCTCCAGACGTCTTGGTTAAACCGCCACCGGTCTGTTTTTTTTTTCCGACGTGGCCTACCCCACAAGTAGTGAGGGAAGGAAGAGACTGAAAATTTGGAACAACAGAATGTACTCGATGCCGCGGATCGGCGTCGGGTGCGCGAGATAAGCCGGCAGTGCGCGTGCCGTAATCCGCCGGCCGCCAGGCCGCGACACGCCGGCACGTTATTGACGCGGCGCGCAGCCGCCTATCGCGTCCGACACGCGGCAGACCTCGACCTCGGCTATAGAGAACCGGGCGCGCGAACAGCCCCCACGGGTGCTGCTGCTCCGGTAGGGCTTCCAGAAAGCAGGGCCGCGGTCACTCAGCGAGAGCGCCGGGTTACGTCCGCAGCAGCTTCATACGGGCTAACGTGCCACGGGCTGCTATCCAGGAAAGAAACGTAGCTCCGTAACCACCCACATCACATCTTGTATCCGACACAGAGACAGTACAAGAGGGCATCATTACACGTGAAGTGACAAATGAACATTTGTGCCGTGCCTTGATTCGAACTCCGAAATACTTGTCGCAATCTGGCAAACTTTTTCGCTTGACACGACATTATCACTACATTGCGTTTCCAACATTTCTGAATGACTTTCACTGTTCCTTCGTGCCATTGTATCTTCATTGATGTCATCCTTTTTCACTCCAATGCCGGCCGAAGTGGCCGATCGGTTCTAGGCGCCACAGTCTGGAACCGCGCGACCGCTACGGTCGCAGGTTCGAATCCTGCCTCGGGCATGGATGTGTGTGATGTCCTTAGGTTAGTTAGGTTTAAGTAGTTCTAAGTTCTAGGGGACTGATGACCTCAGCTGTTAAGTCCCATAGTGCTCAGAGCCATTTGAACCATTTTTTTCATTCCATTAACTTCGTTTAAGGAGTAACGCCACTGAACGGCCTAAGAAAAGCGTTTTCTTGACTTTTTTGTGCAAGTAAAGGTGATAGAGAAATAACACTTGGGATCGTTATTACAAAAAACAACTGTAGGAGAATATTAAAAAATGGCGACACTGCAGAAATTCTCCCGAGCCATGTTGAATCTGAGGAGATCTGGGGCCCATATTATAACTGGTGCCAATTTGAATCCGTAGAAAAGAAAAAAAGCTCTATGTAATGTACATTAGTGTAGCAAGGGAATCACGTAGGGGTTGAATCTGAGGTGATCTGTGACACATATTATAACTGGTGCCAATTTGAATCTGGAGAAAAGAGAAAAAAGCTCTGTGTAATCTACATTAGTGTAGCTAGGGAATCACGTAGGGGTTTTAGAAATATTGATTTTTGTGTAATTTGCGAATGTATGAATTTTCCATTTTCACCAAAAAAGAATAGTCATTTGATAATAAATATTGTTTAGATTATCTAATCGAAAATTCCCCTATGTGATTCACTTCGAAATGTTATTTCGAAGTTGTGGTTAAATTTCCAAATAAAAAGGTTAAAAATGGTTGAAGTTAGGCTGAATGCCGTTTTGAACAATTATATTCCGAGAAAAACCAGTTTGAAGTTTTGAAATGTCTTATAGAGAACAAATCAAAAATTCTACTTTTACAAAACTCTTGCCATTAATCTGCTGTCCCAGGACTGGCCTGCCGAACGCTTGCCGTTGCTCAAAAATAGTTCAAATGGCTCTGAGCACTATGGGACTTACCTTCTTAGGTCATCAGTCCCCTAGAACTTAGAACTACGTAAACCTAACTAACCTAAGGACATAAGACACATCCATGCCCGAGGCAGGATTCGAACCTGCGATCGTAGCGGTCGCGCAGTTCCAGACTGTAGCGCCTAGAACCACAGGGCCACTCCGGCCAGTGGCTGCCGCTGCGGTCGAAATCATATCCACCAGTTATAATAGAACGATTGAAATATCGGTCGTGGTAATTCCATGAACGCTCAAAACTTTACAATTCCGTTTTAGCCCTACTGCCGGCCGCGGTGGTCTAGCGGTTCTAGGCGCTCAGTCCGGCACCGCATGACTGCTACGGTCGCAGGTTCGAATCCTGCCTCGGGCATGGATGTGTGTGATGTCCTTAGGTTAGTTAGGTTTAAGTAGTTCTAAGTTCTAGGGGACTGATGACCACAGATGTTAAGTCCCATAGTGCTCAGAGCCATTTGAACCATTTTGCAGCCCTACTCCAAGCAGGTGCATTGCTAGGAAGATTCGGCGGTTGATTTCATACGAGTTCCGTATAAACTAATCACTTGTTATATCAGCTTCTGAGCCATTTGGACAAGCAATAATTATTGCGAAGTATAAGCCTCGAGGCCTTCGTCCTTGCAACGTCGTGTCTGCATTGTACGTTTTCCATTTCACGCGCCTAGAAACAACAGAGAGAACTGCAAGACAATTTATAATCCTATAGCTCAGCCCGTAATTACATCAAAATCCTGTTCTCAATCTTCCAATTTCTTAGCAGAGGCACTGGCTCCACACGAACTGCCCTCAGCCTGATCTCTATTCTTTGGACGCTTTAGCGACTTATTGCTTCGACGCCGCGTTGGATACGGTGTTCGTGTACCTTTTCTGCTCGAGTACACTTTCTTACCACTCATTACCAAAGACAAAACAGAAGTCAATATGGAACAAACAGTCAAGAGTTGAAGCGAAAGAATGGTCTTTTTCGTACACGTACTGACGCTTGCCGACGACGAGATAACGTATTATTGTTTTAAAATGCTTCTGACTATACCTACACACTACAGGGGGTATAGAGTTACCGCAGGTTGGCCATTTCGGGTCACTGGAGGTGCTAGATGGGGAGCTCGACATTCCATAGAACGAATTTTTATTTCAGGTACTAGATTCTTTGCCTCATATTTTAAAACGTGCAAAGCATCATTTAATGGAATAAAAACGATTTTTTGAAAATTCTACAGTGTTACTGCCCCTTATGTAAACTGAATTCAGTTCAGTCAGTACAGGTGTTCAACTGTTACCTAAGAAACGTATCAAGCAACATTTAACACGTTTTCGTTAAGTCGCTATCTTGTCTGTCTAAATGTTCGGTACAAATTTAATAGTCGGTTTTATACTACAATACTGGCCATTAAAATTGCTACACCACAAAGATGACGTGCTACGGACGCGAAATTTAACCTACATGAAGAATATGCTGTGATATGCAAATGATGAGCTTTTCAGAGCATTCACACAAGGTTGGAGCTAAAGAAATGGCTCTGAGCACTATGGGACTCAACTGCTGAGGTCATTAGTCCCCTAGAACTTAGAACTAGTTAAACCTAACTAACCTAAGGACATCACACACATCCATGCCCGAGGCAGGATTCGAACCTGCGACCGTAGCAGTCTCGCGGTTCCAGACTGCAGCGCCAGAACCGCGCGGCCACTTCGGCCGGCACAAGGTTGGAGCTGGTGGCGACACCTACTACGTGCTGACATGAGGAAAGTTTCCAACCGATTTCTCATACACAAACAGCAGTTGAGCGGCGTTGCCTGGTGAAACGTTGTTGTGATGCCTCATGTAAGGAGGAGAAAAGTGTACCATCACGTTTCAAACTTTGATAAAGGTCAGATTGTAGCCTATCGCGATTACGGTTTATCACATCGCGACATTGCTGCTCGCGTTGGTCGAGGTCCAATGACTGTTAGCAGAATATGGAATCGATGGGTTCAGGAGGGTAATACGGAACGCCGTGTTGGATCCCAACGGCCTCGTATCGCTAGCAGTCGAGATGACAGGCATCTTATCCGCATGGCTGTAACGGATCGTGCAGCCACGTCTCGATCCCTGAGTCAAGAGATGGGACGTTTGCAAGACAACAACCATCTGCACGAACAGTTCGACCCCGTCTGCAGCAGCATGGACTATCAGCTTGGACACCATGGCTGCGGTTACCCTTCACGCTGCATCACAGACAGGAGCGTCTTCGATGGTGTGCTCAACGACGAACCTCGGTGCACGAATGGCAAAACGTCATTTTTTTCGGATGAATCCAGGTTCGGATGAATCATGATGGTCGCATCTGTGTTTGGCGACATCGCGGTGAACGCACATTGGAAGCGTATATTCGTCATCGCCATACTGGCGTATCACCTGGCGTGATGGTATGGGATGCCATTGGTTACACGTCTCGGTCACCTCTTGTTCACATTGACGGCACTTTGAACAGGGGACGTCTGATTTCAGATGTGTTACGACCCGTGGCTCTTCCCTTCATTCGCTCCCTGCGGAACCCTACATTTCAGCAGGATAATGCACGACCGCATGTTGCAGGTCCTGTACGGGCCTTTCTGGATATTCTGGATGTTCGACTGCTGCCCTGGCCAGCACATTCTCCAGATCTCTCACCAACTGAAAACGTCTGGTTAATGGTGGCCAAGATCTGTTTGACTCAATGCCCAGGCGTATCAAGGCCGTTATTACGGACAGAGCTGGTTGGTCTGGGTACTGATTTCTCAGGATCTATGCACCCAAATTGCGTGAAAATGTAATCACATGTCAGTTCTAGTATATTTGTCCAATGAATACCCGTTTATCATCTGTATTTCTTCTTGGTGTAGCAATTTTAATAGCCAGTAGTGTATCCTACTGCTGGCCGTTAAAATTGTAACATCAGAAAGCATAGAAAATAACGGTCGGTTACCCCGTCAGTTAGGCAGCAACTGCCGCCCCTGCAGCAGATCAGTAGTGTACTAGCACTCGTTTGCGACTTATTTTTACGAGCTTCTAACAGGGGTGACTTATTTTCAGCTGTCTGTGTGGTTATTAATTTAATTCTTAAATTAACTTCGTGACTGAGTGCTGACTAGACACAAAAAAATGATTCAAATGGCTCTGAGCACTATGGGATTTAACATCTGAGGTCATCATCCCGCTAGAGCTTAGAAAAACGTAAGCCTAACTAACCTAAGTACATCACACACACCCATGCCCGAGGCAGGATTCGAACCTGCGACCGTAGCAGTCGCGCTGTTCCGGACTGAAGCGCCTAGAATCGCTCGGCCACCGCGGCCGGCGACTAGGCACAGTCTTTCGTTTTAGTAACTATGTATACTAGTGTTTTGCCGTCTTTAGTATGGACAGGGATAGTGATTGCCGTGTTCAGATGCGAACTGAGTTGGTGACCCTTCATTCACAGTTCCAGGCTGTGCTGGCTTCGATCACGCAGCTTGATGCTGTTGCCAATAGGCATCATTGTAGGGGGCCGTAGGTGGGGATCCGAGGGAGACTGCCAATTTTTTTATGGAGTCGGAGGTGCTCACCATCTGTAGTATCCTCGACAGAACTGAATTTACCACTTTGTTACAAAGCCGAGTGGAGGATCTGACTCAGACGGTTCTGACACCGTGTAGGCTGCAGAGTCCTCGTTTGCGCCATAGGGTGGTGGGTTTCCGCCTTCTGTTTAATAAGTCAGGAGTCCATTATACACAGATGCGGCTGCGCGGTTAGCGCGGGTCGTGCGGAGAAGACTGGGCGGTTTTTTGGGTTAGTGGGTCTCGGGAAAGAATAAAAAGGGTTTCAGGCTCAAAGGGTCAGCTGAAACACAGGACAAGGATTGATTCAGGATACATTCGTATTATAGAAGTAAATAGTTGTAGCTGTGTTACGAAGGAACCAGAGCTCCAGACGCTAATACAAACTACTGAAGTTAAGATCGTTATAGGCACTGAAAGCTAGCTAAAACCGGAGGAAAGTTCATCCGAAATTTTTACAAAGGACCTGACGGTGTTAAGGAAGAACAGATTAAATACAGATGGTGGCGTGTTTGTTGCTGTTGGAAGTAGCCTATCTTCTAGCGAAATTGAAGTTGACAGTGCCTCAGAGTTAGTACGGGTTGAGGTTACACTTGTCAATCGGAATAAATTAATAATTAGTTCTTTTAGCCGAGCCCTGACTGAGATATTACAGTTGCTGAAGAGTTCAAAGAAAACTTAGGTCTCATTGCAAATGGATACCCCACTCATTCATATACACTTGGTGGCGATTTCAATCAACCCTCGATATGAAACTCCCTGGCAGATTAAAACTGTGTGCCGGACCAAGACTCGAACTCGGGACCTTTGCCTTTCGCGGGCAAGTGCTCTACCAACTGAGCTACCCAAGCACGACTCACGCCCCGTCCTCACAGCTTCACTTCCGCCAGTATCCCGTCTCCTACCTTCCAAACTTTACAGAAGCTCTCCTGCGAAAGGCAAAAGTCCCGAGTTCGAGTCTCGGTCCGGCACACAGTTTTAATCTGCCAGGAAGTTTCATATCAGCGCACACTCCGCTGCAGAGTGAAAATCTCATTCTGAACCCTCGATATGTTAGCAAAATTGCATCATGATAGTCGGTGGTAGGCATAAAACTACGTCCTAAATTGTTCTAAATGATTCCTCCGAAAATTAATTTGAACAGTTATTTCAGAAGCCCTCTCGAAGCATAACTGTTGGCGAAAACATATTGGCCTTATTAGCAACACATAACCTCGAGAAAATAGGGAGTATTATGACGAAAACATGGATTAGTGACCACAAGGTCGTTGTAGCGAGACTTAATACCGCAACACCCAAACACACCAAAAATAAAAGCAAAATGTATCCATTTAAAAAGGCAAATAATTCGCTTGACGCCTTCCTAAGAACTTCCTGAACTAACTGTGAAAGTGTAGGCCAAATGTGGCTTACATTCAAAGAAATGGTATCAACAGAAATAGAGAGGTTTACACCGGAAAAATTAACAATTGACGGAAACGACCCCTATGGTACACAAAACAGGTCAGAACACAGTCGCAGAAGCAACAAAAGCATGCCAATTTGAAAAGAACTCCAAATCCCCAGATTGGCGAAATTTTACATGAGCTCGAAATTTAGCGCGGACATCAATGCGAGATGCTTATAATAGTTCCCACAACGTAACTTTGTCTCGAAATCTGGCAGGAGATCGAAAGAGATTCTGGGCATATGTGAAGTATGCCAGCGGAAAGATAATCAATATCTTCACTGCACGACAGCGAAGGAAATGTTACCGATGAAATTGCCACCAAAGCAGAGTTACGGAATACAACTCGCACTGTCTGTGCTAGTGGAAAGTTATTGCACCTAATATACCATATGCATTTCTCGATGTACGGCGTTTACAACTGCCTCTTGAGCTTCTATAATAGCATATGGTCACCAGACGAAACATGTGAATGCGGAAACAAAAAGGTCTCCAAAAACAACTACTAGACTTTTTCAGCAACCCAACGAGCATTCTTCGAGTAATTTTTAATATATTTGTCATGGTTGCCTACTCCTACCAGGAATTTCAGTCTGCAATAAATATAAATGAAGGGTGTTTTAATCCTCTGTCTGCCAAACACTTTTTCGTTCTTTCAGATATTTTTTTTATTTCTTCGTCTGAGATCATTCTTCCAGTAGCCCTTTTATTGATCTTCGTTTGTAAACTGGATTGTGCGCCTTACACAATTCAGGTTTCCCCAGTTTTGGTTTTTAAGTCATCTACTGTAATTTTGAGTTCTCTTATATCTTCCTTAATTTCTATGATCCATTTAATGTTTCTCTTACTATTCCATAATTTTTCTATTATTTCCATACTAATTCTGATTCCTGGTATTCTCATCAGCTGTCCAAAGGATGATAGTGCCCATTACTGGTTCTATTTTCTTGTACACTGTTTCATTTCGACCTATTCTCCAATGCCCATTTACTTGAAATTGTTTATTTATGCATGTACTAATTATTCTTCTTTCTTTTTTTTTACTATTTTGTCAGTTTCTGCTGAAATAGTTGTTTTGAAGAAGCATAAGTTACACTGAAGAGCCAAAGAAACTGGTACGTGTGCCTAATATCGTGTATGGCCCCTGAGAGCACGCAGAAGAGCCACAACACAACGTGACATGGACTCGACTAATGTCTAATGTTGTAATGAAGGGAAATGTCACCATGAATCCTGCAGGACTGTCCATTAATCCGTAAGAGTACGAGGGGGTAGAGATCTCTTCTGAACAGCACGTTGCAAGGCGTCCCAGATAGGCTCAATAATGTTCGTGTCTAGGAGTTTGGTGGCCAGTGGAACTGTTTAAACTCAGAAGAGTGTTCCTGGAGCCACTCTGTAGCAGTTCTAGACGGGTGGGGTGTCGCATTGTTCTGCTGGAATTGCCCAAGTCTGTTGGAATGCACAATGGACGTGAATGGACGCAGGTGATAAGACAGGATGATTACGTACGTGTCACCTGTCAGAGTCGTATCTAGACGTATCAGGGGTTTCATATCAATCCAACTGCACACGCTCCACACCATTACAGAGCCTCCACCATCTTGAACAGTCCCCTGCTGACATGCAGAATCGATGGATTCACAAGGTTTCTCCACACCTGTACACGTCCATACGCTCGATACAATTTGAAACGAAACTCGTCGGACCAGGCACCATGTTTCCAGTCATCAACAGTCCAATGTCGGTGTTGGTGGGCCCAGGTGAGACGTAAAGCTTTGTGTCGTGCAGTCTTCGAAGGTACACGAGTGGACCTTCGGCTCCGAAAGCCCTTATCGATGATGTTTCGTTGAATGGTTCGCAAGCTGACACTTGTTGATGGCCCAGCATTGAAATCTGCAGCAATTTACAGAAGGGTTGCACTTCTGTCTCGTTGAACGATTTTCTTCAGTCGTCGTTGGTCACGTTCTTGCAGGACCTCTTCCCTGCCACAGCAATGTCGGAGATTTGATGTTTTACCGGATTCCTGATATTCACGATGCACTCGTGAAATGGTCGTACGGGAAAATCCTCACTTCATCGCTCCCTTGGAAATGCTGTGTCCCATCGCTCGTGGGCCGACTACAACACCACGTTCAAACTTACTTACATCTTCATAACCTGCCAATGTAGCAGCAATAACCGATCTAACAACTGCGCCAAACACTTGTCTTAAATAGGCGTTGCCGACCGCAGCGCCGTATTCTGTCCGTTTACATATCTCTGTATTTGAATACGCATGCCTATACAAGTTTCTTTGGCGCTTAAGTGTATTACTGGTTACGTAACTCTTTTATAATGTTTTAATTTTGCATCTATGAATAGGCTTTTTTGTTGCATGTGTTTTTGGTAATGTAATTTGCTTTGTTCAGTTTTTTTTATTCTATTTTGCAACGATGGTTTCTTATTTAGACCGAGCGCGGTGGCGCAGTGGTTAGACACTGGACTCGCATTCGGGAGGACGACGTTTCAATCCCGCGTCCGGCCATCCTGATTTAGGTTTTCCGTGATTTCCCTAAATCACTCCAGGCAAATGCCGGTATGGTTCCTTTGAAAGGGCACGGCCGACTTCCTTCCCCATCCTTCCCTAATCCGATGAGACCGATGACCACGCTGTCTGGTCTCCTTCACCAAAAACAACCAACAATATCTTATTTAGTTTGTAGGTAACGATTTCACCTAAATATTTAAATTTATCAACAATTTTGATTTCATGTTAACCTATTGTAATGTTGTTTACAAGTGGGAGGTCACTTAGCATAATCTCTGTTTTTTGAAATGACATCCCGAGGACAATTTCCTGTGCTATTTTGTGTACTGATTTAACTTGTTGCCTGGTTTCTTGAACATTGTTGGCTAGGAAAGCAAGGTCATCAGCAAGTCCCTAGCATTTGAAACTTATGTTATTTTTGGCAATTACAGGTCTCACGTTCTTTGGGTTATCCTTGTAGCATTCTCTCATTATGTATTCCAGGGCACAGTTTAACAGCTTGTCTTAAGCCTGTTTTTATAGGGAATGGTTCAGAAATTTCTCCTCCAATCTTAATCTTGGATATGGTGTTGTTTAGAGTAGGTCCTATTAATTTAATTATTTTGAGATGGAGTACCGGAATCCCTAAAATTTTTAGTACTGAAGGTCTATGGAGGAAGTCATATGCCCCCTCAAAATCTACAAATGTTGTTGCAAGAGGTTTGTTCCTTTTCATGTAGTATGCCATAATCAAATTTAAACTAATGATCTGTCCTGCACAGCTTCTCCATGGCCTGAAACCTCCCTGGTATTCTCCTATCTCTTTTTCTGGTTGTTAACTGACTCTTCCCTATAGGAACTTGGATAAAATCCCGTTTTTGCAATCTAGGAGAGACATTCCTCTGTAGTTGTCTGGACTGCTCTTAGCCCCCTTCTTATGAAGTGGGTGTATGATGGCCGTGGTCCAATGTTCAGGGAATTGTTCTGGTATTCAAATTTTTGTTTGAGCCTTGTGTAAGAAGGTCTTGACTGTGTCACTTGATTATTTCCACATTTCAACAAAAACCTGATCTTCCCACCTGCCTTACAATTTTTTTGTCCTTTGCGAACTCTTTCTTCTTCTTGGGAAGTTGGGGTGGGGGGGGGGGGGGAGATGGGGTTTAATTTGTTAGGTTCGGCTTTAATTGGGGTATTTACGTCCATTTTTAAGAGTTATTTCAATTCAGAAGTTTATTAAATGCTTTTGCGATGATTTCAGCATTTTCTTTGTTACTGTGTGCCATTCTTTTATCTTCATCTTTCAGTACTATCGTCGGGGGCTCATACTGTTGTAGTTGTTTCCCAAAGATTTTGAAGTAGTTCCTGGAATTGGCTTTGTGGTAATTATCTTCTATAAAGTTTAATATGTCTTTATGGAATCCTCTCTTAATTCTCCTAACGTTTTGTGTCAATTTTTTCCTTTCTCTTTTGAGGATGATGGCATTTTTTTCTGTTTTGTGTGTTCGAAACTTTAACCATGCTTGGTGTCTTTCTTCATGGAACTTGTCACATTCCGGAGTCCACCATGCATGTTTTCTTCGTGGGTTCAAGAGAGTTATATTGCTACCAGTTCTTCTAGATTATCTGTTACTTTAATGGTTTGTTTATTTGTTTGTATTTGTCCTTTGTAATTAGCTGGAGTATGTCATACCTTCTAGTTTTATTAGTTAAGTAAGTATGAGAGTCGTGTGGAGATACTAAGAAAAACTTAAATACGATTCACTGGAAGAAAGAGGATGTCATTTTCGGCTAACACTGTCGGATAACACTGTTGGCAAACTTCTGAGAACTGGTATTTGTAATAGTCTGCAATAAGTTACTTCTGCCTGCATCTTATATTTTTTTCATACGGTAATCAAAATAGGAAATATAGATTAAGGCGCATAAGGAAGCATAGGCGGTCTTTTTCCATGAATTAAATCAAATTCACGTGAATGGCTGGAATCAGTAGAGATGAAATCAATGAAATGCTGTGACATGACATGACCTCAGTGCAATCCGTTCAGAAGTACTGCACTTGAAATGTCATGAACATCCTAGGGGAGTGTTCGGGTGGCCTAAAATTCTATGGCGGCTGCTAGCGACAAGCAGGAGATGCGCGTTCGAAACGTATTTAGATGCTGTTGCACGCAGACGTTCGCTGCGACTGTGTGGGGCGGAGCGATTGTTTACTGCGGAGTGTGATTTGTGCCCCAGAAAAGTGTCAACCGAACTGTAACATGTCGTTCTCGAGGACAGGCACCATGAAATTTAATTTTGAAAGGAACACCGAAAAGGTTACCCGCCTTGCTTTTCAGAGATGGCTAATAATTGATGTAAAGTTAATTTCTGGCAATATCTATCCACATCCACTACAAATTCCTTAAATGCCGTCACTTACATGGTGTAAAGTTGCTAGATGAGGTATTCAAATTACAAATCAGTGAACCGTGTATGTATTGAATGCATAAATAACTAGCCAGCCGCCTCAGCATGGCACGGGTAGCATCAATTGTATCTACGGTCGGACGGCTAGTCGCGCGTATCGGTGATGAATTATACACAAAAACCCTCCTCGTGAATCAGTCTGTCTATTAGTGAAAACCGTGACAATATCCCTAAAGTAGCTGCTTGGGTCAGTTTTAACATACAGACTGAAAAACGTGGTGTATGTACACTACTGGCCATTAAAATTGCTACATCACGAAGATGACGTGCTACAAACGCCAAATTTAAACGATAGGAAGAAGATGCTGTGATATGCAAATGATTAGCTTTTCAGAGCATTCACACAAGGATGGCGCCGGTGGCGACACTTACAACTTGGTGACATGAGGAAAGTTCCCAACCGATTTCTCATTCACAAACAGCAGTTGACCGGCGTTGCCTGGTGAAACCTTGTTGTGATGCCTCGTGTAAGGAGGAGAAATGAGTACCATCACGTTTCCGACTTTGATAAAGGTCGGATTGTAACCTATCGCGATTGCGGTTTATCTTATCGCGACATTGCTGCTCGCGTTGGTCGAGATCCAATGACTGTTAGCAGAATATGGAATCGGTGTGGTCAGGAGAGTAATACGGAACGCCGTGCTGGATCCCAACGGCCTCGTATCACTAGCAGTCGAGATGACAAGCATCTTATCCGCATGGCTGTAACGGATCGTACAGTCATGTCTCGATCCCTGAGTCAACAAATGGGGACGTTTGCAAGACAACAACCATCTGCACGAACAGTTCGACGACGTTTGCAGCAGCATGGACTATCAGCTCGGAGACCATGGCTGCGGTTACCGTTGACGCTGCATCACAGACAGGAGCGCCTGCGATGGAGTACGTAACGACGAACCTGGGTGCACGAATGGCAAAACGTCATTTTTGCGGATGAATCCAGGTTCTGTTTACAGCATCATGATGGTCGCATCCGTGTTTGGCGACATCGCGGTGAACGCACATTGGAAGCGTGTATTCGTCTTCTTCATACTGGCGTATCACCGGGCGTGATGGTATGGGGTGCCATTGGTTACACGTCTCGGTCACCTCTTGTTCGCATTGACGGCACTTTGAACAGTCGACGTTACATTTCAGATGTGTTACGACCCGTGGCTCTACCATTCATTCGATCCCTGCGAATCCCCACATTTCAGCAGGATAATGCACGACCGGATGTTGCAGGTCCTGTACGGGCCTTTCTGGATACAGAACATGTTCGACTGCTGCCCTGGCCAACACATTCTCCAGATCTCTAACCAATTGAAAACGTCTGGTCAATGGTGGCCGAGCAACTGGCTCGTCACAGTACGCCAGTCAATACTCATGATGAACTGTCGTATCGTGTTGAAGCTGCATGGACAGCTGTACCTGTACACGCCATCCAAGCTCTGTTGAGTCAATGCCCAGGCGTATCAATGCCGTTATTATGGCCAGAGGTGATTGTTCTGGATACTGATTTCTCAGGATCTATGCACCCAAATTGCGTGAAAATGTAATCACATGTCAGTTCTAGTATAATGTATTTGTCCAATGAATACCCCATTATCATCTGCATTTCTTCTTGGTGTAGCAATTTTAATGGCCAATAGTGTATATATGACGTTTGTGAGCGAATAGTGAGGAACAGTAATGGTAGCGTAAAAGTTAGGTATAATGATGGCTCTATTAGCTCGGTACAGACTAAGGTCTGGGCTTGTGGTTTGTAATTTACCGTTCGAAGTGCCACTCGAAAAGACCAGATAAGTGTTGAGCACATACTGAACAATTAATGATATCGGGGAAGAAGTGTGATCTGAAAACTTTCGAATTGGCAGTCGAATAGGTAAAGTAGACATACAAAAGTCCAAAGGTCCTACTGTCTCCATATGAGACTCAATCGAACGCCTAACTGTAGCCGCATTGTGCAAATTGGCTATTGAAAGCATTCAAAGTGGAGCGCTGGCATAAGCAACTCTTCTGTTAGAGAGGACTGAATCCACTGTGAATAACTCAGGTAGTTGTAGTAGTACAGTAGTAGTAGTAGTAGTTTTGTTTATCCGTAGATCACTTTTATAAGGATTCTGGATATGTGTTGGTATTACAATTTTACTTAATTCGTATATTCAGGCATTTACAGACATATAGGTGTAGTTTGATAAGGATAGGAAAGGTAAACGGCTATGGCCTTATAGTAGGAACCATCCCAGCATTTGCCTGAAGTAATTTAGGGGTACTACGGAAAACTTAAATTACGAGTCTCAGTTCTTCCGAATGCAAGGCTAATCTGTTTAGAATAGTATTCTATCTCTCAGTTTATCCCTAGTGTACAATACTACTCTGTAGTGAAGTAGTGTTATTTTTCAAACACATGCAAATAGTAACAAATGTATGATCATGCATATATTCCAAGATAAGAAAGATTAAAAGGCTTTCCATAAGTTCTGAAAATCTGTAACTGTGCAT
This sequence comes from Schistocerca serialis cubense, assembly GCF_023864345.2. Lineage (NCBI taxonomy): Eukaryota > Metazoa > Arthropoda > Insecta > Orthoptera > Acrididae > Schistocerca > Schistocerca serialis. Next base: position 137,423,690 of record NC_064640.1, on the reverse strand, counting down.
GTACTTATGTATATGCTGATGCATTTGATATCGGACTATTTCTGTACTTATATGTATATTTTTCAGATATTAAAAAAACGTGTCGTCTCCTCATCCCTGGCCAATTTGTTCATAACATAACAGAACACATTATTTATTTCCACTCATAATGTATAATAACTTTGTAACTAATTTATTATTACTTTTAGATGTTAGCATCTGTAATCTAATCGAATTATAATGTTTCCATTCGACATACATTATGTATGTACTTGAAAAACAGTATGTGTGGAAATGGATGTCGTCTGTAATTTGTCTTTTCGACAGCTGTTGTTCTATCTTATGTTTGCTGTGCTTTGTATCATTCCATCTTTCTCTTGTTAATTTGTAATGAATATTGTTGTTACTGCTTACGTTCTACATTGGCTGCAAATTTAATTTTTGTATTAAAAATTTCTTATTTAACATACGCATGAACACCAATGAAATAAGGTAAACATCTAAAACGAGAGCGACTTTCTCTGTCAATGATACATACCAAAGTTTCAGTCATAATAACTGTGTCTCCAAGTTATTACTTCTGCAGTGTGAAGAATTCAGTAAAAATGAGCATTTAGCCTCCTTTAAAGAAGTTACCAGCGGGAAGTGTGGGCATATGTGATGGTGCAAGAGACTTATAGTTGTTAAAAATGAGTTGTGGTAGTTAAACTGAGCAATTAATTAGAAGAGTAGCAATGATGTATTCTAAATTTTGCACATATTCATTTCTCTCATGCTGAGATCGTTTGGGTACCATATATCAGCACTCAAATGTGTATGTGTATATGCATCCTTAGTGGTAAGTATTTTAAAAATAATTATAGACTGAACACACTGCATAGTTATGTTAATTATTAACGTTCCTAGAGTAATTATCCTCATACGAATATCAACTACAAGTACGCATTTTAGACAGTTGAACCGTGGCTGCATGACTGTACTAGGGTTGCCAAAATAATGTAATACTTTTCATATTTAAAAAAATAAGGAAGTTGTGGTAAATGATCATGACAACTGGTCTCGAAAAGATGATCTGGGTTCGAATTGCGGTAAGGCACTAATTTCGATTCGACACAGTATATTCATTTTTTTCTGACTACACTCGCAAACTGAACATGAAGAAAAATGGTGAAGAATAGTTCGAAATACTATCCATCATCCACTGCACATACTGACGAGAGTTGAAATAGGAAAATAACACGTTCTACACCCTCTTAAGTAACTCAGCTCACCCACTTCAGCGCTTCGTGCCCGGGTAAGCAACAGAGAATCTTTTATTCGGCCTTAACATACGGAGCTATACTATGGGGTAGTTCATCTTTAAGAACCGATGATTTCGTTCCACAAAAGCGTGCCACCTACGATCGGCTTGTAAACAACATGAGATTTGTTGTAATTAATCAGTTGGAGTTCACAAGAATAATATGCGTAAGTGCAGTACTAGAAGAAATATAAATCTCCATTCCTTTTAATTAAAATTGACTTGAGCTCAGAAAATTATGAAGAATGTTGCTACCAAAATTTTTAATCACTTATCGGAATATATAAAGTGCCTAAAATACAGAAAAACTGAAAGTAAGCTAAAAATGTCTTCTTCTATGACAGAGAAGAATTTTTATTTCGGAACTTATAGCTTTTGTAGTGCAAAAGTATTACAGATCTACTTCTATTATTGGACTAAATATTCTTTTCTGTAAGCATTTCGAGATATTGATACACGGTTTTCGACATGTGGTAGTAGACAAAGGGAAAACTATTTTGTTGTGTATAAAGGGAAAACCATCTTGTTGTGTATTTAATACGCGTAGTTCTTTTTATCTCCATATATACTCAAGCAACAATTCTTTATAGAGCTATGTACTTTTTAACGGCATTCGAGAGCTCTTGAAAAGATGAACACAGTGATATAACGCTCGTTAATGTCTGCAGTAAACTGTTTCGCAAAAAATACCTGGGAAATAAACTGAATGTGTGGCGCTAGCCTGGTAGCACAACGTAACTTTTCGTCCATTATCTCAAAAGCTTGAAATGGAACCCAAGTCGACGCTACACTCTTCACATTTAGATGATTTTCATCTCTTTCTACGAAAATTTTCTTTGAAAGTTTTAACGAGCCTTAAATCACTGTATTCCTCTTTCCAAGAGCTTCGAATTCCGATAAAAAAAGGGGCATCGCTGCATTGAAAAAACATAGTTGCTTCAGTATATCATTTCATAAAAAAAAATGTTACGCGAAGTGTGCCTTCAGTTAAACACACTGCCCTTGGTGTGCTGTCACATGCGAAAACATTATTTCGACATCCTGAGCCCTTAATGAAATATTACATTGGATTATTACATTAAACGTATTTCTTATGCATAGAGACAAATGAACCCATGAGCTAAATTTCTTAGCTTAGGCAAAAGACTGGTTTCGGGCGTAATAGCAGCGAACATTTTTGCTTGGTTTCCTTCTCATGTACACGAAATGCATAGTCCAAGTTCATTTGACAAACAGACTTCCCTGATGTGTGGGAGAGGGGATTCAACACAATGCAGCATCTATCCTACGGCACCTAGCGATATACCAGAATTTAGGCAGAAACAGTTTATGGCGCTAAGTAGTCTTCAACCAAGTTTATTCTTAAAAGCTTTGTATTTTAATCATTCTACTGAATGTATCCTAAGTATACTTTGTTGCATAAAGCACATGCTAGTTGCTTGCAATTACCCATTCGAAACAGATTCACCACTTGCTCGTACTTTTTTTGTCGGCATAATCAAAGATGTACGTTTGATAGACAAGCATTTATTAGCTGCCGGCCGCGGTGGTCTAGCGGTTCTAGGCGCTCAGTCCGGAACGGCGCGACTGCTACGGTCGCAGGTTCGAATCCTGCCTCGGGCATGGATGTGTGTGATGTCCTTAGGTTAGTTAGGTTTAATTAGTTCTAAGTTCTAGGGGACTGATGACCACAGATGTTTAGTCCCATAGTGCTCAGAGCCATTTATTAGCTAATTTGCATCATCTGGAGACAATACAGAACGTATCGTAGTTTCTTTTTCGATGATTCAGGTTTCACAATTTGTAATACCTTTAGAGAATTCGGTATCTTGTAAGAATTCGTTATGTATCAGTTTCAGCTATTACAACTCTGCTTGCTGTTCATATGTTCCTAATTTTCGGTTTTAATTCTTTCAGCTTTAAGACCTCAACAGAACCTTCCATTCTTACTCTGGCCTCCTTTTCGCCCGTGAGAGAGGCGACTTCCCCTGTGGTGTGACACGTCTTTGCGTGGCTGCCTCACTGCCATAGCCCATGGCTCCCCTCTTCATTAACTCAGCTCAAAGGCCTTTGAAGTCACACTAATTTGAGGTGTTTTTCCAGTACAGTATTTCTAGCGTCATATTACAAGACTGGGTACCACGAAGTAGTTGTTAGCAGTAGCTAACGGTGGACATGAAAACCCGACCTCTTCACGGTCAGAAGGCTAGAGGAAAGTAATTCGTAGGAAGTAATTATTGTATTATCAGTCTCTAAAATAAAAGTGATCACATTATATTCCTACAGGATCATATAATGTTTTTCAGTTAGGCGGGAGGCTAGATCGTAAAATTAAAAGAATAAATAAATACAAACGTGCAATTCGACCGAGAAACGTATCACTATTTCCTTCGAATCTTCGTTTGAAAAATTATCGCGGAATATATAAGATGTTTAAAAAAAACAGTCATCCTATTTTACAAGACTATATCTTCAGCATGACTGAAAACAATAAATTGGAGTAAATTTGAACTTACACATAGTAGCACAAAGTTTGGTTGGTTGGTTGATTTATTTGGGGGAAGAGGAACAAACAGCGAGGGCATCGGTCCCATCGGATGAGGTAAGGATGAGGAAGGAAGTCGGCCGTGCCCTTTGAAAGGGACCACAAAGGCATTTGCCTGAAGCAATTTAAGAAACTCATGGAAAACCTAAATCAGGATGGCTGGACGCGGGTCTGAACCGTCGTCCTCCCGAATGCGAGTCTACTGTGCTAACCAGTGCGCCACCTCGCTCAGTGGTACAAACTCTCTAGTTTCAAAAGAACCATCGAATATTCAAGTGCATATATTTTACATGCGTGTAAATACATCTTTGGGCTATTTTTTACGTTAAGTTTAGGATAGAAGCTTTCACTTACGTTTCGCAAACGTTCAGTGCGTCCTGCATCAGACGTGAGACAAACGTCCATGTGATCAAATCTGTCCCATATTTTTGCGAGCATCTCTGAATGTACAGAATTCACTGTTACTGCTATGCGACGATGCTGTTTACTCGCAGTTGTTGAAGGGGAGGTTTATAGACGGAATCTTGCACAAACTCCCACAAAAAAATCACACACGCGAGATCAGGCGAACTCGGAAGCCACAGATGCAGTGTGAGATCCGTATGCCCCTTTATGCAGTAGAAGTTGCAATGCCATACTCTCTACGAAAACGACGCCTCACGGGTGTGAATTTATTACAGGTGTTGAAACAGAGAACAAAAAAGTAGGAGGACAGTGCAGGTTCAATTACCAGATTCAAGTACACAGTGTAACCAGATATGCCACCCACACCATTTTTATGTCGCACAATAGACTTAAAGGCATGAACGGCAGACCCATGACAGGTATCAGATTAGATCCTGACCTTTAATGTACCGCACAAAGTGCTCCAGAGGCATGGTGGGGGGTTTCAGGTTATAGCATGACCGTGAATATGGTGCTTAAACCCTCACTGTCCTCCTAGCGGGAACACGCCTTTTGTTGGTGTGTTATCGCCTTCTCAACTCGGCGCACACCAGGTATTGTGTAATGGACGATCAAGCGAGCTAGCTGCTCCAAGAAGACGCCTACCAGCAGTCAAAGGAATCGACAGTTCACAAATAGTGCCAAGGTAGACTCTTAGTTTCCATGTGTAAGTTAAAATAATCCCCAATTTGTTTCTTAGTTCATGTAGAAGATACAATAGTCTTTCGAAACTGGATGAAGCTTTGGGAATGCGCTGTATTAGAGACAGGTTTTTATTTTACAGTGTAGCACTTTTCTGCCAACAACGTGTACTGAGAGGTGCTGTTTTATTTTTTAATTCATTATAGTAAGTCAGCTTACACTTTCTGTAGTGTAACTGGAACAACTTTATTACTTTTACTCTTTTATGATCATGTTACTACTCGATGTCAATAGTTTTGCTACGTTCTGTGCTGCAGTTCACTGTTTCTCACTACTGCACTAGCGTTTATTTATTTATTTATTTATCCGTTCATTTTTGCAGCTACCGTTGAATCATATGAGTCAGAGCTACTCGACCAGGACACATAATTCGCAGAATCCTGGAAAAAAAGCGTCACGAAAACTAGAGATATGCGGGTGTACAAAGGATTTAAACATCTTGTCCAGGCAGATATCAGCATATACAGGGTGTCCATTTAAACTGAAGAGATTGAAATTTTTGTGTTAGCAGAAGAGCCAACACCGTGTTATGAGTGGAGGCCGAGATACACGCGTTTTAGCTCACGCAGGCTGGCGTGAGGAGGGAAGAACTATACTGACGTGAGGTCTGGAACATGACAAGGAATGAGAACTCAGAAAGCGGACGTAGTTAGTTTCATACTTAACTTTAATCCATTAATGATGAACGTCGCTCTTGACGGTACATGATTCACAATATTATCTGTTCAGAATACATTCTTGAAGTAATTATAGTAACTGAATATGGCGCCTTGCTAGGTCGTAGCAAATGACGTAGCTGAAGGCTATGCTAAACTGTCGTCTCTGCAAATGAGAGCGTATGTAGACAGTGAACCATCGCTAGCAAAGTCGGCTGTACAACTGGGGCGAGTGCTAGGGAGTCTCTCTAGACTACACCTGCCGTGTGGTGGCGCTCGGTCTGCAATCACTGATAGTGGCGACACGCGTGTCCGACGTATACTAACGGACCGCGGCCGATTTAAATACTACCACCTAGCAAGTGTGGTGTCTGGCGGTGACACCACAGAAATATCTCGAAAACTACACATCAGATCAAAAAAAGTTATAATTCCAATTTGATTGTTTTAGAGGGGAATATACAATGCTACCGCACTCAACCTCCACCCGTGCGTGTGGCAGGGGAAATTTTGAAATGTTCAATGGTAATCCCCGTTTTTTTATTGCAGATTACTATTCTACGGCAACATCTACATACGTTTTGTCTGAATCTTTTCTTCGTTTCGCCAGAGATGGCGCTGTAATTGGAGGAATAGAAATGGGTACACGATCGTAATTTACGACACGGTACTCAATGGCCCTTGACTATCCAATGACACATAGGATACCACCGCCATGCTGCGAGGGTAGGACAGGCCAGTGTTTCATAACTTCTAATTGGGAGCTCCATTTGCAACGTTGTTTTCCTCCGACATACCGACACTGTGGCCGTGGCTCAGGCGAAGGCTACTTTGCTTTTCCAATTAGAGTAAGTGTTCAAACGTAGTACTGCCAACTTCAATATCCTTAGTGATCCGCTTTTCAAACGACCGAACACAGGACAGAAGCATATCTGCTGCCAGCAGGGGCATTTCTGGTGCGGTCGGCCATGTATTCACGGCCTGTTGGCACCTGCTGGTACACCTTGTCTTTCAAGTATCCCCACAGAAAGAAATCCGATGACGTCAACTCTGGCGACCTAGCGGGCCAATTAATGGGTCCACTTATGTTGATGCATCGACCAGTGTAAACACGTTGTAATATCTCCCGTGCTTCAATTGCGTAATGCGCTGGGCAACTGTCAAGCTGAAACAACAGCCTGTCGAACGTCCAGGGAAACATCTTGCAGTAGTAACGTTAGTTCCCGTTTCAAGGACGTTCGATATTTGGGTCCATTCAACGTGTCGTCGATAAAATACGGACCAATGTTCCTCATGATGCCACACCATACGTTAACTGACCAAGAACGTTGATGGTCAACTTGCCGTAACCAGTGGGGAGTGTCTACACTCCCGTAATGCATGTTATGCCGGTTAATAATACCATGGTTTGCGAATATACACTCAATGGGAAATAGTACCGCGGCAAAGAACATGAGGGTGGTTTGCATTTGTTTTCGTGCCCATTCACGAAGCACTTCCTGGTTATGGAAATCGGCACCGTGAAGTTCTTGATGCAGCGACACGTGGTACGGACGATACTTATGACGATGCAATATTGTGTCAATACTATCCACGGACATACTTTAATTGCGGTGTAATTGCCGGGCGCTTATCCGTGGGTTGTGGAGCATTGCTGCTAGTACAGATATTTCATTAGCGTCTCGTGTAACACGTTTGCTTCGTTGCCTTTTGTTGTTTATTAGACATAAAGGCGATCACAACCTTCTAAAAGAACTAACGAGTGCGAGTTTTCTCTGGAAGACGCTCGGCATACAAGGCAATAGCAGCTTCAAGATTTCTGTTACATTCTCCATAAATCAGCATCATTTCAGTTTTTTCTTCTGTGGTTGCACCATCCTTCGTCCACTTGCACGTCTGTTCTCCAAATGATAGGTAGGTAAGCAGACAATAAACACTGCGAAAGTACTGTAATGTTTAGTGACTCTCCATGAGGAAGCGGATATCGTTCCCCTCAAGACGGCCATACGCAACAACGCGCGGCGGCTCTATTAGAAAGTGGATGCCCTGAGGGACACTGTCCATGAGTTACGCCACATTGGGACCACACTTCCACGTCGCTGGCATCGTCATCCGGTTCCCCTAACCATCCTAGAGGTATCAGATTCCGACCACGGCTAACGATTGGCCTGGCACTCTCACTACGGATGCATCCTTATGCAGGACTAGCCACCCATTCTACGCCCACTACTTCCCCACCCTACCTACTCACGTCGGGGTGAGTTTTTCTGCCTGACTGATGCAGTACTGTCACCCTTGGAGGGTGGTATGGGACCCCAAGTCCCACCGCCACACCTCCAAAGTGTATTGCAGTGACACAGTGTCACTGTCCTGTGAATGAATTTACTGCCACATCAACACAGTCAGACCGCCAACGACCGGTGATGCTGTACTGTAACAAAAAAAAAAAAGTAATGTTTAGAGCCGCCATCTGTTATAGGTCTGCACGATATGTGAGATCTGGCCGTAGTGTACCGACCGTTACGATTGGTCGTAGTTCGCTACGCGGCCACGGTGGCGCGTCCGATAGTCCCCTATTCGACATGTCGAAGAAATGCAACGATTGTGTATCCATTTCTATTCCTCCGATTACTGTGCCATCTGTGGCAAAACGAAGACAGCGCTTCAGACAAAAGGTATGTAGATTTTGCTGCAGAATCGTGATATTCATTAAAGAAACGGTGATATTCAGTAAAGAAACGGGGTTCCCATTGAAGATTTCAAAGCTGCACCTCACCACCTACGCACGGGGCAGGATGGCGGGTCGAGACAAACAAATTGGAATTATAACCTTTTTTGATCCGATGTGTAGTTTTCAAGATATTACAATGTCTTCAGCTAAAATGAACACCCTGCATATAATTTAGAAATGGATAACACGAATGCTGACTTTAATGCAACTTATTTACCAGCTGGTTTCAGTCCTGGATCATGTGCAAGGTACTGTACAAAAATAAGACATAAAATTGCGGTAAAATGCAATGACTAACACGACCTGAAAGGTCGAAAATTCATAAGATGAAACTTACGTCAAATTTGCAATTATAAAACCAGCATTAGATATCATACATTTTTCGAAATCGAAGATACATAATTAAAGTCAAGCAGAACAATTCCGAACGCAATAATTGTTTGAAATGCAGGCGCTAATCACTACAAATGAAGGTGATAAACAGGCCCAGAACAGTAAGGAACAGTACCACATATCATCACAGTACAGTGGTCAAGCATATTGGAAAACAAAGGTAGCACAAATTTGGAACACACTTGAAGACATCAAAGATTACAAGATCAGAATGTAAAACACGTAAACCCATGTGCAAAAAATACTATACGAAATGCTATAACGCATCTTATATAAAATATGTAAAAGATTAAGGGCGCTGCAGTCTGGAACCGCAAGACCGCTACGGTCGCAGGTTCGAATCCTGCCTCGGGCATGGATGTTTGTGATGTCCTTAGGTTAGTTAGGTTTAACTAGTTCTAAGTTCTAGGGGACTAATGACCTCAGCAGTTGAGTCCCATAGTGCTCAGAGCCATTTTTTTTTTTTTTTTTTTTTTTTGTAAAAGATTAAAATAGAAGTCAGCTTTTTTTTTAATCAGATACCTGATTTAAGAATCATGAAAGGAGGTTGTATACGTGGAACAGAAGTGTAGACACCGGAAGGTTTCAGATTGATTATATAATGGTAAGACAGAGATATCGGAACCAGAAACAGATGTAGACTCTGACAACAATTTATTGGTTATGAACAGTAGATTAAAACTGAAGAAACTGCAAATAGGTAGGAATTTAAGAAGGTGGGACTTGGATAAACTGAAGGAACCAGAGGTTGTTGAGAGTTTCAGAGGGAGCGTTACGGAACGATTGACAAAAACAGGGGAAGGTATACAGTAGAAGAGAAATGGGTAGCTTTGAGAGATGAAATAGTGAAGGTAGCAGAGTATCAAGTAGGTAAAAAGACGACGGGTAATAGAAAGCCTTGGGTAGCACAAGAGATATTAAATTTAATTGATGGAACGAGAAACTAAACACTGAAGAACCAAACAAACTGGTACACCTGCCCAATATCGTGTAGGGACCCGGCGAGAACGTAGAACTGCCGCAACACGACGTGCCATCGACTTGACTAATGTATGAAGTAGTGCTGGAGGGAACTGACACCATAAATCCGTAAGAGTACGAGGGGGTGGAGATCTCTTCTGAACGGCACGTTGCAAAGCATCGCAAATATGCTCAATAATGTTCACGTCTGGGGAGTCTGGTGGCCAGCGGAAGTGTTTAAACTCAGAAGTTTGTTCCTGGAGCCACATTATAGCGATTCTGGGCATATGGTGTGTCGCATTGTCCTGCTGGAATTGCCCAAGTCCTTCGGAATGCACAATGGGCATGAATCGACGCAGGTGATCAGACACGACCCTGCCAGGATCATGTGAAACGTCCCCTTAGAAAAATTATACATGACTGTGCTTAAACTGACACACAATATTTTTTAGCGCAACCCAATCTGACTTTCAATAATCCCTACAAAAGAATGGCCCTGACTAACATTAAACTATACCTTTCACAAATCACTTACGTCACAAAAATCTTCGTTACACGAACTACTGCAATACAGTGAGCACCACTACTGCCAGCTAAATAAAAGATTCAAATGGCTCTGAGCACTATGGGACTTAACATCTGTGGTCATCAGTCCCCTAGAACTTAGAACTACTTAAACCTAACTAACCTAAGGACATCACACAACACCCAGAAATCACGAGGCAGAGAAAATCCCAGACCCCGCCGGGAATCGAACCCGGGAATCCGGGCGTGGGAAGCGAGAACGCTACCGCACGACCACGAGCTGCGGGCTAAATAAAAGATTCAAACTACGGAAGGCACTAACTACTGATAGGCATAGTTAGCAAATGAACGATTTTAATAGAGAACAAACAATGTATTTACCTTAATAGTCATAATATATATATCAGTTCATGACATCCAGTCTTACAAATTTACTGTCTCTGTCCAGATCATCCGTTCTCAAAACTCTGCCATCTCACTCCCCACTTCCACCACTGCTGGCGGCTCACCTCCAACTGCGCAACGCTACGCGCTGTTAACAGCCAACTGCCCAACACTACAATAGCCAACAACAATGCAAACCAACCACAGACTGCACACAGCACAGCCAGTGATTTTCATACAGAGCGCTACGTGGCGTTACCAATATAAAAACCTAAACAGCCTACTTACAGTATCAGGGGTCCCATAACACTCCAACTGCACACGCTTCACACCATTACGGAGCCTCCACCAGCTTGAACAGTCCCCCGCTGACAAACATGGTCCATGGATTCATGAGGTTGTCTCCACACCCGTGCACGTCCATCCGCTCGACACAATTTGAATCGAGACTCGTCCTACCAGGCAAAATGTTTCCAGTCATCAACAGTCCAATGACTGTGTTGACGGGCCCAGGTGAGGCGTAAAGCTTTGAGTCGTGCAGTCATCAAGTGTACATGAGTGGGCCTTCGGCTCCGAAAGTCCATATCGATGTTGTTTCGTTGAATGGTTCGCACGCTGACACTTGTTGATGGTCCAGCACTCAAATCTGCAGCGATTTACGGAAGGGTTGTACTTCTGTGACGTTGGGCGATTCTCTTCAGTCGTCGTCGCTCCCGTTCTTGCAGGACCTTTTTCTGGCCGCAGCGATGTCGGAGATTTGATGTTTTACCGGATTCCTGATATTCACGGTGTACTTGTGGAATGGTCGTACGGGAAAATCCTCACTTCATTGCTACCTCGGAGATTCTGTGTCCAGTCGCTCGTGCGCCGACTATAACACCACGTTCAGACTCACTTAAATCTTGATAACCTGCCATTGTAGCAGCAGTAGCCGATCTAACGACTGCGACAGACACTTGTTGTGTTATATATGCGTTGCCGACAGCAGCACCGTATTCTGCCTGTTTATACATCTCTGTATTTGAATACGCGTGCCTATATCAGTTACTTTGGCGCTTCAGTGTAAAAATGCAATAAATGAAGCAGGCGAAAGGGAATACAAAGTCTAAAAATTGAGATGAACAGGAAGTGCAGAATGGCTAAGCAGGAATAGATAGAGGATGAATGTAAGGATGTAGAAGTATATATCACTAGGGGTAAGATAGATGCCGCCTACAGGAAAATTGAAGAGACCTTTGGAGAAAAGAGAACCCCCTATGTGAATGTCTAGAGCTCAGATGGGAAACCAGTCCTAAGCAAAGAATGGAAAGCAGAAAGGTGGAAGGTGAAAGGCGTATATAAAGGGTCTATATAAGGGAGAATTACTTGAGAGCAATATTATGGAAATGGAAGAGGAAGTAGATGAAGATAACAAGGGACATATGGTACTGCGTGAAGAATTTGACAGGGCATTGAGAGATCTAAGTCGAAACAAGGCCCCGGGAGCAGACAATATGCCGCTGGAACTATCGATAGCCTTGGAAAAGCCAGCCATGACAAAACTCTTCCATCCGGTGTGCAAGATGTATGAGGCAGGCAAAATACCCTCAGACTTCAAGAAGAATGTAATAATTCTGGTTCCAAAGAACTCAGGTACTAACAGATGTGACAATTAGCGAGCTATCAATTTAATAAATCATGGTTGCAGAATACTAACACAAATTCTTCACAGAAGAATGGCAAATCTGGTAGAAGCCGACCTCGGGGAAGATCAGTTTGCATTCCGGAGAAAGGTAGGAACACGTGAGGCAATACTGATCCTACAACTTCTCATAGAAGATAGGTTAAGCAAAGGTAAACCTACGTTTATAGCACTTATAGACTTAGAAAAAACTTTTGGCAATGTTGACTCGAATACGCTCTTTAAAACTCTAAGGTTGGCAGGAGTAAAATACAGGGTGCGAAAGGCTATTTACAATTTGTACAGAAACCAGACGATAGTTATAAGATTCGAGGCTCACGGGAGGGAAGGAGTGGTTGCGAAGGGAGCGAGAGAGGGCTGTAGCCTATCCCCGGTGTTTTCAGTCTGTATATTGAAATGAAATGTCGTGTGGCTAGGGCCTCCCGTCGGGTAGACCGTTCGCCTGGTGCAGGTCTTTCGAGTTGACGCCACGTAGGCGACCTGCGCGTCGATTTGGATGAAATGATGATGATTAGGACAACACAACACCCAGTCCCTGAGCGGAGAAAATCTCCGACCCAGCCGGGAATCGAACCCGGGACCTTAGGATTGACATTCCGTCACGCTGACCAGTCAGCTACCGGGGCCGGACAGTCTGTATATTGAACAAGCATTAAAGTAAACAAAAGAAAAATAAAAGGGTAAAGAAATAAAAGCTCTGAAGTTTGCCGATGACATTGTCATTCTGTCAGAGACAGCAAAGGACTTGGAAGAGCAGCCGAACGGAATTCACAATGTCTTGAAAGGAGGATATAAGATGAACATCAACAAAAGTAAAACGAGGATAATGGAATGTTGTCGAATCAAATCAGCTGAAGCTGAGGGAATTAAATTACGAAATGAGACACTTAAAGTAGTATATGAGTTTTGCTGCTTGGGCAGCAAATTAACTGACGGTCGTCGAAGTAGAGAGTATATCAAGTGTAGACCAGCAATGGCAAGAAAAGCGTTTCTGAAGAATTTGTTAACATCGAGTGTAGATTTAAGCGTCAGAAAGTCTGTTATGAAAGTATCTGTATGGAGTGTAGCCATGTATAGAAGCGAAAGATGAACGATAAACAGATTAGACTAGAAGAGAATAGAAGCTTTTGAAATGTGCTGCTACAAAATAGTGCTGAAGATTAGATGGGTAGATCACATAAGTAATGAGGAAGTACTGAGTAGAATTGGGGAGAAATTTGTAGCACAACCTGGCTAGAAGAAGGGATCAGTCGGCAGGATGCAGTCTGACGCATCAAGCAGTCACCAGTTTAGTACTGGAGGAGATAAATATGGTAGTGGGAGATCAAGAGATGAATACAGTAAGCAGATTCAGAAGGATGTAGGTTGCGGTAGGTACTCGTAGATGAAGAGGCTGGCACAGGGTTAGAGCTGCATTAAACCAGTCTTTGGACTGAAGACCATAATAACAACATTTATACCTAAGGAAGAAAAATTGAAGCACCAAAAAATAATTCATGTAGAGTAATGAAATTTCGGAAATACATTTGTCTGTGTAACATATTTAAGTAAATAACATTCAAAGATCACAGATTAATGTAAGCGTGAGATACGTCATTGCAAATTTGAAATACTGGTACGGTAATAATGGGTGTAACTGTCAGAATGTTGAATGCGAGCACGCAGACTTGCGTATATTGTGTTGCATAGGTGCCGAATGTCGTTTGTGGGATGGAGATCCATGCTTGTTGCGCTTGGTCGGTTAATACAGGGGCGGATAATGCTGTTTGTGGATGACGCTGAAATTGTCATCCGATGATGTCCCATATGTGCTCGATTGGAGGAAGATCTGATGATTGAGCAGGCCAAGGTAACCTGTCGATACTCTGTAGAGATGTTGGGTTACAATAGCGGTATGCAGGCGAGCGACATTCTGTTGGAAAATACCCCCTGTGAACGTTGTTCATGAATGGCAGAACACAGGGTCGAATCACCAGACTGACGTACAAATTCGCAGTGTGTGAGAGATAATCACGAGAGTGTGCCTGCTATCACACGAAATCGCACCCCAGACCATAACTTCTGGTATAGGTCGAGAGCGTCTAGCCCGCAGACAGGATGGTTGCAGGCCCTCAACTGGTCTCCTAATCAACACACTGCAATCACTGGCACTGAGGCAGAAACAGTTTTCATCAGAAAACACAACAGACCTCTACCATGCCCTGCAATGAGCTATCGCTTGACACCACTGAAGTCGCAAATGGAGGTAGTTTGGTGTCAGTGAAATGCAAGCTAGAGGGCGTCCGGCTCGGATCTGCCCTTGAAGTAACCAATTCGTAACAGTTTGTTGTGTCACTGTACTACCAACAGCTGCTCAGATTGCTGCTGAAGATGCAGTACGATGCGTTAGAGCGAAACTCCAAACACGATGTTCTTCCCGCTTGGTGGCCGGCCGCTGTGACCGAGTGGTTCTAGGCACTTCAGTCCGGAACAGCAGGTTCGAATCCTGCCTCGGGCATGGATGTGTGTGATGTCCTTAGGTTAATTAGGTTTAAGTAGTTCTAAGTCTAGGGGACTGATGGCAAAAAAATGTTCAAATGTGTGTGAAATCTTATGGGACCTAACTTCAAAAATGGCTCTGAGCGCTATGGGACTTAATATCTGAGGTCATCAGTCCTGTAGAACTTAAAACTACTTAAACCGAACTAACCTAAGGACATCACATACATCCATGCCCGAGGCAGGATTCGAACCTGCGACCGTAGGAGTCGCGCAGTTCCGGACTGAAGCGCCTAGAACCGCTCGGCAACCGAGGCCGGCTGGGACTTAACTGCTAAGGTCATCACTCCCTAAGCTTACACACTACTTAACCTAAATTATCCTAAGGACAAACACACACACCCATGCCCGAGGGAGGACTCGAACCTCCGCCGGGACCAGCCACACAGTCCATGACTGCAGCGCCGTAGACCGCTCGACTAATCCCGCGCGGCGGACTGATGACCTCAGATGTTAAGTCTCCCAGTGCTTAGAGCCATTTGAACCATTTTGAACCCGCTAGATATTGCCACGCGGTCTTCCGGAGTCCGGTCTTCTTGGCACTTTTCGTTCTCGTGACCACCGCTGCCAACATCTATGTACAATGGCTACATTCCTGCCTAGCCTTCCTGCGATATCGCAGAAAGAATATCCAGATTCTCGTAGCCCTATTACACGACCTCGTTCAAATTCAGTGAGGTGTTCATAATGGCATCTTTGTCGTCTTAAAGGCATTTTTGACTAAAATCAACTCACCACGTCCAATCTCAAAGGTAACTGACCGTTAGGGGGCGTATTTAAAGCAAACCTCATCTGCATTTTGATAGTGGCGCTGCTAGCGCCACTCTTGTGCAATGGGCTCGAAATCTGAATAGACATAATTTGCAGATGTAGAAAGGCGCCTACCAACTTTCCATTATTTCACACAACTCCGTCTTGGGGTTGAGATTTTCTTTACGTCAGTACAACACACAGTGAACATTAATAAAACCCACAAACTTCAGAGAAGGATTCCTATCTGGAAATGGAGGAGAAAAAGGTCCAATGAATATTGCTCAGAAATAGACGGTGTACGTTCAAGAAATCATACCGGAACACATCACCAAACTGCTTCACATCTACGTCAGAACAGATGTTCAGCCCGCATCTCGTGGTCGTGCGGTAGCGTTCTCGCTTCCCACGCCCGGGTTCCCGGGTTCGATTCCCGGCGGGGTCAGGGATTTTCTCTGCCTCTTGATGGATGGGTGTTGTGTGCTGTCCTTAGGTTAGTTAGGTTTAAGTAGTTCTAAGTTCTAGGGGACTGATGACCTAAGATGTTAAGTCCCATAGTGCTCAGAGCCATTTGAGCCACAGATGTTCAAAGTGGCTTCCATGAGCTGCAATGCACGCCTTCGCACGTGTTATCATGGACTGCGGCACTCTTTCGCACGTTCCAGCCTCTCTTCGAATACCTTTATAGACATCGTGAACACGCTCTTAAGGGCTCAACATACACAACCCTTTTAAGATGTCCCCAGAGGTAAAAATCAAGGAGATTTAAGTTCGGTGATATAGCAGAACATGCTACAGGACCTCCGTATCCTATCCAACGTCCGTGGAAGATGTTGAAGTGTCGCCGAACTGCAATGCGGAAGTGGGGTGATTGTCCGTCATACAGAAACCACATAACCTTCCGTATTGCCAAAGGCACGTTCTCAAACAGCCCAGGCAGAGCATTCCTCAGAAAGCCCAGGTACGTTCCTTCTTCGAGGAATAATAACCAGTCCAAATACACTACTGGCCATTAAAATTGCTACACCAAGAAGAAATGCAGGTGATAAACGAGTATTCGTCGTACAAATATATTGTACTAGAACTGACACGTGATTACACTTTCACCCAATTTGGGTGCATACATCCTGAGAAATCAGTGCCCAGAACAACCACCTCTGGCCGTAATAACGGCCTTGATACGCCTAGGCATTGAGTCAAACAGAGCTTGGATGGAGTGTACAGGTACAGCTGCCCAGGCAGTTTCAACACGATACCACAGTTCATCATGAGTATTGACTGGCGTATTGTGACGAGCCAGTTGCTCGGCCACCATTAACCAGACGTTTTCAGTTGGTGAGACATCTGGAGAATGTGCTGGCCAGGGCAGCAGTCGAATATTTTCTGTATCCAGAAAGGCCCGTGCAGGACCTGCAACATGCGGTCGTGCATTATCCTGCTGAAATGTAGGGTTTCGCAAGGATACATCTGAAATGTAACGTCCACTGTTCAAAATGCCGTCAATGCGAACAAGAGGTGACCGAGACGTGTAACCAAATGCACCCCATACTATCAGGCCGGGTGATACGCCAGTATGGCGATGACGAATACACGCTTCCAATGTGCGTTCACTCCGACGTCGCCGAACACGGATGCGACCATCATGAAGCTGCAAACAGAACTTGGATTCATCCGAAAAAATGACGTTTTGCCATTCGTGCACCCAGGTTCGTCGTTGAGTACACCGTCGCAGGCGCTCCTGTCTGTGATGCAGCGTCAAGGGTAACCGCAGCCATGGTCTCCGAGCTGATAGTCCATGCTGCTGCAAACGTCGTCGAACTGTTCGTGCAGATGGTCGTTGTCTTGCAAACGTCCCCATCTGTTGACTTAGGGATCGAGACGTGGCTGCACGATCCGTTACAGCCATGCGGATAAGATGCCTGTCATCTCGACTGCTAGTGATACGAGGCCGTTGGGATCCAGCTCGGCGTTCCGTATTACCCTCCTGAACCCACCGATTCCATATTCTGCCAACAGTCATTGGATCTCGACCAACGCGAGCAGCAATGTCGCGATACGATAAACCGCAATCGCAATAGGCTACAATCCGACCTTTATCAAAGTCGGAAACGTGATGGTACGCATTTCTCCTCCTTACATGAGGCGTCACAACAAAGTTTCACCAGGCAACGCCGGTCAACTGCTGTTTGTGTATGAAAAATCGATTGGAAACTTTCCTCATGTCAGCACGATGTACTTGTCGCCACCGGCGCCAACCTCGTGTGAATGCTCTGAAAAGCTTATCATTTGCATATCACAGCATCTTCTTCCTGTTGGTTAAATTTCGCGTCTGTAGGACGTCACCTTCGTGGTGTAGCAATTTTAATGACCACACACTGATGCCAAACTGATGCTGATGAGACGCTTCAACTATACCCCGAGGATTGTTTCTACTCCACAGATGACGATTAGGTAGACTGATGGTGCCAGTTCTGATAAAGGTTGCTTCGTCGGTGTTGAGGACTTACGACAGAAATCTCATAATCGTTGTGGTCTGGTGCAAAAACTATCGACAAACTCCTTCCCGTGGATGGAAAACCGCTGCTGATAATCCTTGCACTAGTTTCAGGTGATAGGGATAGTAGCGGTTGTCATGCAGGGTAGACATATTCGTACTTTGTCTTACAGCATGTTAGCGGGCAACTTGGCTTTAGTTTGTACTAGGGTTCACCTCAGTATCCTGTAGAACATAGTCCTTCAAATCTGTTGTACGCACAGTCCCCCGCCACCCTGCACGTTCGTCTGTCTGAAAGGACCCTGATCACACAAACGCCCAAAATGTTGTGCGATGTGGTTGGTTCCTGTGAGGGCACTTGGTTTGGTATAGTCGTGTTGCCTAACGATCGTTTCCATCTGCTTGGCTGTACACAAACGCCATCTAGGCTTGATCCCGACAAGAATACCGGGGCATTCTGCTGCTTACACTACGCTGCGTCAATCACACAGCCTGCAACACACAGGGACCACACGGCCCGTGGTCAGATGAACTTTCATTCATTTGCGCTGCCTATCGTGGCAAAGATGCATTTCCGGACATAAGTTTCTAGGACCCTTTCCCGTCCATTTCCAGTCAGGAATCCGTCCCTGCAGTTTTTCGGTTTTATTAATGTTCACCAAGTATATAAAGGAAGGAGGTGCGTGTGAGGGTGTGGTTTTGGCAATACAACTGATAATTAAGAACTAATGTCTTACAACCATAAATCAAACTGAAAGGGTACACTGGTACACCAATTTATCCTCTTGTGTGGCGGGACTTCAAAAAACATGCAAGGTAAAGTGTTACATAAGAGAGAAAAATGAACTATAATACTAACCACAATTGTTATAACAATATACACTACTGGCCATTAAAATTGCTACACCACGAAGATGACGTGCTACAGACGCGAAATTTAACCGACAGGAAGAAGATTCTGTATTATGCAAATGATTAGCTTTTCAGAGCATTCACACGAGGTTGGCGACTGTGGCGACACCTACAACGTGCTGCCATGAGGAAAGTTTCCAACCGGTTTGTCATACACAAACAGCAGTTGACCGGCGTTGCCTGGTGAAACGTTGGTGTGATGCCTCATGTAAGGAGGAGAAATGCGTACCATCGCGTTTCCGACTTTGATAAAGGTCGGATTGTAGCCAATGGCGATTGCGGTTTATCGTATCGCGACATTGCTGCTCGCGTTGGTCGAGATCCAATGACTGTTAGCAGAATATGGAATCGGTGGCTTCAGGAGGGTAATACGAAACGCCGTGCTGGATCCCAACGGCCTCGCATCACTAGCAGTCGAGATGACAGGCATCTTATCCGCATGGCTGTAACGGATCGTGCAGCCACGTCTCGATCCCTAAGTCAACAGATGGGGACGTTTGCAAGACAACAACCATCTGCACGAACAGTTCGACGACGTTTGCAGGAGCATCGACTATCAGCTCGGAGACCATGGCTGCGGTTACCTTTGACGCTGCATCACAGACAGGAGCGCCTGCGATGGTGTACTCAACGACGAACCTGGGTGCACGAATGGCAAAACGTCATTTTTTCGGATGAATCCAAGTTCTGTTTACAGCTTCATGATGGTCGCATCCGTGTGTGGCGACATCGCTGTGAACGCACAATACTGGCGTATCATCCGGCGTGATGGTATGGGGTGCCATTGGTTACACGTCTCGGCACTTTGAACAGTGGACGTTACATTTCAGATGTGTTACGACCTGTGGCTCTACCCTTCATTCGACCCCAGCGAAACCGTACATTTCAGCAGGATAATGCACGACCGCATGTTGCAGGTCCTGTACGGGCCTTTCTGGATACAGAAAATATTCGACTGCTGCCCTGGCCAGCACATTCTCCAGATCTCTCACCAATCGAAAACGTCTGGTCAATGGTGGCCGAGCAACTGGCTCGTCACAATACGCCAGTCACTACTCTTGAACTGTGGTATAGTGTTGAAGCTGCATGGGCAGCTGTACCTGTACACGGCATCCAACCTCTGTTTGCTGGCCGAAGTGGCCGTGCGGTTAAAGGCGCTGCAGTCTGGAACCGTAAGACCGCTACGGTCGCAGGTTCGAATCCTGCCTCGGGCATGGATGTTTGTGATGTCCTTAGGTTAGTTCGGTTTAACTAGTTCTAAGTTCTAGGGGACTAATGACCTCAGCAGTTGAGTCCCATAGTGCTCAGAGCCATTTGAACCAACCTCTGTTTGACTCAATGCACAGGCGTATCAAGGCCGTTATTACGGCCAGAGGTGGTTGTTCTGGGTACTGATATCTCAGGATCTATGCACCCAAATTGCGTGAAAATGTAATCACATGTCAGTTCTAGTATAATATATTTGTCCAATGAATACCCGTTTATCATCTGCATTACTTCTTGGTGTAGCAATTTTAATGGCCAGTAGTGTACATAATGTGTGGTATAATTGTAACAATTATAGCTAATATCAAGCAAATTCACTGAGGTGAGAAAAGTCATGGGATATCTCCTAATGTGTTCTCAGGTCTCTTCTTGCCTTGCGTAGTGATGCATCTCAATCTGAAACCGCGCGACCGCTACGGTCGCAGGTTCGAATCCTGTCTCGGGTATGGATGTGTGTGATGTCCTTAGGTTAGTTAGGTTTAAGTAGTTCTACGTTCTAGGGGACTGATGGCCTCAGCTGTTAAGTCCCATAGTGTTCAGAGCCATTTGATTTTGAATCCTGCCTCTATAGCCGCCCAAACTGCGAAAGTTTTGCCGATGCACGAACTGACCTTTCAATAATGTGCCATAAATGTTAGATGCGATTAATGTCGAGAGATCTGAGAGGCCAGATGACTCGCTCGAAATGTCCAGAGTGTTCTTAAAACCAATTGCGAACAACTGCGGCCCAGTGGCATGCCGCATTGTCATCCACGAAAATGCCATCGTTGTTTGAGAACATGAAGTCGGTGAATGGCTGCAAAGGGTCTCCAAGTACCCGAACGTAATCATTTCCAGTCAATGATCGCTTAAGATGGGCCATAGGACCCAGTCCATTTCATGTAAACACAGCCCACACCATTATGGAGCCACCACCAGCTCCCACAGTGTCTTGTTGGCAATTTGGGTCCATGACTTCGTGGTGTCTGCGTTACACTAGAATCCTAGAATCAGCTCTTACCTACTGAAATCGGAACTCTTCTGACCAGGCCACAGATCTCCAGGCGTCTAGGACCCAAACGATGTGGTCACGATCCCAGAAGAGGGGCTGCAGAGGATGTCCTGCTGTTAGCAAAGGCACTCACGTCGGTCGTTTACTACCATAGCCCATTAACGCCGTATTTCTCCGCACTCCCAAACGGATACGTTCTTCGTATGTCCCACATTGTTTTCTGCGGCTATTTCACGCAGTGTTCTTGTCTGTTAGCACTAACAACTCTACGCAAACGCCGCTGCTGGCGTCGGCTGGCCGTCGGCCATTGCGTTGTCCGTCGTGAGAGGTTATACCTGAAAGTTGGTATTCTCGACACATTCTTGACATTGTGGATCTCGGAATATTTCCACACGATTTCCGAAATGGAATGTCCCATGCTTGCACTTCTGTGACATTGGACGATTCTCTTCAGTCATCGTTGGTCCCGTTCTTGAACGATCTTTTCTCGGTCGCAGCGATGTCGGAAATTTAATGTTTTACCGGATTCCTGATATTCACGGTTGTTGTTGTTGTGGTCTTCAGTCCTGAGACTGGTTTGATGCAGCTCTCCACGCTACTCTATCCTGTGTAAGCTTCATCATCTCCCAGTACCTACTGCAACCTACATCCTTCTGAATCTGTTTAGTGTATTTATCTCTTGGTCTCCCTCTACGATTTTTACCCTCCACGCTGCCCTCTAATACTAAATTTGTGATCCCTTGATGCCTCAGAACATGTCCTGCGAACCGATCCCTTCATCTAGTCAAGTTGTGCCACAAACTCCTCCCCAATCCTATTCAGTACTTCCTCATTAGTTATGTGATCTACCCATCTAATCTTCTGCATTCTTCTGTAGCACCACATTTCGAAAGCTTCTATTCTATTCTTGTCCAAACTAATTATCGTTCATGTTTCACTTCCATACAAGGCTACACTCCATACATATACTTTCAGAAACGACTTCCTGGCACTCAAATCCATACCCGACGTTAACAAATTTCTCTTCTTCAGAAACGCTTTCCTTGCCATTTCCAGTCTACATTTTATATCCCTTCTACTTCGACCTCATCAGTTATTTTGCTCCCTAAATAGCAAAACTCCTTTACTACTTTAAGTGTCTCATTTCCTAATCTAATTCCCTCAGCATCGCCCGACTTAATTCGACTACATTCCATTATCCTCGTTTTGCTTTTGTTGATGTTCATCTTATAGCCTTCTTTCAAGACACTGTCCATTCCGTTCAACTGCTCTTCCAAGTCCTTTGCTGTCTCTGATAGAATTACAATGTCATCGGCGAACCTCAAACTTTTTATTTCTTCTCCATGGATTTTAATACCTACTCCGAATTTTTCTTTTGTTTCCTTTACTGCTTGCTCAATATACAGATTGAATAACATCGGGGAGAGGCTACAACCCTGTCTCACTCCCTTCCCAACCACTGCTTCCCTTTCATACCCCTCGACTCTTATAACTGGCATCTTGTTTCTGTACAAATTTCAAATAGCCTTTCGCTCCCTGTATTTTACTCCTGCCACCTTCAGAATTTGAAAGAGAGTATTCCAGTCAACATTGTCAAAAGCTTTATCTATGTCTATAAATGCTAAAAACGTAGGTTTGCCTTTTCTTAATCTAGCTTCTAAAATAAGTAGGAGGGTCAGTATTGCCTCACGTGTCCCCATATTTCTACGGAATCCAAACTGATCTTCCCCAAGGTCGGCTTCTACCAGTTTTTCGATTCGTCTGTAAAGAATTCGCGTTAGTGTTTCGCAGCCGTGACTTATTAAACTGATAGTTTGGTAATTTTCACATCTGTCAACGCCTGCTTTCTTTGGGATTGGAATTATTATATTCTTCTTGAAGTCTGAGGGTATTTCGCCTGTCTCATACATCTTGCTCACCAGATGGTAGAGTTTTGTCTGGACTGGCTCTCCCTAGGCTGTCAGTAGTTCTAATGGAATGTTTCTACCCCAGGGCCTTGTTTCGACTCAGGTCTTTCAGTGCTCTGTCAAACTATTCACGCAGTATCATATCTCCCATTTCATCTTCATCTACATCCTCTTCCATTTCCATAATATTGTCCTCAAGTACATTGCCCTTGTATAGACCCTCTATACACTCGTTCCACCTTTCTGCTTTCCCATCTTTGCTTAGAACTGGGTTTCCATCTGAGCTCTTTATATTCATACAAGTCGTTCTCTTTCCTTCAAAGGTCTCTTTAATTTTCCTGTAGGCAGTATCTGTCTTACCTCTAGTGAGATAAGCCTCTATATCCTTACATTTGTCCTCTAGCCATGCCTGCTTAGCCATTTTGCACTTCCTGTCGATCTCATTTTTGAGACGTTTGAATTCCTTTTTGCCTGCTTCATTTACTGCATTTTGTTTCTCCTTTCGTCAATTAAATTCAATATTTCTTCTGTCACTCAAGGATTTCTATTAGCCCTCGTCTTTTTACCTACTTGATCCTCTGCTGCCTTCACTACTTCATCCCTCAAAGCTACCCATTCTTCTTCTACTGTATTTCTTTCCCCCATTCTTGTCAATTGTTCTCTTATTCTCTCCCTGAAGCTCTGTACAACCTCTGGTTTAGTCAGTTTATCCAGGTCCCATCTCCTTAAATTCCCACCTTTTTGCAGTTTCTTCAGTTTTAATCTACAGTTCATAACCAATGGATTGTGGTCAGTCCACATCTGCCCCTGGAAATGTCTTACAATTTAAAACCTGGTTCCTAAATCTCTGTCTTACCATTATATAATCATCATTATATATTCACGTTACACTCGTGAAATGTTCGTACGGGAAAATCTCCACTTCATCGCTTCCTCAGAGATGCTGTGTCCCATCGTTCGTGTGCCGACTATGACACCACCTTGAAACTCATTTAAGTGTTGATAACCTGCCATTGTAGCAGCAATAACCGATCTAACAACTGCGCCAAACACTTGTTGTCTTATGTAGACGTTGCCGACCTCAGCACCGTAATCTGCCTGTTTATATATCTCTGTATTTGAACACGCATGCCTATATGGGTTTCTTTGGCGCTTCAGTGAATATAAATCTCTGTAAAGCTTTTGTCTTCTTCTGTGCAAACAAACACTCTGTGTCGTAAATGTGTTCAATAAAGAGGGTGTCCATCACAAACATGCAGCTTAACTCGCTCAGTTTGAATCTTGCCTGCTAGTTGGCATGTTCTTCAAGATAAACGCCTTTGTGTGAAATTATATTTTGTGCATGATTATATGGGGCCACAGGACTTTGTCTTGGCATGTATTTTACCTTGAAAAACGGAATGCTCTCTATTGTAAAATGACACATATGTTTGTGCATTAATCATTTACGCTTGACTTCGCGTGTTTTTATTTCATTTTAGCATTGAAGATGATCACTCTGTCATTGAAATCGATATGCAGTAATAATAAAAAACTGTTTTGAAATTTATACAGCAAATGCTGAAGTTTGCCTCGTTTGCAGTAAAAAATAAACAAATTTATATTAAAGATGTATATCTAAGTGTCATCGCAAGACGGAAGGCAAGACAACAACTGTTCCAGAGATCAGTACGACCGTTGCAGGCACACAGGCTGCTACGCAGAGATAATCGCAGACTTTGCTCATGAAATGTACAGAAATGCAGTGACGGCAGATGCCAATTTGATGTATGGATTAGCTGACGGGAATGGCGCTCGAGAGCCGGGAGAGATTCGGTGACAGATGGATAGGTAGAAATGGACCAAATGCCTGACCTACAACCTCTCTAGACCCAAACCCAGTGGATATTTATTTTGGGGGTACTTGACAGCTCTTGTGTATGGAAACCTAGTACAAGATGTTCAGAGTCTCTGTGCCCGTATATGGAAGGCTGCGAGACCATACGCAATGCTCTAGGGATACATCAGTGCATCCGAGATTCACTATGCCGGCGGGTTGATGAATGTATAGATGCCCACGGAAGGCGTATTGAGCATCTCCTGTGCGAAAGAGTTGCACGTGGTATGCTCGTGCGTTCTGTTGGTGTGTTTCCCATCATAAATGAGTTGGGGAAAAAGAGTTGTAATATGGAAGCAAAACGTTTCCAGACCCATGTTCATATAACATAATTTCTTCGGCTACGTGTGAGAAATGTGTCTCGCAATTTGTGCCGTTCATTTTTGGTATGCGCTGTATAACTCTGCCACGTTACTACCGAAGATATGTCTATACATCCATAAGCAACGTACCGCTACAACATCGTACCGGAGCTCTTCCTCTGCTTTACCAGTTAAAGAAATGGAGATGCTCTTCCGGTCTTTGATTCAGAAGGCTTCCTTCCACATTGATTACTACCGAGTTCCCAGTGCTCATAGAAGTTCCCATTTCGATGGACAGGACGATGCCCTGTGTATTTATCCGTTACTCCTGCCATTAATAAGAACGCCTACGTCAGTCACAATGAGACTTCTTACACCGAGTTTCTGTCATTCTCACTGAATGAACTGTTATTTTGCAACAAGCATTACGACCTGAAGATGAATTTTGTGTCGGATTGCCAATAGTTACTTTGGAATAATTTCTATGTTTACGTTTCGCCATCAGGAGGAAAACTTATGTTGACATTTTGACATTAATGTCTTTTTGAGGTTGAATATCTTGTTGAGGAAAACCTGTTACTTGTTTGAGAAGGTAACAGGTTGTAACTATTGGAAAATTTTTTATGAATGCTTCTTAATTAACACGTAGTATATCGCACACAGTTGAAATATTATGATTTTGGCGATCTACAGATACAAGTGATGGAGAAGAGAAACTGAAATTCCAGAATATAAACGTAGAAAACAAATATTTCTCAGCCATTATTTGTGTATAACTATACTTCCACTCTGGTTGTTATTTAATGGAATAAAATTTGTTTTTTATTGTGTTCCAATTTGGATTACTAAACTGTTACGGCCGTGTAGTCATTTTCAATTGCGAACATATGTACAAGCTCCAGAAAATCCCAGGTCTGTTGAGAGTCCAAGAACAAAACACTTCGCACATACAATAGTGTAATCGTAAGGAACCACCACATTGTCTTTGTCTCTCATATCAGGTAGTGTGGTTGACTTCTTACCATCACACTGCCGTATGAGTAAATTGCTTAGTTCTTAGCCTCTAAAGAAACATACCAACCCAGGAATATACAAAATATCGTTTAACGACTGCACAGAATTCTAGATCTGTCAAACAGGAAGAAATTTTAATATTAGATAGATAGAAATTGTGACAGCAGTCGATCAAGCTTTTACCGGCATCTCAAAAACCAAAATCACAAAGCAGAAGATATCGAAAATCCTCAATGAACAAATCGATCTCAGACAAAAATTATCTAGAAAATTTTATTGACATTCAGGGAGAACAAGAGCCGGCCGTTTCGGCCGAGCGGCTCTAGCCGCTTCAGTCTGGAACCGCGCGACCGCTACGGTCGCAGGTTCGAATCCTGCCTCGGGCATGTATGTGTGTGATGTCCTGAGGTTAGTTAGGTTTAAGTAGTTCTAAGTTCTAGGAGACTGATGACCTCAACTGTTAAGTCGCATAGTGCTCAGAGCCATTTGAACCATTTGGAGAACGAGAACGGTTAATAATCACAGTAAACAGAAAACCAAAGATAGCCATAGATGCAGACGATAACAAACTTATAATGGGGTTGGGACACTTGTGAGGAGCGACAGTTGTGAGGAGCGACATTTGTGAGGAGACCCGGGCGAACAGGTAGCGGGTGGTCTACAGGGACACCAAACAGGTAGCACACCGCAGTTCAGTACTGCTCAAAACAATGTTCAAATGTGTGTGAATCTTATGGGACTTAACTGCGAAGGTCATCAGTCGCTAAGCTTACACATTACTTAACCTGAATTATCCTAAGGACAAACACACACACCCGTGCCCGAGGGAGGACTCGAACCTCCGCCGGGACCAGCCGCACAGTCCATGACTGCAGTACCTTAGACCGCTCGGCTAATACCGCGAGACTTCAATACTGCCGTGGACACCAAACAGGTAGTGCACCGCGTAAACGTAAACAAGAAGTGTAAAGGAAGACTATCCATCAGAAACAAATTAGTTTTAGGCGAAGGCAGCCATACATGCATTCCGGACGTCGCGGCTAATGAAGTGCGAAAACAGGTGGCAAACGCCAAAAGGCGTGCAAAAGAAACGGACACTTCAATTTCTACTGTTTACGCCGAAGAAGTAGGGCCGCTGTTCAATCAAGGATACGACATCGTCACACCACAGCCGTCACACAGGAGTGCAAAACGATCGCTGCAACGCATCAGGCAAAAAAGCATGGGATCTACACAAGATACGATCGATGCTGCAGGAATATTTCTGCAAGAACATCATTTGCTAATGAGTGATGGGAGCAAATTTTTACTTGCAGATGACGACAAAAGACCAAATGATAGGATATTGGTGTTCGCCAGCGAAAGGGGAAAATCCTGTTTAACAGGCTGCAAATCCTTCTTTGTCGATGAGACGTTCAAAAGCTCCAGCAAGCTGTTTGGACAATTAATTATTGTTCATGCCGATATTTCTAGTTCTGAAGGAAAAAAAAACACAGTTCCAACCGTGTACGTCTTGCCACCCAATAAAAAGTGAGAAACGTACGATCGCTTTTTCACAGCTCTTAAGAGCAACGTACCTGGATGGAATCCTATAGCTGTCATGATGGATTTTGAAGCTGCAATCATCCAATCAGTAACACATTTGTTTCCTGATGCAAAGATTAATGGCTGCAACTACCATTTCAATCAGTGCTTGTGGAGGCAAGTGCAACTTGTAGGTTTGAGTTAAAAAGCATACTTCCGTGCATTTTTGTATGGTTTGTATTAAACAATTACACTAGCCCCTCTCCTCACGTTCGGTCTGTGGAATCGGTTCGTCAGTATTTGATGTGGTTTACGAAATATATCCAGCGGTAACGTTAGGTGACTCACCCTGTATATGTAATACATAAAGAGAAAACGTTGTTAGCAAAAATCTCGAAAAGCTCTTGACCAATTTATCTGAAATTTTTACATGCTCCTCTAAAAAATAATCGGTAGACATGGGCTGTATATTTGTTAAATATATGTAACATATGAACATATAACACAGAAGAAGTAAACGTTGGTTAGCAAAAATCTCGAAAAGTTCTTGACCAATTTAATTCAAATGATTACTGATACTCTAATAAACGTTTGCATGGACATGGGCTATATATTTTTTTATATGTGTGGTATACAAATGTATGTGTAGTACCTAAAGGGGAACGTTGTTAGCAGAAAACTCAAAAAGCTCTTGACAGTTTTACTTAAAACTGTTACACGGTACTCTACTAGCATTCAGACGGAAACAGGCTATATATTTTTTAATCACCAATGCATAAACTTTCCGTTACAAGCAACTGTGAGAAAGAAAATGCTATGCTGTGAAAATATGCTGTTTCGTTTTCTTTCTCCCAGTCAGTTTTAACTTAGATATCAGGGCATTTAAGCAATTTTTCCCGCATTTATTCTTTCCCCTTATATAAAATTTTAAACAAAAATTGAATACACAACAGATTGTTGTTCCGTTTTCTTCATCGCATTCAGTTTTATGAGTAAAGGTGAATGTTGTACTTATGGCTTATGGACTTATAATTAGAATACTACTATGGAATCGAGTCACCCGAAACTTTGCAGTCCTACCCGTTCACAGATCAAAACTGTGAGAAATTCTGTCTTTGAACGGACTATCCTCGTAGATACAGCAGCTGCAGAGGTCTCTCCTGTAGCCCTTATATTAATGATCCCAACTTATTTATCCATTCATTTTCAGTGACTTCACTTCTCAATCGAAGTTTCATTTACAATAACAATAAACAAGGTTCAGGGTCAGAGAGAGAGAGGGAGAGAGAGAGAGGGGAAGACGAGACGGACAGAGAGGGGGAGGGGGAGAATATGGACCGAGAGACGGGAAGGGAGACGGATAGATAGAGCGGGGAGAAGCAGATTGGGACACATATACAATTTCTATACATCTTTATTAAGTGTGAAGCATTGACGGATTCTCTAGTTTGCTTATAAACGTTACAGAGCTATTGATGAAACTAAGCGTATATTTGTCTCACTGAAGTACGTTCAGAAGTTCATTAAGTATTAAATACGTTGTTTTTCTTTCTTTTTTTCCTTTTCATGATGCGGTCTCCTAACCTCTTTTTACATAAGCATCAATATTGATAACAACTTTCTCACTGATGAAGTGCGAAGAAATGTTTGGACCCCTCGCTTGAAAAAGAATAATTTTAAGGCAAACGACCACAGAAATCTATGTAGTAAACATTGTCACATAAGTGTTTTGACACTTAGGCGTTAAGAGTCGCAAAATACTTAACTAGATGCCACATCACAATTTTACTTCAGAGAGTGGACACACAATAAGAGGCTAGACCCTTCTTTGGGATCCGGACTTTTGAGTGACACTGCTTAAATTCGAAGTGCATGTTACTGCTGATTGTCAGGTTTTACCTTGTAAATTATCATATATTATTAATTCTCACATGTAATACAGAATTAACTTTACGTAAAAAAGACGAGTGCATGTTACTAGATCCCCATTCTGAAAAGGAACATGATGATTTTCCATATTATGTAATGAGTGGTTGAGTCACCATTTTTATTGCGTTATTATTGGTATTCATCTTTATTTGGTACATGTGTCAGAATGTTTTTGTACGATCTATTATAGCTATGATTTTATTATTCCATTTCATTATCAATCGACAGTCTAGAAACAAAAGAAAAATTAATAGAAATAGGACCAGAATTGATAGCTTCAATAAAGGAAGGAATTTACAAAATTGATTGGCTGGGCTACATTTTATAACTCTACTTAATAGCTAGCCGGCCGCGGTGGTCTAGCGGTTCTAGGCGCGCAGTCCGGAACCGCGCGACTGCTACGGTCGCAGGTTCGAGTCCTGCCTCGGGCATGGGTGTGTGTGATGTCCTTGGGTTGGTTGGGTTTAATTAGTTCTAAGTTCTAGGCGACTGATGACCACAGAAGTTAAGTCGCATAGTGCTCAGAGCCATTTGAACTTAATAGCTAAAAAATCTTGTTTCGTCTCGTAGCGAGGGTACGCTCTCATTGGCCCGTCATATGATAGACATCGTTATTAAAGGTTTAAACAAAAGCAAAGGTCAGTACTAACTTTTATCTCCCTATAATGGAGTGAATTTTCCGGTTAATAAAAGCGGTACTAGAATTCTAAAATCAACTTAAGGTTAAGCAGGACAAAAAGGCTGGCATGCAGTAACAAAAATCAGTACTGCTCAGGCCTGTGTCTATGGCATTCATAATACACGTTTTAGAATAGATTCTGCATTTTTTTCTTAATGATATTTCAGTTCGTCGGCTGAGTGAAGTAGAATTCACAAAACATAAATACCTGTGTGATGGATAAAAGTGGGCGTCAGTTCTGAGAAAAATACACCGCCTGACAACAAAAGTGAAGTACCCAGAAGAGGAGGCGAAAACGAAATAAAATTTCATGAGTTGAGGGGGTATGTGATACTATTTCAGAGATTACAACATTGCCCCAAATTTACAAAGAACATGTCCGCCGCTCGTGGTCTCGCGGTAGCGTTCTCGCTTCCCGAGCACGGGGTCCCGGGTTCGATTCCCGGCGGGGTCAGGGATTTTCACCTGCCTCGAGATGACTGGGTGTTTGTGTTGTCCTCATCATTTCATCATCATCCAGGAAAGTGGCGAAATTGGACTGAGCAAAGATTGGATAATTGTACGGGCGCTGATAACCACGCAGTTGAGCGCCCCACAAACCAAACATCATCATCATCATCATCAAAGAACATGGGGGTATGAGACCACTTACCAGTATGACGTTACGCTCCCCTCTGGCCTACATAAAGACATTGTACCCTCCCTTGGGGCAAGCTGGTTCACAACTATCGTAACTGATCCTTGGTATCGTAGATACTGGCACTCGGACGAAGTTGAAATTAGAACAAGTCCCGGGCACATTCTATCGGCTACAGATCTGAGGATCTCGTTAACCATGGGAGAATCTCAAAATCACGCAGACAGTTCATAAAGACATAAGCTATTTGTGGTCGAGCCTTGTCCTGTTGAAAAATGCACCACGATCATATCGCGTTAGGGGTAATATATGAGGACACTTGATGCCCGTGACTACAATTGTGGGAAATACAGAAGCGTCCGATCTTACCCGTCGGCTTTGACCCATGACGTCACAAATACCGCGGAAACGACTATAAACAATTCCAATATGGCGGATATAAAAACATCGCATACGTATAGTAAACACTGAAATACACAAGTTTCACAAAAAGCCTAATGACTGTAACGGGACAAGCGTGGGAAATTAGGGGTTTTTGGGTGCGGAGAAACTAAATATACAGAAATGTAGCCACCGACCGCCATTCAAAACCACGCAAAACAACGAAATAAATCAACATCACAAAACTGACCAAATACCAAAAAACACATTCCTATCCATAATCGGACACTTCCCTTAACCTATATAGCTCAACAGAACCTACCGATCACATCCCCCAATAGAAAACTAAGAAACGAAAGCTTCCCTTACACCTACATACATCGGCACTTATGCAGTTTAGCAGGTACGGAAAAAATTTTTCATTTTTTTTCAAAATTTGATCATCATGTGTCGTTATGCGGTGGGGGGAGTCTGCAGTGCCCCCCCATCCCCCCACAGGCTTCATTAGTGTCAAATCAATATTTTCGAATCATAGGCGGCCGCTGCCGCGGCCGCATTCCAAAAAAAAACTCCCAACCTAACCTCAAGTGGGCTACGCTACAGATCAATATGTTCATCAAATTGCTTCATATTACGTATACATGTTCATTAGTGTCAAATCAATATTTTCGAATCATAGGCGGCCGCTGCCGCGGCCGCATTAGCACGACAAACAAAAACAAGACATCTACAAACACGCCACAATCGCAAATCAAACTCCGCGCCGTAATGACGTCACACACCACAACACGCTTACGTCACGGGTCAAAGCCGACGGGTAAGATCGGACGCTTCTGTTGACCCCAATTGTGTCATTAAAGCTCCCCCAATCACAATCATCCGTCACGTGAAGTCAGACACTATAGTTCCCCACACCATGACGCTAGAAGTAACAGCCCTGTGCCTATCTAAAACTGTTGTGCCCCAAGCCTCTCTCTCTCTCTCTCTCTCTCTTTGCCGATGAGTCCACTCTTCCAGCACGGTGGCCTTTCAAGGCGAGACCAAGAGCGTCGAGCACTTCCGCGGTTGCCCACAGAGGTCGCCTGCTGCAGGCGCTGTTTCGCTACGCCACATCACGTGCAGCAGTCGGACAAGACGATGGCTTCACACCGCTTGCGTAGCGAACGACCAGGACACACAGTATCGCTAGTGGACTCGGCCAGTCACGCGGACTAATTGGATCAACGTGCTCGGTTTTATAGCTCGCGGCCAGCGAGTCAGCAGCAGTTCTTCGTCGGGCAGCCAGAATTCGCGTTTAGCAACAGTCTGGAGAGAGCAGAATCTGCTGCCAACAGAAAACAACCGACGAGGATAGGTATCACCGAAGTCCCTAGTATAGCAACGTTTGTAATGGACTTAGTCTCGGGATGGGTGTTTACTTCTGGAAGTGTATGTTTTTTGTAAGACTTAGTCCTCAGCCTGGACGGATCCATATTCGTGTCTTATCTGAACTGGATATTGTGGTTTATGTCTGTGTTGCAATAAGCATGTGTGTAGGCTATGGTAGTTGACCCTGAATGTAAATAAATGTAACATATTGCACATACATATCAAAAGGAAGCCACAACTGAACAACTACACTACTAATGAGAAACTGCTGGAAACGGTATCAACCGTAAAGTATCTAGGTGGAACTATTCAAAGAGACCGTAAGTGAAACGACCAAAGAAAGCAAACAGGAGGAAAATCAGCTGCCAAACTGAGATTCATAGAAAGAATCTTAAGGAAATGTAACTCATCCAGGAAGGAAGTGGCTTACAAAGCCCTTGTTCGACCGATTCATAAGTACTGTTCGTCAATATGGGAACCTTAGGACTGAGAGAATAAATAGAGAAGTTTTAGCGAAGGGCGGCTCATTTCCTCATGGTATCGTTTAGTCGGCACGAAAGCCTTACCGACATGCTCAACAAACCCCATTGGCAGTCGTTACAGGAGGGCCGTTGTGTATCACGGAGAGTTTCAATACTGAAATCTCGAGAGAGAGCTTTCCACTGTCAGACAGCTTACTACTTCATCTACATCGATACTCCGCAAGCCACCGTACAGTGCGTGGCGGAAGGTCCCCTTACCATTATCAGTCATTTCCTTTCCTGTTGCGCTTCCAAATAGAGCGAGGGAAAAACGAATCTCTATATGCCTCCGTATGAGCCCTAATTCACGTATCTTATCTTCATGGTCCTTACTTGCAATGTATGTTGCGCTCCGTCTTCAGGCCACAAGTAGCCCATCGGGACCATCCGACCGCGGTGTCATCCTCAGCTGAGGATGCGGATAGGAGGGGCGAGTAGTCACCACACCGCTACTATTCGGTCGAGTAGCTCCTCAATTGGCATCACGAGGCTGAGTGCACCCCGAAAAATGGCAACAGCGCATGGCGCCCCGGGTGATCACCCATCCAAGGGCCGGCCACACCCGACAGCACTTAACTTCCGTGATCTGAAGGGAACCGGTGTTTCCACTGCGGCAAGGCCGTCGCCTGCAATGTATGTTGGCGGCAATAGAATCGTTTATCAGTCAGCTTCAGATGCCGCTTCTCCAAATTTTCTCGATTCTGTTTCGCGGCCGGCCGGTGTGGCCGTGCGGTTCTAGGCGTGACAGTCTGGAACCGCTGCCGTCGCAGGTTCGAATACTGCCTCGGGCGTGGATGTGTGTGTTGTCCCTAGGTTAGTTAGGTTTAAGTAGTTCTAAGTTCCAGGGGACTGATGACCTCAGCAGTTAAGTCCCATAGTGCTCAGAGCCATTTGAACCATTTTGAACTGTTTCTCGAAAATAACGTTGCCTTCCCTCCAGGGATACCAATTCGTGTTCCCAAAGCATCTCCGTAACACTTACGTGTTCGTTGAACCTACCGGTAGCAAATCTATCAGCCTTACTCTGAATTGCTTCCATGTTTTCCTTCAGTACGACCTGGTACGGATCCAAAACACTCGAGCAGTACTCAAGAATAGGTCGCACCAGCATCCTATATGCGGTGAACCACTCTTTCCTAAAATTCTCCCAATAAACCGAAGTCGATCATTCGCCTTCCCTACCACAGTTCTCATATCCTTGTTTCGTTTGCCGGCCGAATTGGCCGTGCGGTTAAAGGCGCTGCAGTCTGGAACCGCAAGACCGCTACGGTCGCAGGTTCGAATCCTGCCTCGGGCATTGATGTTTGTGATGTCCTTAGGTTAGTTAGGTTTAACTAGTTCTAAGTTCTAGGGGACTAATGACCTCAGCAGTTGAGTCCCATAGTGCTCAGAGCCATTTGAACCATTTGAACCTTGTTTCGTTTCATATCGCTTTGCAACGTTATACCCAGATATGTAAACGAACGTATTGTGTCAAGCAGGACGCTAGTAATACTGTATACTAACATTACAGGTTTGTTTTTCCTACTC
This sequence comes from Schistocerca serialis cubense, assembly GCF_023864345.2. NCBI lineage: Eukaryota > Metazoa > Arthropoda > Insecta > Orthoptera > Acrididae > Schistocerca > Schistocerca serialis. The sequence goes on along the minus strand of NC_064640.1, from coordinate 137,388,771 downwards.
ATCCGCATTAACCAAAATTTTTCCACTTTTAGAGCTAGCTGCCATTCTTCACACCAACTGGAAATTTTTTCTAAGTCGTCTTGTATCTTCCACTTCACTCCACTTTTAAACCTTACCGTACACTCCAGCATCGTCAGCAAACAACCACAGATTGCTGCTCACTCTGTCAGCTAAATCGTTTATGTACGAAGGTTGTCCAGAAAGTAAGTTCCAATTGGTCGCGAAATGGAAACCACAATGAAAACCAGAAACATTTTATTTGCAACAGTTAGATACACATTCCACCTACTTCTCTACACAGTCGCCGCTCCAACTTCCAGTTCTGTAGTAGTGTTGTATCAGCTTTCCAATATCCTCACCATAGAAAGCAGCCGCTTGTGCTTTCGGCCAGTTATCTGCACTGGTCTGCAGCTCGTTGTCTGTGGAAAAATTTTGTCTTCATAGCCAGCGGTTTTTGTGAGCGGAGATGAGACTCAGGGGAAGCCAATTACAGACTGTATTGTGGTTGATCAAACTCTTCTCATCGGAAACGTTGCAGGAGCGTCTTCATTGTCCCTGATGTGTGCGGCCCAGAATTGGCATGAAGAAGCAACTGCTATGTGGGCTGCATGACACAGGCGAAATCTCTAAACAGGCCCTCATACTTGGCGCGAGACGCTATTCCCTACGCTCACATTTCACTCAAAACTGAAAAGAGCGACGCGACAGGATCGACGGGCATACTTGAGACACTGCCCAAAACATCTCTGCAAAGCTTTACCGGATTTTCCCAGTGGTTTCCATTTCGCGACCGATCAGAACTTACTTTCTGGACATCCCTCGTATATAGAGAACAGCAGCGCTCCTATCACACTTCTTTCGGGCAATCCTGAAGATACCCTTGTCTCTGATGAACACTCGCCGTCGAGGACTACATAGTGAGTTCTATTACTTAAGAAATCTTCGAGTCACTCACATATCTGTGAACTTATTCCATATGCTCGTATCTTCGTTACCAGCCTGCAATGACGCACCGTGTCAAACGCTTTCCGGAAATCTAGAAATATGGAATCTCCCTGTTGCCCTTCATCCATAGTTCGCAATATACCATGTGAGAAAAGGATAAGCTGAGTTTCGCAAGAGCGATGCTTTTTAAAACCATGCTGATTCGTGGACATAAGCTTCTCAGTCCCAAGAAAGTTTAATATATTCGAACTGAGAATATGTTCAAGAATTCTGTAGCAAACCGAAGTTAGGGAAATTGATCTGTAATTTTGCGGGTCAGTTCTTTTACCCTAATTATGTACTAGAGTCACCTGCGTGTTTTTCCAGTCGCTTGGGACTTCGTGCTGGGCGAGAGATTCGCGATAAGTGCAGGCTAGGTTAGGGGCCAATTCCGTAGAGTGTGCTCTTTGTACACTCATCAGAAAAAGTTTTGCACCACCTCGTTTCCGAGAGTTCCGGAACCTGTACAGACAACTGGAATAGAGTAAAGATAAACATCATTTCCGCCCTTTTTATTGCTCATGAAAACCACACATCACATGTTGTACCACCATATAGCGAGACTTTCAGAGGTGGTGGTCCAGGTTGTTGTACACATCGGTACCTCTAATACTCAGTAGCACATCCTTTTGCGTTGATGCATGCCTGTACTCGTCGTGGCATATTATCAAAAAGTTCATCAAGGTACCGTTGACCCAGATTGTCCCACTCCTCAACGGCGATTCGGCGTAGATCCCTCAGAGTGGTTGGTGGGTCACATCGTCCATAACAGCCATTTTCAATCTATTTCAGGCATGTTCGAAAGGGTTCATGTCTTGAGAACGTACTGGCCACTCCAGGCGAGTGATGTCGTTATCCTGAAGGAAGTCATTCACAAAATGTGCACGATGGGGGCGCGAATTGTCGTCCATGAAGACGAATGCCTCGCCAATATGCTGTCGATATGGCTGCACTGTCGGTCGGAGGATGGCATACACGTATTGTACAGCCGTTACTACGCCTTCCATGACCACCAGCGGTTGGACGTCGGGCCCACATAATGCCACCCCAAAACAGCAGGAAACCTCCACCTTGCTGCACTCTCTGGACAGTGTGTCTAAGGCGTTCATCCTGACCGGGTTGCCTCCAAACACGTCTCCGACGACTGTCTGGTTGAAGGCATTTGCGACATCCATCGGTGAAGAGAATGTGATGCCAATCCTGAGCGGCCCATTCGACATGTTGTTGGGCCCATCTGTACCGAGTTGCATGATGTCGTGGCTGCAAAGATGAACTTCGCCATGGACGTCGGGAGTGAAGTTGCGCATCATGCAGCCTACTGCGCACAGTTTGAGTCGTAACACGACGTCCGGTGTAGAGATAGGTAGTTCGCGAACGAACGGGTGCAAAGGAACGGTTCACCAAGATAAACGAAAGGACCGAGGAACGAATTTCAAGGAACGATCGGTTCATAGTTCACTTCGGTCGCGGCGATCTACTTATACTCGTAGTTCCCGGGAACGAGGAACGATCGGTTCTTAGTTCACTAGTTCACTTCGGTCGCGGCAGTCACTTCGGCAGTTCTCGTTCCAGCCTCGGTCGCGTGCTTGTCTCAGTCTCGGTCTCCCTCGGCCGCACTCGTCGTTCTTCGCATGACCACCTGTCTCAGTTCCACTGCCGACTGCTCCTAGTTAGTTCAGTATCCAGTTCGTTTCGTTCACTGCGCTCGCCCATTTTACATGTGTTCCAAACTGTTCTTCCACTTGGGTCTGGCTATTCAGCGTCCACGACCGGTAATCAAAAAGTATTTTATGGTTACGTAAATTACATAAAAATCACGTTGTATGTAATAGGTAGGTCTTTTTAGGTAACAAAAGGGCATATCAGCTCACTTCATTATATCTATGAACAGTAGAAGACATAACAAGGCAGGTTTTTTTGTTATATATATATTTTTCGGTTTCATCGACTTGATTTAGCAACTAACTTTCAATAATTTGCTTAATTTTTAGTGTAAGAAAATTCATATAAAGCGGTTTTCGTGTATCTTTCATATACAAAACATTACATTTAGGAAGGCTCTAATTATTTGTAAGTTTGGTTGTTTCTAATTTGCATTACCTGATAGTTTAGTTTCTTTGAAAAAAAAAAGTGGGTTGTGGGTCATTTTGGCTCAGTAGCAAAAGCGGTGCTTCTCCATTTGAAAAGACATAGATCGGCATAAAATCGTATTTGCTTATTACTTCAAAAACATTTGTTCAGAAGGAGCTTTCAAACCAAAAACTTTACTACTGCGAACTTAATTATTATTATTATTGCTGCATTAACTTTAATTATGCAACATAAAAACCTAATTTTTACTAAGCGTGTGACGCAAGTATGATGAGAAAGCCACATTTTATTTTATGCTTCCATAAAGTCTACTTCGCCTACGAACTCAGATACAACGTGAAGTATATATAGGGTGTAAACGATTATTGTTTATAACGTAGCATAGCTATGTAGTGGAAGTCGAAACGAAGAATTTTATAGAAGGCACTTGTGGTCTATTGGGAAACAGACACCAACAGGTTTACAAAGACCATGCGCGTCGCGTGAGATTTTCATGTTCTCTTCTCCAGCTCTCTACACATCGTCATCGTCATCGATTGTTTCGCCATTGTTGCTTGCATTAGCTTGTTATTTCTTCTCTGCCTAATTATTACATGTTTGTCTGTTTGTTATATCTGTTCGTAACGGGCAACACATCGTCCGTAATTGGCGAGCAGTCTGTACTCGGGGCCGGTTTTCCGTGCGCCACCCTATATTATTTCTCTGCGATCAGCCACACAACGCTACAGTTGGCTAAACGAGAGGTTCTGCAGAATCACAGAAATTACTTCTAAAAGTGTGTAAGAATTCTGTAATGAATAAAAACTCTATACTCCAGGGGGGAGGCAAGTGCCCCCTCTTGGTGCCCTCCATCCCTCAGTCACCTACACTACTAGTTTTCAGTTTTTCACAAGAACCATATACCAAGCACAAATGAACGGTGAACGAGTAAAAATGTACGGTTCCCAAAAAAGAACTATCAGCAGTGAACTAGTTCCCAAGGATGAACGAGTCTGCCCATCTCTAGTGCGGTGGCTGCACGAAAAGCATTATTCAACATGGTGGTGTTACTGTCAGGGTTCCTCCGAGCCATAATCCGTAGGTAGCGGTCATCAACTGCAGTAGTAGCCCTTGGGCGGCCTAGCTAGACATGTCATCGACAGTTTCTGTCTCTCTGTATCTCCTCAATGTCCGAACAACATCGCTCTGGTTCACTCCGAGGCACCTGGACACTTCCCTTTTTGAGAGCCCTTCGTGGCACAAAGTAACAATGCGGACGCGATCGAACCGCGGTATTGATCTTCTAGGCATGATTGAACTATAGACTACGCGAGCCGTGTACCTCCTTCCTGGTGGAATGACTGGAACTGATCGGCTGTCGGACCCCCTCCCTCTAATAGGCGCTGCTCATGCATGGTTGTTTACATCTTTGGGCGGGTTTAGTGAAATCTCTGAACACTCAATGGGACTGTGTGTGTGATACAATATTCACAGTCAACGTCTATCTTCAGGAGTTCTGGGAACCAGAGTGATGCAAAACATTTTTTGATGTGTGTAAAATCGAATTGGGGTTCCATCCGGACTTGGCGATTTATTTGCTTTCAAATCTTTCAGTTGTTTCTCTACGTCTGTGGTGCTTATTACAATGTCGTCCATATGGGAGTCCGCCCGATGTTCAAATGACGGCATGTTTGGGCGACTCTCCGGTGTGAATGATTACTTCAACGTCAAATTTCAAACTTCGGTTTTCGTTCTGCTATCTTCAAATGCCACACCAGACTGGTCTACAAGAGAACAAATGGAAGCCTTAGACGCACAGTAATGACCAGAAAGAGAAAATTCGAAAATTAGAGCCAATATAGAGGTTTGCCGACAATCATCCTTCCCACCTGCCCTTCGCGAATGAAACATGGTAGAAGGGCTCAGTTTGTGGTAGCAGAAATGCTCTCCGCCAAACAGCATTACGTAGTTTTCGGAATGTGATGTAGGTGTGTTCAGTTACATTGTACTAACGATTTTGTGTAGCAGTGTTTCAGAACCCGATAACCACAGAGGTGTCCGCCCACATATAGTGGCGAAATCTATTGAACATCAAATCGCTGTACTTCAGAAACATTGAAAGAATGCGACCTCTCCAGGTCGCCGCCATTGCAACCGACTACGGTAATCCTGAGTAGTGCTGCATCACTATTCAACGCTGAAAACTATGCAACGCCATTCATCAGCGGTCCATCTCCCCGGCACGGCACCACTCCAAACGCAGTCGTTTGTCTTGTGGTGTTAACGGCAGCGTACTCATCGGACAGTAATTCCCTAGCCCGGCTGCTGTTTGTCTCCGATATGAATGGTGTGAGATGACAGAATGGTGCAGGGAATCCACTCATTGTTGTCGGATGGCAGGGGCAGATGTAAAGAGGTTACGATGTGCTTGATGCACAATGCACTTGTGATGGTCAGGCGTGGTCGACTGGAAACTTTATTGTCCTAACGTTTCCATGAAGCGCAACATCGCACCACAATCACGTCCGAATGTCACACGAGTCCGGATATTGCACGATTCGATCATCTGGTCAAACGGAAGCCCCCAATGAGGCCCCTTTCAAACTCTGTCAGTGCTGATAACGCTGTCTCATACGAGTGCACGAGATCTACGTCTCCTTCTGAGTGATCGTTCAACCTATATACTCTACCATAGCCAGTAATAACACTGAGCACGAACAATACTAAACACGCGGTACCCATACTATATATCATAGTGAACTGCAGCTATAATGATTTACATACCCAATCATTGTGAACGTAGTTACATTGACATCCGATCGTGTCTTGTGGTTGCTTCACTTTTTTGTCAGTTCGTGTATTTCACACTTATTTCTGAGAAATCGTCTGGGAGAAAATAGGTTCCTATAGGGGATAGGCAAAATAATGTGAACGTCTGTTCTTACATCTACATCTACATCTACATCTACATGACTACACTGCAATTCACATTTAAGTGCTTGGCAGAGGGTTCATCGAACTACAATCATACTATCTCTCTACCATTCCACTCCCGAACAGCGCGCGGGAAAAACGAACACCCAAACCTTTCTGTTCGAGCTCTGATTTCTCTTATTTTATTTTGATGATCATTCCTACCTATGTAGGTTCGGCTGGACAAAATATTTTCGCATTCGGAGGAGAAAGTTGGTGACTGAAATTTCGTAAATAGATCTCGCCGCGACGAAAAACGTCTTTGCTTTAATGACTTCCATCCCAACTCGCGTATCATATCTGCCACACTCTCTCCCCTATTACGTGATAATACAAAACGAGCTGCCCTTTTTTGGACCCTTTCGATGTCCTCCGTCAATCCCACCAGGTAAGGATCCCACACCGCGCAACAATATTCAAACAGAGGACGAACGAGTGTAGTGTAAGCTGTCTCTTTAGTGGGCTTGTTGCATCTTCTAAGTGTCCTGCCAATGAAACGCAACCTTTGGCTCGCCTTCCCCACAATATTAGCTATGTGGTCTTTCCAACTGAAGTTGTTCGTGATTTTGACACCCAGGTACTTAGTTGAATTGACAGCCTTGAGAATTGTACTATTTATCGAGTAATCGAATTCCAACGGATTTCTTTTGGAACTCATATGGATCACCTCACACTTTTAGTTATTTAGGGTCAACTGCCACCTGCCACACCATACAGCAATCTCTTCTAAATCGCTTTGCAACTGATACTGGGGAATGGTTACTCGGGAATGATTTATTAAAAAGGGTCTGGATCCTGGTATTCTGCCGGTCCCATCATTACTGTTAAAGGCCGTGTTGCTGTTCGTTTATTTCTGATCTGGTAAGTGATATTAGTAGTAACTTCAGACTTTTTACGGATGATGCAGTTATCTATTACGAAGTACAAGCTGCACAAATATCCAGTCAGTTGTTGATAAGATTGCAAAGTGGTGCAAAGACTGCTTTAAATGTACAAATCTGTAAAATTCTGCCCTTAACAACACTCACAGTGAGTCGCAACTGGAATCAGTCATTTCATAAAAATATCCAGGTGTAACATTTTGTAGGGATTTGAAATGGAATGATCACATGGGATCAGTCGTAAGTAAAGCAGTTGGAAGGTTTCGGCTGATTGGCAGGAGACCAGGATAATGCAGTTAGTCTACAAAAGAGACTGCATGCAAAACCTTTGTGGCTCCCTTCTTCGAATACTTAGTTTTAGTGACTGTATGCTAGTGACTTATTCACACTGCTGAAATCTAGTCGGCAGAGAAGCAATGAGAGACGGCCTAAGTTTTGTCCACTTGCTTCTGAGATGCACCCGTCGCGTGTATCTGGAAGGAACACTGCCCAAGGGTTATTAAGGGAAGCTGGGGGAATGCTAAATTGAGACGGGAAGCTCGAAAATGGAAGGTAAGGCCGGCACGATATGAGTTCAGGGCGCCACTACTTCCCCATATTTGGCGGCCCTTCTGTCGTCTCGGCTATCACAAGAGAGCTCGCAGGGAAGGCTGCAGCATGCTTCCTTATTGGTCAGCGCCTTGGGACTGAGAATTCTCCGTACTATTTCCCGTATATTACGTACATTCCATAAATGCTCTACCTGATATCTCATATCATTTCTACCAATTTACACTCGTGGTCTAATCCTGTCTAGCTGTTTTTCTGTGCGTCATCTAATCTTACATCTGAAGTTAATTTTTTTTCACTTCTACGTAAAGGCAGTTCATTGATTCACATATCACGTACCTCAGCAAAAGCATTGTATATCACAACCATACATGGAGGGTAGGAGAGGTACTGGCAGAAGTAATTCTGTGAGAGAAACCTTCGAATAGTACCCGGATAGTTCAGTCGGTAGAGCATTTACCTGCGAAAGACAAAGATTCCGAGTTCGCTACCGGTCTGGCACACAATTTAAATCTGCCAGGAAGTTTCAAATCAACGCACACGTCGCTGAGAGGTGAAGATTCATTCTGGAAATATACTGAAGCACCAAAGAAACTGGTATAGACATGGTTCAAATGGCTCTGAGCACTATGGGACTTAACATCTGTGGTCATTAGTCCCCTAGAACTTAGAACTACTTAAACCTAACTAACCTAAGGACATCACACACATCCATGCCCGAGGCAGGATTCGAACCTGCGACCGTAGCAGTCGCGCGGTTCCGGACTGAGCGCCTAGAACCGCTAGACCACCGCGGCCGGAGTATAGACATGCCTATTCAAATACAGAGACATGTAAAAAGGCAGAATACAGCGCTGCGGTCGTCAACATCTCTGTAAGACAACAAGTGTCTGGTACAGATTTTAGATTGGTTACTGCTGCTACAATGGCTGGTTATCAAGACTGAGAGAGTTTGAACGGGGTGTTATAGTCGGCACACCAGCGATGGGACACAGTATCTCCGAGGCAGCGATGAAGTGGGGATTTTCCCGTATGAACATTTCACGAGTGTACCGTGAATACCAGGGATCCGATAAAACATCAAATCACCGACATCGCTATGGCCGAAAAAAGATCCTACAAGAACGGTACCAACGACGACTGAAGAGAATCGTTCAACGTGCCAGAAGTGCAATCCTTCCGCAAACTGCTGCAGATTTCAATGATGGACCATCAACAATGTCAGCGTGCGAACCATTCAACGAAACACATCGATATGGGCTTTCGGAGCCGAAGGTCCACTCGTGTACCCTTGATTACTGCACGACACAAAGCTTTACGCCTTGCCTGGGCCCGTCAACACCGACATTGGACTGTTGATAACTGGAAACATGTTGCCTGGTCGGACGAGTCTCATTTCAAATTTTATCGAGCGGATGGACGTGTACGGGTATGGAGACAACCACATGTCAGCAGAGGACTGTTGAAGGTGGTGGAGGCTCTGTAATGGTATCGGGCGTGTGCTGTTCGAGTGATATGGGACCCCTGATACGTCTAGATACGTTTCTGACAGGTGACATGAAAGTAAGCATCCTGTCTGATCACCTGCATCCATTCATGTCCACTGTGCATTCCGACCGACTTGGGCAATTCCAGCAGGATAATGTGACAACCCACAGGCCCAGGTTTGCTTACAGAGTGGCTCCAGGAGCACTCTTGCGCTGGCCACCAATCTCCCCAGACATAGACACTATTGAGCATATCTGGAATGACTGGAAACGTGCTGTTCAGAAGAGATTTCCACGCCCTCGTATCCTTGCTGATTTATGGACAGCCCTGCAGGATTCATGGCGTCAGTTTCCTCCAGCACTACTTCAGACATTAGTCGTGTCCATGCCACGTCGTGTTGCTGCACTTCTGCGTGCTCGTGGGGGCCCTAACGATGTTAGGGCGGTGTTCCAGTTTCTCTGGCACTTCAGTATAACTCTAGGCTGTAAGCTATGGCTGGCCGCGGTGGTCTCGCGGTTAAGGCGCTCAGTCCGGAACCGCGCGACTGCTACGGTCGCAGGTTCGAATCCTGCCTCCGGCATGGATGTGTGTGATGTCCTTAGGTTAGTTAGGTTTAAGTAGTTCTAAGTTCTAGGGGACTGATGACCACGGATGTTAAGTCCCATAGTGCTCAGAGCCATTTGAACCATTTGTAAGCTATGTCTCCACAACATCCTTTCTTCTAGATCTGGTAGCCCTGTAAGGTCAGCAGAAGAACTTCTGTGATGGTTAGGAGGTAGGAGAGGAAATACTGGTGGAAATAAAGCTGAGAATGTGGTGCGTGAGACGTGAAAAGTGCCTAACAAAACCATGAAGCAACCAGCAAACATGGTTGGATGCCAGTGCAACTTCGTACACGTACACACCATTGCGTGTATTTAAATAATTAGTCGGCCTCTGTGGCCGAGCGGTTCTATGCGCATCAGTCCGGAACCGCCCGACTGCTACGGTCGCAGGTTCGAATCCTGCCTCGGGCATGGATGTGTGTGATGTCCTTAGGTTAGTTAGGTTTAAGTAGTTCTAAGTCCAGGGGACTGATGACCTCAGATGTTAAGTCCCATAGTACTTAGAGCCATTTAAATCATTTTTTTAATAAGTAGAATCGCAATTTTCTGTGTAAGGTGGAATGGCCACCACAGAGATTATTGTTGTTCGTGTGGAATGTTGCTACCAGGCCTGGTAGGTTATATAAGAGGCGTGAACAGTTGCAGATGGTGAATGATCACGGAGATGCAGCGTATTCGTGTGAAACGGCGTTATCAGCACTTGGCACAGTTTGGGAGTGGACCTCATCGTGGCTAGCTTGTCGAACCGTACAATATCCAGATTTGTGGGGCATTCGGATGCGACAGTGGCCCAGTAATGGAATGCACGGGAACTTGAAGGCAGGCACACTCGTTGTCAAGGATCCAGTGGACCACATCTGAACACCACATGGGAGGAACATAGCGTTGTGCACTAAGCACATCATCACACGTGCTCATCTACGCCAGACACCCGCAACATTCTGTGTCATCCTTCGCCATAGCTTCGAGAGTATTAGCAGCCAGACTAGGGAATACCACCCCATGCGTAGGGCTACCTTAACTCCGCAACATAAACGGCTGCGTTCGTAATGGCACTGTCGGCCGCTGTGGCCGAGCGTTTCTAGGCGCTTCAGTCCGGAACCGCGCTGCTGCTACGGTCGCATGTTCGAATCCTGCCTCGGGAATGGGTGTGTGTGATGTCCTTAGGTTAGTTAGGTTTATTTAGTTCTAAGTCTAGGGGACTGATGACCTCAGATGTTAAGTCCCATAGTGCTTAGAGCCATTTGAACCATTTTGTAACGGCGCTGTGGCCGGGAAGCACGGACCTCTGACGAATGGCAAGAAATTGTGTCCAGCGATGACTCGAGGTTCTACATACCGCGAATGACCATCGTAGGCGAGTATGGCGGCCGCGTGGGAAGAGGTGCCATTCTTTCAATGTTTTTGATGTACAGCGTTTTGATATTCCACTGATTTCCCCACTGTATGTTAGCGGACGCTTATGTGTTGGAGACACACAGTGGTGTCAGTCCTGGTGGCTTTCCTGAAACCATGTGGTTTGACTTAATGTCAAGGCCCGTAATGACTGAAGGAACTCTGAACTGCCAACGGTGCGTCACAGACATCATGCATCCTCATATGTCACCTCTCATGCGATAGTATCGTGGTGCCATTTTTCAGCAGAACAATGCTCGTTCACACATGACACGTGTATCTATGAACTGTCTGCGTCATATTGAGGTACTCCAGTGGCCAGCAGGACACTCAGAATTGTCTCCGGTAGAACGTGTGTTGGACCAGATGGGACGTCAAATGCGTCCCAGAGCCAATATCAGAGGCATCGAGGACCACATACAACAGTTGTGAGTGACCTTGCCTCAGGAAAAAAATATGACTATGACCTCCTTCCGATCCGAATCCGCGTATGCTCCTGTGCCAGACTAAGTACAACGTCATACTGGTAAGTGGACTCAGACTGCAAGTTGATTGTGAATCTGACTCGATTTTGAAACCATTTAAATAACACCACAAATCCTCTCAGCCCGTGAATTTTCATTTAGATTCGAAGTCCTCATCTTGGTGCTTCGCCTTTTCATCGAGTGGTGTATTTGCATGTCACTCTCGAAACAGGTTATATACTGAAAATGGTCCAAATGGCTCTGAGCACTATGGGACTTAACATCTATGGTCATCAGTCCCCTAGAACTTAGAACTACTTAAACCTAACTAACCTAAGGACATCACACAACACCCAGTCATCACGAGGCAGAGAAAATCCCTGACCCCGCCGGGAATCGAACCCGGGAACATACTGAAAATGACGAGTTAGTATTCAAACTGCAACACAATTCCCTGGTAGAATTAAGTGTGCCAAAATAGTGGGAGTCAACTTCCCTGCATACTTCTTTTCCAGGACAGCAATATGCTGATGAAGTCGCTCGCCATGTACCTCAGAAACTGCCACGTCATTTACGGGGAACAAGTCGAAGTGTGCATGAAGGAAGTGTATTCTATCTTTTCATAACAGAAGTTCCCCTTGTCATTTTGTGTTAGTTTGTTTCCTAAGAAATAGAAATAAACATTTTTAAAACTCCGATAGGCCGTCTTCTCATCTTCATGTGACATTAATCAAACTGCTTGTCTTCTCATTGTCATGTAAGATTTCACCAAAATGCTTGTCTCTTAAAAGCTGCCGAATCTGTGGGGGCGCCAAAGTACTTCAAATATATTTCTACATAATACAATAACTTTACAAACACTGACGAACTTTCAGAACTGTAAATATCACATAAGCGGAAAACATGAGTTAGTTAGCTTTTTGAGGGGACTGATGACCATAGATGTTAAGTCCCATAGTGCTCAGAGCCAACCAGTTAGCTTTTTGGATTGCTTTTAAGAACACTGTACACACCTAACGAACCTTCAGGTGAATGACAGCATACCAATTTAAGATTTTGGTTCTTATACACATTCCCTTTGTTTAAGTACATGCCACGACTACAATTTAGCAGACTCTGATTCTCCAAGTCATTCTTTGCGAAGCCAAATTCATACCTTATGTTAGGACCTTACCTCAATTTCAACATAAGTTTTATTTTTCATTTGAATTTATTCATACACTACCTGGAGTAGTTTCTTAAGCTGCTTATGCAGTCTATGACTTTCACGTCAAATAAGCTTCGAGATACTACGGTTTTCACTTCTCTGCACATCGATTGTAAAACTACCTATATAATCTCAGATTTACAACTATGAAATGAATATTTCACAAACTGTAGGCAGCCATGTCTTATGAAGATTTAAAACTAAATTTGCTTCCGTGTACTATTTTTAGTCAAACTCAATTGACGCTACATGTTTCTTAGATAACAGTCCCAACACCAGTGATATAAATGTTTGATAAAAGTTATATAAAGACCCCATCTCGCATTTTTCATGGTTTGAGTGTAGACGGTGGCGGCATGGAGTGGTGCAGCATTTTCCTGGTGTTTCAAGTCCCCTGTGGAATACTTTAGGCAAACAAATGCATGCACACATGCTCGAACAATAGGTTCCTGTAATGTACACCTGTCAAGGAATGGCAAACACACCATAGATTCCATTTTATCTCGTGTAACCAATCTTTCACACAAAGATACCTCCTCCGAATACCTTAAGGGTTTCTTGTTAGCAACTGGGATATCTCCTCATGTTTTGGAGTACTAGCTTTTACCACTACCTGTGCAAATAGTGGGCTACCACCATTTCTAAGATGCTTCAGACACACTATAATTACACTCCCACCCCTACCCTCTACCCCCAATCCAAGACGGCCACTGGTCCTAAGTGCTGAAAGGTTGTGGATTTGAACCCCATCATGTTTAATTTTCTTAAATGTCAACCGTTTTCCAAGAATTTCAGTATTAGGGATGATCTGCCTGACCCACACGTGTATCTGCATAGAGAGAAATAGACATAGAGAGATCAAGACTACCCGACCATCCCAAATTCTGATGTTAGTGGGAAACAGATGAATTTAATAAAAACATGACGGAACTCGGATCTAGAATTTTCCACCTCCTAGAACACGTGACGATATTGGATTGGTTGTGGGTGAGGAGTGGTGACATAATTAGTGTGTGACAAGTGTCGTGGAAACGCCAGTACCCTACTACTACTACGCCATGCGTTTCTTGTAACCAGACTCCAAGTGCTGACAGTACACATTTCTACAGATAACAGTGCACGCACCACAGAAATCAATATTCGGTAAATGTTATATAAAGGATCCCTCTCCTATTTTTCGTGGTTTGTGCACAGTATACACTCAAAATATACAGCAAAATACGCCAAGACTTGTCTCTTATCTAATAAATATTTCAAGAATTTGTATGTTCACTTCATGTTGTAAGGCGTCCGGATTTTACGGGCCTTACATGAGCTTGATCCATAACGACAGTTTTATTTATTTATTTATTTATTGTTCCATGGGACCACATTTAGGAGAAGTCTCCATGGTCATGGAACGAGTCAATACATGAAATTATAACACGATTGTAGAAACAGATAAAATGAAATATAAGAGACATATTAAGGCGACAAGTCGTTAGTTTAAATAAAGAAAATCAAGAATGTAACACTGGAATTTGCTTAATTTTTTATCTCTTCCAGGAGCTCCTCGACAGAATAGAAGGAGTGAGCCATGAGGAAACTCTTCAGTTTAGACTTAAAAGTGTTTGGGCTACTGCTAAGATTTTTGAGTTCTTGTGGTAGCTTATTGAAAATGGATGCAGCAGAATACTGCACTCCTTTCTGCACAAGAGTCAAGGAAGTGGATTCCACATGCAGATTTGATTTCTGCCTAGTATTAACTGAGTGAAAGCTGCTAACTCTTGGGAATAAGCTAATATTGCTAACAACAAACGACATTAAAGAAAATATATACTGTGAGGGCAATGTCAAAATTCCCAGTCTATTGAATAGGGGTCGACAAGAGGTTTTCAAACTTACACCCTACATAGCTCGAACAGCCCGTTTTTGAGCCAAAAATACCCTTTTTGAATCAGAAGAATTACCCCAAAAAATAATACCATATGACATAAGCGTATGAAAATATGCGAAGTATACTACTTTTCGTGTTGAAATGTCACTTATTTCAGATACTGTTCTAATGGTAAATAAAGCGGCATTTAGTTTCTGAACAAGATCCTGAACATGGGCTTTCCACAACAGCTTACTATCTATCTGTACGCCTAGGAACTTGAACTGTTCCGTCTCGCTTATAACATGCCCATTCTGTCTGATTAAAATGTCAGTTCTTGTTGAATTGTGGGTTAGAAACTGTAAAAACTGAGTCTTACTGTGATTTAGCATCAAATTATTTTCCACAAGCCACGAACTTATATCATGAACTACATTATTTGATAATGTTTCAATATTACACACAAGATCCTTCACTACCAAGGTGGTGTCATCAGCAAACAGAAATATTTTTGAATCACCTGTAATACTAGAAGGCATATCATTTACATAAATAAGGAACAGCAGTGGCCCCAGCACCGACCCTTGGGGAACGCCCCATTTAACAGTGCCCCATTGGGACTGAACATCATTACCACTCTCAATATTGCGGAGGATTACCTTCTGCTTTCTGTTCTTAAAGTAGGAGGCGAACCAATTGTAAGCTACTCCCCTTACTCCATAATGTTCCAACTTCTGCAGTAATATTTTGTGGTCAACACAGTCAAAAGCCTTCGTTAAATCAAAGAAAACACCTAACGTTCGCAACCTTTTATTTAATCCGTCCAAAACCTCACAGAGAAAAGAGACTATAGCATTTTCAGTTGTACTGTACGATACAGTACGAGATATTCGGAAAATAATTATATTATATCAACAAAAGGCAATTGCAGTCACCTCATGTACCGAAAACTAACAAAACAATATCTACCAATATTTGGACAGGGGCATGAATAAACAAGTTAAAGTGAAACGCATTGAGGAGATGAACCGAGCAGGTGGGTAATGGAATCGGAAAACCCCACTTAACATAAGAACAGCGAGTTTCAGCGCAGAAAGGGATCATACCAGAACAATACATTATTCCTTTTAATATAAATACGGCCAGGACCAAGGGTAAGTGGCTGGGCGGCTTTAATAGGGCTAGGCTGCAACCTGGCAAGAAAAATAAAATTCGCCTCTAACGAGATAGGCTGAAGCCATACTGGGCGACGTAGGCGCGACACGGTAGGGAGATCCCCATCATATAAAAGCATTTTGAGGACTAACATTTTTAGATATCTCTCTCATCTGGCAGCGGACAGCACAAGTACGTGGAAAACAGCAAGAGCGTTGAGAGCTTTACTTTCTGCAAAGTGTAGGGATTACCGTTCCAGATCCAGCATGGAGACAACGCCGTTGCTGATACCGCATTAGGCCACAGTAAATGTTGAGTCGAGATTTTGCTCACTTCAACTTGCGTACGCTTTGACCATTGAATATCAAAAGCTAGGATACTAACCTACCTTCACATTAATTACATGAGAATTTTTTCATTGGTTCAAAAAGGAAATTTATTCTCCACCAACTCAGTGCGTTGATCAGTTACGACATCATGGATGTAAACGAGCTAACGAAGATTTTAATCATTCTTTCCTGCGATAAAATTTTTTTCATATGTAGAAATAACGATTACAATAAGTGTTAATTCAATATGTCCAAGAGTTAAATATATTGTTACCGAGTGTCAAAAGTAATTGAACATGATTGTTGTGTATCACTTGACCCCTGGAAGCACAGTTGATAAATTATATGTAGAATGAAAAAGGGAATAGCTGTTTTGTCTTTCTAGAATAGACCTCAAAATTTCACTCTTATTCAAGCACGCATTCTAGTCAAGTGACAGCAGCATTTCTAATGATTTCTGTTACGATCCGCACATGATATTAGCTGACTTACAGGGCCATGTTCACATTTATATAGAATGCCAGTTCAACACCCGAGGCTTGAGAAGGCAGTTAAGATGTTTTGTCCATTTGCGCGCTCAGTGGTACGCTAAGTTTGCACGCATTAGTCCACTAGCTGTACAGATACAAAGTGCGGACAATCGCACAATGTTATTGAAGAAAATAGCGTAACAAATAGCAAAAATGTGGTAAACATGGTGGAAATGTGACCATCAGGCTACACTACACGTCAGTCTGTTGTGTCCATACTTTATGTGGTAGCTTAACACATCAGATACCTATGAAATGGGCAGCCGGGTTGGCCGAGCGGTTCTAGGCGCTTCAGTCTGGAACCGCGCGACCGCTACGGTCGCAGGTTCGAATACTGCCTCGGGCATGGATGTGTGTGATGTCCTTAGGTTACTTAGGTTTACGTAGTTCTCAGTTCTAGGGAACTAATGACCTCAGATGTTAAGTCTCATAGTGCTCAGAGCCATTTGAGCAATTTGAACCTATGAAATGAATAAATGATTATCACATTATTTACAGTATGCACAAGTTGAAACATGGGAAATACACAACTTTGGTAATGCTGCGAGGCCTTCAGTGGTGCTGCGATTGATCAATTTACACTACTGGCCATTAAAATTGCTACACCACGAGCATGACGTGCTACAGACGCGAAATTTAACCGACAGGAAGAAGATGCTGTGACATGCAAATAAGTAGCTTTTCAGAGCATTCACACGACGTTGGCGCCGGTGGCGACACCTACAACGTGATGACATGAGGACAGTTTCCAACCGATTTCTCATACACAAACAGCAGTTGACCGGCGTTGCCTGGTGAAACGTTGTTGTGATGCCTCGTGTAAGGAGGAGAAATGCGTACCATCACGTTTCCGACTTTGATAAAGGTCGGATTGTACCCTATCGCGATTGCGGTTTATCGTATCGCGACATTGCTGCTCGCGTTGGTCGAGATCCAATGACTGTTAGCAGAATATGGAATCCGTGGGTTCAGGAGGGTAATACGGAACGCTGTGCTGGATCCCAACGGCCTCGTATCACTAGCAGTCGAGATGACAGGCATCTTATCCGCATGGCTGTAACGGATCGTGCAGCTACGTCTCGATCCCTGAGTCTACAGATGGGGACGTTTCAAAGCAACAACCATCTGCACGAAGAGTTCGACGACGTTTGCAGCTCGGAGACCATGGCTGCGGTTACCCTTGACGCTGCATCACAGACAAGAGCGCCTGCGATGGTGTACTCAACGACGAACCTGGGTGCACGAATGGCAAAACTTCATTTTTTCGGATGAATCCAGGTTCTGTTTACAGCATCATGATGGTCGCACCCGTGTTTGGCGACATCGCGGTGAACGCACATTTGAAGCGTATATTCGTCATCGCCATACTGGCGTAGCACCCGGCGTGGTGGTTTCTGTTCGCATTGACGGCACTTTGAACAGTGGACGTTACATTTCAGATGTGTTACGACCCGTGGCTCTACCCTTCATTCAATCCCTGCGAAACCGTACATTTCAGCAGGATAATGCACGACCGCATTTTGCAGGCCCTGTACGGGCCTTTCTGGATACAGAAAATGTTCAACTGCTATCCTGGCCAGCACATTCTCCAGATCTCTCACCAATTGAAAACGTCTGGTCAATGGTGGCTTAGCAACTGGCTCGTCACAATATGCCAGTCAGTACTCTTGATAAACTGTGGTATCGTGTTGAAGTTGCATGGGCAGCTGTACCTGTACACGCCATCCAAGCTCTGTTTGACTCAATGCCCAGGCGTATCAAGGCCGTTATTACGGCCAGAGTTGGTTGTTCTGGGTACTGATTTCTCAGGATGTATGCACCCAAATTGCGTGAAAATGTAATCGAATGTCAGTTCTAGTATAATATATTTGTCCAATGAATACCCGTTTATCATCTGCATTTCTTCTTGGTGTAGCAATTTTAATGGCCAAAAGTGTATGAAATGTCCTTTATACAATGTGGTTCACTTGCTAGATGTTAGCCCATAAGATACTATCACTGGCTAGCTGTCGTGAATAGTAGCATCACACTGCAATGATGTATTCTCACTGCAAGTCTTCAGAGATCTGCAGACGGATCTCGGTGTGCAGTCTTTAAAAAAGAATTCTAAACCTATATCTATACTCACCAAGCCACATTTCTGTGTATGGCGGAGGGTACTATGTGCAGCACGGTCACTTCCTCCCTTTTCCCGTTCCAGATCCGTATGGTTGACAGGAGAACGATTGCTGGTAAGTCTCTGTGTGGGCTCGAGTCTCTAATTTTATCGTTATGGTTCTTTTCGCGAGATATGCGTAGGTGGAAGCAATATGTTGGTTGACTCTTCCAGGAACGTACATTCTCGGAATTATAACAGTAGACCACATCGTGATGAAAAACAGCTTTGTTGAATTGTCTGTCACTGGAGCTGACTGAACACCTCCGTCATGCTTTCGCGAATACTAAATGAACCTGCAAAGAAATGTGCTGCTCTTCTTTGGATTTTCTCTATTTCTGTAGTATACTCTTAATAAACAAAAAGGACCGGGAATATGGTCTCGGTTGCCATTTCTTTTCATAGTAGGACCCCTTCGGTTGTCATCTGCGGCGCCCTTACAGCATACCGATACGTCGACGATATTCTACGCCCCTATTTGTTGCCCTTCATGAGCTTACATTTTGTAAAGATAATGCCCGCCTGCACTTGTTTCTACTGCTTGTCTTTGTGCTTGCCAAATACTACCTTGGCTAGCAAGGGCGCCAGGTACCTCTCAGCCGGCCGTTGTGACCGAGCGGTTCTAGGCGCTTCTGTCCAGAACCACGCTGCTGCTACGGTCGCAGGTTCGAAACTTGCCTCGGGCATGGATGTGTGTGATGTCCTTAGGTTAGTTAGGTTTACGTAGTTCTAAGTCTACAGGACTGATGACCTCAGATGTTAAATCCCATTGTTCTTAGAGCCATTTGAACCAGGTAACTCTCCAATTGCGAACTTCCGGAGCACTATGGGCGGTGCCTTCCAATCAACTCTTGATTTTGACGATATAAAGCGCCAGTTGGATATAATTTGTCACGATATCCTTCAGGAGGACATCCAAGAATTCTACAGTCAATGCTAGGCCGAATAACTGCTCGCATAGGGTTCAGAAGTGCACCAACACGTTTCTGACTTGCTCATATTGTGAAGCATTTTTTCACTAATAAATCAAACAATTTTTGTGAAATTGTAGTCATATGTTTCTCTGTACATGTATATCACATCTACCGATTTCCGTTACGAGGGTTGTTCAGAAAGTAAGTTTCGATCGGTCTCGAAATGGAAACCACTGGGAAAATCCGGTAAAGTTTTGCACAGATGTGTTGGGCAGTGTCTCTAGTATGACCGTCGATCGTGTCGCGTCGCTCTTTTCAGTTTTGAGTGAACAGTGTGCATTTAAATATGCGTAGGGAATAGCGTCTCCCGTCAACTATGGGGGCCTGGTTAGAGATTTCGCCTGTGTCATGCAGCCTACATAACACAACTGTCGAGCAGTTCCTTCTTCATGCCAATTCTCTGGCGCACACTGCAGGGGCAATGAAGACGCTCCTGCATCGTTTCTGATGAGAAGTGTTTGATCACCCACAATACAGTCCGTAATTGGCACCCCTGAGTCTCTTCTCTTCTCACAAGAACCGCTGGCTATGAATACAAAAATTTTCCACAGTCAACGAGCTGCAGACCAGCGCAGATAACTGGACGAAAGCACAGGCGGCTGCTTTGTATGCCGAGGATATTCGAAAATTGTTACAACACTACGATAACACTCGAAGTTGGAGCGGCGACTCTGTATAGATGTAGGTGGAAGGTGTACCTGTTGTTGTTGTTGTGGTCTTCAGTCCTGAGACTGGTTTGATGCAGCTCTCCATACTACTCTATCCTGTGCAAGCTTCTTCATCTCTCAGTACTTACTGCAAGATGGAAGGATTATATAGAGGGTCTATACAAGGGCGATGTACTCGAGGACAATATTATGGAAATGGAAGAGGATGTAGATGAAGATGAAATGGGACGTACGATACTGCGTGAAGAGTTTGACAGAGCGCTGAAAGACCTGAGTCGAAACAAGGCCCCGGGAGTAGACAACATTCCATTAGAACTACTGACGGCCTTGGGAGAGCCAGTCATGACAAAACTCTACCATCTAGTGAGCAAGATGTATGAGACAGGCGAAATACCTTCAGACTGTGGTGTCACCGCCAGACACCACACTTGCTAGGTGGTAGCTTTAAATCGGCCGCGGTCCATTAGTACATGTCGGACCCCCGTGTCGCCACTGTGTGATCGCAGACCGAGCGCCACCACAAGGCAGGTCTCGAGATACGGACTAGCACTCGCCCCAGTTGTACGGACGACATTGCTAGCGACTACACTGACGAAGCATCGCTCATTAGCCGAGCAGATAGTTAGAATAGCCTTCAGCTAAGTTCATGGCTACGACCTAGCAAGGCGCCATTAGCCTTACATAGCAATTGATAATTCTCGTCTAAAGCATGTCTAAACAAGAACGATGTATACAACAAGGATGGATTAAAGTTAAGTATTCCAAAAGCAACGTACTTTTCTTTATAGCATTCATTGAGCGTCCTGCTTCAGACTTCCCGATATTCTGCGTGAGCTTATAGCGTGAATATCGGCCCCCTCAAAATAACACTGTGTCGGCACTTCTGTCGACACATCACAGACTTCAAGAAGAATATAATAATTCCAATCCCAAAGAAAGCAGGCGTTGACAGATGTGAAAATTACCGAACTATCAGTTTAATAAGTCACAGCTGCAAAATACTAACGCTAATTCTTTACAGACGAATCGAAAAACTGGTAGAAGCTGACCTCGGGGAAGATCAGTTTGGATTCCGTAGAAATGTTGGAACACGTGAGGTAATACTGACCTTACGCCTTATCTTAGAAGAAAGATTAAGAAAAGGCAAACCTATGTTTCTAGCATTTGTAGACTTAGAGAAAGGTTTTGACAATGTTCACTGGAATACTCTCTTTCAAATTCTAAAGGTGGCAGGGGTATAATACAGGGAGCGAAAGGCTATTTACAAGGTGTACCTAACTGTCGCAAATAAAACGTTTCACTACGGTTTCCATTTCGCGACCGATCGGAACTTGCTTTCTGGACAACCCTCGTAATTCCTACATGGTGCGTCATTTTTTTTTTTTTTTTTTTGTCAATTTTACGCTTCCAACACAACGTCTTCGCCCGGCGTGTTGCTTACTCACAGCCCGCAGGCGTATCTCCTCTGGAGCCTATTTACTAATATCACACAAACGTCGCATTTTATGGGCAAAATACAATATACAAACAGTCTGTTGATACACTGTCTGTTACAGGCGCCACCGGAGGGCGACAGGCACGCTTCCGAGTAGGGTGCGCATCAGGAATCGACGGCGCTGCTGTCGGTGAAACGAGTATCGTTCGCACGTCACGTGATCGCGGACATACTTCCGCCTGCTGGATACTCCAGGGTAAGCACATCCTCGAGCAGCAGCAATCAACTGCTCACTCAGTTCCGGGCCCGGAGCTGGCCTCAGTCGTAGCTCATCGATCGGAACTCGCCGAGAGCGGCCCAGACGCCCCGCTTTACTCCGCGCCGTCTCCGCAGTACACAGGGTACTCCGTACGGTGTGGCGCCACGGACGCCGCTCCTGCAGCCACTCGGGTTGAGGCTTGCCTCGGAATTGGTATTCCACCATGGAACTTCGTTTCTGTAATGCTCAAGTAATCATGAACAAAGTTTCAGTTGTCATTAGATGTAATCTTAATTGTGAAATTGTGCCGTGAATTAAGTGTTCTTTACTTCAACATGTGACTCAGTTACTACAGTATGCATCACCCACTACGGGACTTAATAATTACGACAAGGACAGTTCGCTGTATATTACACTGAAGAGCCAAAAAACTGGTAGACCTGCCTAATATCGTATAGAGCCCCTGCGAGCACACAGAAGTGCCGCATTGCGACGTGGCATGGAGTCGACTAATATCTGCAGTAGTGCTGGAAGGAACTGACACCATGAATCCTACAGGGCTGTCCATAAATCCACAAGAGTACGAGGGGATGGAAATCTCTTCTGAACAGCACGTTGCAAGGCATCCGAGATAAGCTCAATAATGTTCATGTCTGGGGAGGATTGTGACCAACGAATGTGTTTAATCCCAGAAGAGTGTTTCTGGAGCCACCCTGTAGCAGTTCTGGACGTTTGAGGTGTCGCATTGTCCTGCTGGAGTTGCAAAAGTCCATCGCAATGACAATGAACAGGTGATCAGGCAGGATGCTTATGTACGTGTCACCTATCAGAGTCGTATCTAGACATATCAGGGAACCCATATCACTCCAACTGCATACGACCCACACCATTACAGAGCCTCCACCACCTTCAACAGTCCCCTGCTGACGTGCGGGGCCCATGGATTCACGAGGTTGTCTCCATAGCCGTTCACATCCATTCGCTCGATACATTTTGAAACGAGACTATTACGCCCAGGCAATATGTTTCCAGTCATAAATAGTCCAATATCTGTGTTGACGGGCCCAGGCGAGGCGTAAAGCTTTGTGTCGTGCAGTCACCAATGCTACACGAGCGTACCTTCGTCTCCGAAAGCCCATATCGATGATGTTTCGCTAAATGGTTTGCACGCTGACGCTTGTTGATGGCCCAGCAACGAAATCTGCAGCAATTTGCGGAAGAATTGCACTTCTGTCACGTTGAACGATTCTCTTCAGTTATCGTTGGTCCCGTTCTTGCAGGATCTTTATCTGGCCGCAGCGATGTCGGAGATTTGATGTTTCACCGGATTCCTGATATTTACGGTACACTCGTGAAATGGTCGTACGGGAAAATCCCCCACTTCATAGTTACCTCGGAGACGCTGTGTCCCATCGCTTGTGCTCCGATTACAACACCTCGTTCAAACTCATTTAAAGTTTGATAACCTGCCACTGCAGTAACCGATCTAACAACAGCGCCAGACACTTGTTGTGTTACATACGCGTTGCCGACCGCAGCGCCATATTCTCCCCGTTTATATATCTCTGTATTTGAATACGCATGCCTATACCTATTTCTTTGGCGTTTCAGCGCAATTTCCTCTATCAAACTTATCCGGTGTAGATCCAAAGCTGACGAGCAATATTTAAATATTGGTGAACGAGTGCTTTGTAAGCTACCTCCTTTCTTGATGGACTATGTTTTCTGAGAGTTCTTCCAATGAATCTGCCTGGCATCTGCCTTAACTACGATTAATTTTATGTGGTCGTCCTACTTCGTTTGCTCTATGCCCACAATGATAGATATTTTATGCAAGTAATTGTTACCAGTGATTATTGGAAAGCACATTGTCTTGAGCATAGCATCCAACTCGATTGTCAGATGCCATCAGGCAACATCTTTGTAGGCGCGATAACGGCTTAAATAAGTTTTTCAGCGAGAATGGTCTTCGGAAGCATGTACCACCTGTAGTATTTGTGGACCTGGAACCGACAGTTATTGGCAAGTACGGAAATATACGTTATGTTTAATCAGCGGTGAATGCAGTGAAAAACATTTCAGTGGTAAATCTGTTTGTTTGTCCGTTGTGGATGAGATGCGTACAGGCACCTACAGCCAGCTGTTCCACCAAGAGAAGTTGGTTACAAGCATGGTACTGGTTCAGGCTTTACTTCAGTGTGAATGGAACGGCTATCTGTGGATTGTTACAAAAACAGGTAACTGGAATTTGCTATTTACCCAACTCCTCAGGTGAGAAGATTTTGTCAAACACTGAATCTTGTTTTTGAGATTTGAAGGAACTCTTTGTGTGCAGGTTTCTACAACTAAAGCACAACTTGTTTCCAGGTATCAACAGCAGTTGTGGAGCAATAGAACCCCACCCTAACAACGCACACCACGCTGGAGCAATTCTAATGTATTTTCATACGTGGCAGTGAGTCTACGTATGACATTTGCCACCGTAGCTTGGACGTTAAACGCCCAGCTAACAAAAATCTTAACAGGCCGACGGGACAGAGTGTATCCTCAATCACTGCATATTTTCGCTTTTTTAGAGCTCTTATTGTGGACCCGCAGAACTCCAAACCAACTTGATTCCTCGTATTCAATTCCCTCTTGTTACGTATGCCCTGTCATCCCGGCAGAAAAAGCTTACCTTGATGAACTGTCTGTGAAATAACGAACGCCTGCTTCGAACCTGCCAACCAAATGGTGAAAGGTTATCTGGGGCATGGGAAGTACATGGCATGTTATATGTTGTACAGAGAAATAAAGAAAAGTGCGAAGTTACTCACATGAGTAGTAAAAGAAATCAGCTAAATTTCGATTACGCGATAAGCAACACAAATCTGAGGTCTGTAAATTCAACTAAATACTTAGTGATTACAATTTCAAATAACCTAAACTGGAACGATCACATAGATAATATTGTGGGTAGAGCAAACCAAGGACTGCGATTCATTGGCAGGACACTTAGAAGGTGCAACAGGTCTACCAAAGAGACTGCTTACACTACGCTTGTTCGCCCTATTCTGGAGTACTGCTGTGCGGTGTGGGATCCGCATCAGATGGGACTGACGGATGACATCGAAAAAGTACAAAGAAGGGCAGCTCGTTTTGTATTATCGCGAAATAGGGGAGATAGTGTCACAGACATGATACGTGAATTGGAGTCGCAATCATCAAAACAAAGGCGTTTTTCGTTGCGACGGGATCTTCTCATGAAATTTCAATCTCCAGTTTTCTCCTCCGACTGCGAAAACATTCAGTTGGCACCCACCTACATAGGGAGAAATGATCATGACGATAAAATAAGAGAAATCAGGGCTCGCACGGAAAAATTTAAGTGTGCGTTTTTCCCACGTGCCGTTCGAGAGTGGAACGGTAGAGAGACAGAATGAAGGTGGTTCATTGGACCCTTTGCCAGGCACTTTATTGTGAATAACAGAGTAATCACGTAGATGTAGATGAGATGTTGCGCTGAAGGATGTGAAGCCTACTTTGTGAATTATTATGACAAGGCGAACCATTCAATTTGTCGATTCGTGTCCCACTGTTTCCAAGGTCTGAGTGATTGTTGTGTTACCACTAAAGATTTAACTATTGATCTATTTTATGGAACAGAATTGAAATACTGAGAATGTTTAGTAAAACTTGCCTTCTTATTGTGCGAGAGGCGTTCGGTAAGTAATGTAACACTTTTTTCCTCGCCCAGTTTTGGTCAAAAAAAAGGAAGAATTTGTTGTGGTACATCGTGGAATATTCCCGCTTCAGCCCCTATACTATCAAGAAGTACTGATGGGTAGCGGCGTTACACGTAACCCTCAAAGTGGCATCTGTGACGGAGCAGCTTTCTAAGAAGAGAACTATCATTGAGTTCCTTTTGGTGTAAAACAAGAGCATTGCAGCTATTCATAGGTGGTTGCCGAAGTTCTACGGAGACCTGGCAGTGAGCAAAAGCACGGTGAGTCGTTGAGCGAGGTGTCTGTCATTGCAGCAAAGTCGCGCAGACCTGGCAGTGAGCAAAGGCACGGTGAGTCGTTGAGCGAGGTGTCTGTCATTGCAGCAATGTCGCGCAGACCTGGCAGTGAGCAAAAGCACGGTGAGTCGTTGAGCGAGGTGTCTGTCATTGCAGCAATGTCGCGCAGACCTGGCAGTGAGCAAAAGCACGGTGAGTCGTTGAGCGAGGTGTCTGTCATTGCAGCAATGTCGCGCAGACATGGCAGTGAGCAAAAGCACGGTGAGCCGTTGAGCGAGGTGTCTGTCATTGCAGCAATGTCGCGCAGACCTGGCAGTGAGCAAAAGCACGGTGAGTCGTTGAGCGAGGTGTCTGTCATTGCAGCAATGTCGCGCAGACCTGGCAGTGAGCAAAAGCACGGTGAGTCGTTGAGCGAGGTGTCTGTCATTGCAGCAATGTCGCGCAGACCTGGCAGTGAGCAAAGGCACGTTGAGTCGTTGAGCGACGTGTCTGTCATTGCAGCAATGTCGCGCAGACCTGGCAGTGAGCAAAAGCACGGTGAGTCGTTGAGCGAGGTGTCTGTCATTGCAGCAATGTCGCGCAGACATGGCAGTGAGCAAAAGCACGGTGAGTCGCTGAGCGAGGTGTCTGTCATTGCAGCAATGTCGCGCAGACCTGGCAGTGAGCAAAAGCACGGTGAGTCGCTGAGCGAGGTGTCTGTCATTGCAGCAATGTCGCGCAGACCTGGCAGTGAGCAAAAGCACGGTGAGTCGTTGAGCGAGGTGTCTGTCATTGCAGCAATGTCGCGCAGACCTGGCAGTGAGCAAAAGCACGGTGAGTCGTTGAGCGAGGTGTCTGTCATTGCAGCAATGTCGCGCAGACATGGCAGTGAGCAAAAGCACGGTGAGTCGTTGAGCGAGGTGTCTGTCATTGCAGCAATGTCGCGCAGACCTGGCAGTGAGCAAAAGCACGGTGAGTCGCTGAGCGAGGTGTCTGTCATTGCAGCAATGTCGCGCAGACCTGGCAGTGAGCAAAAGCACGGTGAGTCGTTGAGCGAGGTGTCTGTCATTGCAGCAATGTCGCGCAGACCTGGCAGTGAGCAAAAGCACGGTGAGTCGTTGAGCGTGGTGTCTGTCATTGCAGCAATGTCGCGCAGACCTGGCAGTGAGCAAAAGCACGGTGAGTCATTGAGCGAGGTGTCTGTCATTGCAGCAATGTCGCGCAGACCTGGCAGTGAGCAAAAGCACGGTGAGTCGTTGAGCGAGGTGTCTGTCATTGCAGCAATGTCGCGCAGACCTGGCAGTGAGCAAAATCACGGTGAGTCGTTGAGCGAGGTGTCTGTCATTGCAGCAATGTCGCGCAGACCTGGCAGTGAGCAAAAGCACGTTGAGTCGTTGAGCGAGGTGTCTGTCATTGCAGCAATGTCGCGCAGACCTGGCAGTGAGCAAAATCACGGTGAGTCGTTGAGCGAGGTGTCTGTCATTGCAGCAATGTCGCGCAGACCTGGCAGTGAGCAAAAGCACGGTGAGTCGTTGAGCGAGGTGTCTGTCATTGCAGCAATGTCGCGCAGACCTGGCAGTGAGCAAAAGCACGGTGAGTCGTTGAGCGAGGTGTCTGTCATTGCAGCAATGTCGCGCAGACCTGGCAGTGAGCAAAAGCACGGTGAGTCGTTGAGCGAGGTGTCTGTCATTGCAGCAATGTCGCGCAGACCTGGCAGTGAGCAAAAGCACGGTGAGTCGTTGAGCGAGGTGTCTGTCATTGCAGCAATGTCGCGCAGACCTGGCAGTGAGCATAAGCACGGTGAGTCGTTGAGCGAGGTGTCTGTCATTGCAGCAATGTCGCGCAAACCTGTCCGACCTCCTGCGTGTCCGCAGCTGCGACCCCTGCTGTTCTGGAACGTGCGGGCACTTCACTCTAGGTGATCGACAGATTATAAGCAAACAACTCGCTGCACAACTGGACGTCTTCGTTGGTACTACTGACACACTCCTCCACTTGTTGGGGTACTCAAAGGGTGTGTGCCCTCTGTGTTCCTCGCCGCCTAACAGAACCACCATAAAGAACAACGTAGGACCATCAGTGAGTAACTACTTGCGCGTTACGCGGCTGATCGTGACAATTTTTTGTCAAACATCATCACAGGCGATGAAACAAGGGTTCATCACTTCGTACCGGGAACAAAACGGCAATCGATGGAGTGGCGCCACACCACCTCTCCTGCGAAGAAAAAGTACAAAGCCGCACCCTTAGCCTGTAAAGTCATGGCTACAGTTTTTCTGGGACTCGGAGGTTGTTCTGTTTGATGTCCTCCCTCATGGTGCAACGATCAACTTTGAAGTGTATTGTGCTATCCTCAGGAAACTGAAAAAACGACTTCAGCGTGTTCGTCACCACAAACATGCAAACGAATTTCTACTTTTCCATGACAACGCAGGGTCTCACACAAGTCTGCGCACACAAACTTCGTTGGACTGTTCTTCCTCATTCATCCCACAGCTCGGATCTCGCACCTTCCGAATTCCATCGGTCTGGCCCAATGAAGGATGCACTTCGCGGGTAGCAGTATGTTGTAATCTTCTCTCCTTCCTGATTCCATCTATTGTTCATATTAAACAATGTCCAGTCCAAGTAATTAATAAGCAAAGTCTTTTATGAAGATTTAAGAGGAGGAAGATTACAATAAACTTTCAAGTTTACTTAGCTTGTCATTCTGAGATGTCTCCAGTGCTTTTTGTCTAGGGGTCTGATTCTTGAAGCTGAAAATCTCACATCAGGTCATCACGGTTGGTTTGAAATAAATAAATTTTACGATTGTTGGAAATTGGAAATTCATGGTAAGGTCTTATGGGATCGAACTACTTAGGTCATCGGTCCCTAAGCCTACACACTACTTAATCTATCTTAAACTAACTTACGCTATGGACAACACACACACCCATGCCCGAGGGAGGACTCGAACCTCCGACTGGGGTAGCCGCACGAACCGTGACAAGGCGCCCCAGACCGTGCGGCTACCCCGCGCGGCCTACAATTGTTGTTGCAGAAATTTTTTTAACGTAAATATATTTTCTCACATTTTAGTATATCATACAGTATTTTGATTTTTCACATTAACAAAGCCGAAATTACATTGTTCTCACAAAAATACAAAAATATGTCCGACCACATCGGAGGCATGCTTACTACTCTCACACTCCGCGGAAGTAACAATAATCTCAAGGGTCTACAATTTTTTTTAACAAATGAATTTCTACTAGTTTCCGTTTCGTTACTAATTTGGATTATTATTTCATAAAAGAATCGAGAAATATATATACGAGGGCAGTTCAATAAGTAATGCAACACATTTTTTTTCTGAAACAGGGGTTGTTTTATTCAGCATTGAAATACACCAGGTTATTCCCCAATCTTTTAGCTACACAACACTATTTTTCAACGTAATCTCCATTCAATGCTACGGCCTTACGCCACCTTGAAATGAGGGCCTGTATGCCTGCACGGTACCACTCCACTGGTCGATGTCGGAGCCAACGTCGTACTGGATCAATAACTTCTTCATCATCCGCGTAGTGCCTCCCACGGATTGCGTCCTTCATTGGGCCAAACATATGGAAATCCGACGGTGCGAGATTGGGGCTGTAGGGTGCATGAGGAAGAACAGTCCACTGAAGTTTTGTGAGCTCTTCTCGGGTGCGAAGACTTGTGTGAGGTCTTGCGTTGTCAAGAAGAAGGAGAAGTACGGTCAGATTTTTGTGCCTACGAACACGCTGAAGTCGTTTCTTCAATTTCTGAAGAGTAGCACAATACACTTCAGAGTTGATCGTTTGACCATGGGGAAGGACATCGAACAGAATAACCCCTTCAGCGTCCCAGAAGACTGTAACCATGACTTTACCGGCTGAGGGTATGGCTTTAAACTTTTTCTTGGTAGGGGAGTGGGTGTGGCGCCACTCCATTGATTGCCGTTTCGTTTCAGGTTTGAAGTGATGAACCCATGTTTCATCGCCTGTAACAATCTTTGACAAGAAATTGTCACCCTCAGCCACATGACAAGCAAGCAATTCCGCACAGATGGTTCTCCTTTGCTCTTTATGGTGTTCGGTTAGACAACGAGGGACCCAGCGGGAACAAACCTTTGAATATCCCAACTGGTGAACAATTGTGACAGCACTACCAACAGAGATGTCTAGTTGAGCACTGAGTTGTTTGATGGTGATCCGTCGATCATCTCGAACGAGTGTGTTCGCACGCTCCGCCATTGCAGGAGTCACAGCTGTGCACGGCCGGCCCGCACGCGGGAGATCAGACAGTCTTGCTTGACCTTGCGGCGATGATGACACAGGCTTTGCCCAACGACTCACCGTGCTTTTGTCCACTGCCAGATCACCGTAGACATTCTGCAAGCGCCTATGAATATCTGAGATGCCCTGGTTTTCCGCCAAAAGAAACTCGATCACTGCCCGTTGTTTGCAATGCACATCCGTTACAGACGCCATTTTAACAGCTCCGTACAGCGCTGCCACCTGTCGGAAGTCAATGAAACTATACGAGACGAAGCGGGAATGTTTGAAAATATTCCACAAGAAATTTCCGGTTTTTTCAACCAAAATTGGCCGAGAAAAAAAATGTGTTGCATTACTTATTGAACTGCCCTCGTAATAAACAGTACAGGGTTGCGTAATTAACAATAGAAATTTTAAGTGTAGCAATAATGCGTAATTTCAAATGTTTCTAAAAAACTAATTTTAGCTGTACATGCAGAACTAGTGCTTGTCGCTTATCACATCGAAACTAAAATATCTTATAAAGTAATTCCTTTTCATAAATTTTAGCTTGAAATAAAACATACTGTGTATAATATTATACGAAAGTTTTCAGAAAAGCAACTGAGATAATATTGACATGTCCAAAATTCGAAAAATAATACTGCTTTCGTCAACTACTGTTGAGGTAAAGAAATGCTAATAGAGGCTGTCCCGCTACAATGTGGATGATGAGGTTATTGATGCAGCAAGACTTTGGCTCCGACGTCGATCAGTGGATGGGTACCATGCACGCATACAGGCACTTCAGTAAGACAGCGTAAGGCCGTAGCTCTGAAAAGAGATTATATTGAGAAATAGGGTTTTGTAGCCAACAAAGTGAGGAATAGTATGATGTATTGGAATCCTGAATAAAATCATACTGGTTTCACAAAAAAAAATGTATTGCATTACTTACTGAACGCCCCTCGTAGATCGGAATAAACTACCAACGTACTGTGATACCAGTTGGTGATCTTGCAAAGATTGGGCGTGCTGTTTTCCTGATGTCAAACACAACTCCAACTGCAGTGGCCGAGGGTCGCCTTGACCATAAGTTTGATTTCGTGTATGCCAAGTGAGTTATTGCACATTGGTACGTCGGTGTGGAGGAACGAGAGTTTCAAGAAGCTCGTGAATATCTGGTACCTCTTGAAAACGACCATGGAAATGTGGGTATGGATTTCACTGAAGAACAAAACTACGTTTTATATAATACATTTTGGGTAAATCAAATGACTTGTACAACAGGTACGCACCGAATGGGACATTGCTGCTGTTAGTATTCGGGAAGGTGAAGTTCGCTCTGTCCAGTCATCCTGATTTAGATTTCGGTGGCTTTCTTAAATCGCTTCAGGAAAATGCCTGGATGATTCCTTCAAGGTCGCGAGTGATCTGTAGTCCTACCGTCATAAAGCATGTCTATGCATTCTATGAATGTATTTTGATATACTGATTTTCTTTGTGTCACCATAATAATGTATAACCATAAGAAACTATATGTAACCATAAATATCTCTAGTGCTCTAGTGAGGATTCTTGAATCAATAAAAAATAAATAACGTGAAGGTGCCGAAGAGTACAGTTTCGCAAGATGATTGGGTTGGGTTGTTTTGGCGGAGGAGACCAGACAGCGTGGTCATCGGTCTCATCGGATTAGGGAAGGAAGTCCACCGTGCCCTTTGAAAGGAGCCATCTCGGCATTTGCCTGGAGTGATATAGGGAAACCACGGAAAACCTAAATCAGGATGGCCGGACGCGGGATTGAACCGTCGTCCTCCAGAATGCGAATCCAGTGTGCTAACCACTGCGTCACCTCGCCCGGTCCGCAAGACGAACAGTTGTGAAGTCATTAATGTTGTAAGTCATTTTAGGTTGGTGTTGATTTTAAAGAAAGCGGCTTTCTCGTTCTTTATTTATGTAATAAAGTTTATTTTGCCCTAATTTCTATGAAATTGTTATAAATAGTTCTGAATTAATTAACGTTTTAATCAAGAAACAGACTGAAGAAATTCATTGCTTTTTGAAATGGTTCCTTTATATAGTGCATTAGTGGACTCCTTAATAGTAGAACACTGGACCAGAGTGTGATAATGCCGCTGCTCCTCCTCTTCGATCTTGGTTAGCTGACTGATTCGTAATACAGCCTGAGGTCTACGTCAGGCTGAAAGGTTATGATGAGAGTTGTGTGAAGTCAACAAATGTGATTACGAAATGACGGTTATGGGAAGAAAGTGACCTACAGTATAGCCTAAGGGCCACACTTTCACTATGTTTAACAGCCTTTTCCCACCTGTTCCGCAATTTTCTTCAGCAAACTAAAGCTGACATGTGAATTCAGGAAATCTATATTGTATAATATTAAATACATATTCGAAATTAATTAACGTATATTTTTGTGTATACACTGTACACAAACCGTGAAAAATGCGAGAGGCTTTACATAAATTTTACCGAAACTGATTTCTGTGGTGTGTAGAGCACTGTCAATTTATGGGATTTGATTGCAAGTGACATATGGCATAGTAGAGGTGGGGTACCACCGATTCCAAGACGCTTGTCACATCCTAGTTACACCCCCACACCTCACCCGCTCCCAAACCAAGGCGGCCATCTATCCTAAGAGGTGTAAAGTTCTGGGTTTGGGTACCGTCATATTTAGTTTTCTTAAATTTTGTTTCCTAACGGCTTTGGGAGACGTCAGTGCCATACCGCAATTACTCTATTGCAACACGTCTATGTTAATGTCATGGGGTCCGGTAGTGCAATTGGAGTAGAAGGTCCTAAGTTCGAAACACGTCATGTTTTTACTAAAATTAATGTCTTCCACTGTCAGGATTTAGGACTGTTTCTTTAGAGTTTAAGAAAATTAAGCATAACGGGACTCGGGTCCAGTACCTTCCAGCTCCTAGGATAAGTGACCGTCTTGCGTTCAGGGTATGGAGAGGCGTGGGAAATGACATCATGTACTTAGGTTGTGACTGAAGTGTCTTGAAAACGGCGGCAGTCCACTAGGCATACTTTCGCTGACAGACAGCGGTGTAAGCTGGTACACGAGAACATGAGCAGACATTCCAATTGCCAGCAGGGAATCGTCCAGGCATTTGGTAGAGGTATTCTTGTACAGCGAATGGTAACATGAGATTAAATATGCTCCCTGATGTGTTTGCCATCCTCTTTCGTGGTGAACGGTACAGGATCTAATGTACGATCATGTGCATACGTCTGTTTGCCTACAGCATTCCACTGGTGACGTGAACCTCCAGGAAGACAATGTACCATTCCATTGCACCCCCCCCCCCCCTCCCACCCCCACCACCACCCATACCCGACAAATAGAGTCAGAAAAGTTGGGAACATGCGATCGCTTATGAGGTCGCTCAGGCAATCTGACTTCAATCCTATTTAAAGGAAAGAAGATTAGGGTTTAAACTCCAGTCGAAGATGACGTTGAGACATAACACAAGCCCAAAGTGAATGAAGGAAGTCGCCCGTACTCTTTAGAAGGAACCATCACAGCATTTGCCTTACGCTATTTAGGGAAAACGTAAATCTGAATAGTCGGACGGTGACTGGACAGGGGCCTCTCAAATAAAAATCCAGTCCCTTACCTATACGGCTTCTCGTTCGGTCATTCGGTCTTTTTGAACAAAACTGTAGTTTTTTAACACGTTTTTATTAGGTCACTGTCTTGTCTGTTTCTCTGTTCAGTACAAATTTTGCAGTTGATTTTAAGCTAACTTCCCAATGAGCTAGAAACTTGAAACTTTCAACACACCTCATATCTGGATGACAATGCAGTATTAACTCGCTTTCTTGTCTAGTGTGTAGCGGACAGTATTTTTTGTACCACTGTTATTTCCCCGTTTTTCCTGCTTCGGTCGTGTAAGAACGATTGCTGTTAAGCCTCCGTGAGATCTCGATTCTGTCTCATTTTTGCTTTCACAATCTTTTCGCCAGATATACGTAGGAGGAAGCAATATATTGGTTGACTCAGTTGAAGGGAAACAAATAAACCTGAAATCTACCACAAAATGGTTCAAATGGCTCTGAGCACTATGGGACTTAACTTCTAAGGTCATCAGTCCCCTAGAACTTAGAACTACTTAAACCTAACTAACATAAGGACATCACACACATCCATGCCCGAGGCAGGATTCGAACCTGCGAGCGTAGCGGTCGCGCGGTTCCAGATTGTAGCGCCTTTAACCGCTTGGCCACCACGGCCGGCTAATCTACCACATATCTTTGTTGTAATCACATCGAATTTTTGAAATCAATTGAAAACTTTCACACACGCACACACACACACACACACACACACACACAACGATACAAAGAAGAAAGTAATTATTTATATTAAAAGCTTTTTAGTATAATACTTTTAAAAATGAACAAGGAAGTATAAAATAATTTTTCTTACCCCATACAGAGTCCTAAACTCAAAGAGATAGTCCAGAATATTTTGGTTGTGAATTTTTAATAGCTCTGGTAATACTTGTGAAATTTAAAACGAAAAACGTGGGGCTCATGCAATAGATGATTGTAGGAAGCGTCGAAAATAACTGTCGTTGAGTAAAAATCACATCACAGTGCATGGGGGCTTAATTATTTGAATATGGAATGCAAATACTTTTTAAATTTTTAGTAGCTGTATGTCCGATTACTAAGTCTCGTAAACGGTTGGCCCTAACTAGTTTTAGTACGCAATCTGACTGCATAGAATAACAACAAAGAATGAAAGAAAATTTCCGTTAACACAATTAATTAATTAAGTCCCCAGCAACTATAAAACCTACGAAACCAAAACACAAGTGTAATTTTTACCTTCATATGTATTGACGAAAAGCACTCTGATCATTACAATATTTCCATTCGAACAACATCTGCTGTCTAGCCCATCAAACAACTGCATAAAACATGGAACAGGCACTCCTTACTACAACATCTCAACACCGACTCACTACTACCACATCTCGATAAGCACTCTCCACCACCACTTCTCGACAAGAACTCTTCACTACGACATCTCAGCAAGGACTGACTACTACGAGTTCTCGACAAGCACTGCCAGTGGAGACGGCCGAATAAAACTCTCTGGCGCAATCTCTGGCGCTGTGGCTCAGTGTAGCCACCTTTCATATGCCCTTCCTCCACGGCCAGAATTTGATGGTATTTTTGCCAGCATTGGTGGTGAAAATACCACCAAATTCGTCCACAAAAATACAGACAAAAATAAAAGATAGTATTAATACGTAAATATCACATAATTAGATAAAATTTTGGCTTTGCACTGACCTTTCAATAACCTAATATATAAAATACAGTAAGCAATACAAATTCTTTCATTCATGCTACTTTACATAATAGTTTACACAATACACAAAAAATCAGTTTATACAAATGTTCACATAAAATACTTTCAATGATTAAAAAAAAAAGTAGATGATAGTTCCAGCAGTAGCACCCAGCAATGGTCAACAGGTGCAAACAGCAAGAAGTAACATCATTTCGGTAGAAACAGTTCCAACAGTGGCACCCAGCAATGTTGAACAGGTGCAGACACCAACAAGTGACATTATGTCAGTAGAAGCAGTTCCATTAGTGACACCCAGCAATGTTGAACAGGTGCAGACACCAACAGGTGACATCTTTTCAGTAGAAGCAGTCCATCAGTGGCACCCAGCATTGTTGAACAGGTGCAGACACCAACAAGTGACATTATTTCAGTAGAAGCAGTTCCATCAGTGGCACCCAGTAATGTTGAACAGGTGCAGACACCAACAAGTGACATCATTCCAGTAGAAGCAGTCCATCAGTGGCACCCAGTAATGTTAAGTAGGTGCAGACACCAATAAGTGACTTCATTTCAGTAGAAGCAGTTCCACCAGTGGCACCCAGCATTGTTGAACAGGTGTAGACAGCAACAAGCGACAACATTTCAGTAGAAGCAGTTCCATCTGTGGCACCCAGTAATGTTGAACAGGTGCAGACACCAACAGGTGACATCATTTCAGTAGAAGCAGTTCCATTAGTGGCACCCAG
Source organism: Schistocerca serialis cubense (assembly GCF_023864345.2). Classification (NCBI taxonomy): domain Eukaryota; kingdom Metazoa; phylum Arthropoda; class Insecta; order Orthoptera; family Acrididae; genus Schistocerca; species Schistocerca serialis. Next base: position 137,352,470 of record NC_064640.1, on the reverse strand, counting down.
CAATGTTGAGTAGGTGCAGACACCAACAAGTGACATTATTTCAGTAGAAGCAGTTCCATCTGTGGCACCCAGTAATGTTGAACAGGTGCAGACACCAACAAGTGACATCATTTCAGTAGAAGCAGTTCCATTAGTGGCACCCAGCAATGTTGAACAGGCGCAGACACCAACAAGTGACATCATTTCAGTAGAAGCAGTTCCATTAGTGGCACCCAGCAATGTTGAACAGGTGCAGACACCAACAAGTGACATTATCTCAGTAGAAGCAGTTCCATCAGTGGCATCCAGTAATGTTGAACAGGTGCAGACACCAACAAGTGACATCATTTCTGTAGAAGCAGTTCCATTAGTGGCACCCAGCAATGTTGAACAGGTGCAGACACCAACAAGTGACATTATTTCAGTAGAAGCAGTTCCATCTGTGGCACCCAGTAATGTTGAACAGGTGCACGTAACAGTCCATAATATTCACTATCACTAATTACACTGTTCATCAGAGTTTATCGACAGAAATTAAACATGTCCTAGTGGCACCAATCATGTAGAAAAAGTGCAAGTAACAGTCCATAATATTCACTATCACTAATCACACAACTCATCAGCAGAAATTAAACGTTTGTAAGTGGCACCCATTATGTTGAACAAGTGCAGGTAAGAACAACAGTTTGAATGCACACACAATTGCTTTTACAAAATTATTATCAATCCTCTTACACTAAACATACAATTTATAACAAACACACAAATCATATCAGATAATTGTCATATTAACTATTACAAATACACAAATATCAGTAAACCTATAATATTTATGGGTGTCAGTGCAAGCCACAACAAACAAGTAAAATAATATTTAGGAGGTAAGTCGGTACCACTTTTCTGGGATTAGGAAGGGAAAACACACAAAACACACTCACTCATCTTTCATCCACATTAAGTACTACTGTGTAATTAAATAGTGTTAACTGTGTAAATGCAATTCTGTCAAAATTTGATGTTCATCATGTGTATCAAGTAGTAGTGGCATAGTGTATAACAGTCAATAATAGTTAGTCAACGTCATAGTCATTATGTCAAGACCAATGTTTGCCAAGTCAAATCAAAATGTACAGTTGCTGAACAACTGTCAGTGTGCCAAGATATGCAATTACTTCCTCTCTCCAAAAAAGTATATACTGCTTAGTGATTTAACAAAGTGTGTGTGTAGACAATCTTCCTTCTACTTGAGTGTTCTAGTCTGCTATCTTCATCCTCCTTGTTCCATAAAAGCAACAAAAAAAATATGCTCCTCACTTACTTTACCTCTTATCCACCAAAACTCCAATAATCATTAGCATCACATAATCTTAATACTTCAATAATACCTCTTACGTCGATACATATAAACCTTATCATCAATATCATTTACCTTACCTCTTGTCCACCAAAACTCCAATGATCAACAACTTCACATAATCTCAATACCTCAATAATACCTCTTCAATACGTCGATACATATAAACCTTATCGCCAATATCATTTCACTTCCATAACAACTCTTTCCTCTAGTCAGTCTCCTCGAACAAGTACAGATAAAATCCTAATGCAAACTTCATCATCCCATACAATCCGTAGACACAATGTCCACACACAACCTCTGTGTAGTCCACCTGAGCCAAATCTTCTACTCATTATGAATTATAAAATACATTTTGGTTACCTTGTCCATCATTAAACAAAAGAAATGCATACATGACCTCTAACAGCCTTTAGTTTGAATCACTTTCAGTAAGTAAGTACGAGTTCGGAGTGTGAATGATAGTAATATTTCACAGTGTGTACACCACTTCAAGAATCATGGCAAAACAGAAGCAAACATGTCGGGTATTTCTTGTGTCAAGTGTCACTTACTATTTCAATTGCTCACGAAGAATGCAGTGTAATAACTGTCAATGGTCTAAACCTAGTGTTGGTATGTCATGTCGTTAGCATCCTTCCTATTAGCATGAATTTATACAGCTTCCATAAAACCTCAGCTCATGTGACTTCTATGAAGTTTCTTGTACTAATGTCGTTCGTCGAATTATAGCAGTTCATTTTCTTATCTTAAAAATATAAGGCACTGAGCGTAAGCAAAACATGCAATAGCGAGTAAATATACCAGTGGAGAACAGAATGTCAACAAGTGGATGCAGCACAATTCTTACAACGAGGCTCTGCCAAGCGAACAATCTATAATTAATACAATAGTGTGACCTACACTCTATGTTCGTACACAGTACATCAGCATTTCTATATATCAAATTAAAGAGTAGTTATGACAACAAAACAGAAATGTGTAAATATGCAATCCACAAGCAAAGCAGCAAATATATATCTTACATAATAAACAGGTCATTAGCATCATATCAGCATAAGCAAATAAATGTTCATATGTAATCTTAATAAGTAAACATGAAGGCGCAAACAGATAAATCACAAAGTATAACTTACACACATAACCATAGTCAGCACAATTAATCAGGTGACAATTATAATTTAAATAAATAAGCACAGCAGGCACATAAAAAAAATAATGTGACATCAGTGAAAAAGCATAGCAGCCAAGCGATGCATAATATACATAATTAACAACCCTGTTCATTAATCAATCATTGTCAAAATCAGTTAATGTGCGCAAGCACGTCGCTTCACACGTAAATTCATAGAACATGAAATTTAGCACAAAGTCTGAATCACGTAATCGTGAGCAGCAAATTACGTCTAAAGTACGTACCTAAGTGGAAATATGTTACCTGAAAAATAAACTCAATTAATAGTTACCTTTTTAGTATATTAGTTTCTTCTTCGAAATTACATTCTTCCTGAAATTTTCTCGATAGCAAGTCGTCTTAACGTCGGACACGCACAGAATTTACCTGAAGTTCTTAAATATTTTATAGAACCGTATCCCGAAAAATACTGAACGTTAATAACATAATTCATCAAGTCATTATAGCTTTATACTGAATTTAATCGGAGAAATTAGACTGTGTATTTGTTTACGGCTGTCAGTGCATTCGCACTGAGCGCTCGATCAGCTGTAGGCGCGTGACATGGGAAGTGATTGTTTGCGGTCAACGACTGCCTTGTGCGGCGCGCAGACTTGACTGTTGCTTTGAGTATGTGCCGCCGCAAAAACACAGCGCGGTATCCTTGTACTCTCCGTAAGTTTACGTATAACTGTTGGTTTCTCGAAAGTATGTCATTCCACAAAAATTTTAACGTTAGATATATGATGTACTCCCTTAGTGCGTCGAGATTTAAGAGTTTCTACTTCGACAGTGTTATCATGAATAATTTTGCGAATTCTATATGGACCGTTATAAAGCAGAAAAAATTTGCGACACAAGCCCTTTCCTTTGTGAGACAAACGATGAGACTTAATTAACACCTTTTGGCCAACTGAAAAAGTTTTTAAACGACCAGGACGCTTAGCTGATTTCTCTCTTCTAGCAGCCGCAGATGCAATATTTCGTAGAGCCAGGTTGACAACTTCAGAATGCCGCAGTTTCCGTGAAGGCGGAAAAGGAACGATTTCAGAAATGCGATTTGTCGGTGCTTTGTTTTTTAATATCAGTATAGGCGGTAAAGAAGTTGAGTCATTAGGAAGTTCATTCAGAATGTTTTGAAAAATATGAAGATACTGATCCCAAGTTCTGTGATCCTGATGACAATAAAGACGACAAAATTTATTGATTTCCTTCATCCATCTCTCTGAAGCGTTAGATTGAGGGTGAAAAAGTGAAATGAAGATTGGTTTAATCTTACGACGCCGTAGAGTACGAAGCCAAATTTTAGAGCGAAACTGTGATCCATTATCTGATATAACCTTATCAACATGACCCACTTCTTTAAGAAAATGGTTAATGAAAGCATTAGATACTGAACGAGCTGTTGCTTTGCGTAAAGGTGTAAAACACACATATTTTGATGTCAATTCCACTGCTACTAAAATGTACGCAAAACCATTAGTAGAACGAACCACTGGACCGAACAAATCGACTGCAGCCATCTCCTTTAATTTCGCTGGAATGATAGGAAACAACGGAGCTCTGTGAGAAATAGTTGGCGGCTTAGCCTTTTGACATAATTTGCATTTGGCAAGAACAGATCGAATACGTTTTTCCATATTACTGAAGTAGCAATTTTCTCGTAATTTATGAAAGCATTTTCTGGGACCAAAGTGTGCATAACTGAAATGTGTGTACCAAATCAATTTATTGACCCACTCATCAGGAATACAAACTAACCAAACAGAGTTGTCGACCGATTTTCGTTTAAAAAGAACTTTCCAAATAGTTCGCAAAAACGAGGTGTGGCCAAATTGTCCAATCTAACAAAGCGTCTAAGAAAATTACAGACACCAAGGAAACTACGAACATCACGTTTTGTGGTAGGAACAGCATAATTACGAATAGCGTCTAGTTTCTCTGGATCGGGAAGAATACCTTCTGTAGAAATAATATGACGAAGAAATTTCACCCGAGAACGACCAAATTCAGATTTTTCCAAGTTCACTGTAATGCCAACTCTTGCAAAAATACGTAATAATGAATCCAAAATTTTGTTATGCTCACTCCATGAACGTTTAGCAATAAGAATGTCATCAACATATGAAGTAATATTGTCACGAAGATAAACAGGTAAAATTTCGTTTAAACTACGAATGAATGCTGCAGAAGATACAGTAAGTCCAAATGGTAATTTCCGAAATCACTTTTGGGTAAAATAGTCATATCCGGTTAATGTTTACTTACTCTCTAGATAGATTGATAGTCGAAGAGTTGGTTTGACAGATGCAAAGAATAGTAAAAGAGTAGGCAGCGGTGCAGAAAACTAAAAGGGAAATAGCACCACTACAGCTCGGGGCCCTATGCACGCTACAGCACATATTCACTTAGAGTAGCGAATCCCCTGAGGACATTAATAGCCGCACATAATTTTCAGTTTGTGACTTAGTGGCCAGTTTCGTGGAAGTGCGTACGTAAATTGATCTAACCATGCACATGGATGTATGTCATTCTTAGAATTGCGAAAGATCTTAAATTTCCGAACAGTCAAAAAGTGTTTATAGTCAAAGTTTTCGCCTCGCGGCGACAAAGACCTACCACGTCTGTCCCAGTCCGAATGTCGATTATTGCCAAGTTCGCGTGCTCTCTTGTTGCATCTCGTAAATGAAATAAATTATTTTCTTCAAAGCCCTCTGCTATCTGTGATTCTAAATTTCTTCTGCTGTCTTTTCCTACGATTTCGCCTTCAATTTGTTTGGCTTGCTTTCGTAATGCCTCAAATTCCCTTTTGACGCGCTCATTAAATTTTCCCTGAATTTCAACATGCTTATTTATGTTCTGGTACTCTTCGGTTTCTGCAAATGGCAATTGTGCTGTATCATCTGAATCTCTGTCCCCATTTAAACTAAGACTTGTCAATTTATCTGAAATCTCCTCTACTCTTTCCGATAAATCACCTATTTGTTCTTTCTGTTTATTTACGTCTTCTGTAAGTGACGCGACTCGGGTTTCAGTGTTGACACATTTAGTAGTTAACTGTTCATATTGTTGCGTTAAGTTATTTGTCCTATCATTTGGTACTGATTCCTCGATTCTTTCAAATATTTCTTCTTTGTCATGTGCGCGTTGTAAATTTAACTCTGAAAATTTCTGTACTATCACGCGATCTTTTTCTTCCTGTTCTCTGTCCTGTTCCTCTTGTCTAATTTCTGTTGAAATTAAACTATTATTGTGAGCATTCAAAATCGGTCGTACTTCTTCTCTAATTTCTTTCTTTGATTCATCTTTCATGTTTTTGAAACATGTCCCTATTCGTGAGCTTAACCGTGTTGCCATTGCTTCCATATCAGTTTTTAATTCAGATCCCAAAGTTCCCATCTCTGTTTTAATTGTTCCTATCTCTGTTTTAAATTGAGATCGAAAATTTAATATTGCACTCATCAACTGCTCCATATTAACTTGTTCGAAATTCCTTTCGCCCCTAACATTTCCCACAAAACCAGCTTCCTTCGACATAGCTGTAAAGCTATTTGTGTTCGATACTATTCCAGAATCTTCTATCGTTAATCTCGTATTCTGTGAATTTTCTGATTGAGAAAAATTTTGAAATGGTTCCGGACTATCTTGCCGACTTATTAAATTGTTTTCAACTCCATTATTCATCATACTGTTGTCCTGTGTTGGCGAGTTCGCCATGTCAACAATTTCGTCATTCTCACTATTCATCATTTTCGCCTTTTTCATCGATCGCGTAATCATTTACAAAACATACAAAACTCGTCACAATACGAAAATTGCAGGGAATATAACACGTTATCACCAACAATACCATTCACACGAAATGCTTCCCTCAAGCACGATTAACAAACAATTGAAATAATTGCACTAAATTATCAAACCCGTAGACAACACAACAAAAAATAAATTTTGCAAAATACCATTAGAAGAATGCCAATTACCAAATCTACACATGCAATATAGACTACAATTACTAAACTACAAATTACTACAACAATACTACTGTCTACTATTTTTACAATCAGAAGAATTCCAAGGGATGATCCTGGCAGGGTCGCCACGTGCATGGGGGCTTAATTATTTAAATATGGAATGCAAATACTTTTTAAATTTTTAGTAGCTGTATGTCCGATTACGAAGTCTCGTAAACGGTTGGCCCTAACTAGTTTTAGTACGCAATCTGACTGCATAGAATAACAACAAAGAATGAAAGAAAATTTCCGTTAACACAATTAATTAATTAAGTCCCCAGCAACTATAAAACCTACGAAACCAAAACACAAGTGTAATTTTTACCTTCATATGTATTGACGAAAAGCACTCTGATCATTACAATATTTCCATTCGAACAACATCTGCTGTCTAGCCCATCAAACAACTGCATAAAACATGGAACAGGCACTCCTTACTACAACATCTCAACACCGACTCACTACTACCACATCTCGATAAGCACTCTCCACCACCACTTCTCGACAAGAACTCTTCACTACGACATCTCAGCAAGGACTGACTACTACGAGTTCTCGACAAGCACTGCCAGTGGAGGCGGCCGAATAAAACTCTCTGGCGCAATCTCTGGCGCTGTGGCTCAGTGTAGCCACCTTTCAACAGTTCATATCATATGCAGTGCAATAATAATATTAGTGACTTCCGTGAGCTATCCAATGGATCAGTTATCTATTGCAAGCGCCCTACGTTTTTCTTTTCTCCTTTTTTTAACTTTTAAAAGTTCTGTCACAGCTGTTAAAAATTCAAAAGCATAAATTTTCGGGACTATCTATATGGAATTAGGAATCTGCATGGAGCTAGGCAAATTTATTTTGTACTTTACAGTTCGTTCTAAAAACGTGTTAAATTAAAATGTTTTTTATTTAAATAATTATCTCATATTCAGTTTAAATAGAAATGTGGCAAAAATCTTAGATTTTCGACCTTTCCATTGTATGTCCGTTCGTTTACTGATTCGACCACCGCCACATTCAAAACCAGATACCCGGTGTATCAGAGCCCGTCTGTCATTATATTTTATCGATATTAAACAATCAGTGCGTTCTACGGCTGTCTTCAGTGTCAGTACTCTTTGTATTTCCCCAAATACACGAAATGGATGAATGTTTCAGTTTGTTTAATTTGGTGGAGTGTGTGTGTCTTGGAAAGTTCTTTTTTTGTTTCATGGAAGACAAACAGGTCAGAAAGTATGAAATCTATATACAGCATGATAAACTTGCGCAATAATTCATCTTCGGACAAGTTAAAGTGCAAAAATTTTAAGTGTATTAATAGCGTCAAATTCAATGTACGTATGCCACATGCAGAATGTCACTCAAGTTATGTTGTACCTAAAAGACTATTTCATGATGCAAGAGATAAAAATACGGTGAGATAGGGTGACCAATTAGTATGCTGTCGGGCACATTTTTGAAGGAGCATTTGCAGTGTAGGACAGTAAACTCTAAATAACAGAAAAATACTTTTCTTTTAGTCGCTGTTATTAAAGAGTCGCTTGAGGGGTCCACATCTGGTGAGTGTTTGGTCTCTATGTATTGGGAGCACGTTCTTGCTGCTAAATGCAGCCGATTGTTCCGCCTGTCGCCACAGCGCCGCCTTAATTCAAGTAACTGCAGAGCGCACCATCAGTTAATCAAGTAAATTCTGTTGTGTGTTTTTTCGTATTTTCTTTTTTTAATTTTTCTGGAGCACATAGTCACTTAGCGAGGTATTCGCCTGTACAAGCGAGGATGATCATGTATACAGCACTCCCATAATGGGGTATCTGAGGAAATATCTCTAATTCGACACAAGTATTCAGTATTGGTTTCTGGTAAATCTCATGTTCGCATTCAACTATATGCCCAAGTCACGAACAAAAATTTTAACTAGGTAATAATGTGCTGCTACAAATACCACGTGAAAAGTTTAATAATGCCACTGCATATACTACCATAGGACGTGAACAAATTGATAAAGTTATACTATAGAGACAAACTTATGCACCATATTTTGTAGCATAGGACTAAATCTTTTAGATAAGGCAGTACAAAACACTCAGCGTAAAGACCACAAAAGGATGACAAATAGAAATTACATAGGTTTCTTCTGAAACAACTGGCCACTTAGTTTGTGAGAGACCTAAAGGTGAGACATCTGACACATGCGACGCGACACTAGAAGGAAATACGTAGTTAACCAGTACCAAATGGTTCAAATGGCTCTGAGCACTATGGGACTCAACTGCTGAGGTCATTAGTCCCCTAGGACTTAGAACTAGTTAAACCTAACTAACCTAAGGACATCACAAACATCCATGCCCGAGGCAGGATTCGAACCTGCGACCGTAGCGGTCTTGCGGTTCCAGACTGCAGCGCCTTTAACCAGTACCAAGACAGGGTGACTGATACTGGTGACTTCAGCTACATCGGACAATGTTTCAATCGAGATGCGCGCTTGGTAAGTCGATAGACTTTATCATTCACTGCTCATCACAAGTAAAAGTCGATAGAGGTTAGATCTCGCGACCGCGGGAAGGGGGCATGGTGGACTCAGAGGACCCTCTTTGTTCAATATTATGTCTCTCCAGATTTTCATCCAGGAAAGTTCGTATGGCCGGCTGATAGTGAGGTGGCGCCCCATCCTGTTGGTAGAAAACATCATCATCTCCATAAAGCGCACACATAAGGTAAAATTAACTCGCGAAATATATCCAGGTACTCTTTACAGTGACGGCATCATCAAAGAAAAGGTGTAACCTCCCAACAGTAAAAATAGGTATAATTATATATAGCATTCACATTCAGCGTAACCTACCAACAGTTTACTTCATTAACCTTGGAACAATAAAATGTGACTAATCTCTAAATAAAACTGTGGCTCACATATAACCCTTCAATAATTAACTGAGTGTGAATCTAAACTGCTAAATGTGGACGTCAGCAGTGCTGCGTCATGGCCCTGAAAGGTCATTCTGAATAAATTGAAAATTTTTACCTCAATAAGGTCGCCGGATAACGCATATATATCTGTTCCTATAAGAAATTTTTCTGGCACAGCCCAGTGCAATGCTGGCCGATAGGTTTGTCATGTATAAAAAGAAACAACTGATTTTTCTTTACAATAACCGGGATGACCATGGATTGGAGAAATTAGTAAATTATTTAAATTGAAATGAATGATTGTCAAAAGTTAATTTTTATAAGAAAGATTATTATTAAGAGATTTTTTTTAAACATTTACATGGAACTTGATATAACAATAGTACATATGGGCGAGGGTGCTTTTACCTTATACTACATCGCTCAGGCACCGCCATCGCTTCCCACGACCGGCCCAGCCAACTCGATACACACGACTGCCAGCTACTACTTACTCCTACTACTGACACAGCTCTTACTGCAGCCAACACTGCTCTCTGGTCTGAGATTCTCTTATAGCTTACATACCGCAGGCAGCTAGTGAGCAATCCATCGAAATTACATCTGCTCGAGTGCGCTAGCAATAAATTCCTTGATAATGGACCTCTTGCAAAGGGTCCTACTAAGCCCCTAGATGGTGGTCCACACCACACATGAATCTCTGATAAGCTAACCGTCTTCTGCGAGTGAACATTCACATTCTCCGGTGCTCAGAAGACGCAGTTATACCGATTCTCCGTTCCACTAAATTTAAATTGGACTTCATCAGACCACACTATCTTCGACACAAATTGGTCATCTTGAGTCACCATTTGCTGATACCGCTCGCAAAGCTGTATCCTACGATCAGGATCGTCATCATTAATAACGTAGGATGTAAACTTCCAACTTAGCAGCGTTAGAATTCATCTTATACTTGTACTTCTAATCCTAGCTCCACGTGCACATAGCATTGCAGGCGTCTGTGGAAAAGGAACGAACATTTCCAACACGAGAACCGACGAAGCAGAACTTGTAGCTGTACGCGACTTCCAGATCTTGCTTTGTGAAGATCACAAATCGTTCCGTGTCCCTCAAACTTATCAACAACGCGTTTCATTGTTAGGCAGATTAGGGGTTCTGTTTCAAACTCTCTCCTCCAGTGACGCTGCATTTCAATGGCATTATTGAACTTGATAAACCACTTTCACTACTTGAACGTCAAGTGTGCTGCAGCCATTTTGTTTTCTTAGAATGGGGATGAAAGTACCGACAGTTGTTGAGCGAAAGAGCATATCAAAACATACTTGCAATTCAGATCGATTGATAATATCGACTCCCGATACAGTCTCACAAAGAATGTAGCCTACACAATTTTTTTGGTGGACGCTGTATAAGGTAAACTATTGAACAGAACAGAAAAACAGATATTATGGTTGCAAAAGTAGAAATCTCGCAGCTCGTTATGTGCTGCGCACAGAAGGTGAAAAATATTCGAGTGCGGATTCTGGAGACGTAATGTAATTATTATATTTTTACAGCCTTCACCCAAGGGGGCTTTTACAGATGCACTTCGGTATGTGGCTTCCTCATCATGTGTCGAGCTCTGCTAACGCCTAGTAGAATCCTCATCGTGTACACGTAGAGACTGGATAGTTTAATTTATTGTGTATCGTTCTTTCGTCAAGAACTCCTGTCGCGAGTCTGGATTGCAGGTTGTTTAATACACTACTGGCCATTAAAATTGCTACACCACGAAGAAGACGTACTACAGGCGCGAAATTTAACCGACAGGAAGAAGATGCTGTGATATGGAAATGATTAGATTTTCACAGCATTCACACAAGGTTGGCGCCGGTGGCGACACCTACAACGTGCTGGCATAAGGAAAGTTTACAACCGATTTCTCATACACAAACAGCAGTTGACCGGCGTTGCCTGGTGAAACGTTGTTTTGATGCCTCGTGTAAGGAGGAGAAATGCGTACCATCACGTTTCCGACTTTGATAAAGGTCGGATTATAGCCTATCGCGATTGCGGTTTATCGTATCGCGACATTGTTGCTCGCGTTGTTCGAGATCCAATGACTGTTAGCAGAATATGTAATCGGTGGGTGCAGGAGGGTAATACGGAACGCCGTGCTGGATACCACCTGCCTCGTATCACTAGCAGTCGAGATGACAGGCATCTTATCCGCAGGGCTGTAACGGATCGTACAGCCATGTCTCGATCCCTGGATCAACAGATGGGGACGTTTGCAAAACAACAACCATCAGCACGAGCAGTTCGACGACGTTTGCAGCAGCATGGACTATCAGTTCGGAGACCATGGCTGCGGTTACCCTTGACGCTGCATCACAGACAGGAGCGCCTGCGATGGTGTACTCAACGACGAACCTGGGTGCACGAATGGCAAAACGTCATTTTTTTCGGATGAATCCAGGTTCTGTTTACAGCATCAGGAATGTCGCATCCGTGCTTGGCGACATCGCGGTGAACGCACATTGGAAGCGTGTATTCGTCATCGCCATACTGGCGTATCTCCCGGCTCACTGACAGCACTTTGAACAGTGGACGTTACATTTCAGATGTGTTACGACCCGTGGCTCTACCCTTCATTCGATCCCTGCGAAACCCAACATTTCAGCAGGATAATTCACGACCGCATGTTGCAGGTCCTGCATGGGCCTTTCTGGATACAGAAAATGTTCGACTGCTACCCTGGCCAGCACATTCTCCAGATCTCTCACCAATTGAGAACGTCTAGTCAATGGTGGCCGAGCAACTGGCTCGTCACATTATGCCAGTCACTACTCTTGATGAACTGTGGTATCATGTTGAAGCTGCATGGGCAGCTGTACCTGTACACGCCATCCAAGCTCTGTTCGACTCAATGCCCAGGCGTATCGAGGCCGTAATTACGGCCAGAGGTGGGTGTTCTGGGTACTGATTTCTCAGGATCTATGCATCCAAATTGCGTGCAAATGTAATCATATGTCAGTTCTAGTATAATATATTTGTCCAATGCATACCCGTTTATCTTCTGCATTTCTTCTTGGTGTAGCAATTTTAATGGCCAGTAGTGCGCAAAAAGTGGTGCTATAACAATCCACTGTTATGCAAATTAAAATTATACAATTGTTTTTAACAAGTGTAATATTTTAACGTCACATGACAGGTACCATAAAATAAAATGTATTGAAGAGGTTAATCACACTTGAAATTACATAAATACTTCAGAAGTCGAAGAATACTTCTGAAAATTAAAAGGACCCTGATATCAACCACAGAACGTAAGCCATGAAAACACAAGAACTCCAAAAAGTTTCTACTTAGCCTCATACTAACCATCATAATCACAAAAACGGTACGAAGTCTACTTATAAAAACATCAGCAGGACAAGTGTCATGTTCAGATATTCCTGACATTATGATTGACTTCGATGGTACTGGAGATTATGATAACGAAAACCGTCTCTATATTTTTGTTCCGTGTAGCAAGCAGAGTGTCGTATTTAAGTTAGGATATATCGCGACAGTAGTGGAGAGACTGATAAAATTAGTACAAGTTTCGGAGTTCTTAAGAACGCACACCAGTCAGAATATTGCTCTTTCGACCTGAGACGCATGCAGTCCTTTGTAAAGCGATACTGCATTCTTGCATGTGTCATCTTAAATCTATGCAATCTAGTGAGCAAATAACAATACCTACGGTGACGATAAGAGACGTCAATTCGAACTTTTTAGTGGGTGCTTCTCCTCTCCTCACCGTAGGGCAATGTTTTCGGCATCGAGCAACTTAACTAATAAAGGCGGTGCGCGCTTTAAAGTTGGCTTGACCTCTGTAAACTCTTGGTAACCGGGACGCGCGCCTTGAAGCACGAAGCGTTTGGTCAATACGAGTCCCGTTCATCTGGCGCCGGCAGACCTTGCTGCATCACGCGAACGTGACAGTAGGCGGCCTGTGGGGCGCCCTTCTAGCACTTGCACTTCTCCAAGGACCACACCTCCGTCGGCAATAACAACCGTTCTGAACCAAGGGTGGGCAACATGTAGTTCGTGTCATAAGTAATAACGTGAGAGGCACTAGTCTGATAACAGTTCCAACCTACTGTTAAAGTGAAAAAGAAATCACCCTTATAGAACGTAAATTACGCTTCCCCACTAAACTCAATTGGCAATAGTCAGTATTTCTAAAGTAAAAGAGATTCCACATCCTCAGGACTATTCCTAGCAAATCTAGTGGAAGTTTTCAATCCCTTCAACTGGGGCATCGAAGGAGGAATAAGTGCCAATCGAACATGCCAGTAACACCTCCGTTTGGCTCATGCAAGGAAGGTTATTGGATAACGTCCCGTCGACGACGAGGTTATCAGATATGGTGCTCGTGTTCGGATTGAGGAAGAAATTCGACCTTGTCCATTTTAAAGGAATCCTCCCGGCCTTTGGCTTTAGCGATTTAAGGGAATCGCGTAGAACCTAAATCAGGGTGGTCCGAAAGGTATCTGAACCAAATTTTGCTGATGAAATTGCACTGTTTGCAAGACGAGCAGATAAACGAGCAACAAATGGGAGTATTAACACAACCTGAAAATCAACTAGAAGAAAATTAAAATAATGAACAATGAAGACACGAAAAAGGAAACTGTTCAAGTTAACAATGAAGTCATAGAACCAGTTTAGAGATTTTTCACTTTAGGGTAGCTGAAAGCGTTGGCTGCATTGACATGAGAAGAAAAAAACTGGCCACTTGCGAATAGGAACCGCTCTCTGAAGATTCTATACAAACTTAGTTATGTTTATAGACGGTTCATTCATCGGGGGAAACGAAATTTTCGAGGATTTTTGCCTTTTATCGACATTAGTGCTGGCAAGATATCGGTCCCGAGAACCCCAAGACTTTCGAGAATGTTTTAGTTTTAAGTTTCAAGTCAGATGACAAAATACGAAAAAACTCTCTTGCTTTGTATAATAACAAACTAAAAATTATCGAATTTTTTCCTTTAGTTGTACTGTGAAACTCTGCATCTTATCAATTTTTATGATTCTTAACCAACGGGAAGTACCCTATAAGTTTGCACGAGTGATTTGCGAGCAACAAAATATGTGACATAAATAGCCTTATCTTTCGACTGCATTGACGTGGAAGCTTAAGGTTTTTTTACATCGCCAAAGGACAGTAGACCTTAGTATGTAACACAAATTTTAACTTGACACGTCTTCCCGCTCCTGAGAAAAAGGGGTCTTAACAGACGAACAGACAGACAGTCAGACAGCAGATGACAAAAAGAAATATTTTTTCGTACGATATAATTGCCATCTTGTCAAATTTCACGATTCTACTCCAACGTGGAGCGTGAGCTGCCCGCGGGCACGTATCGCAGTGCGGGCAGAAATGAAGACTGCCGGTAGTACACGATCGAAAGCTGACGCCCGAGTTTGTAGTCATTTAGTATTCTTTCCATTGAGATAATTATTACAGTACAACACTGCAATGAACACTTACGACACAATATAACATCACCGTATAGTATTTGGGAAAACGTAACCTTAAAGACCAATCTTGTATTCCTAAAAGTGGCATCGAATGAAAAAGTAATAACAGTTGGCTTATATAAATTCTGTCGCGATTGGAAATCAAATGAGAGTATGCTAGTGTGCATATTGTTGTGGGCCATGTCGTCGCATACGGCTTTGCATGTCAATTGTTAGGATGTAAAACAGCCGTGTTGTTTTCTTATGTTTGTCAGTGAATGAAATCTTGTTTTTGATATTTATCCCCGTCCGACTATCTCGCTCTGCATGCTTCTCTTTCTTCTGAGCGTAAATTTATCGTTTCAGCTTCGTTAGAAAATCTGACAGCAGGTACACTCGTTCAGATGATACCAGCAGACGTTAGAAAAGCGGTTGGCCGTCTGCAGTTCGATAGAGGCACAACGCAGTGACAAAGAAACGGATAAAAATTAATTTGTTCACTGCCCAGTGCCGAAATGAGTACTTCAGCACCGCAATGTAGTACACTGCACAGGTAGAAAGCAATTACAAGCAGTGTGAGACGTGCCAAATTCTGTTGTTACACTATGTGATCAAAAGTATCCGGACACCACCAAAAACATATGTTTCTCATATTAGGTGCATTGCGCTGCCACCTACTGCCAGGTACTCAATATCAGCGACCTCAGTAGTCATTACACATCGTGAGAGAGCAGATTAGGGCGCTCCGCGGAACTCACGGACCTCGAACGTGGTCAGGTGATTGGGTGTCACTTGTGTCATACGTCTGTACGCGAGATTTCCACACTCCTAAACATCCCTAGGTCCACTGTTTCCGATGTGATAGTGAAGTGGAAACGTGAAGGGACACGTACAGCACAAAAGCGTATAGGCCGACCTCGTCTATTGATTGACAGAGACCGCCGACAGTTGAAGAAGCTCGTAACAAGCAGGTGTCTATCCAGACCATCACACAGGAATTCCAAACTGCATCAGGATCCACTGCAAGTACTATGACAGTTCGGCGGGACGTGAGAAAACTTGGATTTCATGGTCGAGTGGCTGCTCATAAGCCACACATCACGCCGGTAAAAGGCCAAATGATGCCTCGCTTGGTGTAAGAAGCGTAAACATTGGACGATTGAACAGTGGAAAAACGTTGTGTAGAGTGACAAATCACGGTACACGATGTGGCGATCCGATGGCTGGGTGTGGGTATGGCGAATGCCTGGTGAACGTCATCTGCCAGAGTGTGTAGTGCCAACAGTAAAATTGGGAGGCGGTGGTGTTATGGTGTGGTCGTGTTTTTCACGGAGGGGGCTTGCACCCCTTGTTTTGGGTGGCACTATCACAGCACAGGCCTACATTGATGTTTTAAGCACCTTCTTGCTGCCCGCTGTTGAAGGGCAATTCGGAGATGGCGATTGCATCTTTCAACTCAATCGAGCACCTACTCATAATGCACTGCCTGTGGCGGGGTGATTATACGACAATAACATACCTGAAATGGACTTGCGTGCACAGAATCCTGACCTGAATCCTATAGAACACCTTTGGGATGGTTTGGAACGCCATCTTCGTGCCAGGCCTCACCAACAGACATCGGTATTCCTACTCAGTCCAGTACTCCGTGAAGAATGGGCTGCCATTCCCCAAGAAACCTCCCAGCACCTGACTGAACGTATGCCTGCGAGAGTGGAAGCTGTCATTAAGGCTTAGTGTGGGCCAACACCATATTGAATTCCAGCATTACCGATGGAGGGCGCCACGAACTTGGAAGTCATTTTCAGCCAGGTGTCCGGATACTTTTGATTACGTAGTGTATTTTCGGTAGAGAATGAGTTGGTGAAAGGGAGGGGGGCGGGGAAAACGGTGCTGTGAGTGTACAGAGATCAAGAAAAGAGAATAAAGTACCGCTACTGTCGATTTAATTTCCTGCTCACAAATACAACACAGCTAAGTAATAAGCAAACAACACATGCTTTCATTTTTTTTATAAAATTCCTGTTAACTTAATACATGTAATCTAACTGCGCAATAAGTTCGGACCTGGCCTATTACTTATGAAAAAGAGGGAAACATCTATTTCCGTCACTCTATAAATGTCTTTAAATGTTTTTTTACTAATATCTTGATATTTGGAGTGAGATTACTGGCCATCAAACGCATTGCTCCTAATTTCAATTTCGTTAATTTCCGCGTTGAAAAAACCCTTTCACACAAAATACGTGGTCGCGAACATAGCGGAGAATCGGGCCGTCATTCGAAACAACTGCTGCACTATTCTCGAGGAAAAAACTCGTAAAACATTTCAACGTTTTCTGCAATCCAAATCCTCTCCGCGAGCACGCGACTACATCGAAAGTCAATTAGCTCCAACCGAATTTCAGGAAACACGCTTTCAACGTCCACTGCAAAATGAGTTGCAAAAATATTAATATCACGTTAAAATCGATTTAAGTTAATAGATCTACTATCGAAGTTTTGTAAAAAAATCTTTTAGCACCATAACAAATTCATCAAAATATTCGCTCAGTGTTTCCTTTACAATATTTATTTCATTTATAACTAGTGCAACATTCGAGAAGTGCTCAAATGACGTTCCTGAAGCTTGCTTCATAGTCAACAGCAATTTTTTTTTAAACTAAAAGCCACTGAGAATAACATCGGTAATTAGTTTATGTGTGCCCTGAAAAGTTGTAGTCGAGAAACTCAGGTGCTTTGTAAGGTATGTCAGAATCCCAAAATCTTGTATCCAAGGAGATCATCAAACTGACTCATTGTCAACATCTCTCACAAATACAGCAAGCTGAACGCTACCGGTTAAAATGGTTCAAATGGCTCTGAGCACTATGGGACTTAACATCTATGGTCAGCAGTCCCCTAGAACTTAGAACTACTTAAACCTAACTAACCTAAGGAGATCACACAACACCCAGCCATCACGAGGCAGAGAAAATCCCTGACCCCGCCGGGAATCGAACCAGGGAACCCGGGCGTGGGAAGCGAGAACGCTACCGCACGACCACGAGATGCAGGCAGTACTGGTTACATCCGTTCTTTGATCCAAAGAGAAAGAGAAAAAAAAACCAAAGCCTTAGTCTTTTCGTTCAGTTTCATGTCGTTTGCCATTTGTGCGATCCGTCTGCAAACTGCACTTCGTAAAATAGGAACTATTTCGAAAAGCGGAAGAGCCGTGGGACACAAGATTGTTGCGGCAGCAACAAAACACTCTTTAACAAATTCTCGATCGCTGAAGGGACGCGCTATTTTGCGTACTTTAAGAACTATGTGGTAGCTCACTTTGCCGGCCGGTGTGGCCTTGCGGTTCTAGGCGCTTCAGTTTGGAACCGCGTGACCGCTACGGTCGCAGGTTCGAATCCTGCATCTGGCATGGATGTGTGTGATGTCCTTAGGTTAGTTACGATTAAGTAGTTCTAAGTTCTAGGGGACTGATGACCTCAGATGTTGAGTCCCATAGTGCTCAGAGCCATTTGAACCATTTTTTTGGTAGCTCACTTTCAGAGCATCATCATTGTGAGTGGCATGGTTCCCTTCCTGTAAGCACAATACAAGGAAGAGGTAAAATCGAAAAGAAAAATGGTTCAAATGGCTCTGAGCACTATGGGACTTAACATCTATGGTCATCAGTCCCCTAGAACTTAGAACTACTTAAACCTAACTAACCTAAAGACATCACACAACACCCAGTCATCACGAGACAGAGAAAATCCCTGACCCCGCCGGGAATCGAACCCGGGAACCCGGGCGCGGGAAGCGAGAACGCTACCGCACGACCACGAGCTGCGGACAGGTAAAATCGAGGGGAAACACATAATGGCTTATAAGTAATAGTAATATTTTCCAGAAGTGACATCTAACTGCATGAACCTTCTTCTTTATATCTTTCCTGTTTTAGCTCGAGAAGTTTGGTCTTTCTTTCCTTAGCACCAATGTCTCATGAAGGGATTGACACTGTCGCTTCACATTCCATTGTACTTTTTCCAAGTCGATAAAATAATAACTCCAAAACAGACACTGAGGGCCGGATTGTCTTTCAATACAAAAGAAATATTCTTCCCACTGTGAGTTGGACCGTAGGAATTCGACCGACTTTAGTGTTGAAGCCATTAACTCGTACACCGCCGCTTTCCTCTCACTAATTTTGTCTCATCACGAAATTCAAAGAGACTTTGACACCGATAACTCAAACGACATGAAGTAAACAGGCAATCTTGCAGGGCGCGCGCGCATCGGTAACAAATGAGCAATGCTAGCAGAGTGGTGGAGGGGGACATATTGGCTGTAAGCTCTCGCGGGCAAGCGGTGCGGACTCCCCACGTCCCCAGTACCGCATTTGACCACCCCTCCTATAGGACCTGATGAGTGAGTTTGAGAATATCAAAATACGTGACACAAATGGTAGTATCTTTTGACAGCATTGGCTGAGAAGCATACATTCATTGCACCGTAAATGTGACATAATTTCAATTTGATATATCTACCCGTTCCTGAGAAAACGGGATCTTAACGGACGATCGCTGAGACAGTCGGATACAAAATGACACAATCATATTGGTGTGATATAATTACAAACTAGCAACTATCGAATTTTTTTCCTTGCTTACATTGTGAAACCATGTTTATTGCCAAATTTCAAGATTCTTGGTCAACAAGAAGTATTCTGTAGGTTTCGATGAGTGAGTTTACGTGTATCAAAAATAAAAAAAAATAATCTTTTGACTGCATTGCCTTAGAAGTTTCAATTTTTTACGCCACCAAAGGACCGTAACTGTAGTACCTGACATAATTTTCAGCTTGATACATCTGCTCGTTTCTGAGGAGAAGAGTTTTTAACAGACAGACAGACGGACAACAAAATGATACCACAAGAGCTCCGATTTTACCGACTGCGGTATGGAACCCTAAAAAGGTAAATAGTGAGATTTTTGAAAACTATATTGTGCTGTGCTTGAAAGGAAAGTTTACAAGGAATGTGAATTATCTCTTTTGACTTATAGCAGTGAAACATAGACCTTTAGTGCCAAAAGAATGTAGAGATGCATATTGATAATCAATAGGAGAGGCATAAAAAAACTACCGGATAAGGGAAGAGACTGGAGTGGAAGACGCAAATATGACCAAAATGAATATAAAATGAGGTGACCGGGACATGCAGGCACGTGAGTAGATGGCAGAGAGAGCAAGGAATTTTTTTCTATATTCCAAGTAATAAGGAAACACTCAAATAGCGACTTAATGGAGGGGTGGTACATGATAGTGTAGCTTAGATGTGTACAGTTCAAGACCGTAATGTAACGTCTTGGAAAGGCCTTTATCCGACAGTTCTTGTCGGCCGCTGTGGCCGTGCAGTTCTAGGCGCTTCAGTCCGGAACCGCGCTGTTGCTACGGTCGCAGGTTCGAATTCTGCCTCGGGCTTGGATGTGTGTGATGTCCTTAGGTTAGTTAGGTTTAAGTAGTTCTAAGTCTAGGGGACTGATGACCTCAGATGTTAAGTCCCATAATGCTTAGAGCCATTTGAACCATTTGAATGACAGTTGTTGAACTGTAAACGACATGCTTTCCATGATTTCGTCCAGTTTCCGCAAGAGATTCTCTCTGCATGTAGGACGAGGGACTGAGACGATTAAGTGTAAATGCGTAAATAAGGTGACATCAGACTGGGTTACTGTAACATACGGGGTTCCTCAGGTTGCAGTACTATGCCCACTTTATTTTCTGGTATACATAAATGACTCGTCTTCGATTTGTAGCAGATAGCACTGAAATTTCTTTCTTTATGGGTGTACATGCGTAATTGCTACAGATTAATGTTGGGAAATGAATGATATAGCAACTCATTTCCTGGCGTGAAACAACTTATTGTTGCCCAACTAACTGACTGACTTTTACATTTTATAAATCATAATACATCCGGTATCTAATACACAATTCGGTTAGTACTGACATTCAAGTCTCTGACAATAAGGCTTGACTAGAGAAGCAGGCCTTTTTCACGCGGTACGAAATTCTAACACTGCCATCAGTGTACATCTGCTCTCCCATAGCAACTGTGGTTAGTAATATGCTACACTCACTCAGTGAATACTTGATAATAAAACGATTTGCATTTGGATTATACTTCTTTAACCATTGTACAATAAGTTAGGATTATTCTGAAGGTTTAATTTCCAATACATATCCAGCAAAAGCAAAAAATAAAGAGTAATAAACCACAGACTTTCAACTCAATAATGAAAGACTGCCTTGCGGCACAATCCTCTTATACTGTACGGGAGTTCCTTGCAGTCTTTCACTGTAAGCTATTATTTGTTGTACACACCACTAGAAATCTCTGTTTTGCGTTTTCTTTCATTTTTAAAGTCTTCTTTTACGGACTTTAAATTTTCGTATCTGCTTCCTGTGAACTATGAAGTAATTTGTTCCATGACAACGTGGTTTTAGCTCAAGTGGTCCCGTGAAACGAAATGTTTATATTAAATTAATTACACCACCAGATTTCTGGTGCTGGGAGTTCACAGGAGTTACTAGGACGTGCTGCAAAATAATGCCTCCGCATATTTTATATGAAAACTCTTAATGCTTTTCAAATGAAACAGACATTATTAACATTCTACATCGATCTTCATGTCTACATTTTTATTTCTCAACATAATTACCCTGGTGACGAACACATTTCTCCCAACGAGAGACCAGTTTGTTGATACCGTCACTGTAGAAACTTGGACTTCGTTAACGGTGCGACAACCTCACCTCTGCTTGCACCGCTTCGTCATTATCACAGTGAAGTCCTCGAAGGTGTTCTTCAAGTTATGGAAACAGATGAAAATAGGATGGGACCAAGTCGGGACTGTGCGGAGGATGATAGAGGACATTGAACCCAAGGCGTCGGATTGTTGCATATGACTAGAACTCGTGTGTGGTTTTGCATTCTCATGCTGAAGAAGAGGGTGCTCCATGAGTGGATGAACCCTTAGAATTTGAAACTCGATTACAGCATACTGTTTCTCACGTAGCGACAGTTACACACCTCCATGTTACGCGCTACAATCCGGAGCCCTCTAGTGGCAGGAGGCTGTAAACATGCATACATGAAGAATAAACATGTAGAATGCTAATAAAGTTTATTTTATTAAAAAACTTTAAGAGTTTCACATAAAAAAAATCGGAGGTATTACTTTTCTGCATGCCCTAGTATATTTATGACCTCATGCAGAGGGTACCTTATACGCTGTCTGAGGTGCCTCTTCAATGATTAGAACATGTCCAGCTTACTTTAACAAATGTGTTACTGTGCATTTTATTGTATACTGTGTTTATAACGTAACAATCAGCTGCGAGTGCTACGCATATGAACATGATGATGTGCACAAGATTTTTCTTGATTTTAAATGTTTTAGTTATGGCCAACCTTTATATTATGTGCTATATTTTCTCTACATGACAACTTGAAATGAGGTCCAACTCAAAATGAACACGTTTTATAACATAAAATTCTGAAGACTTGAAGATGACAGCAAAGTCTGTCGAAACCGGTCGTTTGTAAATAATTAAATATTTATGCGAGTTTGGCTTTAGAAAGTTTTTTCTCCTATGTATGAATAAAAAAAAACGATCTTGTGAAACTAGGCTCACTCTGTTCGTTCACGAGACCAAGAAGGTGATAGATGCCTGTGCCCAGGTAGATGCCGTGTTCCTTGACTTCTATCAGGCATTCTATACATTTCTGCACCGCCGCCTAGCAAATAATATAAATAAATAAGTAAAAATAAAAATTTAAAAAATGAGCATACGCAGTATCAGACCAACAGCGTGAGTGGATTGATCTAAATGTGACTTCAGGTTCATTAATTTTCGCAATATACAGGGTGATTTTTTTCCACCGTGTGGTAACTCTAGGGATGGATCGATGAGAGGATACGAAACAAAAGAGGTCTAATGAACTTACGCCCGGGAATTCATGATTTCCATGCTAGAGACCATTTATTCAATCAAACATTGTTACAGAAACTGCGGTCTGATACGCGCTGTACCATGCAGCCACAGTTACTGTATGTGCTGAAAATGGTTTCCATGTGCCTCGTCGCATGCGTGTATGCGCTGTAGCATGTTCTGTCTCACACGTTCACATTACCCAGAATGCATTCGAACAGTGCCACAGGCAGCATGAATACGCTGCTCCAGTGCCTCCATATCTGGAATGAGCTGTGCATGCAAGGTACTTTTGAGATGGCCCCATAACCAGCAATCGCATTGGTTGAGAACCGGTGAACGAGCAGGCCATGCAACTGGACAACCTCGTCCCATCCATCGACCAGGGTAGACACAATCGAGAAGCGTCCGGACGTTAACGGCCAAGTGGGCTGAAGCACCATCATGTAGCAGCCACATAACCCTTAGAATCGTCAATGGCGCTGCTTCCAGCAGGGTAGGCAAAGTAACCCGCAAGAAATGCTGTGGTTGTTGTCGGCGGGGATAGGTCTCCTGATATAATCTTGCTGCCCGCCGCCCATTACCATTTGCCCTTCCGTAAGTAAACAATATGTCGGGAAGCTCTCGATTCGAATACGGAACCATTGTGTACAGCTATGTATTATATCCATTACAAGGTGAGTCAGCAAGAGAAGTGAATCGGACACAACATTACCAATTACTATGGCAGGAGAGGGCGCTTGCGCATGACGTATGAGGAACAGTACCACCCTCTAGGAGAAACCATGCATGCTGTAACTGTGGCTGTATGGTACAGTACGTATTGAACCGCAGTGTCTGTAACAAAGTATGGCGGAATAAATATTCTCTAGCATGGAAACCATGCATTTACGGACAAAAGTACATTAGACTTTTTTTGTTCCGTATCCTCTCATCGAACGATCCCTAGAGTTTATAAACGGTGGAAAAAATCACCCTGTATATAAATGACATAGTAGACATCATCGGAAGTTTCATAAGGCTTGTCGTGGATGATACCGATGTATACATAGAAGGCGCAACGCTAGAAAAGTTTAGCAAATGCAAGGAAACTTGGAGAGAAATGACGCTTGGTGCAGGGAGTGGCAGTTGAACCCTCAACGTAAACAAATGTAACGTATTGCGCAGGCCGGCCGAAGTGGCCGTGCGGTTTTAGGCGCTGCAGTCTGGAACAGCGAGACCGCTACGGTCGCAGGTTCGAATCCTGCCTCGGGCATGGATGTGTGTGATGTCCTTAGGTTAGTTGGGTTTAACTAGTTCTAAGTTCTAGGGGACTAATGACCTCAGAAGTTGAGACCCATAGTGCTCAGAGCCATTTTGAACCGTATTGCGCATACATAGACGGAAAGCACGTTATTGTATGATCGCACGATTGCAGAGCAATCACTGGAAGCAATTAATTCGATGAAATATCTAGGAGTATGGGTACGGAGCGATTTAAAGTGGAACGACCACATAAAACTAATCGCAGGAAAGCAGCTGCTGGACAGAGATTCCTCAAAGGAATCCTGAGGAGCCGTAGTCCGTCAAATAGGAAGATATATTACAAAACTGTCGTTCGACCAATATTTGAATATAGCTCGTCAGTATGGCATCCGTACCAGATGAGATTGCTGTAGAAAACAGAGGAAATCCAAAGAAGAGCAGCGCCTTTTGTTACAGGTTCATTTAGTAAGCACGAAAGCGTCAAAAGGATGATCAACCAACTCTAATGGTAACACGTTACCAGAGAGGTGTTTTGCATAACGGTGTGGTTTACTGTTAAAGTTGCGAGAGCGGACGTTCCTAGAGGAGTCAACAAATACCTCGCTTTCTCTTACGTATATCTCACGAAAAGATCATGGAGATAAAATTAGAGATTCGATCCCACACAGAGGCTAACCAGCAATCGTTCTTGCCGCGAACCATTCGCAGCTGCATAGGAAAGAGGTTAAGAGAAACTGGTGCACATACTACCCCCAGACACACATTGCAGGGTGACTTACGGAGTATAGATGTAGATGTGTCTGTTACATACTGAGGTATAGGGCTGCGCACCGAGAATCCCAATGTGGCTATACAATAAGCGCTAGGATCTTTCGGAAACGCTCTGCAGATGCAGCAGGAGAAAATTTAATGTATAGAATGGTATACAAACTGTGCGGGTAGAGTTGAAGTTTCTTCTTCTTCTTCTTCTTCCTCTTTGCTTCTTTTCCTTAGCTCTCACACCGTCTTGTACTGGCTTCGATATACTCAGGATTTGGGAGATTTATTTTGTTTAACTTTGCGGCCGTATGTCCTTCCTGTAATTGTAGTCGTCAGTTTCGTACAGCCTTCGGCACACGGGACGAGTTAGCTAACGTTGAAGGGGCGCTCTACGAATTTTGTGAGGATACTTCCTGCTAGTTCACGTTGGATAGCCATTTCGTCACTTGAAACACAAAACAAGTTCTCAGATATTTTGGCGACTTGTCACGTAAAGTAGAACCAATACGAAGCAAGAAAACTCCCTACGTCACAAGCAGAAAACCTGAAACCCGCAGAAAGCAAGACGTTATATTGTACTTGTCTGAAGCCTGTATTATGTGAGTTTATGTTATTATTTTACACCCCATAAATTTATGCTATTTATAAGTACCAGCACATTGAATATGTCGAGAACGAATCGTTATTGGTTCGATTTGTTGTAATAAAACTACGGGAAATGTAATATTGATGGTTAAACGATTTTCATATTTAGTTATTACCGCGTTATAACTCACGTGTTATTAGGGTAAGTGTCGCGCTCTTTTTAGGATTTGTTATAATTAAATGCAAAATAATAACACATCTGCGATAAAAGCCTACAGAAGACCAGAAGATAAAATCTAAAGTGTATTATAAGGAAGCTACAGTCTAGCGTAGTGTGTAGAGGTAACATGCTACAGTGAAGAAATCCATGATTAAGTCGTTATAGGGTTCGAATCCGGAATCGCCTATATGTGTAGACTGCAGGATGCCAGACACGGACGAACACCGTCTCACATGTGGCGCGGCAGAAGACGTATGGCGCCTTGTGCGACAAATTTTGTCGTATTTTCTACGAGTGACTCCGGAACACATTACACCTCGGTTTCTACTATTTCCGGATCAACAGTATTTCCCGCGCACCAAGACCAACGCTGTCACGTGGATCCGTGCGCATGCGGTACACTACTCATTTCACAATGGACCTAAAGATGTATTCGACTTTTGGAACTACCTACAAGAACGTCATTGCAAGATCGTACGGAACCCAAAATACAGACAGTATTTTTCTAATTACTTAGGGAGTGCCCTACGCGACCCTCCACGCAGCTGGATCATCAACAGGTAGGAGAAGACACCCACTGAGTGAGCTGACAAGACTAAGTTCAAATCTCGGTGGAATAACATACAAGATACGTTAAGACGCACCTGATGATGAAGCGTAAGGAGAGTAGCGACACACCCTTCTGCATCATGAACGCAGCACTTTTTTTTTTCGTTTCCTCCATATACATTACCTCGGTGCAGGAACGTACCGAGATATTGTTTTCTTTACTCAGAGCACGATGCGGTGCTAGATACATTTATTTTTGTTGTGGTATAAAGTAAAACCAAATTAAGAATATATTAAAAATAGTAAATAAAAATAAATAAATAAATAAATAAAAATTCCCACAAAAGATTTCCCCTTACCGTCCCTGATTCCTTGCTTCCTTGACGGGCGAGGGGGACACTGTGACCAGGCCTCGTATTACGACCCCTGATCACTCTGCTCTCCCAGCCCCCCCCCCCCCCTCCGAAAAAAAAGAATCCTGTTGTACTTGTTTTTTTTTTTTCATCACCTTCGCGTTTTCAAAAGGTTGTGGGACTTTCTTACGACATTAATATAAATAATTTCTGTAAATTTTAATGTTATGTAAATATAAAAGCGTTCTCTGTCAGGAGTGATTTTGTTCGATTTGTTGAACTTTCATAAGCTTATGTCCTTACTGACCGGGACATGTATCTTTCCTCTTTGTCCTTTTACATGTTCACGGATATTGAAGTTTTTATTTATGTATATCACAGACAGAATAACACGTCTAGCATATGAACGAGGGAGGAAATTTGCGTTGTATTAGAGCTAACGTAGGAATTCTACGCGCGTCCATTTTCGTGAACAAACTGTATTGTTTGCGAGCCCGATAAAACTGACAGCTCCGCTGCAGAGCGCCAAGAGCGCAAAATCGCTTTAATCAGTTCGACCCGTGGTGTGTCGACTGCTCCGCGTCTCGTGACGCTGGACATACCGTCAGCGTACACGTCAACGTTAGCTGCCTCGTCCTGTGTGCCGACGGCTTAACGGAAGGAAGCCCTGTGCGCCATCTGTCGGACAATTATGTAGACTTGTTCTGTG
Organism: Schistocerca serialis cubense; assembly: GCF_023864345.2. Taxonomy (NCBI): domain Eukaryota; kingdom Metazoa; phylum Arthropoda; class Insecta; order Orthoptera; family Acrididae; genus Schistocerca; species Schistocerca serialis. The sequence goes on along the minus strand of NC_064640.1, from coordinate 137,325,165 downwards.
TGTGATCGTGGTGGTGGTTAGTGTTTAAAGTCCCGTCGACAACGAGGTCATTAGAGACGGAGCGCAAGCTCGGGTTAGGGAAGGATTGGGAAGGAAATCGGCCGTGCCCTTCCAAAGGAACCATCCCGGCATTTGCCTGAAACGATTTAGGGAAATCACAGAAAACCTAAATCAGGATGACCGGAGACGGGATTGAACCGTCGTCCTCCCGAATGCGAGTCCAGTGTGCTAAAAACTGCGCCACCCGGCTCGGTTGTGTGACCGTGTTTTAGCTGTCCGTGCTTCGTATTTTCTGAGGCGGAAAGTGGAGCATTTGCCAAAACGGGCGGGTGAAGCCCCGCGAAAACTACACTTATGACTGAGTGCACTTAGCGCGGTCAAAAAGCAAGATAAACAAGCTCCCGTGATCACAATTAAACATAAACCGCGTTTGAAATGTCTCTGTGATGCACCAGCCTTAACGCCGGCCAGCAAACAGTCGTCAACCAACCGTGCATTTTACCACGGTCACCTCAGTCTATTGCAATGGAAAGCGCCCTTGTGATGCAAAGGTGATAATAGAGATATGAATTTACACATGGCTGCCTGTATACATAAGGTTTCTAGACAATCGCTGGTGAATGGCGTCATTTTCACAAGCTCTCAAAAATGTTCAACTGTGTGTGAATTCCTAAGGGACCAAACTACTGAGGTCATCGGTCGCTAGACTTACACGCTACTTAAACTAACTTAAACTACCTTATGCTAAGAACACACACACACACACCCATGCCCGAGAGAGGACTCGAACCTCCGGTGGGAGGGGCCGCGCAATCCGTGAAATGGCGCCTAAAACCCAGCTGCTACTCCGCGCGGCAAACTCTCACTTTTGGCAACAAGCAGAAAAATACAGCGTGGCAATTATTGAACTGTATGAAGAAAATGTAAATTAGTTACAAACTACGGTGTGCACACACTTTATTCAACATGTAAACGCCACAACAGATATTCGGATTTAGGTTATGACATGTTAGATATGGCTGCCATCATTGGTGATGATGTGGCGCAGACGAATAGCGAAATTTTACTTGACCCGCTGAAGTGTCGGAACACTGACGCTGTCGACGATCTCCTGAATGACTGTTTTCAGCCGGCCGGAGTGGCCGTGTGGTTCTAGGCGCTACAATCTGGAACCGAGCGAGCGCTACGGTCGCAGGTTCGAATCCTGCCTCGGGCATGGATTTGTGTGATGTCCTTAGGTCAGTTAGGTTTAATTAGTTCTAAGTTCTAGGCGACTGATGACCTCAGAAGTTAAGTCGCATAGTGCTCAGAGCCATTTGAACCATTTTTGAATGTTTTCAGCTCAGCAAAGGTTTTGGGGTTATTGCTGTACACCTTCTCTTTAATATAGCCTCACAAAAAGGAGTCGCATGTGTTCAGATCCGGAGAATATGGCGGCCAATCGAGGCCCGTGCCAGTGACCTCTGGGTACCCCAGAGCCAGAATGCGGTCCCCAAAGTGCCCCTCCAGGACATCAAACACTCTCCTGCTTCGATGGGGTCGAGCTCCGTCTTGTATTAACCACATCTTGTCGAAATCAGGGTCACTTTGCACAACAGGGATGAAGTCGTCTTCCAAAACATTCACGTATCGTTCGGTAGTACATACATACATTTATTCTTGTTCCATAAATAAATGCCGTGTGACTAGGGTCTCCCGTCGGGTGGACCGTTCGCCGGGTGCAAGTCTTTCGATTTGACGCTACTTCGGCGACTTGCTCGACCTAGCCCGGGAATCGAAACCGGGCCCGTAAGATTGACATCCTGTCGCGCTGACCACTCAGCTACCGCGGGCGGACTTCTCGTTCCATAGATTACGAATACGACAATGATGTGGAACGTGTTACTTTAACGTACGTTTTCTTTACACAGTTAATTAAATTTTTTTTTACAGTTACTACTTCATATCTAAGAATTCATCTATTGAGTGGAAGGAGTTGTCATTCAAAAGTTCTTTTAATTTGCTTTTAAATGTTGGTTTGCTACCTGTCAGACTTTTAACGCTATTTGGAAAATGACCAAAGATTTTTGTGGCAGCATAATTCACCCCTTTCTGTGCCAAAGTGAGATTTAATCCAGAATAAAGAATGTCATACTTTCTTCTAGTGTTGTAGCTATGCAGTTAGCTGTTATTTTTGAACTGGGATGGGTTATTAATGACAAATTTCATAAGTGAATATATGTACAGGTTCTGTGAATATTCCGAGTTCTTTAAATAAATGTCTGCAAGGTGATCTTGGGTGGGCTCCAGCTATTATTCTGATTACACACTTTTGTGCAATGAATACTTTCTCTCTTAATGACTAATTGCTTCAAAATGTGATGCCATATTAAAGCAGTGAATGAAAATAGGCATAGTAGGCTAATTTACTGATATGTTTATCACCAAAATTTGTAACAACCCTAATAGCATAAGTAGCTGAACCTAACCGTTTCAGCAGATCATCGATGTGTTTCTTCCAATTCAATTTCTCATCAATGCACACACCTAGAAATTTTGAGTATTCTGCCTTAGCAACAGACTTCCGTTCATAGTTTATGTTTATCAATGGTGTTATGCCATTTACTGTACAGAATTGTATAAACTGTGTTTTCTCAAAATTTAGTGAGAGTCCATTTGCAGAGAACCACTTAACAATTGTTTGAAAGACATTATTTCCAATTTCCTCAGTTGATTCTTGCTTCTTGGGTGTGATTACTATACTTGTACTATCAGCAAAAAGAAGTAGCTTTGCATCTTCATGAATATAGAGTGGCAAGTCGTTAATATATATTAAGAACAATAAGGGAACCAAGACTGAACCCTGTGGGACAACATTCTTGATACCTACCCAGTTAGAGGACTCTCCTGGATTTTGCAGGCTATCTGTACTGTTAATTTCAACCTTCTGCATTCTTCCAGTGAAGTATGAATTAAACCATTTGTGCACTGTCCCTCTCATACCACAATACTTAAGCATACCTAGAACAATTTCATGATTCAGACAGTCAAAAGTCTTTGAGAGAACACAAAATATCCCAATGGGTGATGTTCAGTTATTCAATACATTTAATATTTGATCGGTGAAAGCATATATAGCATTTTACGTTGAAAAGCCTTTCTTAAAACTAAACTGACATTTTGTTAGTACTTCATTTTTTACAGATATGTGATGATACTCTTGAATACATTACTTTTCAAGAATTTTGGATAAAGCTGTCAGAAGTGAGATTGGGCGGTAGTTGTTAGCATCAGATCTATCCCCTTTTTATGCAATGTGTTAACAATAGCATATTTCAGTCTATCTGGAAAAATGCCCTGTCACCGTCCCATCAAGGAATATCGCAACGATTATTCCGTGACTGGACTTGCACACAACACAGTCACCTGTGCCGGCCGCGGTGGTCTAGCGGTTCTAGGCGCTCAGTCCGGAACCGCGCGACTGCTACGGTCGCAGGTTCGAATCCTGCCTCGGGCGTGGATGTGTGTGATGTCCTTAGGTTAGTTAGGTTTAAGTAGTTCTAAGTTCTAGGGGACTGATGACCACAGATGTTAAGTCCTATAGTGCTCAGAGCCATTTGAACCATTTTTGAACAGTCACCTGTTGAGGGTGAACAGACTTCTCGATCGCGAAACGCGGATTCTCAGCCCCCAAATGCGCCAGTTTTGCATACTGAGGAACCCATCCAAATGAAAGTGGGCTTCGTCGCTAAACCAAACCATGCAGAGGTTATCCTAATTCCCATCATGCCCCGCGGCCAACCGTGTAGTTTGAACGTCCTAACGCACACCGTTCAGAATTTATGACGATTTTATTTCATATACTTCTATAATTGTCATCCTGTACCTCGCTACTATAGTCGGCGGCAGCGTTAATGGCGTCTAGACATGCAGTTCACAAGAAATAGTACATTATCAACTCTGCTCAAAATGCATAGACAGCAACTGTTCCTGCACCTTGGCAACTCGCAGACCGTCTCGCCTAAACGTGGATCACGTTTGAAGAACGAGTACACTTTAAAATAACGTCCGTTGCCTGTTTGTGACACACTTGGTGCCTTCTAGGTGTTCCAGCCATTATGAGAAAACATACAAAATACCACAGAAATCTGTCAATCGTAGTTTTGCGCATGTAAAACATAATAGAACGCTCAAAAATGATGGAAGTTTACGCAGTACGGAACTCAGAAACAGACTGAGCGCTGATTGGCTAGTTGCGTAGCTGTGTGCTGCACATTCTCGGCCCAGAAGCCATAAACACTGTCGCGGACTATGGTCCGTTGAATTACGTTAGGCGAAATGGAAAACAAAAGAAGCACACCAAATTTTTCGAAGTACGAGAAGGATATACTTCTCGAATTGGTCGTACGAATGCATCAGATGTTGAAAATAAAAGAAGTAGGAAATTTGGAAATTTGTGGTAAGGACTGTGGGACCAAACTGCTGAGGTCGTCGGTTCCTAGGCTTACGCACTACTTAATCTAACTTAAACTAAGGACAACACACACACCCATGCCCGCGGGTGGACTCGACCCTCCGACGGGGGTAGCCGTGCGAACCGTGACAAGACGCCCCAAACCGCACGGCTACCCCGCGCGGCTCATAAAAGAAGTGATGCCTGCAGTATAAAAGAGGAAATGTACAGTGACTTTATCTTTTTTCGTTTTTTTACATCCAAGTCAAGTACCTACCTCATTTAAATATAAAATTCGTCAAATATATGATAATTAACACATTTAATTGTCATTTTTATGAAAAATACAGCCGGCCGAAGTGGCCGAGTGGTTCTAGGCCCTACAGTCTGGAACCGCGCGACCGCTACGGTCGCAGGTTCGAATCCTGCCTCGGGCATGGATGTGTGTGATGTCCTTAGGTTAGTTAGGTTTAAGTAGTTCTAAGTTCTAGGGGACTGATGACCACAGATGTTAAGTCCCATAGTGCTCAGAGCCATTTGAACCATTTGAAAAATACACGTCTTCTTATTTCTAACAATAATGGCAGACAACAACCCATTTTTCATTGCAAACAGAAATTTTTAATTACTGACTTTTTATAAAAGATTGTTAATCAAGATTGTATAGTTAAAAACAACTAATTAAATTTTTTCTCATGTAACTCTTTTTGTATTTAATGCTTGACATAAATGCCCATAGAACATGCACCGTTGTTTAAAAATTTGAATCCACCTGGAATCTAACTCAACCCTCCCCCCCTCCTCCCATTCCACACAATGAGCAACCACGCAAACACAAAGCCACACTCCTTGTGAAATGAAATCCGCCTTATTTTATCATATTAACCATGGTGGGAAAGCTTAGAAGTCCATTTTCTCCATAATTTTTCTTTGGGAGAGGTATCTTTGACTTTTGTCTTTCATGTACCATAAATATAAACAACTAGCGAATCCGACAATGCTTTGAAATTGCTAAATATGTATGAGAACTGGATATATATCCTAATCTCCTCCTTCCTACCTCTCTCTCTCTCTCTCTCTCTGTCTCTTCCCCCTCTCTCTGTCCTCGAGCCTTGTTTATTGTTATTGGAAAATAATACTCCATAATATTATTCTACTTATAAGCGGATATGCCATAAATACGAGTTTGCTATTGTTTGTGAAAACTGACTGTGAGGAATAAAACAAAACAGAACAATGTTGCGCACAAAATTATTATTTAGATGACATATACTGGGTGATTCAAAAAGAATGCCACAACTTTAAAAACCGAGGACTTATCAAAGAATAAAAGGAGAGCTACGCTCTTTCTGTCTTCGATTGAAGGAAGCCCTCAAGTTTCACTCGGCTGCTCATTTGATCGCTAAGAGCGCTGTTGGCCACGTAACCTTCATTTCTGTTGTCAGTGTATAGATGGCGACTGCCCAACAAAATGCTTTTTGTGTTATCGAGTACGGTAGAAGTGCACTTCGAACCAAGTATGGTGTTCAAGCCCCTGATAGGTGCAGTATCGTTCGTGGATATAAACAGTTCACAAAGAAAGGGTGTTTGTGCAAAGGGAAAAGTTCCGGATGGTTGGCCAAGAGTCTACATCTACATTTACATCCATACTCCGCAAGCCATCTGACGGTGTGTGGCGGAGGATACCTTGAGTACCTCTATCGGTTCTCCCTTCTATTCCAGTCTCGTATTGTTCTTGGAAAGAAGGATTGTCGGTATGCTTCTGTGTGGGCTCTAATCTCTTCGATTTTATCCTCATGGACCCTTCGCGAGATATACGTAGGAGGAAGCAATATACTGCTTGACTCTTCGGTGAAGGTATGTTCTCGAAACTTCAACAAAAGCCCGTACCGAGCTACTGAGCGTCTCTCCTGCAGAGTCTTCCACTGGAGTTTATCTATCATCTCCGTAACGCTTTCGCGATTACTAAATGATCCTGTAACGAAGCGCGCTGCTCTCCGTTGGATCTTCTCTATCTCTTCTATCAACGATTAATTTTATATGGTCATTCCATTTTAAATCACTCCTAATGCATACTCCCAGATAATTTATGGAATTAACTGCTTCCAGTTGCTGACCTGCTATATTGTAGCTAAATGATAAGGCATCTATCTTTCTATGCATTCGCAGCACATTACACTTGTCTACATTGAGATTCAAATGCCATTCCCTGCACCATGCGTCAATTCGTTGCAGATCCTCCTGCATTTGAATACAATTTTCCATTGTTACAACCTCTCGATATACCACAGCATCATCCGCAAAAAGCCTCAGTGAACTTCCGATGTCGTCCACAATGTCATTTATGTATATTGTGAATAGCAACGGTCCTACGACACTCCCCTGCGGCACACCTGAAGAAAATGTTGGCCGCATTCAGGAAGCATTTGCTCGCAGTCCAGGAAAATCTACCCGTCGGCCTAGTTGAGAGGTGCAAATTCCGCAACCGACCGTTTGGAGAATCCTAAGGAAAAGGTTAGTAATGAAACCTTATCGTCTACAGTTCGTTCAAGCCCTTTCCGAAGCTGATAAGGTGAAAAGAATCGAGTTCTGCGATTTTGTCCTTGTGCAAATGGAAACAGATGACCGGTTCATTTCTAAGCTAGTGTTTAGCCATGAAGCAACATTTCACACGACAGGGAAAGTCAATCGGTACAATGCCCATATATGGGGCACTGAGACTCCGCGGGAAACAATTCAGTATGAACGTGATTCACCTAAGGTGAACGTTTCCTGTGCCATTTCAGCTAATAAAGTGTTTGGTCTTTTTTTCTTCGAAGCTGCAACTGTAACTGCGCAAACCTCCCGGAAATCTTGCGGAATTGGTTGTTCCCTCAACTCGAAAAAGAAGCAGGTCATTTCATATTCCAGCAGGATGGGGCGCCACCCCATCGGTGCCTATTTGAACGAAAGGTACCCACAGCAATGGATAGGCCGCCGGGCAGCTCGTGATAGACCACTCCATCACTAGCCTCCTAGAAACTCTGCCCTCAGCCCCTGTGATTTTTTTCTCTGGGGGTATGTTAAAGATATGGTATTTCGACGACCTCTACCAGCTAACGTTGAGGAATCCAAACTATTAAGCCGGAAATGCTACAGAGAGTGTGGAACGATTTCGAGTATCTGGTTGATGTCACACGAGATTCTGAACGGAGTCATCTTGAATATTTATGAACTTGTTATTTACTGAAAAAAACTTCGTTAACTACTCTTCACATTGATTAAGTAACCAAGTTCCAAAATGTTTCTTTGATTAAACACAGATTTTCAAAGTTTACTTCTTTTAATCACCCTGTATAATGAGAAAGAATATCTACAAAACAAAAAATTTGTCTAATGGTTTAAATGTCTCACTACTATAGTTAAAACAGACTGCGGGAAACAAAATAAAGCCGCACACTTTCACAAAAAAAGTAGAACAGAATTTTCTTTCTTGCAGTCGGTTCTAACAGAAAAACTGTACACTGTTATTTAAAAAAGTATATAGGCTATACCTGTCTGAATGTTTATTAGGGTATTGTGTAAAAATTTAAAGTGCATTGGACAAGAACATATATTAAAAATAAATCAGGCAAGAAACATTTAAGATTTTTGGTTACAATGTTTCCTCTTTATATATCACATATAATTTATATATTTTGCTATTAAAAATTTATAGTCTATATCTTTCTGAATGTTCATTGGGGTTTTGTATAAAAGTTTGAAGTAAATTGGTCAAGAACTTTTTGAAATTTTTGCTAACAACATTTCCATTTATATATTACAGATATATTTATACATGGTATATATTAAAAAAATATATAGTATATGTCCGGCCGATTGTTCATTAGAGTATCGTACCAAAAACTTGAAGTAAATCGGTCTTGTGGTTTTCAAGATTTTTGGTAACATCAAACGACGACATGTCTTTATATAGCAATATAGATTACAAAAAACCGATTGTCGTTTTGTCCCCTTGTTACAGCTAAACAGGCAATGGTGCTTGGAGGCACATATGAAATGTACTCCTACTAAGTTTGATTCACAAATTAATAAACTTTCTGGGTACATTTTACTATGGATACGATATAAGATGCCTTCAGTGTCTTGCACGGAACCCCTTGAAGTCGAAGTTGCAGAAGGCCAATGATGTTAACGGCATTCGACGAACCACATCTTGTCTACCATGCACCCACAATATTGGCTGCTAATGGAAACATGGGACGGGACTGGAGATATCTAGTGGTGAGCATAGCATGAGGTTACGGAGCATTGTTGAACTGCTTAGTCGACGAGTAACTCACAACAGTGCTACCGTGATACTGGTGTCGACACAAAGCAGAACAATGGCAACGATAAACAAAGCAAACATTGGATTACATCTACAACAACAATTGTCGAAGTTGAAATTTCGTCAGGAAGGAACCCAATGAATTTCACAGAGTGAGAAAGAAACGGCAGATGAAATATTAGCGTTTCTGCAAGATGAGTCTGGTGTCGTATATGCTCGACTTTGCGGACAATGTACATGAGGAGTACAATGACGACGGTAAGTGCTCAACAAGTGAAAGTGATACAAAACAGGTGTCGAGCCGCGTAGTTCATCATCCTTATAGGACAGGGAGCCCCAAATCCCGTCTCCACTGAAACGCAGTAAAGGACAATCGTTGTCCAAGGAGTGGTTTGTTGTTGTTGTTGTTGTTGTTGTGGTCTTCAGTCCTGAGACTGGTTTGATGCAGCTCTCCATGCTACTCTATCCTGTGCAAGCTTCTTCATCTCCCAGTACCTACTGCAACCTACATCCTTCTGAATCTGCTTAGTGTATTCATCTCTTGGTCTCCCTCTACGATTTTTACCCTCCATGCTGCCCTCCAATGCTAAATTTGTGATCCCTTGATGCCTCAAAACATGTCCTACCAACCGATCCCTTCTTCTAGTCAAGTTGTGCCACAAACTTCTCTTCTCCCCAATCCTATTCAATACCTCCTCATTAGTTACGTGATCTACCCACCTTATCTTCAGCATTCTTCTGTAGCACCACATTTCGAAAGCTTCTATTCTCTTCTTGTCCAAACTAGTTATCGTCCATGTTTCACTTCCATACATGGCTACACTCCACACAAATACTTTCAGAAACGACTTCCTGACACTTAAATCTATACTCGATGTTAACAAATTTCTCTTCTTCAGAAACGATTTCCTTGCCATTGCCAGTCTACATTTTATATCCTCTCTACTTCGACCATCATCAGATGGCAGTTATAAGAGTCGAGGGGCATGAAAGGGAAGCAGTGGTTGGGAAAGGAGTGAGACAGGGTTGTAGCCTCTCCCCGATGTTATTCAATCTGTATATTGAGCAAGCAGTAAAGGAAACAAAAGAAAAATTCGGAGTAGGTATTAAAATTCATGGAGAAGAAGTAAAAACTTTGAGGTTCACCGATGACATTGTAATTCTGTCAGAGACAGCAAAGGACTTGGAAGAGCAGTTGAACGGAATGGACAGTGTCTTGAAAGGAGGATATAAGATGAACATCAACAAAAGCAAAACGAGGATAATGGAATGTAGTCAAATTAAATCGGGTGATGCTGAGGGAATTAGATTAGGAAATGAGACACTTAAAGTAGTAAAGGAGTGGGTACTAAACATAATTACGTACATGGGAGATCATACGCAGCATAGTAAAAAAACAGTTGTGAACAGATTCTGAATAAGTCCACAGCAATATGACCGTGTAGTACATAAGAAGAACTACGAATATTGAAGGGTGGACAAGGTGCACTTGTTAGAAAAACTAGTGTTTACATGTTTCAACGATACTTGATACAATATATAGAATGTGCATGATAGTGACCTAAACCCGCCAGGGTAGCCGAGAACGCTAACGCGCTGCTTCCTGGTCTCGGGTAGGCGCGCCGGCCCCGGATCGAATCCGTCTTGCGGATTAACGACGAGGGCCGATGTGCTGGCCAGACTGGATGTGGATTTTCAGCGGTTTTCCACATCCTTCTAGATGAATACCGGGCTGGTCCCCACGTTACGCCTCAGTTACACAGCTTGTAGACATCTAACTCCGTCCTGGGGGGTACGGGGTGGCGGCAGGAAGGGCATCTGGCCACCCCTTAACCATTAACATGCCAAATCCGATTAACGATGGCTGACCCTGCGCAACTGCGGGACAAGGCTCTAGCAATAGATAGATAGTGCATGATAGTGACCTACTACGTTGTGCATATCAAACTGTGCCTGACATAGACTATAGCGATTTCAAGGGAAGCACTGGATTGTTGTATAATTTTAAACAGTGCTACAGAATTGTTAGACATAAGCTAACGAAATTTCAAGCAAACCGTCAACTTGACGATGCACAGCAAACTGAAGAATCGGATAGAAAATCTGTAGAGGAGATAAATTAACTTAGCCCAGAGTTCAGTAATGAATTTGTTTTCTACTAAAACAAATTGTGATTTGAAGAGGAAAGACATATGAAACGAATCCTAGAAATTAGATGAATCAAGAGAGTTGTATCAATATCAACTCACATCAAAGCGTTAATACATTCGTATACAATCACCCGACTGTTAATCTGGATGGTAAATTGGCTGGAAAGTTATTTATTGTGCTGCGAGAAGTTGGAGGTGCTTTGCCCCTACGATTCTTTCTCGTATGCATGTGCGGAATATTTACGTCACAGAAATCAAGAGTGGGAAAATGTGAGTAAGAGAACCACAACTACGGTATCAGCACTGCTTTTGGCCAACAGCTGCTCAAAATAACTTACTTTTGCTTGATTCCTGGTCTACGTATAAAAATCATGCTCCTTTCGAACGAACTATCCCCCTGAAAAGTGTGTGACATTGCAATTCATATACCTGGAACCACTGGAGAAGTTCAGCCTCTGGTTGTTTGTTTTTTCCGTGCCTATAAAACAAATTATCGCACTATAGAGCTATGCCTTAAAGGACTAAAGGATAGCCAATTTCACAATAATCTCCACAACAGACTGTTTCGCATTCGGTTACATGCCATCACATTCCATTGTTTCTCATCACCCCGTTACACGGATATGATTCTGTGTGCATTCTTTAAGATTGTCGCACAGATGACAAAATGGTAGATATCGAACTAGATGACAGAGGGATAGAAAAACAATTAAAATCGCTGAAAAGAGGAAAGGCCGCTGGATCTGATGGGATACCAGTTCGATTTTACACAGAGTACGCGAAGGAACTTGCCCCCCTTCTTGCAGCGGTGTACCGTAGGTCTCTAGAAGAGCGTAGCGTTCCAAAAGATTGGAAAAGGGCACAGGTCATCCCCGTTTTCAAGAAGGGACGTCGAACAGATGTGCAGAACTATAGACCTATATCTCTAACATCGATCAGTTGTAGGATTTTGGAACACGTATTATGTTGGAGTATAATGACTTTTCTGGAGACTAGAAATCTACTCTGTAGGAATCAGCATTGGTTTCGAAAAAGACGATCGTGTGAAAAACAGCTCGCGCTATTCCTCAACGAGACTCAGAGGGCCATAGACACGGATTACCAGGTAGACGTCGTGTTTCTTGGCTTCCGCAAGGCGTTTGATACAATTCCCCACAATGAACAATGTAAGAGCATATGGACTATCAGACCAATTGCGTGATTGGATTGAAGAGTTCCTAGATAACAGAGCGCAGCATGTCATTCCCAATGGAGAGAAGTCTTCCGAAGTAAGAGTGATTTCAGGTGTGCCGCAGGGGAGTGTCGTAGGACCGTTGCTATTCTCAGTATATATAAATGACCTTGTGGATAACATCGGAAGTTCACTGAGGCTTTTTGTGGATGATGCTGTAGTACATCGAGAGGTCGTAACAATGAAAAATTGTACTGAAATGTAGGAGGATCTGCCACGAATTGACGCATGGTGCAGGGAATGGCAATTGCATCTCAATGTAGACAAGTGTAATGTGCTACGAGTACATAGAAAGAGAGATCCTTTATCACTTAGCTACATATAGCAGGTCAGCAACTGGAAGCAGTTAATTCCATAAATTATCTGGGAGTAGGCATTAGGACTGATTTAAAATGGAATGACCATATAAAATTAATCGTCGGTGAAGCAGATGCCAGACTGAGATTCATTGGAAGAGACCATGAGGATAAAATCTGAGAGATTAAACCCCACACAGAGGCATACCGACAATCTTCCTTTCCACGAACAATACGAGACTGGAGTAGAAGGGAGAACCGATAGAGGTACTCAAGGTACCCTCCGCCACACACCGTCAGGTGGCTTGCGGAGTATGGCTGTAGATGCAGATACCTAGCTGAACGTCCTGCACGGCTTGTACTTCCCAAGGAGTTCGGCCGTTTTTCATTCGGTGTTCATGGTGCATGTTAATGGTCTGTTTTGAACATTTCTTGAATGCTGACGATGTCCATTTCGTGAAGTGTAATACATACATCCCACAGATGGTAGATCTCCGCGCCTCCAGGACACTCATTTCCTGTCGCCGTCCTGATGCACACAGTGAGTCATTAGCAGCTAATGTTTTTACAACACTTTCAAATGAGCTGTACTAAAGATAGAACTTGCGACTTCGCACTCAAGGGGTTCCTTGTTAGTACAACAAAACGCGCCGCAATCTTAATACCGTACGCTTGCAGAACCCTGGTCACCTCGATAAAACCGGGTGTAAGTCATGGTCAAAGGTAACCGCGGTCAGCTCCCTCGTTTACCTTTGGCCGAGGTCGGTGCACCAGAAATTTGCATTGAACAGGGTTAAATGCTGCCTTTTTTTCGATATATAATTTCGCCACAACCAAGAGCCCAAATCAAACGCCCTCACAAACACGAGCCTCTACACCACAAAGGAGACGTATTCCTTTTTTGGTGCTCCCGAACAGAACAGCTGATACCAAAGTACCCGATCAAAATCGGCCTAAACATGGGCAGTAGAGCGTGGATTCCACAGATGGCTAACGCAAAAGAGGTACTTGTAGAACTGAAAGCATTTCTAACAAAATAAGGATTAGCCGATAGCGTCCCAATCTCCAATGCAATTGACACGATCCTTTTCACCCCAGAGTATCATTGGCATCCACTGTTCTCAGTTATTTGTCGAATATATTCCAGTCTCTGTCTCCCCGTACAATTTTTGCCCTCTACATCTCCCCCAAGTACCGTGGCAATTATTCATCGAAGTCTTATTCTTGTCAAAGTTTTCTACGTGTTTCTCTCCTCACTGATTCTGCAGATAACGTCCTTATTTCCTTTCTTATCAGTCCATCTGATTTTCTATATCCTTCTATAGCTGTACATCTCAAATCCTTCGATTGTCTTCTTTTCCAGTTTTCCCACAGTCAGCGGATCAGTACCATACAATGCTGTGCTCCAAACCAACTTTAGATTTTGTTCTCGAACTGAGGCTGATGTTTGACACTAGCAAATATATATTTTTTTTTTTTAGGGATGCCCTCTTTGCTTGTACTAGTCAGCTTTTTATGCCCTCCTTGTTTCGTCCGTCATGAATTATTTTGCTTCAAGGCAAGAGATTACCTTCAGTTCGTCTGCTTTGTGGTCACTTCTCTTTTCTGTTATTTCTCATTACTTTCGTATTTCTTCGATTTTGTCCGCCACTGGGGCCGAGCGGTTCTAGGCGCTTCAGTCCGGAACCGCGCAGCTGCTACGGTCGCAGGTTCGAATCCTGCCTCGGGCATGGATGTGTGTGGTGTCCTTAGGTTAGTTTGGTTTAAGTATTTCTAAGTCTAGGGGACTGATGACCTCACATTTTAAGTCCCCTAGTGCTTAGATCCATTTGAACAATTTTTTCTTCAGTTTTCTCTCAATCCATTTTCTGTACTTGTTAGACAGTTCATTCCGTTCAACAGCTTCTATAATACCTTTTCACTTTCACTGAGGACAGCAATCTGATCAGTTGATCGTATCATGATATGCCTTAACCACGAATTTGAATCCCACTCGTGAAGCATTATTTTATTCCTGTCATTGCTTCTCCGATGTATACATTGAGCAGTATGGGCAAAAGACTGCGTCCCTGTACTATGCCATTTCTAGTTAGTTAGTTTAGCGTATTAGGGTGCTAAAACGCGAGGTCATTAGTAATTAAAATCTATTAACACAATAAATTCTGAAACCAAGCTGTATCAACAAATAAGAATTGAAAATAAAACACTGACATAGGTAGAGCCATAAAAGACAGTCCATCAGATGTAGATAAACACAGCAGAGTAACTGTATATAAAATAAATTTTAAAATAGCAGTACATATAGATTTAAAAGGAGCTAGATTACAACACTGCTCAGAAATGATGGGTGACCCAGGCATTCTGCAACACACTAAACTCTCACACTCAGTATTTTGGAAAGGACCTCTGACAACACACAAAACTCTGAAACACATGCCACATTTGACTCCCTGACATTTAAAATAGAGTGCAAGTCTTGTGGGAGACCTAGATCTGCCCGTAGCTCCTCTTATAAAATGATCTCAATTAAAATATGTTGTATCGATAACAGTATTCCGCATTTTTTACACACAGGTGTGTCCTACCGCAGTAAGAGAAAGCCATGTACTATAGAGCAATGTCCTACTCTTAGCTTTGTTCGAGTTACTTATGTCTTCGTCGTCGGGAGGAAGTATATCGCACTGTAGGTTTCACTGACCGCATCTTATTGCTCCTCTCTTCCAGTCATTGAGCCGCCATCGGCACATAGCCTTCCGGGTCAGATATATGGCGAAAGAGAACAGAGGAACTGAACAGGGAGCAGGAAGTTGAAGGGAGAAGGTTTTCTTGGTAGTTGCATTAGCATGTTCATTTCCTTGGATGCTTATGGGCCCCGGAACCCAGTGAAAATTACGAGTATTTGTTTGTTACCTTTACAAAAGAAGGAGAGCGTCTTGTATGTCTTGTACCATCCTGTCCCTCGGGTACATCCGACGAGTAACAAGAAGGGCGCTTTAGGAATCAGAGCAGATGAGAAAGTTCTGCTGAAGTGACCTTTGCATAGCAAATTATTCCGCGTAGTAAACTGGAATCTGCCGCGGGAGCTCTAAGCTGAGGAGTACATACTTAGGGAAAACGACTGTACAGCCGATAAAGTCCCCATGCTTGGACTTGTCAGTGTAAACACTAAGTCTAGGGGACTGATGACCTCACATTTTAAGTCCCCTAGTGCTTAGATCCATTTGAACAATTTTTTCTTCAGTTTTCTCTCAATCCATTTTCTGTACTTGTTAGACAGTTCATTCCGTTCAACAGCTTCTATTGCGAAAAGACTCGTAAAATATTATTCAGAAATAAAATCTAAGGGTACAATTTTTCCTGTACCCCTTCAATTCTAAAATTCACGTGGATGTCTTTAGTAACCAGGTGGATCCCCTACTCCATCCCAGGCACTGGACCTTCATTACATCCAACTGTAATACCTCAATGCTCTCCCTCGCACGGATCTCAAATGGTTCGCTGCCCGTGGACGGATACTGAACGTATCCCGTTTTCAAATCAATCACTTCGTACTTGGTTCCTGTTCCGTTTTTCCCTTCTTGGTTCTTGTGTACAGGGTAGACCATAAGTCAGTTGTAAAAATGGCGTAGGGTTCAATAATACTAAACAAATGAAAATACAAATTTATTATCAACACAGAAATGCATGTAGAGTACAATGGACCTACAAAAAATGCTCAAAGTGGTTTTCTGCTCTAAGCAAACATTGCACCTTTCCAACATCGATTTACAAATTTTGTCGTAAAACTTCCGTGAGTGTACAATTTCAAATTCTGATCCGACTCGTTCCTTCAAATGCTCAACATCATTAATCTTGACGGAATGAATAATTTTGTGAAATCTGGCGTGTCGCGAAGACCTACAACATTGTTCCAATCAACTATGATTATTAGTTTCTATCTCACTATACATACCGAATTATACTTTCAATATATTAAAATATTTTCTCTATTTCTTCATTTTTTTTTGTGACGTCGGCATTTATATCTAAACTATTGTTGTTGATGTAGGTTTGCTGTTGATTCTGACGAGAATAATTAGATCAGTGAACTGTTCACAGTAAGTCACGCTCTGTTTTGCGAAACACTATTGAGATAATTACGGGATATTCACTGAGGTGACAACAGTCATGGGATAGCGATATTCACATATACAGATTGTGGTAGTATCGAGTATACAAGATATACAGGGGCAGTGCATTGCCGGAGCTGTCCATGTGAAAATGTTTCTGACGTGATTATGGTCGCACGACGGGAAGTAACAGACTTTGAACGCGGAGTGGTAGTTGGAGCCAGACGCATGTGATATTCAATTTCGGAAATCGTTAGAGAATTCAATATTCCGAGATTCACAGCGTCAAGAGTGTGCCGA
Source organism: Schistocerca serialis cubense (assembly GCF_023864345.2). NCBI lineage: Eukaryota > Metazoa > Arthropoda > Insecta > Orthoptera > Acrididae > Schistocerca > Schistocerca serialis. Next base: position 137,308,338 of record NC_064640.1, on the reverse strand, counting down.
GAATACCAAATTTTGGCATTACCTCTCACCGCGGACAACCCGGTGGGCAATGGCCTTCACTTAACGACCGAGATCAGCGCCGTTTGCGTAGAATTGTCAGTGCTAACAGACAAGCAACACTGCGTGAAATAATCGCAGAAATCAGAGAGGAACGTACGACGAATGTATCTTTTAGGACAGTGTGGCAAAATTTTGGGTTAAAGGGCTATGGCAGCAGACGACCGACGCTAGTGCCCTTGTTAACAGCACGACATCGTCTGCAGCGCATCTCCTGGGCTCGTGACCATATCGGTTGGACCCTAGACTACTGGAATACCGCGGCCTGGGTGAGGTGAGTCCTGATTTCATATACTATAAACGCAGGTTTGCCTTTCTTCAACGTATCTTCTAAGATAAGTCACTGGATCAGTCTTGTCTCACGTTTTGCAACATTTCTCTGGAACCCAAACTGATTCTCCCTGTGGTCGATTTCTATTAGTTTTTCCATTCTTTCGTAACTAATTTGCGTCAGTATTTTGCAACCACGACTTGTTAAAACCACGGTTTGGTAATATGTACACTTGTCGTCGTCTGCCCTCTTTGGAATAAGTGTTATTAGACGTTTCTAAAATCGAAAGGTACTTTTCCTGTCTCATACCTTGCATACCAATTGGATTAGCTTTGTCATGGCTGGCCCTCCCAATGATCTCAATAATTCTAAGGGAATGTCGTTCACAACAGGGGCCTTATTTAGGTCTTTACATACTTCTAGCATTATTGCATCTACCATCTGACCTTCACCTACTTCCTCTTCTCTCTGTGTAATACTGTCACTAAATTTGTTTCCCTTAAATAAACGACATCTACGGTCGCAGGTTCAAATCCTGCCTCGGGCATAGATGTGTGTGGTGTCCTTAGGTTAGTTAGGTTTAAGTAGTTCTAAGTTCCAGGGGACTGATGACCTCAGATGTTAAGTCCCATAGTGCTCAGAGCCATAAGAACCTTTTTTTTTTTTTTTTTTTTCTTCGGGTATAGATGTGTGTGGTGTCCTTAGGTTAGATAGGTTTAAGTAGTTCTAAGTTCTAGGGGACTGATGACCTCAGATGTTGAGTCCCATAGTGCTCAGAGCCATTTTTAACCTTAAATAAACCCTCTACACATTCCTTCGACCTTTCAGCCTTCCCATTTTTGTTTAGTACAGGCTTATTATCTGGGGCCTTAATATTCATACTGGTGCTTCTCTTGTCACAAAATGTCTCTTTAATTTTCCTATAGGCCGTCTATATCTTTCCCCTTATCACGCATGCTTTTACAGCCTTGCATTTCTCGTCCAGCAATTCTTGCTTTGCCATTTTGCACTTCTTGCCACTCTTATTTTTTAGACGTCTATATTCCTTTTTGCCAGCTTCATTTGCTGCATTTTAATATTTTCTCCTCTCGTCAGTTAAATTGGAGATCTCCTGAATTATCTAGGAATTTCTATTCGTTCTTTCATTTTGCCTACACAATCCTCATCTGTCAAAGCTACCCATTCGTCTTCTATTGCATACCTCTCCGCGGTTTCAGTCCGACGTTGCCTATTGCTCCCGCTGAAACTCTCAACAACTCGTGCTTCTTGCAATTTTTTCAGGCAGCATCTCTTAAATTTTCTATCTTTTCGCAATTTCTTCGGTTTCAATCTGCAGTACATAACCAATAAATTACGCTCAGAGTCCACATCTGGCCCTGGAAATGTTTTCCAGTTGAAAAGCTGATTTAGAAATCTCTGCCTTACCATTACGTAACATTTCTGAAACCTTCCGGTGTCTCCAGGGCTCTTCCACGCATACAGTCTTCATTTACATTTCTTAAAACAAGTATAAGCAATTATTAAATTAACCTCTGTTCAAAATTCTACCATAAGGCTTCCCTTTCACCCAGTCCATGTTCTCCTATTATTTTTCCTTATCGCCTTTTCCGAGTAATGAACTTCAGTCTACCATCACAATTAAATTTTCGTCTCAATTAACCATCTGAATAATTCCTTTTATCTCGGCATACATTCTTTCAGTTCCTTCAACATTTGTGGGACTAGTCGCCATATAAACTTGTACTACTGTAATCAGTGTTGTCTTTGTATCTATTTTGGCTACAATAAAACTTTCACTAGGCTGTTGACAGTAGCTTACCTGCGTCCCTATTTTATTATTAACGGTGTACTTCCCGGTGTTCGCAGAATATTTCGACGACTGACCCGACACACATGGTGTTATGTTCTCACAGCACCTGAAGAAGACGACTGGGTCGGTCGTCAAAATATTCTGCGAGAATGGGAATACAAACTAGATTGAACACCCGGAAGTACACTATTAATCAGTCACACCGAGAAAAAGGGAGAGATCATATTTCCTTCTTCAATAGTAGACCTACTCCTCCATTACACAAACTTGATAACCCTGTACATACATGACCAGAAGTTCTGTTCATCCTGCAACCGCATTTCACTAATTTACACTGTATCTAATTTCTACCTATCCATCTCTCTTTTTCAACTCTTCAATCCACCTACCCGATTAAGGGGGCTAACGTTCCACGCTTCGACTCGTAGAACGCTAGTTTTGTTTCACAGGATGACAACATCCTGAGCAAATAATGTACCTGCTGCAAAACAAGACAATTCATAGTGGCATAATGAGCTTTGTAGAGGCCGTTTCACTCACCTACATCTACTTAAGCACTCTAAAAGCCGCTGTGTAGCGCATGGCGGATTGTACGTCGTACCTGTACTATCAGTCTTCTGTTACACTGAAGCGCCAAAGAAACTGATACCGGCATTAGTATTCAAATACAGAGATACGTAAACAGGCAGAATAAGGCGCTGCGGTCGGCAACGACTATATAAGACAAGTGTTTGACGCTGTTGTCAGATCGGTTACTGCTGGTACAATGTCAAGTCATCAACATTTAAGAGAGCTTGAACGTGGTATTCTAGTCGGCGTACGAGCGATGGGAGACAGCATCTCCAAGGTAGTGATGAAGTGGGGATTTTCCCGTACGACCATTTCACGAGTGTACAGTGAATATCAGGAATCCGGTAAAACATCAAATCTCTGACGTCACTGCGGCCGGAAAAAAATCCTGCAGGAACGGGACCAACGACTGAAAAGAATCGTTCGACCTGACAGACGTGCAACCCTTCCGCAAATTGCTGCAGATTCCAGTGCTGGGCCACCAACAATGTCAGCGTGGGAACCATTCAACGACACATCATCGATATGGGCTTTCGGAGCAGAAGGCCCACTCGTGTACCCTTGATGGCTGCAGGACACAAAGGTATACGTCTCGCCTGGGCTCGTCAGCACCGACATTGGGCCGGCCGAAGTGGCCGTGCGGTTAAAGGCGCTGCAGTCTGGAACCGCAAGACCACTATGGTCGCAGGTTCGAATCCTGCCTCGGGCATGGATGTTTGTGACGTCCTTAGGTTATTTAGGTTTAACTAGTTCTAAGTTCTAGGGGACTAATGACCTCAGCAGTTGAGTCCCATAGTGCTCAGAGCCATTTGAACCGACATTGGACTGTTGATAACTGGAAACATGTTGCCTGGGCGAAAGAGTCTCATTTCATATTTTATCGATCGGATGGACGTGTTCCGGTATGGAGACATCCTGCTGAATCCATGGACCTTGTATGTCAGCAGAGGACTGTTGAAACTGGTGGAGGCTCAGTAATGGTGTGGGGCGTGTGCTGTTGGAGTGATATGGGACCCCTGATACGTCTAGATACGTCTCTGACAGGCAACATGAACGTAACCCTGTCTGATCACCTACATCCATTCGCGTCCATTGTGCATTCCGACGGAGTTGTGCAATTCCAGCAGGACAATGCGACACCCCACATGCCCATATTTACTTACAGAGTGGCTCCAGGAACACTCTTCTGAGTTTAAACACTTACGCTGGCCATCATCTCCCCGCACATGAACATTATTGAGCATATCTGGGATGCCTTGCAACGTGTTGTTCAGAAGAGATCGCCACGATCTCGTACTCTTACGGATTTATGGACGGCCCTGCAGGATTCAGTTCCCTCCAGCACTACTTCAGACATTAGTCGAGTCCACGCCACGTCGTGTTGCGGCACTTCTGCGTGCTCGTGTACCTTTTTCTTTTACTCTTCAGTGTAACTGAAATAGTGGCAACTATTATTTCACTACCGATACAAAAGAGTTACATGTTTGCACATGTTACTGTCCTTCAAAGTAGTCACCAGCGTTGTGTAGAACCCTTTTCCAGCGATATGGAAGGCGTAGTATACCGTTAGCAGAGCCCGTTCTGTTGATGGTGCGAATGGAGCGGTCTAAAGTGAAACTAAGGCGTCGGATTGTAGCAGACGTAGCAGCGCTCGTGTGTGATCTGGCAGTGTCATGCTGAAGGAAAAGATGCTTCATGTGTGGACGAACCCTTCGCATTTCAAACTCGATTGCAGCGCGCTGTTTCTCACGCAACGACATATTTACGTAACACACCACCATGTTACATTCTACATATGAAACGCTCTAGCGGCAGAAGACTGAAAATACACTCCTGAAAATGGAAAAAAGAACACATTGACACCGGTGTGTCAGACCCACCATACTTGCTCCGGACACTGCGAGAGGGCTGTACAAGCAATGATCACACGCACGGCACAGCGGACACACCAGGAACCGCGGTGTTGGCCGTCGAATGGCGCTAGCTGCGCAGCATTTGTGCACCGCCGCCGTCAGTGTCAGCCAGTTTGCCGTGGCATACGGAGCTCCATCGCAGTCTTTAACACTGGTAGCATGCCGCGACAGCGTGGACGTGAACCGTATGTGCAGTTGACGGACTTTGAGCGAGGGCGTACTGTGGGCATGCGGGAGGCCGGGTGGACGTACCGCCGAATTGCTCAACACGTGGGGCGTGAGGTCTCCACAGTACATCGATGTTGTCGCCAGTGGTCGGCGGAAGGTGCACGTGCCCGTCGACCTGGGACCGGACCGCAGCGACGCACGGATGCACGCCAAGACCGTAGGATCCTACCCAGTGCCGTAGGGGACCGCACCGCCACTTCCCAGCAAATTAGGGACACTGTTGCTCCTGGGGTATCGGCGAGGACCATTCGCAACCGTCTCCATGAAGCTGGGCTACGGTCCCGCACACCGTTAGGCCGTCTTCCGCTCACGCCCCAACATCGTGCAGCCCGCCTCCAGTGGTGTCGCGACAGGCGTGAATGGAGGGACGAATGGAGACGTGTCGTCTTCAGCGATGAGAGTCGCTTCTGCCTTGGTGCCAATGATGGTCGTATGCGTGTTTGGCAGGACTGCATACGACCGAGGCACACAGGGCCAACACCCGGCATCATGGTGTGGGGAGCGATCTCCTACACTGGCCATACACCACTGGTGATCGTCGAGGGGACACTGAATAGTGCACGGTACATCCAAACCGTCATCGAACCCATCGTTCTACCATTCCTAGACCGGCAAGGGAACTTGCTGTTCCAACAGGACAATGCACGTCCGCATGTATCCCCTGCCACCCAACGTGCTCTAGAAGGTGTAAGTCAACTACCCTGGCCAGCAAGATCTCCGGATCTGTCCCCCATTGAGCATGTTTGGGACTGGATGAAGCGTCGTCTCACGCGGTCTGCACGTCCAGCACGAACGCTGGTCCAACTGAGGGGCCAGGTGGAAATGGCATGGCAAGCCGTTCCACAGGACTACATCCAGCATCTCTACGATCGTCTCCATGGGAGAATAGCAGCCTGCATTGCTGCGAAAGGTGGATATACACTGTACTAGTGCCGACATTGTGCATGCTCTGTTGCCTGTGTCTATGTGCCTGTGGTTCTGTCAGTGTGATCATGTGATGTATCTGACCCCAGGAATGTGTCAATAAAGTTTCCCCTTCCTGGGACAATGAATTCACGGTGTTCTTATTTCAATTTCCAGGAGTGTATGTAGACATGAAGAATAAAAATGTAGAATGTTAATAACGTCTGTTTTATTTTAAAAAAATTTACGAGTTTTCACATAAAAAATTCGGAGGCATTACTTTTCAGCATGATCTCGTAAATGTGTTGATATACATAAGCACAATACCAGATACAAATGTAACTATAAACTGTTCATTTTACAACTGCCGACAGGAGAACGTAGAACCAAATTTTGGTTACGTACAGATGGGTCGAAAGGCGTCCGTCCGGTAATACTCAGCAGTACATTACAGGCGCACGTGGGTCGACATTTTACGACACGTTATAGCCTCAGTGAATTATTAATACTGCGTGTTCTTAGTGTCTGCTGAAATGGATAGTCATCGCGCAAATATACGTTATCGAAGAGAACGCTCAGACGGAAAAGTGTTGATAAATAACGACGTTCAGTTCTGTCGAGAAGAGAAACGGAATGGCTTGGTTATACCGTCAGAAAGAGCTACGGAGAGAGCAGCAGCTCAGTAGCAAAGGGTGTAAGGATAGTGCATAATGTTCTGAACTATCTTAAGAAAGACAGACGGGTTGGTCAGAAAATTGTGACACCAGGAAAGAAGAGACTGAGGAAGAAAACTAAGTGTCTCGACGACTTTGAGAGAACTTTAGTGAAAAGAAAGTTCTTAGAATATAACGACGTTAAAAGAGAAACACATATCATTAGAAAGCTTTAAAATTGGATGAAGGACGATACACACATTAATTTAACGCGGAAACGAATCACTCTCTGGAAAATTTTGAAGGATATTATGTTAAAAATGGAAGAAAATTTCTGATTGAGAGGGAGAATATTGTAACATGACATGCACGCTTTCTTAGAACAATGAGAGAAAACAAGAACGTTGCGAAGGAAACCGTCGTGTACACTGGGTGCATACGCAGATGCTGTTAGTAAATGTTAGCAGCGTGGTGACTTGCCAAGTGTACGAAAAAATGAAAGTTCTGGACAAAGAGCAATAATGGTTCATGCGAGAGGACAGTGGGGGTCATTGAGGGTACAGAGCTCATCTATAATTTGAGGTCAATATCGGAAGATTATCATAACGAAATTAGCAGCGAAAATTATATAAAATGGTTGGAAGACCGCCTAATTCCAAATATTCCATCTGGAAGTATTGTGGTACTAGACAATGGACACTACCATTGCGTACACGAAAATAAAGCGCCAAACACATTTTCTTGGAAAGTAGATATATAATCATGGCTGACTAAGCATAAAATCGCGTTATGTGCGGATTTAACACGGGACGAGCTCTTGAAAGTTGCGAAAAGCTACAAGCCCGAACCAAAATATACACCAGATAGAGTACCGAAAAATCCGGGAAAGGATTACGCCTTCATCCTATAACTGTGATCTGAGCCCCGTCGAACTTATATCGAACTTAATAAAACGGAAAATTTCATCGAACAATATCAGCAGCGTTACCCATTCCTAATTTGAACAAAAGACTGCGGCTGCAACACAGAGCATTATGAAAGACGACTCGAAGAAGGAGCGTGATAAAGTGAAAACTACTCGTATTATTGACGAATACTCGCATAAAGACGCACTGATGGACGAAGCTATTGAGAGCGCAATTATTCAACTCGAATCAGATAGTGACAGTGAAATTTCGTCGCATTCTTCTGAGGATGTATCTGACGAGGCACATTCAGATAGCTGCTTTGGACATCAGCAACAGCTTTACCGAATCAGGAGATATGGATCAAAAGTACTACGCACGCTTATTAAGCAGCATCGCGCCACATAACGCATTAAATATTAACTATTTGATTACAAAATCAATTTTCTTTTACCACACGTGTCTGTAAAATGATCTGTTTATAGCAAATGTAGTTTTACGTTTGTTCGGCTATCTCAGTTACTAGATCGTACTCCAAAATTTCAACATTATTTTCATTTCTTACACTTTCCTGTAGAATAATGTATTAATAGCGAATGTATTTTTATCTGTTACACGCCCAACTCAAGTTATTAGATCGTAAAACAACAGTTTCATTTTAATCTCGTACACTTGTCTGTACAAAAATGCACACTGGTATCCAGAATTAAAGCAACAATCCCGTATTTCCTAGTCCTGTGTATAATTCACGATATAACCGTACAGATGTCCGTACAATCGTGTTCTGCACGGGAGAAGGTAATCCGGTCAGTAAAAAACAGGACAATAATGACGTCACGGCACCTATCAAACGGGGTAGTGTTTGCTGGGTAGGCCCACATCCACATTCGCTGTGTACACAGTCACAGACAATGCAGTAGGGCACAGAGAAGGCACCTACCAGACACTCTGCGGTGAAGGGTCATATGAAGAACTTGTAACAACAACAACGCTGTACTATTGCACATATAATATTTTTTTCTTCTGATTTTCGATAAATTAGTGTAATCGATGTCCTGATTTCATTTCTTTTTTGTTTCACGTCATTGTGTTAAGAAAACTGTAAACAAATTTCGATGTGAATATTAATGTTTATGTCAAATTTCAAGCAATATTGCAATAGAATTGAAGTGTAACAATTGTTGAGACTGTGGTAAGATGTTAAAATTGTAATTGTGCGTCTGGTCCATGCGTAGGCAATGTATTAGAATATGTAGAATGCAAAACCTCGGGTGAATACCCTGTCTGTAAGGGAGCGGTAAAAGGTGGATGGCAGGCGAGCGCGGGAAAATGCACACGGGCACTGCACGGCATACTGGGCTCAGCAGTAGTAGTCGGAGTTGGGCATTGGTCTGAGCAACACGTTCTGGATCGAGGAGGCTCTCCTGGAAGACGTAGTTTCATTGAGCCTCGGATATGTCGTTCCGACGCCTATACAGCATGGCAAAATTCCATAGGCACTAAATGGAAAAGTATTGCGACGCTATGAAGAAGTAAAGTGCCGGTACATCAAGAGCCATTGCTGTGGTTATATGTGTGCTCTGTGCCTCGCCATCTCGCCGCCCGCCAACCGCCGCATCGATACGAACAGGTTGAAAGTTTTAGTACTGTACTCGTGTGGACCAGTGTTACTTTTGTTCCATACTGTTCAATAACAACTTAAATTTTACCAGAACTGTCCTATCATTTAATTATCCTCACAACTAACCTAGCCAGGGTCCTTTCCAAATGTTGTGCAATCCGAGTGTCCCGAAATGAAGAATTAAAGTTTATGTTAATAATAATTACCTGCAGACCTAGCTATGTTAGAATGATGTTTAAAGAATTTTTTTGTTAATGAACTAATAGACGAATAACAAAGGTCTGACAAAGTTGGAAGATAATTTTGAAATTGCTTTAGTAATGAAGTTTAATTATTTCGAGACAGATATAATGATATTTAAATGAGCAGGAAATAAGATAAAAAGAGTAGTAACTCATATAGTGGAAATTTTGAGCACACAATGATTTCAGTAATTAAATTTTTTTTTTTATACAGTGATCACAACAGTTTCAGGGTCCCCCCCCCCCCCCCCTCTTTTTTATTCATTTGAATTCTGAAGTGTTATAAACTGATTTGACCAGCAAAGTTAAAGCCAATATAAAGGCCAAACTTTATCAGTGTTTTACCTTTATCAAAATTGACATTGTGTGTGTGTTTCGAAAGTGCTATTTCTAGGATAACCTATGCCCGATTTTAATCAGATAAATAGACAGTACAAAGTTTTATAGTAAACATTATAGTGTAATGTTATGTATTTATGGTTTATCCATATTAGTACAGAAAGTGAAATTATCAGTTCAGTAGATTTTCTGGTTCTAAAATTTACCATATTATGCAGTGTTACTACGTGTTGTTTTGCACGAACGTACATCAACTTGTACAGGGAAGAAACTCAGTTAATGCCTAATTAGGCTGGCGACCGTATTGTTAACAAATTGGTATCATCTTCTGTGTTGTTTCTTGTCCGTCCTGACGTGTAGTTGCATTTCGGACTTGCTTGACGTATCATTGTTATTACAGAGTGGATGTAAGTCTGATTTGCCTCCATTCAGGCACACACGGTCAATATCTATACAAAAATCCTTTCTCACAAGGTGAAGCCCGTCAACTTACCATAGTACAGGCTTTAAAGAGTATCGTGTGTGCACAAAAAATGGCTCTGAGCACTATGGGACTCAACATCTTAGGTCATAAGTCCCCTAGAACTTAGAACTACTTAAACCTAACTAACCTAAGGACATCACACACACCCATGCCCGAGGCAGGACTCGAACCTGCGACCGTAGCAGTCCCGCGGTTCCGGTCTGCAGCGCCAGAACCGCTAGACCACCGCGGCCGGCTCGTGTGTGCACAAAGCGCAGCGTTACAAACTAAAGCAGAACAGTCGCAAACTGATGTGACCCGATGGCTTAATGTGAATCGTTCCGTCGTTTCTCGTATGTGGTGACCGTTTATAGAGATAAAAACTGACCAGGGCAAGACCGGCTACGCGTGGCATCAGAAAGAGAGGACTACCGCAATAGTACTGCATGGCAACTGGCATGTGAGTTCGCAGCATCCACTGGACGTGTTGTATCGTGGCAAACGGTAGGCTTCGGCAGATTGGCCTTTACTGTCAGAGACCTGCTGTATGTCTACCTTTGACGAGTCTTGACAGAAAGGAACGTCGAGAGTGGAGTCGGCAACATGTCACGTAGATGGGCGAACAATGGGCCAATATTATTTTCATACATGAGTCCTGATTTGATCTGAAGAGTGATTCTCGACAGATTCCGATCTGGAGGGAACGTGGAACACGATTTTAGGACCCAAAGATTGTGGAAAGAGACTAATATCGAGGAGGACCCCTGAAGGTGTGATCAGGGATTATGTTGACCACTCGAACACTCTTCATGAAACTGTACGGGTGAATGCACATGGTTTAACTCCTATCAGGCACCGTGACGAGATCTTGGGGCCCTCATGTGCGGTTGTTGCGAGATTCTGAGGGCCCAGACTTCGTGCTGATGGACGATAATGCTCAAAATCATAGAGCAACGGAAAATATCGCATGCGTAGCGTGGCCTGTTCGCTCTTCCGATTATAATCCCATAGAGCATGTCTGCGATGTACTAGGAAGACGGGTTGCATCACGTCAGAATCCACCAACCACTCTCCGAGACTTAAGAGCAGCTCTGCAGAAAGAATGGGCACTATTGCCTCGGCATGAGATTTATGACTTCATTTGCAGCATGCCCCGTCATTGTCAGACCTGTATTGCTGCCAGAGATGGTCACGCCCCATATTGAGCAATAACAAGTTGTTGGAATGTGCCTGCAAATCCGATAAGTTGGAAAAAACGAAGGACATTTTTGTCTACCGTTGTGCATGCTGCAGTTGTTCACGTTCCGTATTCTTTCCATTGTTTCTACTTTACTATTACCTGTTTATACTGTTTTGTGACAAAATAAACGCAATCTTGCAACATTTCCGGTTGTTTCTTAAATTTTCAACACCAGTGTATTAACAGCAAATATATTACACATTCTCTTCGGTTATTAGATTGTAACACAACAGTTTTATTTTTTTATTTCATTTAATCGCCCAGAAAAATGGCGCGAAGTTCAAACTCCAACAGGATAATCCATCACACCCCAGTTACCTCTACTATGCAAAGAAAATGGCGCGAAAAAATGGACTTGACTTTATTATTTAACCAATTTCAATCGTGTGTGTTCTCCCCTGGGTCTGGACTCCAACTGGCTTGGTTCATATCGGTGCCACCAGACGGCGCCACCATGACGTCAGATCATGGTGCAAGTACGGGTATTCAAGATGATGGCACCCACTGTGTTCACCGCGAGCTCCAGAACCCAACTGACTTAGTTCATATCGTGACCACCAGAGGGCGCTACTGTGAAGTGATATGTCTGTAGATAGAAAAAAACAGGTTGACAGTGCTTCCCTAGGAATGGAGAGCATTGTGGCATATAGACGGTGTATAAGATAATTTTTTTGGGTGATGTAGAGATATAAAACATAAGTGCTCTGTTTCTGTCAAATGTGTATATATTATATTGTAAAGTTAGTGTGTATATATTGCATTGTGAAGTTAGTATGGCTTATGTTATGGGATGACTAGAGAGGATGACTGTGTCCTATCATGAGGGGAGTATTGATTGAGGGAGTTGTCGGAGCAATTTAGCGAACTGTGCAAAATAACCACAGAAGGCCCCATAAAGAAAAGGTGGATGGTGCTTTGATACCAATGGCGTTAGTAATTCGACTGGTAAATTCGATAAGAGCCAATGAGAATACTCGATTGAATGTGGTGGGATATAGGAGCGGTGAGAACATTTGCGTTTGTTGAGAGCAGGAAGGCTATCACGTGGAACTTTCCCACCAAAATTCAAACTTCCCGCCAAATCCGCCATCTTGATAGACGTCATCTCCGCCATCTTGGATGACGTCATCGCCGCCAATTTGGATAACGGTACTTTGGGGTAGAACGCAGGTTGTTCCAATACTTTCAACATCTCGCGAATAGGAGGGCTCTGGTTGTCACTCCACAGTACAGTACTTCGCGCTCGAGTAATAGGCAGCTGCAGTGTAGCGGAATTAGTGACAAACGGTGTGCACACATGTTTAAAAGCAGTACTTTGCAAAGGTCATAACTGCGTATTATCAGAATTAAATTTCCACGCGCTATCGATTTCTGGTGCTGCCATCTTGAAACTGTACTTTTTTCTCCTTAAAATATAAACTCAAGTTGGTGATGTTTCGTTGTGAGTTATGCCCAAATCTGATCTTTACGGTGGTACAAGACAGAGTGCTGTAGGTCCTATGCGTACACCATCACTCGACATTGTAATCGTAATCACTTCTTGCTGATACACTCTTCATGCTCACTCCGAATTTAATTCATTTAGGCCACTCTTTCTGTGTGCGCCAATTTTGCGTAAATAACAGTGCTTTTGAGTATTAGGAAGTGTTTTCTGAAAGTGTTTCTCTGGACTGTAGCTTTATACGGAAGCGAAACGAACGTTAAACGGCACAGGTAAGACGAGGATAAAAGGTCTTGAAATGTGGTGCTACGGAAATACCGAAGATTAGTTGGGTAGGTAGGATAGCTAATGAAGAGGTACTGAGTCGAACAGGAGAGAAATGAGCTTTAAGTCACAGAGAGCCTAAAAGATGGTTGGTAGGAAACATCCTGTAGCATCAAGAAATCGTAGATTTCGTAATGGAGGAACGTGTGAGGGGGAGGATGGCAGGGAGGTGGGGAGGGGGGGGGGGGAGGAGGGAACTGTAGTGCGAGGCCAGGGGTTGACCACAGGAATAAGCTCAAGTGGATGCAGGCTGCCGTAGCTGTTCAGAGACGAAAAGACTTTGCACGCTAGAGAATTGCGTGGAGGGGTGCATAAAACCAATCTTAGGGCTGACGACCACAGAAACATCATTCCAGGGCGATGTATGATGCTTAAGAAGTGTACATGAATAACAACCGTAGAAAGAGAGACCTCAATTCACGCTTAAAAACTACTAAGAGTCACATCTGGGATTTAAAACCTACTACCATTTTCCTCACCAATGCCAGTGCTCCAATTTTACCTGGATATCTGACCCGCCAATGTTCTACATAGTCCTTGACATCTCAGAAAGATATGCACTTTTCCACGCCTTCGGAATCTACCTTCCCCAACTCACATTGTATATCACCTCAAGTTTCTATACTCTCTTCTCTCTCTCGAGTGCCTTACAACCCAGTATAGCAAGTTTTGAAAAAATTCCCAACACTCAGTATTCTACACCAATCCAAGGACTCCGCTGCACCATTACACACATATTCCATCTTCTATGCACATCCACGTCTTATCCGTAACCCCGCTTCAATTTAATCAAATCTCATTCCTAAATAATAAACTCTGTCCCGAGACATATGCTTCCTTCCCGCCATAGACAACCAAATTCCTCCAAACGGTTTCCTCAGTTTCCTCTTTCGCTTCTGTTTAGGATTACAGATGAAGAAAACCAGCGTCATTGACGGCGAATGAAAATTGTGACCTAAAGGGCACAGTTCGACAACAGGGAACAGAAGTATAAAAACCTTAAGCATGCAAATGATAAACACTTTCAAATTGAAAATTATTTTCAGAGAATCAAGACCCAAGATTTCTACTTAGTGTTTATGCATAAGCTTTCAAAGTATAATTCCCAAATATACGTTTGCGAAAAGAGAACAGAAAGCCAGTCTCATTCCAGAAAAGGAAACTGTCAGTTATTAGAAAAATTTTTCGAGACTTTATCAAATTGCGTCAAACCAAAAGAGACTTCTCATCTCAATTCCTGAGGCAACCAAAGTCTACATCTACATGGATACTCTGCAAATCACATTTAAGTGCCTGGTCGAGTGTTCATTGAACGCCCGCATCTCGTGGTCGTGCGGTAGCGTTCTCGCTTCCCACGCCCGGGTTCCCGGGTTCGATTCCCGGCGGGGTCAGGGATTTTCTCTGCCTCGTGATGGCTGGATGTTGTGTGATGTCCTTAGGTTAGTTAGGTTTAAGTAGTTCTAAGTTCTAGGGGACTGATGACCATAGATGTTAAGTCCCATAGTGCTCAGAGCCATTTGAACCATTTTTGTTCATTGAACCACCTTCAAAATAATTCTCTATTATTCCAAACTCGTACAACGCGCGAAAAAAAAACGAACACCTATTTTTTTCCATGGGAGCTCTGATTTCCCTTATTTTTTATTGATGAGCGTTTTTCCCAATGTAGGCCGGAGTCAATAAAATATTTTCGCATTCGGAGGAGAAATTTGGTGATTAAAATTTCGTGAGAAAATTCCATCGCAACGAAAAACGCCTTTCTTTTAATAATGTCCACCCCATATCCTGTATCAGTTCAGTAACACTCACTCCCCTATTTCGCGATAATGCAAAACGTGCTCCCCTTCTCCGAACTTGCTCGATGTATTCCGTCAAATCCTCTGTGGTAAGGATCCCACATCGCGTGTCCTAAAAGAAGATGGACAAGCGTAGTGTAGGCAGTCTCTTGAGTACATCCGTTACATTTTAAAGTGTCCTGCCAATAAAACGCAGTCTTTATTAGCCACAGATAAGAAATGTCCAGAAATCAAAACATGAAAAAGAGCAAAGCAGAATTGTGGAAACTGAAAAATTTACGGCACACGTGAAAACGAATACTACAGAATATATGTTTGACAAATTCGAGAGGAGTGAAAATGGGCACTAATCCATCTGCTGCGTAAGAGAAGAGACGTAACGTCAATGACTACACAGAAGTACCGCAGTTACCATTTATAACACGAGCCATTCTAAAGCGCTGCTTAATGGGCTACCAAAAAACGTAGATGACAAGATCAAGAAGTATAAAGGAGGATTTCGGAAGGGTAGGTTATATATGCAGCAAATACTAAGCCTTAAGCTTAAATCCATGACAGAACAGCAAAGTGTATGCTCTATGTTGTCGCGCCTGTGAACGTCTGAAATGCGTGTGACTCGATCGCCAGACCTATTGTAGGAGATTGATATGGATGGCAAAACTCTAACAAACACAAAACCTGAAGTTAAATACTTAGACGATGTGTCTGAAGCTTTCGAACAAACGTTGGACAAGGAGATTTTCTCTCTCCTATTTTGTTCAGTTGCGTTCTTGAAAAAGTGATCAGAGGATGGAAAGAAAGACTCAAAATGTGCGTAATAAATGACCAGGTGCAACTGGGCTAGAGAAACGAGACTATTCTAATTCGGTGTTTAACGTTTGCTAACGATCTTGTAAAATTGTTCGAAGACATAGCAACGGCAGCAAGAAGGATCAATTTTACGAAAATAATTCCGGAAAAGTAGGCTTTCAAATATCTTACATAAAGACGGAATATATGAAAATATAAAACGTGTTCCGTATTTAGGGAACATAAATTATGGAATGACTGGAAAAAGTTCACAAATTTAAATACTTTGGTTAGGTAATACAAGAGAATGAACGCACTGGGCTGGCCAATAAAATCACAGAAAGAAAGAAATCGTTTATCAAATGTTTATACGCAGGTGAATGACTGGATTTGACTAAAACAACAAAAATAAAAACACGGAAAAAAGTGTTGGTAAATCCTGAGAAAAATATTGAGTGACTAAAACAGGAAGGTGAAACAATAAGAGAAGAAAGAATATCTGTGTAAGAAGACTGGCCCACTGATTGTAGCTGCAAGAAATCGCAAATGTCTGGTTCGGGTGAATGAAAGAAGGTTATGCAAGAAAATTTTCAAACACGTCAGCCGGGAAAAAAAGCTCTCTACTGCAAAGGGCTTCAAGAAATCAGAAATGATGTGCAACTGATGACATTCGAAGAGAATGAAGCTCCAAAAATAGATAAGTTTGGAAAGAAGGTTTTAGAATGTCATTTACAGAGGGAACCAAAAAAGAAAACTGAAGCACTGAAATAATATTGGAAAAACTAGAAGTTAAATCAAAATCATTCAGGTGACCTACAGCAGGCTAAAATCGGGGAGAAAGACCGTTTCATGATACAATCCCCACGTTAGCGAATGTTATTGAAGTCAGTAGGGCTACACCCACCTGTTATTAGCTTTCTCTTGGTGTAAGTTAATTGTTTAGTCAGTACCCATCACGTGCCGCTTTGATGAGAGTTGCTCTACACTCACACTATTGATCGCCAGTCCGGTTTTAATTCCGTTCCACAAAACGGAAGTAACAACAAACAGCGGTGTCACATATGCTGACTCGCCCACGCGTCACGTGGGTAGCTCTTTCGGTTTCTGAAACACGGTAAAGTAACGTGATGTAAGCAATGTTATGTAAATTAGTCAAAGCAAAAAGTATAGTGTCTTTGTTTTGGATTACATTATCTGCCAAAGGCTTCAGATATCAAGATAATTCGGAACGGGTTCCATTTGCACCATAACAAACAGCTGTTTCAGAAAGCATGTTACTATTAACATACAGCGATTACGGAAAAGGGAAAATATGTAACCCTAATAATTCTCCTTTTAATTCATTGTGTTAAACACACAGT
The DNA here is from genome assembly GCF_023864345.2 of Schistocerca serialis cubense. Lineage (NCBI taxonomy): Eukaryota > Metazoa > Arthropoda > Insecta > Orthoptera > Acrididae > Schistocerca > Schistocerca serialis. The sequence continues at coordinate 137,291,412 of NC_064640.1, read as the reverse complement.
AAGTAGTGAGGACAGGAGAATTCTGAAATTCTTAGATCGCACTCGGTATAAATGCTCTGTGCGAAGGGAATACAACTGAATGCTGACCGAACTCCAGTTGAGTTATTCTGAGGATTGGAAAAGACTACGAAGCTAAATGTCTTGGTTCTATCCTCAGTCGATCCTAAAAGTTTTCGCTCATTTATTGTTATTTCACCTCTGGCAAGGTTTGGCTATGTGAAAAAATTACGTTAGCTCTGAAATTCTGAGTTAGCTTAACTTTCACGCTGGAAAGAGAAAATAACAGCTCTGCTACTAACCAGTTTGTACTGTAAGGATAAAAGTATTTTCACTATATTGTATTTCTGCAAGCAACATTTCAGAGCATAGATCATCACTGAGTGAGGTGGCAGCCGGCCGGAGTGGCCGAGCGGTTAAAGGCGCTCCAGTCTGGAACCGCATGACCGCTACGGTCGCAGGTTCGAATCCTGCCTTGGGTATGGATGTGTGTGATGTCCTTAGGTTAGTTAGGTTTAAGTAGTTCTAAGTTCTACTGGACTTATGACCACAGCAGTTGAGTCCCATAGTGCTCAGAGCCATTTCAACCATTTTTTAGAGTGAGGTGGCGCAGTTGTTAAGGCGCTGGAGTTGCAGACGGGAGGAACAGGGTTCAAATCTTCCTCTGCCCATCCAGATTTAGGTGATCGATTAAGGCTAATGCTGGGATAACTTATTTCAAAACAAGACATCCTTGTTCAATCCGAGACTGTGTTCCGTCTAATAACATCATCGTGGACGAGGCGTTAAACCCTAATAACTCTTTCCTTTTAATTCATTGTGTAAACAAACACATAGCCTAGGAATATTTACACAATGACGATGATTTTTTCGTGCAGGTTAAGAAAATTAGAAACTTAACGCGTTGCGTCAATTAAAACATTTTCACAAATAAATTGAGTTTATGTTTCCCGTAATTCATTGGGAACACCCTGACAGTGCTGTTTCTTACTGAATACGAATTTGTAGCAATCAGCCAGTATTTAGGTCATAAAATTTATGGGTTTTGCCTTTTACTAATTGTAGGCGTTTTCAAATGGTTCAAATGGCTCAAAGCACTATGAGACTTAACATCTGAGGTCATCAGTCCCCTAGACTTAGAACTACTTAAACCTAACTAACCTAACGACATCACACACATCCCTGCCCGAGGCAGCGCGGTTCCGGACTGAAGCACCTAGAACCGCTCGTCCGCAGCGGCCGGCTACGTGTTTTCATATCTGTCTACGGAAGAGGGTAATTTAGTTTCACTACATAAAACAAATACGAGCCTCGATACTTGCTCCCATCACTCGCCTCTTCTTACTTCATTCTTTTGTGATTTCAAAGTCATGCTTGTGGAAGGAATAAAGGGGTAAGTGTCGCGAGCAAAAAGCTTTTTTATGTAGTAAATCTAACTGCACATCTTCCGTAAGCTGGAGTTGAGCCACGCAAAACTGGAGAGGGACAATAAAATAGTTACTAAGCTGCAAATCCTTCCTCAGAAATAAATGGTCCATTTCGAGCACGGAGGAAATATTTGGAAACGTAGAAAAAGTAGCTGGAGTTTTCTAATTATTAAATTGACTGCAGCCTGGGCCTAATCTGTTGTGGTATCGTGAAGAAAATTGTACACATAGGAATAAGAGTGTTCTGAAAGACAGACCTATCGTTCAGGTGAAGAAATACATCAACCAGCCACTTTTATGCACTTTATTTTGCCAAGGCGCATTTTAAACCTTGTCCTGTCTTAGGTTTGCTCAGAGCTACTTTTACGACTTTGTCATCGAGTCACAAATTAAAGCCAGCATTGTAATTACACTGCACTTTGTTTAGCTCTGCGGGCAATAATTTCTTTAAAAAAATTTGTTCAAATGTGTGTGAAATCTTATGGGACTTAACTGCTAAGGTCATCAGTCCCTAAGCTTACACACTACTTAACCTAAATTATCCTAAGGACAAACACACACACCCATGCCCGAGGGAGGACTCGAACCTCCGCCGGGATCAGCTGCACAGTCCACGACTGCAGCGCCTCAGACCGCTTTTTTTTTATTTTTTTTTCAGGCGTTGGACCCTATCACCCATACTACCCCCAAAAACCTATCTAGCCTAAAAACAAAAACAAAGCTAGTGCCACCGCCACTTTCATCCTGAAGCTAACTGGGAAGGCCGTTCGCCGCCACTTCAGGTTCCGCCAACGAACAAAAATTAAATATGCCTCTGAACTTTGTATAAAAAAATAAAATAAAAGAAGAAAGGAAAGGGTATAATACTTTATTAAATTTTATTTGTTGTTCATTTTGGTCTTATTTTGTTCTTGTGTATTTATTTGGATTTGAAAGCAGGTCTCCTGCCCACGTTTATTTATTTATTTATTTTTATTTTTTTTTTTTCAATGTGCGAACAGTCACAGTTAACCAAGCCTGGAAAACTAAAACAGAATGAAGACGCCATCGAAGATATGAGACATAAATAGCATGAAAAGAAAGCTACCACGTCGTAGTGAGGCTTCCCAGCGACTGCGCCCACTGATAAGATTGTTCAATATATGGTCGTTTGCAGTTCGTTCTGACCTCATCTGCCACTGCCTGGAACATTCCAGCTACACGGCGGGCTGTGAAAGGCACTCCATAGGTAGTTTGCGAAGCACTGTCGATATCTGGTATGCCCGGAAATAGCATGATGTCTTTCTTGCAAATAGAGCCAGAAGTCAAGGGAATCCTTGTGTCCGTCACGACAGAGGTAATGGACGGCATGTCCACGTATCCAGGTGACAGAGTTGGTTCGAGTCTTGGGGTAAAATGTCTCATCTGGAAACAATAACGTGCGTGCAGATATATGCTCCGGCCTAACTCGCAAGAGATAAGCCAGCATCTGCCGCACTAGGTGCCAAACCGGTTCCGCCTCTCCACAGCTGAGGCGGTGCTCGTCAGAATCTACTGTATTACAACCCACACAATTGGGAGATTCTGTCATGTGGATATTGTAGAGACGTTCTTGCGTCACGAGCTTCCCATTAACGACGACGTACCATTGAGAAACAACATCGGAATCAAGCATGGCATCGTGTACAGTTTTCCACACCACGCGCCACCGTACGTCAGGATATTTTAGTTCGACCACATTTAGGGGGCGGCGTTGCAGCATGTCATGATATAGGCGTCGAGTTGTAGCCATTTGTGGTGTCGTGAGCGCGACACTGCAATAACTTTGTTCTAAATAGAAACGTCCTATATAAAAGACGGCCGCTGGGATGTCCTGTAGTGGCACCGGCGCTCTTAGTGAAGCAGGACGTAGCGCCGTCAGAAGCAGACTCGTGAGGCTCGTAGGACAACGGCGCAGCAGACATAAATGTGAGCTAACATAGAGGGCAATGGCCCTATCATGGACGTTAACTAGGCCGAGACCACCTTTTTCCTTGGGGAGGGTAAGAGATACGCATCTGATCTTCAGTAACATACCAGTGGTGACGAAGTATCCCAGCGCTGCCATAATGCTACGAGCCAAGGGCTTCGGAATGGGTAGCGTTTGGGCGACATGCGGTATGCGGGACGCAAGGTATACATTGGCATAATACGCCCGCTGAACGATGTTGAGGGATCGCAAGCGCTGATTTGCAATTCCGGCCCTAATTTGGTTAAGAAGGCGTCGATAATTGAGCGTCGTCACGCGTCGCATGTCGTTCATGAAATCTAAGCCCAAGCAGCGTACAGTATCACTGAAGCGTAAGGAGGCAATGTGTTCCTGCGGTAGCCCAATCCCGATGCTCAAGGCGACGGACTTGTCAACGTTGATTTGGCTACCGGAAGCTGTACCGTAGGTTGCAATCCAGTCCAAAGCCGCGGCCATATCGTCAGCTCCTCGTATGACGATCATCAAATCATCCGCATATGCGGTGCAGCGATAGATGGAGCCGCCGAACTGTATCCCAGTGAGCCTGTCTCGGAGACCACACAACAAGGGTTCTAAGGCCAATGCAAATAACAATGTTGATAATGGACATCCCTGTCGTACTGATCGGCGGATCGGCATGGGTGCCGTCAGTCTTCCATTGACAAGAACTCGAGAAGTTGCACCATGTAGTAGGCGTGTCAACACTGTGATAAAGGGGTCGGGGTATTCCATGCGCCGCAGAACGGCCGTGAGGAAAGTGTGGCCCACACGGTCAAAAGCCTGGCTAAAGTCGATAGACGCGAGGGCTGCCGGCAAACGTCTCACCCGTGCAAGGGAGATGAGATCTCTGTAACGACATAACGCAGTTCTGATGTTGTTGGGTCCCCCGAAGGACGTCTGATCGCCGGACAAGACGTGCAATAGTGTGCCGCGAATACGTTCTGATAGCAGCCTCGAAAAGATCTTGAAGTCGCTGTTCAATAACGTTAAGGGACGATAGTCGCGGACATGATTCCGTCCCTTCGGCTAATGGATGGGGACAATCAGACCTTCCAAGAATGGTGCAGGCAATGTTATACCCGGGGACATCAATTCCTGGCAAATTTCAATCAAACACGGTAGCAACAGTTGTTTAAAGGCTCGATAGAACTCTAATGGTAACCCATCGATTCCTGGTGATTTATGGGGAGCACCTTTACCAATGGCGTCGAGCACTTCCTCTTCTGTCACTTCTCCCAGTAAAGTCGGTACCATGTCTGGTGGAACTGTACCGTGGACATGTGCTGAAACGGAGTCTACCGTCGCCATATCAGGGAGCACTGCTGAATATAGTTGAGCGTAATGCCCATAGAAGGCTTCTGCTATATCTGCTTGTTCCACCACATGTCGACCATCGTCGGTTATCATGTCGGTTACCAGTGCCCTACGGCGCCTCCTGCGTTCTACGAGCACGTGGTGCATAGATGGCCTTTCTGATTGTATCATGTCTGGAGCACGCGACCGTATAACAGCGCCTTGTAAATGATGGCGTGCTAAGGAGACGAACTGCGCTTTCGCGCTATTGACTGTGATCTGCCTGTCAGGTGAGGGCTCCATAGCAAGACATTCCCGTAGGACGGTGTAATAAAAGTTTTCCGTGCTCCTCCTCCATGCCGCTGCTTCCCGGCCGTAAGCCATGAAGGTGCGTCTAAGAGCAGGCTTCGCACATTCAATCCACCAACTGAGGGTCGATCGGTACCGACCACGACGCCGTAAGAACGCGTTCCACGACTCTTCGACAGCACCTTTACATGCCGGCTCGTCCAGATGGGCGACGTTCAGTTTCCAGGGGGGCCTACTGCGCCACACACGTGCAGGTTTGAGGGCAATGGTGCAAATATAGGCTGTGTGGTTGGTGAATGCAGTGGGCCAGAGCTCTGCTCCTCTTGTCGCCGTCGAAAGGGTGCTTGTGACGTAAATCCTGTCCAACCGACTTGATGAATGGCTTGTATAATGGGTGTAACCAGGAGCTGGGCCATGGATGTGGCGCCACGTGTCAATCAGGTGGAGGTCACGCACTAGCATTTCCAATTCCGCACACGGGACGTGATGTGGCTGCTGATCAGATGGAGATAATGTACAGTTAAAATCTCCTCCGATCACCATATCGTCTATGTGGCCCATAAATAGACGCGTAATATCTTCCGAAAAAAAGCGGGCCCGATCTCTCCGTCTCCCTGATCCTGAAGGGGCATATACATTGATGAGTCGTACACCGTTGACAGTTACTGCCATGGCTCTTGCACTCGGTAAGTACAGTACGTCCGTAGCCGCCAAACCGTCCCGTAGCAGAACAGCCACACCACAATCGGTAGAAGAGGCGTGGGAGATGTGGGCGGTATATCCGTAGAAGTCAGGGAAACTAGCGACACATACTTCCTGTAAGAGGGCCACGTCGATGTCCGCCGCATCAAGCATGCGTTGTAGCATTGTCAGTTTGTGTGGTGCCCTTATCGCGTTGATATTGATTGTGGCAAGGTGAAAGGTGTGCTGCCTAGCCTCTTCACCTAGGGTAGATGCCATGGTAATAAAAGCTAACCGCAAGAGATGCCGGACCCACCAAACCCGTTACAAATTATGAGTCTTTCACGCTAGTAGTGGCATCCCCAATGCCGCCCCCTCCCCTGTCACCCGTGCCCTCTTCAGGAAGTTCCTCAACATCGTCCGACCACAGTGGGTGCAACACGATGCTGTGTGGCTGATCGGCACCTAAATCTCTCTCACGTACGTCGTCTTTGGTAGAGGTAGACGGATCGCCATCCATCGACGCGACCTGCCGCGTTTGTGGTGCAAGAAGTAACTGGGCACTCGTAGTATGGGCAAGTGAACCGTCTACACCACTTAGATCCTCAGCAGGCGCAGCATCCATGCTGTCTGATGAGATGTCACCTTCTTGACCGGCCGTGTGTAGGAGGCAATCGTCAGAAGGGGTCCGCCGACGTCGCTTGCGTCGTCGGGGCGAACGTTGCTTTCGAACGTGGACATCCGTATCCGAATGTGGGAGGCAATCCAGCGTCGTATCACCTTCCGCTAGGAAAGCCGCGGTCGGGACAATGTTCGCGTCCACGTCCATCGCGTTCTGAATGTTATGTTGCGTCTGGAGTCCGTGGGACTGTTGCTGCTGTTGTTGCTGTGGAGGGGGCGACATATGGGTTGGCACCGAGGGTCCTTCCTCTTCCTCCCGTGGTACTTCTGGCGTCGATGGATGTGTCTGATCGCCCGTTTCGTCCTCAACTATGGTGCGCATCGTCGTCTGAGCGTACGTGAGGGGCAGGATTGTCGTCCCCGTCGGGGAAACGGAGTCTCCCACTGGTATCTGCGTAATTCTACGTTGTAAGCAGCTCGATCGAACATGGCCTTCCTGCCCACATCCGGAACAGGTACGCGGTTGACCGTCGTACATGATGATTGCACGACAGCCGCCGATGTTCAAATAGGACGGCACATGTTTCTTGAGCTCAAGTTTAATTTGGCGCACACCATTGTAGACCTTATACGTCGAGAAAGTTTGCCACTTTTCTGCAACGTGGCTGATAACATTGCCATATGGTCGGAAGGCGTCCTTGACAACTTCCTCTGGGACCTCGAAGGGGAGCTCAAAAACTCTTACAGTCCTTAGGCCCATGCCTGCATGATCCACCGTCACTGCACCGATATGCCCGTCAGAATGTTTGAATCGGAGAGAGTTCGAGTATTTAGAAACCACTGTCGCGCAGACCTCTGCACTGGTCATTTTAACATAAACCACGCTCGCCGTTATAGAAAAATGTATTCCGACGACAGTCGCCGGATCTAAACGTATATCGTCGCGTATGAACTGTTCTATTTCATAGGCTCCAGGACGCGCGTAATCTGGTTGGAAAGTAATTTTGATCGTATCGTGGCGCCATGTGTGTGCCATTATCGCACTGAACTTGGAACATATACAACTCGCGCCGCGAGAAGGCAAACACAAGCAAGCGCTCACGGTCGCGCTCGGCGAGGCGCAGCGGACGTCCTCGCCCCACCGCAGCCGAAAGCAGACTGACCGCTCGGCTAATCCCGCGCGGCAATAATTTGTTCTTCCACTGTTAAATATAAGGGGCGATCAAAAAGTTTCGGTTTGAAGGCCACACTAACCCCTTGGCTACATGTCGGTGCTTATATACACGTATCGGAGTCGCGCTGGGTTGCATATACTCGTACGCTGCAGCAACGCCTTAACACGGAAACTATTTGATTGCCCTTTATATGAGTACACGTTACACCCACGTACTGTAGAATAAGTACATTCCATTTTGGATAAGCAGCGTCCTCAGCTTATTCAGGTAACACATTTTCTAAAATAAGTAATATGTGTCCGTTCCTCACGGCACCAGTAGCGAAGAAATAAATGTACATAAAATGCGTTCTATCTTGCATATGTTTACATGACTACAAAACGAGATCATTGTTCTCACACAATGGAACTTTCGCTTCTGTGCAGTACCCATGAACTAGGGTAGCTGGTGGCCAGAGCAAGCTTTGACTGTGCGCCCTGCCTCCTCTGCCAATATCACACCATTTTTGTTCAATCCTCATCGCTGCTTAGCCAGTTTATTCGTTTATAGGGATCAACACGACTTTCCAAAAAAGTAAGACGTACACATTTCAATAATTCTTTATTGCACGATACAATTCAAAACATAGAAAACACATTGTCGAAACTGGCATGATTACAACAAAACGTGTTTCATTTTTCATTGTCGACCAGGGAAAGGCAGTGATAAACAAAGCAACAAACGCAAAATATACTCCTTAAACTTTCGTTGCGTTTGCTCGCTTGAAATTTATTTAATTCAGGATGAATGCCAGTCCCTGTATCAAACGATCCTCCACACGTTTTCTTACCTTTCACTACAGATTCATGGCCCTGCAGCCTTCTTACAGAAATGGAATGGTCTTCGAATACATTCATAGAGCTCCTGACATTATCCACTGTCTGAAAATGGCATCTGTTCTTTCGGACATGTCCCTTTGGGACCCACATTCTCCACACACAACATTCGTAGTGCCCCTGCCATTACACCCATTACTCGTGGCAATCCACCGAGTCCCGTAAGAGTTCAGGCTATTCGGACATGTCCGAAAGAACAGATGCCATTGGTGACCGATAATTAAATTAAAACTACATCAGTACCATTAGCTGCTGACGGGCGTTGATGTACATCAACGTGGAGAGATGAAAATGTGTGCCACGACCGGGACTTGAACCCGGGATCTGCTGCTTATATTTCAGTCGCTCTATCCATTTTTTTTTAATCTAATGAACCGCTGCAGGAGCAGGACGACGGGTAGGGCAGGGGTCGACACCCGAAGCCTGGCCATCCCGCCGTCACGCCCAAGCAACGTGTTCGAGTTCGAGGATCGAAGGATCAGGAAGAGTATGTAGTGGGTTTGTCGATGTTGTTTTATTTATTTATTTCTTTAATTTCTATAACATTTTTTTATAGATTTATTTTTGTTTCATTACAAAGAAAGATCCTACAACTGCCGTAGCCGTGCGTCCGAATCGTCTTCTCGTCTGTTGGGAGGGGTTCCCCCCTATTCCGTCCGTAGAGGATCAATATGCTCCAGGATTCTTCTTCATTTTCAGCGTCTCATACCCGGAACGCCCCAGTGAGCAGGAGGATCTGTAGATAATGAACCTAAATAATTCGCGAAACGAGTTCTGTACTTCGGGTGGCGGCTGAAAGCTGCATGTGTCGTCATCAATAGGGACCAAAAGTCGAGTGTGCCTTTGGGAGCATCGCAAAATATGTAGTAAACGGCCATGCCTTTTAGCCAGTTAACGGCGTTCGTTCTGGTTGATGGAAAGTATACGCTGTCGGGGCGCAATACTTCATCAGGGGAGACAGACTCCGGCAATCGCCGCAAGAGTAACGCCAGCATGCGCTGCGTCAGTAGCCAGCACTCGCTGGTCGCGGCACACGTCAGACGGTGTTCGTCCGAGTCAGCAATTGAGCATGTCGGACACAAGGGGTCGTCCGTCAGATGTATGTAATGTAGCCTCTGACGAGTGGCGAACTTCCCATTCACAACCACGTACCACAATGAACGCACCGTCGTAGGTAGAAAAGGCGTGTGTACCGCTCGCCACACCGTGTTCCAGGCAACTTCAGGATGTCTGTGGGTGACCGTATTTACAGGTTGCTGCTGTTGATAGAGGCGATGACAGTCTTTTGTGCTGGGCTTCCGTGTCGTCGGAAGTTCTGACCGTAAGTAGCTGAAGTCAATCAAGAACTCTCTGATGTGGGTGAGTGCCGGTAAAATGTGTCCTACAGAAACCGGGGGATGCAGAGAGTGTGGTGCCACTTCCGCTATCAGGGTGCCCATCAGAGTGGCGTGGGCAGAGGTCCACTTGCGACGCATAGTGTTGAGATAAAGCGATCGCGCACGGTTATATACATGAATTAAACCGATACCGCCCGCCCGCAAAATGTTAATTACATCCGGAGATATTGTAACCTAAAGTTGACGCTTGATCCATCTGAGCCACCGAGGGCACAGGACTGAACGACGTCACGCTCCCCTTGGGACCCACATTCTCCACACACGACATTCGTAGTGCCCCTGCCATTATACCCATTACTCGTGGCAATCCACCGAGTCCGTAAGAGTTCAGGCAATTCGTGTGCTTCGCCACTGAAGAAGGTCGTCAGCCGGTTAGCCTTAACGATATAATGGCAGGGGCACTACGAATGTAGCCTGTGGACTATAAGTTGAGAATGTGGGTCTCACGGGGAGCGTGTCAGCGATAAGTAAGTCCCTGCAGTCGCACTATCCTCTGTTCGCTCGGTGGCACAGATGGATGCCGGCGCGGTAGCTCAGCGTGTTCGATCAAACGGTTAGATGATCTCTGTAATAAAAAAAATCTGAGGTAATCGCTCAACGGTGAACTTGAACAAGCATCATGGCACGTCCGCCGCGAACAAATAGAACGAACGAAAAGGAACAAAAATGAGATTAAAAAAAAGATGGATAGAGCGTCTGTCATGTAAGCAGAAGATCCTGGGTTCCAGTCCGGGTCGGGGCACACATTTTCATATCTCCCCGTTGATGTAAATCAACGACTGTCAGCAGCTAATGGTATTGATTTAATTGTAACTTCATTATCCACTATCCCTTGGAATAGTCCCGAAATTACCTTCACATCGGTCGGTTTCGACCCGTTAAGAACAATGTGTTGAGTTCTAACAGCAAGAAAGTCCTCAACCCAGTCACTAAACTGGGCCGATATTCAGTAAGCTCAACGACAGAGCGGAATTTTATTTAACTGCAGAGCGAGCTGAGTTTAGTATGCTCACCGCTTACGGAATTCCATTAGATTTTTACCGAGGAGATTTTCGTTCTCGAAAAACATAGCAGTGCTTGAACATAAAACATAGTCCATAAATCTACAACAGATGGACGTCAGCAGTATTAGCCTTTAATTATGTACATTTGTTCGACAACCCTTCTTGAAAAACAGAATGACCTGTGCTTTATTTGATGTCGCCTGGAATCTTCGTTGGTCCAGCACTTCTCTTTAAATGTTAATATAAGCTGCCACCAGCTCATCTGCCCAGTCGACTTTCTCCATGCTTCCGGCGTCCGTTGTCGGAGTTGCTGCACTCACGCTAATCTCCGTGCTCTGTCACGTGAGTTCAGAGTTACATTGTTTGGCGCCGTGGCTTTTGTACTCTACAGCCCAGTGGTTCCAACGATTCTGGAACTATTTCACCTGAACAAAATCGGATATCGGCCGATGACCCAAATTAAACTTGGTACCTAACTGAACTCTAGGTTGAAACAGAAAATGAAAACTCATATTTTTGAAAATGTGGAGGGACGAATAATATTAAGTTCATATTCAAATAGTAACCAAACCGAAGGTACAAGCCGCAAACGGATCATACTTCAGAATCAGCTCTTTAAATCGCGTATTATCTCAAGGCATTTCCATTTCCAGCTGTACAAAACAATGATCCAACTTGTAGTGCTGTGTGGTTGCAACACTTGGAGTTTCAGAAAAAATAACAAATAATCTTTTCGTTCTTTAGCGGAAAGTCTTAAGGAAGATGAATGGTACGGTACAAGATGAGATCACTGGAGAATGCGAGAGCCGGCATAATTGTGAGCTCGGTGAAATCTACTACAAACCCGAACTTGTAGGACTGATGAGAAGCGAGAGGCTTGTATGGGCAGAAGAGGAGGAGAGATGGAGTTCATGACGATTTGCTGCAGATGGGTATAGAGGGTGACTGGTGGCAGAAAGAGCAAAGCAAAATCCAGTGATAGAGAAGCTTTATAGCTGCGTGAGGTCCTCTGGGCCTGATCGTCTAATGTAAAGTACCTTAAGTAACTTTCAAGCGAATGAAACTCCACTTTTTTAGTAGGATTCTGTGAAGGCAAGGAATTATGAGCCAATGAGTCGGTCGATACCGCTTATATCCAAACAAACCTTTTCATAACGAAATTGGTGTAAGCTAATGCCCTTCGTAAGTAGTACTTGCAATTTATTCGATTACTTTTTTTTTTGTTACTACTTTCATACTTTTCAATTGTCGCTGGTAGAATCGGTTGTTTTAAGATACACACATCAAAAAATGTTTTGCATCACTCCAGTTCCCAGAACTGAAGATAGACGTTGACTGTGGATATTGTATCACAGACACAATCCCTTTGATTGTTCAGAAATGTCACTAAATCCGCCCAAAGATGTAAACAACCACGCATGAGCAGCGCCTATTAGACGGAGGGGATCCGACAGCCAGTCAGTTACAGGCATTCCAACAGGAAGGAGGTACACGGCTCGTCTTGTCTGTAGTTCAACCGTGCCTAGACGGTCAATACCACGGTTCGATCGCGTCGGAACTTATTTTGTGCCAGGAAGGGCTCTCAACAAGGGAAGTGTCCATGCGTCTCGGAGTGAACCAAAGCAATGATGTTCGGACATGGAGGAGATACAGAGAGACAGGAACGGAGGATGACAGCCCTCGCTCATGCCGCCCAAGGGCTACTGCTGCATTGGACGACCACTACATACGGATTATGGCTCGGAGGAACCCTGACAGCAACGCCACCATGTTGAATAATGCTTTTCGTGCAGCCACAGGACGTCGCAACTTCACTCCCAACGTCCATGGCGAGGTCCATCTTTGCAACCAGGACACGATGCAGTGCGGTACAGATGGGCCCAAAAACATGCTGAATAGACCACTCAGGATTGGCATTACGTTCTCTTCACCGATGAATGTCTCATATGACTTCAACCGAACAATCGTCGGAGCCGTGTTTGGGGGCAACCCGGTCAGGCTGAACACCTCGACACACTGTCCAGCGAGTGCTGTTTTGGGGTGGCATTACGTGGGGCCGACGTACGCCGCAGGTGGTCATGGGAGGCGCCGTAACAGCTGTACAATGCCATCCTACAACCGATAGTGCAAGCACATTGGCAGCATATTGGCGAGGCATTCGTCTTCATAGACGACAATTCGCGTCCCCATCGTGCACATCTTGTGAATGACTTCCTTCAGGATAATGACATTGCTCGACTAGAGTGGCCAGCATGTTCTCCAGACATGAACCCTATAGAACATGCCTGGGATAGATTGAAAAGGACTGTTTATGGACGACATGACGCACCACTCAATCTGAGGGATCTACGCCGAATCGCCGTTGAGGAGTGGGAGAATCTGGATCAACAGTGCCTTGATCAACTTGTGGATAGTATGCCACGACGAATACAAGCATGCATCAATGCAAGAGGACGTGCTACTGGGTATTGGAGGTACTGGTGTGTACAGCAATCTGGACCACCACCTCTGAAGGTCACGCCGTATGGTGATACAACATGCAATGTGTGGTTTTTATGAGCAATAAAAAGGGCGGAAATGATGTTTATGTTGATCTCTATTCCAGTTTCCTGTACAGGTTCCTGAACTCTCGGAACCGAGGTGATGCAAAACTTTTGTTAGCTCTGTTTTGCCTAATTCTGTTTTCAGTGTGTTACCTTTACATCTCGCCATTCATTGACTGTTGTCTCAGACCCGTACTTGTTGATTTCTCAAATCAGAAAAATAGTTCGCTAATAGGTCTTATTAATTGTATAAACTTATGACAACCACTACAGAATGGACAGCATGAGTAATGAAAAGTACCGTAATATAAAGCTTCCATTATGTCTGAAACTGAAGGTTTTCAGTGCACGGGGATTTCCAGTTTTGACTCATGAGTGTTGTAAAACGTCGTGGTCTCCTGACCTTCATTGCTTACATTTTCCGCCCTCACAATCATATTCCGCACATCAAAACGCTTAATTCGAACCCAAACTCGATAAAGTCAATGTTGTATGAATTCATGTAAATGATATGCAAATAAGTAAATCACAAGTGCGCACTAAGGTTGAAATACTCGAGGCTGGCGCACACACACACATTCAAGACACGATGGACACAAACGCTTCTCGTTTGGGAGAGGCAAACCGCACGCCACGAGGCCAGTCCCTTCTGAGGACGAGTCAACCTATCTACGTCGGCCAGTGACCGCCCGTAGAGCAGACAGCATTTGCCCGAGTGAAAGGGAGAATGACCCCGTGTTCGGCTTAGAAGCAAATTCCGCTACATTGTGTGGGAGCGCCCAGCCTACGCATTCTTCACAAACACAGCACACAGTTTCAGAGGTTTTCACAGGGAGACAGCAAACGACAAACGCCGATGCTACAGTATCCCAGGTTGGTCGCCTTAAACGAAACGTCATTCTCTCGTTTTATAAGAGCAATGCTGATTAGCAGACGATATTCCTGACGCCTTGAGCTGAAGGAGTAATAGAAGAGACCAAAATATATACCCCTTCACATCTGGTGTGGAGAGCGGCCGTTTCGTTGTCGCTCTTTGATCGAGAGCACATAGCAAGAACGTGTGCACTCATACGTTTACTCAAGGAGCGAGGAACAAGTCTCTCCTCAGTACTTCACTGGGAGTGCACCTCTGTTGAGAGAGAATCGGAGTGCGACTCTAAACTGAGTCCTTGCGATTAAGCCTGTTCACTGAGTTGGCCACCACACTTATTGTGCGGTGTGAACGGACAGAGTTATAGTTAAAAGCCTGCGAGCGAATTTTTGAGTGGCATCGGAGTGCACTGGTTATCTGACCAGTGTACCACGCCAATAGTTAGACTAGGGGCGAATAGGAGTTCTTGACTTCATCAGGGCGTAGGGAGAGTTTGATTGGCGAAGGTCAATCCAGATAGAACGAGAGTTATTTTATTTGTCAGCAGCGAGCGGCGCAGACAGCAGTCATCGCAGCTTATGGTATTGTGCGCTACAGCTCTTGCGAGCCCCATATTTCCTCCACAACAGTACACTTCACTGCATTTCACACGTGACAGCCTCGACCGTACCTAGCAACATTCTAACGGATAATTATTCAAGTCGAGTAGGCGTGGCTCTCAGCCATTCTGCCAAGTCAATAACAATCTTAAACTTTGTATAGAAATTTCATTAGCGAATCCTATCCTTGAGAGGTAACTTCACATTCCGAAAAGAACCAGGAAATAACTTGTTCAGTTCATAACTAAAAGTGCCATTATGATTTCTCAGAATTTTTGCAAAAAAAAAAAAATAATAATAATTTTCGCTAGTTCGATGTTTTTCTTACACAAACTAGCACTGCTCCAGTACGCAAGTATCCCACTAGTTACGTAAGAAATTTTGTGAGTTTTTGTGTCATTTCCTTACAGCAGACGACTGCAGAAGATATTTATTGCTGAAAGTTTTTCAGACATTTCTCTTTAGATCGTGAGGAGCGTCTGTCCAACTTCTGTAGTAGTGTGGGGGTGGAAATTGCATCTTGCAGGAGCCACAGGGTATAGGGTACATCTCAGAATGACAGAATACCACCCACACGTTCACCACAAAAATTGGCGACCCTGCCAGGGTAGGTAAAATAGGTAAGCTACCAGGACAGGAAAGTGTCAGGATAGTTAAGTACGGCAGGTCGCAGCAGTAGCACTTTGAAGAACTTTTTTTCGTGTATTAAATAGCTATTTGCAAAGATTGAGATCAGAATAGATACAGGTAGTGAGCAAAACAGAATTGTAGGGAAAAGGGCGTGTGTTATTGTGTTGGAAAATGTTGCATTTTTTTTTACTTTTTTGTGTAGCTGTTACGGCATAGGATTTTCAGATGATAGGTACAGACGCAGAGTGACGCAGAGATGCGGTGTGACGCAGCATCATATAAGTTATAATTAAGAAATAGCATTTTTCTCCCTTTGCAAGCGCACAGGTGGAGATTGGAGACTGTAGCAGAGCAGACAGAACATTATCCGAGAAGTCACGACGTTGTTGTTGTTCTTGGTTCAACCAACTGGTAAGTGGTCGTACAGTTTTGTAAATAGGGTTATGGTGTGTTGAAAGAATTTCCATGTTAACGAGAGCACAAGCCAAGAGGTTACCTGAGAGAGAGCAAGTAGACAAGATGGGGGAGAATCAACCAGATAGACGGCAAGTAAACGAGCTTATTGAGAATAGGACAGAAGGTGAACCTGAGAATAGAACAGACGGTGAATCAGAGAATAGGACAGTCGGGGAGCTGCAGAATCAGCAGGCTCAGTTAGACTGGGATAAAATTGATACAGATCAGACAGATGGGAATCGAAGGGACGTGAACATCGAATTTCCAGAATATGAAATTCCATGTAGGACACATTCTGAGCCAGAAATAGACAGCCCACGTAGGAAATGACAAATATTAGAAGCGAAACGAGCACAGGAAACGCGTTTGTTTGTCGCATATTCAGGGACAGAATACGCGTCAATACAGTCAATGAACCGGCAGTTAGCTAACGTTCAAAGACAAGTAGACAGTGAGGAAGAGTGAGAACATTTAGAATACGTCGAACCTATCGTACACATTCTAAATATGCCCCAACAACAGGCACAGAATTTTGCGGAGTTACGAGCGCCACGAAAAGGGTCCGTAACAGACGCAACTGTACCTGCACACAAGACATACACAACAGAGAGGGCAGAATGCGGAGTTGTTGGCGCCACGTAATGGTTCAATGACAAACGCAACTAGTCCTCAACACAGACAGCACGGGTTATTGCAGTTATCAAACTTAGAAACGCCACAACATAGCCCAGTAAACGACGTAACTGACCGAGTAGAAAACAACAGATCGAGAATACGTAGTTCAGCAGAAGGTAGTGTTACAGGACAGGACGCGATCATGGAGATGTTACAAAAAATGAACGCTAGTATGACGAAACAGAATCAGGATATTAATACACAGATAACGAAACAGAATACACAGATGACAAAACACTATCAGGAATTGAAACAGGATAGTCAGGCTATTAAGACACAGATCCAACAGGTTAAAATCCAGATGGAAGAAGGGATCGCCAGAACCGATAGTCAGAACACTCAGATAAACAAAGACGCGAAAGAATCTAGAGAAAGAATTCAGGTACTAACACAAGGTCAGCAGCAATTACGCACTGACGTGGACAAGGTCCAATTGGACATCGTAAACGTTGGCAAAAATGTGCAACGTTTTACGAAAAAAGCCACTCGAACAGCAATACAAATTCGGAAGAACAAGCAATTCAAAGCAGTGTCGCAAAAGTTGCACTGAAAAAATATGATCAGCGGATCAATAAAATAGAACTTAAAAACAAAGATCAGTTTGAAAAGCTTCGAACAGAGTTGATACAAACTATCGAAGAAAAGATCGAGACCGATTACACCTGTAGCGAAACAACTGACACGTCAAGCGTTAATTCAGTACACGAACACGCGCCGCCTAAGAAAGTTCAAATAGAAACAAGGCTAGACGTAACAATCGCGCAGAAATCGAAACAGAAAACCCCGATTAAAGTAATACATGACATGCCACAGGACCAGGCACAGTATCTAGAAAAACGGAACACATACTTTCAGCCGATACCAATCGAAAGACAGGCAACTGAACCAGTAAATCCAATGACACAACATAATAGCAGCACAGGTATTATACCGTGAACGACGAGAGTAGAAACACACGAACAACACTTTTCTTCACCAATGATACGATATGACGCGGATATGAGTCAGGAAATTGAGAATAGGCAGACAGGCAGTAGATTACCAGAGAATAAACACGACAACACAAGCAGTGGCAGATTATTTGAGTCCATGAATCAGCCACAAACCGGATTTATGAGTAGATATGATACAGACCACTTCCTTACAGTTAGAAAATTTCAACATTTCAAGGAAGAAGGCGGTAGCTTGCATGCACGCACATTCATCGAATAGTTTCAAGTAGGCTTACCAAACCACTTGAGCGTAGCTCACAAACTTGACTTCATTTGTGCACACATGTCAGGGACAGTAGCAGAGGTGATGCAAAAGATAGCGGCTACCTGTACGTCATACCTGCAGTTCAGAACAGCATTTCTCGAAAGATATTGGTCTAAGGAGGCGCAAAACAAAATTAAATACGAGTTACTTCAGATGATACCATATGAAAACTCAGGAGAGAAAAGCGTGGTAAAATTCTTTGATACAATGGACAAGCAGAATCAATGCCTAGACAAGCCATACAGTAACGGAGAGCTGATGCGTCGATGTAGAATGAAATTACCAGTAAAGTATCAACAGGCGACAGTAGGAAAAAATTGAAAATACCGAAGAATTCAAAGAGGTTTTAAGGGAACTTGAATTTATGTTTAAAGAAGTCGAGGTTAAATAAAAAAGAAAGGGAACAGCAAAAGAAGAGGACTAGGAACGAATATTCCAATAATAATAATCGTAATCCTAACACCAATAATTTCAGGCAATTTAACAGACAAGGACAGTGGCACAATGGAGACAATTGGCATAGAAACGATAAGCAGAATAATTGGTACCGAAATAGGAACGGTAATGGACACTCATACAGTGGCGGATATGGGTTTAGGAATGTAAATGCCAACGGTCAAGGGTACTTTGAAAGAGGTCACGATGTTAGAAACAGCAACTGGTGAGACCAGGGCGCGAATAATTATGGTCCACAGAGACAAGAACAACGCAGCAAAGGGAAAGAGACAGAGGGGCAATCTCAAATCGTGTACTAACCACTAAATCAAAAAATAAATTAAGAATCAACTAAATAACACATTAATTAAAAGAAAAAGAGACACAATACACACTAACAATCTCTTGTAGTATAAAGTACACTACAACATGCACACAAACAATAAATGGTACACAACAATTAAAAGAATCAAGAAGTGGTAGGCTATAAAAATGATAGATATGTGCTTTAATTAAATTATCATATGAGAAATAAATAATACTTTTCTTCATTTTTATAAACATTGCATTGTACAGAGTCAAAATCTCCTGTTTGTATAAAACAAAACATTGCAAAAAATTTCTCTACACGAAAAAAGGGACATCGCCACCAACACCAATCACCAGCTCCCTTAACACCATATGCTTCGAGATAGCGACGGAGAGGGTACAAACATGTTGAGGAAGCACTTAGGGCAATAACAACAACATGAAGACCAACGCCACACTGGAAATGCAGGTTGCAACCATGTTGGACTTCAGGAGGACAACGCGCAGCACGGACATTTCATATGTCACGACACTGGTACAAACGAAAGAGCGTGGGGAGGATCATAATACGACAAGACGACAATGAAGGTACAAAAAGTTACTAAGATCTACAAATTCATCAAGTAACATTTGGAAAGGCAGTCAGATCCTACAGATCCTATATCACTCCTACACTAAAATTCACATATTCCTCGCCCAAGAAGAACAGAAGAATGCAAGAAATAATAGAACAGAAGATGCAAGATGAAGAAGGGCAGAAGACAGCAAATTTCTACAAACGTCTTTCCATGAACTTTGAGGCATGGCAACTACTACAACCACCTCTCCAAAAATAAACCCTGAATCGTCAAACAAATACAAGCGAACGCCAAACGAAATACTAAGTAGTACCAAAGAACATTTTCCAGAAATAGATTCAGCAATAGATAGCCCTACCACATCATCAAATTGCCATACCGAACCAGGTGTGAAGTACCAAGATGTCACAGCACAATATTGGGTGACGATCGTCGGTAGTCCACTACTATCATCGAACTGCCATATCGTCCCAGGTGTGACAGCAAAGGGGTACCAAGACATCACTGTTTATGCAGTAAACCACAGTCATCATCATCGGTTAAAAGTACCACTCCATGATGACAATGTCAACAAGTAAGACCCAGCATCGCATGCTAGAGTGCTTCTCTCATGATTTGTGACACCCATACAAATGAGTCGACGCCTTCCAGAATTTCAGTGGAGATCGTCGAGCACAGAAACTGACGCAGCACAAAACGAAAAGAATGATGAAATACAAATGTAGAGTTAAGAAAATGATATATTTGTAAAAAAAAATTTCTTTTTTTGTAAAAGTAATTATTTTGTCATATATGTAAAGCCCATAATGTGAGAGAGACCTTAAAATATTATGTAAAGAAAATTAATTAGTATAAGTAGATAATCTCAAAAAAAATGGTTCAAATGGCTCTGAGCACTATGGGACTCAACATCTTAGGTCATAAGTCCCCTAGAACTTAGAACTACTTAAACCTAACTAACCTAAGGACATCACACACACCCATGCCCGAGGCAGGATTCGAACCTGCGACCGTAGCAGTCCCGCGGTTCCGGACTGCAGCGCCAGAACCGCTAGACCACCGCGGCCGGCTAGATAATCTCAAAAATCCCTGTAAAGCTAAGTTAGTTTTTTATATAAAAAGGTTTTGGTTAATCATAGGTTGACAGAGGATAGAACAAAGAAAAACACTTCTTCACTCTTAAAACAGTGACAAAAAAAAGGAAAAATAATGCCTAAATAAATAAAACAAAGTCACACAACAGAGCTTTTGCGAACATTCACGCGAAGCTTAACTAAAGAAAAGATATAACCACACTAAAACATGATACACTGTACACTAATGATTCCGAAAAATTAATATTGTAAAAACAATTTTTGGAAATGGAAAAGAAAAACACAGACATGTACTGGCAATGACAAAGTATAACAACCTTTGTAAAGTCTATATTTTCCTAACAACAAAACATAAATTGTAGAATTAAAAAATAGAAGCAATAGCTATAAAGAAATCATTAGAAAAAAATTGTTAAGAATGGCTGAGAAAAGTTTATTGGAAAATGGAAAAGAAGAATTTTTGCCTGACTTTGTCAATGTTTTCCTCGGCATCGACAAACGCCAGATAAAAATTGTGTCAGAAGGAGGGAGGTATGTAGGACGTCGTGGTCTTCTGACCTTCATTGCTTACATATTCCACCCTCACAATCATATTCCACACATCAAGACACTTCATTCGAACCCAAACTAGATAAGATAAAGTCAATGTTGTATGAATTCATGTAAACGATATGCAAATAAGTAAATCACAAGTGCGCACTGAGGTTGAAATACTCGAGGCTAGCATACACACACACACATTCACGACATGACGGTCACAAAAGCTTTTAGTTCGGGAGAGGCAAACCACAAGCCAGGAGGCCGCTCCCTTCAGAGGACGAGTCAACCTATCTACGTCGGCCGGCGACCGCCCGTAGAGCAGACAGTGTTTGCCCGAGTGAAAGGGAGAATGACCCCATGTTCGGCTTAAAAGCAAATTCCGCTACGTTGTGTGGGAGTGCCCAGCCTATGCATTCTTTACAAACATAGCACGCAGTTTCAGAGGTTTTCACAGGGAGACAGCAAACGACAAACACTGATGCTACAGATTTCCGGATTGGTCGCCTTAAACGAAACGTCATTCTCTCGTTTTATAAGAGCAATGCTGATTAGCAGACGATATTCCTGACGCCTTGAGCTGAAGGAGTAATAGAACAGACCAAAATGTATACCCCTTCACGTCTGGTGTGGAGAGCGGCCGTTTCGTTGTCGCTCTTTGATCGAGAACACATAGCAAGAACGTGTGCACTCATACGTGTACTCAAAGAGCAAGGAACAAGTCTCTCCTCGGTACTTCACTGGGAGTGCACCTCTGTTGAGAGAGAATCGGAGTGCGACTCTATATTGATTCCTTGTGATTAAGCATTGTTCACTGTGTTGGCCACCACACTTATTGTGTGGTATGAATGGACAGAGTTATAGTTAAAAGCCTGCGAGCGAATTTTTGAGTGGCATCGGAGTGCACTGGTTATCTGACCAGTGTACCACGCCAATAGTTAGACTAGGGGCGAATAGGAGTTCTTGACTTCATCAAGGCGTAGGGAGAGTTTGATTGGCGAAGGTCAATCCAGATAGAACGAGAGTTATTTTATTTGTCAGCAGCGAGCGGCGCAGACAGCAGTCATCGCAGCTTATGGTATTGTGCGCTACAGCTCTTGCGAGCCCCATATTTCCTCCACAACAGTACACTTCACTGCATTTCACACGTGACAGCCTTGGCCGTACCTAGCAACATTCTAACGGATAATTATTCAAGTTGAGTAGGCGTGGCTCTCAGCCATTCTGCCAACTCAATAACAATCTTAAACTTTGTATAGAAATTTCATTAGCGAATCCTATCCTTGAGAGGTAACTTCACATTCCGAAAAGAACCAGGAAATAACTTGTTCAGTTCATAACTAAAAGTGCCATTATGATTTCTCAGAATTTAAAAAAAAAATAATAATTTTCGTTAGTTTGATGTTTTTCTTACACTAACTAGCACTACTCCAGTACGCAAGTATCCCACTCGTTACGTAAGAATTTTTGTGAATTTTTGTGTCATTTCCTTACAGCAGACGACTGCAGAAGATATTTATTGCTGAAAGTTTTTCAGGCATTTCTCTTTAGATCGTGAGGAGCGTCTGTCCACCTCCTGTAGTAGTGTGGGGGTGGAAATTGCATCTTGCAGGAGCCACAGGGTATAGGGTACATCTCAGATTAATCCGACGCGGAGAATGACAGAATAGTACCCACACGTTCACCGCAGAACGTATGAGGGGAGGATCTAAGTGGGGAGTCATGACCCCATTCTAAGAATGATTTACTAAAACTATTCGTATTTCTACATGTATCAATTTCTTAACTTTTTCCCCATCTCTTCGAGGATAATGTAGCATGAAAACTAATGGCAAAGAAATAATCTTTGTAGTTGCATTCCTGCCGAATAGTAGTCCACGTGGATCCGCCAGCAGAAACTTGCTGGCTAAATAAAAGCGCCCTTCACAGATTGACCGTAATTACTGCCAACAACAAATTCGTCATGTTCGTGAGTTCAAGGAAGCTGAATTAGGTGAGACAAAGAGGGAAAGCTAACCACACATTATAAAAATGTATGTAGGTACGTATGTATAACAAGTTTGTAAACATGGTGAACAATGTGAAGGGAAAAGTTCGGAATATAAAAATGTGCTTATGTGTCGGAAATGATGCGGTACTATGACTTCCACAACAGATGGGAGGAGACGCAGATGCCAACAAACTGCCAGCCGGGGTGGCCGAGCGGTTCTAGGCGCTACAGTCTGGAACCGCGCGACCGCTACGGTCGCAGGTTCGAATCCTGCCTCAGGCATGGATGTGTGTGATGTCCTTAGGTTAGTTAGGTTTAAGTATTTCTAAGTTCTAGGGGACTGATGACCTCAGATGTTAAGTCCCATAGTGCTCAGAGCCATTTGAACCATTTTTTTTAAGTTCTAGGGGACTGATGACCTCAGAAAGTAAGTCCCATAGTGCTGAGAGCCATTTGAACCATTTGAAGTAACGACTAAAACAAACAGCGTTCACCACATTCACACGCTTGAATAGCCAGTGTCTGAAGCCCTGTACTCACATTCGTAGTACTAAGTGAAATACTGATCAAAATTACTGCACACTTCGCATTAGTCGCGAAAGTAGTTATTGTAATTCTTAAATCAATTACATGACACATAAATATCTAAAATTTTGCGACAAGTACTTTGCAAAATGGTTCAAATGGCTCTGAGCACTATGTGACTTACCATCTGAGGTCATCAGTCCCCTAGAACTTAGAACTACTTAAACCTAACTAACCTAAGGACATCTCACACATCCATGCCCGAGGCAGGATTCGAACCTGCGACCGTAGTAGCCGCGCGGTTCAAGACTGAAGTGCCTTGAGCCACTAGGCCACCGCGGCCGGCAGCACTCTTCGTATAGTAACCAAAACCAACTGCGGGAATGCCTTGAGCTGCGGATTGGAGCCGCCAGGTGGGGAAGCCACGGGGGTGGAGCACACACCACCGGGTAAACACAAGGACGAGTCGGATGACAGACCAACAACAACCGACAACGACCAACTATGACCGACACAACAAGGAAGAAATAGACAACGGAGTCTTGTAGAAACTACAGCACCAAACACCAACAGTAAATCCACTCGGAACCAGAGCCAGGTAAATGTCAACAACGAGCAGAACGCAGTACCGCCGAGATAGAGACGCAATCCAGAGCGAGTACCAGACTGACTGGACTAGGTTTTTTTTTTCTTTATTGTGATTTCATTCCCCTGCCCCGTATGGGACGGGGAGGGCTGTAAGCAGCACATGAGTAGCTTCATACGACAAAGTGGAGAAGACGAACACAAATAGAGCGTATGTCAAATATTTAGAGACAAAATTGCACATGCAGCAAACGACAGCAAACTGAATGTTTTGACTTACAAATCTCACTGCCGGACGTGAATGTCTGAAGCGGGACAAGATACTGAAAGAGCAATTTTCGTGATTAACATGTTTGCAAAATGCTCATACTTCACAACAAACAGCTGTCTGCCACATAGATGTTTGTGGCTCTACCTGCGAATTATGGTGGACTTTATCATCGTTTACAGTTCATGACATATTATCTAAAACAGAAAATTACTCGTTACAGGAACTAGTAGCAGACAGGTACTTAATGCCTGGTGCAGCGTAATATAGTGCTCGGAAAGCCAAACAAATGTACAGAGAAAAGTTTCACAACGCTAGTAATTCTAAGTGGAAGAAATTTATCACAAAAGTTGTATAAGGTTCTCGACAGAGAATTGTTCGCACAGTAGAATTAGAGGAGATTCCGCAGGGGAGGGTCGCATAAGAATCATCAGTGTACGGGAACTGTACACTTCAAGGAATTCAGTGCAGAGACTACTGGTGATGCAGCAGTTAGGTCCCTATAATGAACAAGGTGAACAAGCAATGGCACCAAATGAATTTCAGAGCAGAGTTAAGTACCGTCAATGGATTTTGATGTATTACTTGGCGCGAGACTGGTGGCTGCCATATGAGTGTGATGTTAAGTTGTTGTTATTCTGTGGAAGTTCTTCGTGTCAGTGAAACACAAATTAGTTTTCGACCAGTAGTTCCTTATTTCAAAGCATTCAGTTTAGTACCCGCTACCATTTGTATAACTTCGACTCTAAATTCCAGTTCCAAAGATGTATAGTAAGCCATGGTTGCAAAATACTCACATGAAAGAAAAAAATGGTAGAAGCTGACCTCGGGAAAGTTCGGTTTGGGTGCCAGAGAAATATGGGAGCATGCCAGGCCATACTCACCTTACAACTTATCTTAGAAGATACATTGAATGAAAGTAAATTTGCGTTTATAGCATTTGTAAATTTAGATAAAGATATTTAAAATCTTGACTAAAATACTCTCTTTGAAATTCAGAAGGTAGCGGGAATAAAAAACGGGGTGCACCGACGACATTGTAATTCTGTTAGAGACGGCAAATGGCTTGGAATAACAGTTATAAGATGAGTATCAACAAAAGTAAAACAAAGGTGTTAGAAGGTAGTCCTATTAAGTAAGGCTATACTGAGAGAATTAATTTAGAAAATGAGACACTAAAAGTAGTAGATGAGACTAGCTATTTGGGTAGCCAAATAAGGCGACGGCCGAAGCAAAGGGGGTACAAAATGTAGACAGGCAATAGCAATAAAAGTATTTATGAAACAGAGAAATTTTTATACTCTAATGTAAATTTAACTGTTGGGAAGTCTTTTTTGAAGGTATTTGGCTAGAGCGTAGCCCTGTACGGAAGCGAAACGTGAATGATAAACAGCTCATATTAGAAGAGAATATAAGCTTTTGAAATGTGGTGCTACAGCAGAATGCTGAAGATTATATAGATAAATCGGATAAGTAATGATGAGTTACGGAATCAGACTGGAGAGAAAAAAGTGTTATGATAGAACTTGACTAAAAGAAGAGATCGGTTGATACGACAAATACTAAGTCACCAAGGGATCATCAGCTTCGTAATGGAGGGAAATGTGAGGGGTAAAATTTGTAAATAGAAAGAAGTCTTGATTACAGTAAACACGTTCAAACGCATGATGACTTGGTAGGTAGGTAGAGGTGAAGAGATTTGCACTAGTGATGGAACAGTCCAATGAAAACGATTCAGTCAGTTGCTGGAAAACAACCGCCTCCTTTACGTATCGGCTGAATTACTTTGACATTCTTTCGAGCGAAACCAATCTGTGGTAGTAACCGAATGAAAACAGTCGTTTCAGCCTGTTGTAGTTTTGCATATTGACTGAATTATTCGTTCTTACCTTTGAAGTGAAACCAGTCTGAAACATTTCTATAGGTTCTGTTGGCCACTCTGAGTGTAGCTCTTTGGTAGTCCCCCACACTCGTATAGGTTAATGCTGGAGTGGTTAACCATTCAAAGGAAATGAATTATAACAAATATTTTGGCGAAATAATACTTCCGACAAAAGTGACGGTGTCTATTTAAAAACCGATGATTAAAGACACCAAACAAGTAAAAAATTGTATCCGACATCCTTTCCGTTCGCTACACCACACACCTATCGGTGATGGGTTCAAAACGGCTGGGAGGCACAGACAGAACACCAATTAATTTAAATTAAAAAGTAATTATCTATTCATTTAAACATTAATATAATTACAGGATCAATTAATTCAGAGATCAATTAATAATAAAATTTTGTTGTATTCCTGTTATCTTCTGTCAAGCCTCTCTATTCAGTGCCTCCTCCTTGCTTACCCTGCGATGCTCCATTATTCTGTTGATGTGGTCATTCCAAGAACGTCGTGGTCTCCCGCGTTTACGTCTGCCAGGTCGTTTCCACTCAAAAACTTTCTTTGGCCATCGATGATCTGGCATTCTCAACACATGTCCATACCACTTCAGAGATTTTATTTCATTTCTGCCTACCAGTGTTTCATCTGCCTTCATTCGAGCTCTCACTTCGTCATTAGTTTCCTTTTTGGTTCTCGATATTCTGGCACTCCTTCGTAAATAATCCATTTCCACAGCTGTTATTCTTCTTTTCAGGTCAGCATTTAAAATCCAGAGTTCTGACTCATGGTGTAGAACAGATTCAATAAACCTGCCAACTCTTTTCTTTTTGTTATTAGGGATAGAGTGTTATAGGCCCTCTATTGTTCCTGATCTATATTAACGACATAGGAGACAATTTAAGTACCCCTCTTAGATTATTTGCAGATGATGCTGTCATTTACCGTCTTGCAAAGTCATCAGATGACCAAAACGAATTGCAAAATGATTTAGATAAGATATCTGTGTGGTGCGAAAAGTGGCAATTGACACTGAATAAAGAAAAGTGTGAAGTTATTCACATGAGCGCTAAAAGAAATCCGCTAAATTTCGATTACGCGACAACTCACACAAATCTGAAGGCTGTAAATTCAACTAAATACTTAGGAATTATAATTACAAATAACCTAAACTGGAACGATCACATAGACAATGTTGTGCGTAGAGCAAACCAAAGACTGCGATTCATTGGCAGAACACTTAGAAGGTGCAACAGGTCTACTAAAGAGACTACTTACACTACACTTGTCCACCCTATTCTGGAGTATTGCTGTGCAGTGTGGGATCCGCATGAGGTTGGACCGACGGATGACATCGAAAAAGTTCAAAGAAGGGCGGCTCGTTTTGTATTATCGCGAAATAGGGGAGATA
Organism: Schistocerca serialis cubense; assembly: GCF_023864345.2. Classification (NCBI taxonomy): domain Eukaryota; kingdom Metazoa; phylum Arthropoda; class Insecta; order Orthoptera; family Acrididae; genus Schistocerca; species Schistocerca serialis. The sequence continues at coordinate 137,264,002 of NC_064640.1, read as the reverse complement.
GGGCCACAGACATGATATGTGAATTGGAGTTACATGCGTTTTTCGTTGCGACGGGATCTTCTCATGAAATTTCAATCACCAGTTTTCTCCTCCGCTTGCGAAAACATTCTGTTGGCACCCACCTACATAAGGAGAAATGATCATCGCTATAAAATAAGAGAAATCAGGGCTCGCACAGGAAAATTTAAGTGCTCGTTTTTCTCGCGGGCCTTTCGAGAGTGGAACGATAGAGAGGCAGGTGGAAGGTGGTTCATTGAACCCTCTGCCAGGCACTTAATTGTGAATAGCAGAGTAATCACGTAGATGTAGATATAGAGATGTTCTTGTCCCACCAAAAAGAATTCATACATCCTACAACTTTTTTGCTTTGTTGTATACTGAATTTTGTTTCTGTATTACCCAATCTATTTTTGACAACATGTACCCTTAGATATTTAAATTTTTCTACCTGTTTCATAACTGCTCTGTTATTGATGTGCACTGCAAACTTAGTGTCACTATTCACTACCAGATATTCAGTTTTTGTCAGACTCATTTGCAATCCCCGTTTATCATATTCCTGATGTAAAAGCCGTATCATGAATTCAAGATCGAATTCATCTTGTGCTAGAACAGCTTGATCATCGGCAAAACTTGACAAAAACAGTTGTACATCGTTAATAATAATTCCCATTTCTACACAGCTGTTCTTCCACCTTCGGAGAGCCACTTCTTCATATAAATTGAGCAAGATGAGTGACATACTGTAGCCTTGTCTCAGCCATTTTGTGAAATTAATAAGTTCTGATAAAGTACAATACAGCACTCGTTATTAAACTTTTATTACCAACCGGAAATTGATAGTTACTGCAAGAATCATGAAATATTTGTATTTAAGTAAATAAATAAATTTTGAGTGTACTTTATTTTCAGAAATATACTTTTTATTTACCTCTTCTTGAAATAACATACGGCATTAGTCTCCGAAAAAGTTGACAACCCTCTTTCACGGTTCATCTGTAAACGAAAAGGCTGAACAAGTATTTAAGTGAAATCACTACTACCCAGAGACTGAGTGAAAAAGGAAGCGCATACCCGATGTAACCGTCAGATATTTGTCATTTCTTGAGGGTATTTCTGTTCTGTAGTTGCAACCACAAAAATGCGTGTTTTTTTCACCAGACGCGTTTCGCTTTAATGAGGTAAGGCATCATCAACGGTCTGTAATTAAGTTATTTCAATTTTTATTTGCTTTAAGATCGAAAAACAGTTCGTTAACAATATTTTGGTTTGTACTTACGGTGATTTCTTGATTTCTCGCTTACACCAGGAAATACCATCTGCTAGCACATCGTTTCTGTTTCCTTCGCCGGCCGCTTTGGACGAGCGGTTCTAGGCGCTTGAGTCAGGAACCGTGCTGCTGCTACGGTCGCAGGTTCGAATTCTACCTCGGGCATGGATGTGTGTGATGTCCTTAGGTTAGTTAGGTTTAAGTAGTTCTAAGTTCTAGGGGACTGATGACCTCAGATGTTAAGTCCCATAGTGCTTAGAGCCATTTTAACCATTTTTTTACTTCTTTAGACACTGGTATTTGTGGTCTAATTTTTTAATTTTTCAGCAGCACTACGTATTTCTTATATTTTGCACACCACACTTTTACGCACACCAATGTTTACTCCGCGGAAATCACCGTAAGTACAAATCAAAATATTGTTAACGAACTTTTTTTCTATCTTAAACCAAATGAAAATGAAAATAACTTAATCACATGCCACTGATGATGCTTTACCTCAATATAGCGAAACGCGTCTGGTGAAAAAACACGCATTTTTGTAGTTTCAACGACAGAACAAAAATACCCCCAAAAATTGAAAAGCAACTACGGACTACATGGCCACAAAAATTAAGAATTTAATGAGGCCTTGTCAAGATATTTGTCAATCGGTGGTCTCACATTAAGTGAAACCACTCAAACCCGGAGAATGAGTGAATAACATTCACACGACCAACGTGCCGCCAGAGACTTGTTTCATTCGACCGGAAAAAACAAACTGAAGCAAAAAGCTAGCGACAGGCTAATCGGGTGTTTAAACCAGTCGGTTGTCCGATCACTACTACGAGGGTCACTCCAAAGGAAATGCACACTATTTTCTTAAATCCATCTTTTATTCTACAGGTTTGAATGTTTTACAATGTGTAGATGCATCCATTAGGAACAAATTTTCATTTCTCCACATAATTTCCATCCCTCTCAACTGCCTTAAGCCATCTTGGAACCAGCGCCTGTATACCCCCACGGTGAAATTCTGGACCAACCTGTTGGAGCCACTGTTTGGCAGCGTGCACAAGGGAGTCATCATCTACAAACCTTGTTCCACGAAGAGAGTCTTTCAGTTTCCCAAAGAGATGATAGTCTCATGGAGCCAGGTCGGGACTGTAAGGTGGGTGTTTCAGTGTTGTCCGTCCGAGTTTCGTGATCGCTCCCATCGTTTTTTGACTGACATGTGGCCGTGCATTGTCGTGCAACAGCAAAACATCCTGCTTTTGCCGATGTGGTCGAACACGACTCAGTCGAAGTTGAAGTTCACTGTGATGCGTCTGTCAGCAGTCACCAATTCGTTAACTCTCTGCACATTGTCTAGGGTGTGTGCAGTACGAGGCCTGCCGCTGCGAGGACAATCCTCAATATTGCCTTGCCCGCTTTCATCACGTAACCTGCTAGCCCACCGGCTAACTGTACGTCGATCGACAGCAGCATCTCCATACACCTTTTTCAACCTCTTGTGGACGTTTCCCACTGTCTCGTTTTCACAACACAGGAATTCTATGCAGTGTGCGATTTGCAGGGGGGGGGGGATGGGGGGGATTTCTCCCCCTCTGCATCAGACCCTCCCCTCCTTTGGTTTTAGTTTATGCATCCCAACATGGGATGTTTATTTCCACGCACTGGAGTAAAACTTTACGTATAATTTAAATTTGTGGAGCCGAACACTGAAAGTTGTTAATACAGTCTTACTATTAATACTATTAATATGTTTGCTTATTAATTTTGAAAAAGTGTTATGTAGTAGGTAAGCATTTCAAAACACGCACGCCACATTTCCATAGCATGCCACAATGTTGCAAGACGTCGCCCCAGCGTAAACGAGGCTTTAGAGCCAGGTCTGTATTGGATGGTGGATGTGATGTGTTGCGTACGAAACTAAAACCTGCAATCAGATCAAAACGTCGTGGAAAACTGTGAAGAGGTGTCATCCTGCAGCAAGATAACACTCGCCCACATTCTGCCAAACGGACAGCCGACGCAATAAAGGAGTTGAGATTCGAGGTGCTGGAACATCCTCCATACAGTCCAGACCTGGCTCCAAGCGATTTTCACATGTTTGGACCCTTAACGGAAGCAGTACATGGAAGAAGATTTGAAAGTGATGATGAGGTCATCGCCGCGGTGCAAAATTGGTTACAGATGCAACCGATAAACGTATTTTCTGATGAAATAAAAAACCTCGTAAAATGTCGGGAAAACTGCATTGCAGTCCAGGGAGGTTACGCAGAAGAATAACGCATGTTTCAGTTTTCTATCATCAGAATAAGTACAGCTTTTCACAAATGTGCCTTTACTTTTTGTATTCCCCTCGTATACCTGTATGTAGATGATTTTGTAAATAAGCTTTACCTGTAATGTACTTTTAAAGATATAACAAGGGATGGCTTTTCTGATAGTGGTTACGCGTGAATAGTGACTTTCGGCATTAACATCTATTTGTAAATAACTGTTCAACCATGGGTAACGCCACGGTCCAAGCTAGTAACATATATATTTATACTAACCCCCTATGACATCCCCCCTGCTGGTAAAAGCCCAATTGAACACTGATTCAATGACAGCACGTTGCTTCTGACGAACGTAAAGTGTAGCAGCCATCTCGAAGACATGCTGTGACGGCGCCACTCACGGGAACAGGTTGAACTAAGTTTGAAAACAAGCGGGAAGGATGTACCTACACACCGTAAAAGTTTCACACATACAGAATGAAAACTGTATTTTTACAAAAGTAGTGTGCATTTCTTTTGGAGTGACCCTCGTAGTTTGCACAGGAATCAGAATAGAACGGCGTGGAGAGCTGCATCAAACCTGTTTGCGGACTCAAGACAACAACAACAACAACAGTCGTTTGGGACCTTCTGTTTCCGGCCGCTGTGCTGGGTGTCTGAGATGTCTGTGGACAGAGAGGCGGCAAGAAATTGGCAGCTGTTGTGCGCGCTAACAAGCGGCCATCAGACGCACCCCTCGCAGACGGCCCCAGCTGCTCGCCCCCTCCAGGCTTTCACACAGCGCCGACCCCTCCGCGCCTCCCGAGACCTCTGAATAGAACTGAGGCGAGTGAACGGCACGGTCTCGAAGCACTACTAGTCGTCTCGTGTCTCAGGCTGAGTGCAGGTAACGAACGCGCAGGGGAACTGTCCACAGAGACACCTATAGTCGGCGAATAACTGTGGCGCAGGGCACTTTTTATTGTACCGTTACATTCACGGGAAGAGCGAGTTCGCCTCTGTGCGAGTTGTCGCTTGGCTAATAATAACATCCGTTCATTATTTGATAATTTTATGCAATTATACTACAGCCGTAATTTTTCCCGAGGGCATGCAGCTCTACTGTATGATTAAATGTTGTTGGCGTCCTCTTGGGTAAATTGTTCCGGAGGTAAAATAGTCCCCCATTCGGATCTCCGGGCGGGGACTACTCAAGATGACGTCGTTATCAGGAGAAAGAAAACTGGCGTTCTACGGATCGGAGCGTGGAATGCCAGATCCCTTAATCGGGCAGGTAGGTTAGAAAATTTAAAAAGGGAAATGGATAGGTTAAAGTTAGATATAGTGGGAATTAATGAAGTTCGGTGGAGGAGGAACAAGACTTTTGGTCAGGTGAATACAGGGTTATAAATATAAAATCAAATAGGGGTAATGCAGGAGTAGGTTTAATAATGAATTTAAAAAATAGGAGTGCGGGTAAGCTACTACAAACAGCATAGTGAACGCATTATTGTGGCCAAGATAGACACGAAGACCACGCCCACTACAGTAGTACAAGTTTATATGCCAACTAGCTCTGCAGATGACGAAGAAATTGAAGAAATGTATGAGGAGATAAAAGAAATTATTCAGGTAGTGAAGGGAGACGAAAATTTAACAGTAACGGGTGATTGGAATTCGATAGACGGAAAAGGAGGAGAAGGAAACGTAGTAAGTGAATATGGATTGAGGGGAAGAAATGAAAGAGGAAGCCGCATGGTAGAATTTTGCACAGAGCATAACTTAATCATAGCTAACACTTGGTTCAAGAATCATGAAAGAAGGTTGTATACATCGAAGAAGCCTGGAAATACTAAGAGGTATCAGATAGAGTATATAATGGTAAGACAGAGATTTAGGAACCAGGTTTTAAATTGTAAGACATTTCCACGGGCAGATGTGGACTCTGACCGCAATCTGTTGGTTATGAACTGTAGATTAAAACTGAAGAAACTGCAAAAAGGTGGGAATTTAAGGAGATGGGACCTGGATAAACTGAAAGAACCTGAGGTTGTACAGAGCTTCAGGGAGAGCATAAGGGAACAATTGACAGAAGTGGGGGAAATAAATACAGTAGAAGAAGAATGGGTAGCTTTGAGGGATGAAATAGTGAAAGCAGCAGAGGATCAAGTAGGTAAAAAGACGAGGGCTAGTAGAAACCCTTGGGTAACAGAAGAAATATTGAATTTAATTGATGAAAGGAGAAAATATAAAAATGCAATAAATAAAGCAGGCAAAAAGGAATACAAACGTCTCAAAAACGAGATCAACAGGAAGTGGCAAATGGCTAAGCAGGGGTGGCTAGAGGACACGTGTAAGGATGTAAAGGCTTATCTCACTAGGGGTAAGATAGATACTGCCTACAGGAAAATTAAAGAAACCTTTGGAGAAAAGAGAACCACTTGCATGAATATCAAGAGCTCAGATGGAAACCCACTTCTAAGCAAAGAAGGGAAACCAGAAAGGTGGAAGGAGTATGTGGAGGGTCTATACAAGGGCGATGTACTAGAGGATAGTATTATGGAAATGTAAGAGGATGGCCGGCCGGTGTGGCCGTGCGGTTAAAGGCGCCTCAGTCTGGAACCGCGTGACCGCTACGGTCGCAGGTTCGAATCCTGCCTCGGGCATGGATGTGTGTGATGTCCTTAGGTTAGTTAGGTTTAATTAGTTCTAAGTTCTAGGCGACTGATGACCTCAGAAGTTAAGTCGCATAGTGCTCAGAGCCATTTGAACCATTTTTTTGGAAGAGGATGTAGATGAAGATGAAATGGGAGATATGATAGTGCGTGAATAGTTTGACAGAGCACTGAAAGACCTGAGTCGAAACAAGGCCCCAGGAGTAGACAACATTCCATTAGAACTACTAACAGCCTTGGGAGAGCCAGTCCTGACAAAACTCTGCCATCTAGTGAGCAAGATTTATGAGACCGGCGAAATACTGTCAGACTTCAAGAAGAATATAATAATTCCTATCCCAAAGGAAGCAGCTGTTGACAGATGTGAAAATTACCGAACTATCAGTTTAATAAGTCACGGCTGCAAAATACTAACGCGAATTCTTTACAGACGAATGGAAAAACTGGTAGAAGCGGACCTAGGGGAAGATCAGTTTGGATTCCGTAGAAATATTGGAACACGTGAGGCAATACTGACCTTACGACTCACCTTAGAAGAAAGACTAAGGAAAGGCAAACCAAACCTACGTTCCTAGCATTTGTAGACTTAGAGAAAGCTTTCGACAATGTTGACTGGAATACCCTCTTTCAAATTCTGAAGGTGGCAGAGGTAAAATACAGGGAGAAAAACGCTATTTACAATTTGTACAGAAACCAGATGGCAGTTATAGGAGTCGAGGGGCATGAAAGGGAAGCAGTGGTTGAGAAGAGAGTGAGACAGGTTTGTAGCCGCTCGCAGATGTTATTCAATCTGTATATTGAGCAAGCAGTAAAGGAAACAAAAGAAAAATTCGGAGTAGATATTAAAATCCATGGAGAAGAAATAAAAACTTTGAGGTTCGCCGATGACAGTGTAATTCTGTCAGAGACCGCAAAGGACTTGGAAGAGCAGTTGAACGGAATGGACAGTGTTTTGAAAGGAGTATATAAGATGAACGTCAACAAAAGCAAAACGAGGACAATGGAATGTAGTCGAATTAAGTCGGGTGATGCTGAGGGAATCAGATTAGGAACTGAGACACAAAACTAGTAAAGGGGTTTTGCTATTTGGGGAGCAAAATAACTAATGATGGTTGAAGTACAGAGGATATAAAATGTAGACCGGCAATAGCAAGGAAAGCGTTTCTGAAGAGGAATTTGTTAACATCGAGTATAGATGCAAGTGTCAGGAAGACGTTTTTTAAAGTATTTGTATGGAGTGTAGCCATGTATGGAAGTGAAACGCGAACGATAAATAGTTTGGACAAGAAGAGAATAGAAGCTTTCGAAATGTGGTGCTACAGAAGAATGCTGAAGATTAGATGGGTAGATCACATAACAAATGAGGAGGTATTGAATAGGATTGGGGAGAAGAGGAGTTGGTGGCACAACTTGACTAGAAGAAGGGATCGGTTGGTAGTACATGATCTGAGGCATCAAAGGATCACCAATTTAGTGTTGGACGGCAGCGTGAGGAGTAAAAATCGTAGAGGGAGACCAAGAGATGAATACACTAAGCAGATTCAGAAGGATGTAGGTACTGCTGGAAGATGAAAAAGCTTGCACAGGATAGAGTAGCATGGAGAGCTGCATCAAACCAGTCTCAGGACTGAAGACCACAACAACAACAACATGCAATTATACAAAGAAATCACTCCTAACATGAAATACAGGGTGGTCGGAAAATCCCGTTACAAACTTCTAGGACATGTAGAGGGTAGTGAGTACATAACATTTTGAATAGGAACCCATGTCTGGAAACGGTTCGTTTCCGTTCTACGACAGTTTCAATGCAGATGATTATGTCATCCACACCCACGTGAGGAATGTACTTAGGCGTGAACCAGTACAATTGTTGCAATCCGTTTGAAAAGAATACTGTGCCGTTCCGTTATTGCTTACGCATTTGCATTACAACTTACACCTTATGGTTTACTTTAGTCGACAACAACAAGAACCTAGCATCTACGGCACCAGCCGCAACGTATCGACGCATTACAACAGACCACCAACGTTGTTACACACATTGTACCTCCGAAGCATGTTCTGGTACACTCTCTCCATCCCACCTGGTGTCTCTTCAGTGTCTTGTGCAGCGGCCAGAACTCGTGCCAGCAGATCTTCCTCTGTCTCTACAGGTGTCTCATAAATTAGGCTCTTTATACGACCCCACAAGAAGTAGTCCGTATGCCGTCAAGCAATAGTCAGAATGCCCAACTTCTTAAACAGATGTCTACAAGGTGATTGTGGGTGAGCACCACATATTGCTCTTACGGTACGTTTTTGAGCAACGAATACTTTCTTCCTTAAAGATGCGTTACACCAGAACATTATTCCATATAAAATTATTGAATGAAAATGCGCAAAATACGTCAACTTACCGATTTGTCTCTCCTCAAGATTTGCAATGATTCTAAGTGCAAATGTGGCTGAACTAAATTGTTTTAGGAGTTAGAAAATGTGCTTTTTCCGGTTGAAATTTTCATCAGTACGAACACCTAAGAATTTTGAAGTTTTCACCCTATTTATTATTTCCACACCATGTGTCACACTTATCATTGGTGTAGTACCCTTAGATGTGCAGAACTGAATATTTATTGTCTTTTTAAAATTGAGGGTGAAACCATTCACAGAAAACCAGTCAATGATACTTTTTAATAACGCTGTTTACCAATTATTCCTTTCTGTATGTATGCTTGGATTGATTGCAATACTAGTTTCATCTGCAAAAAGAACTAATTCATGTGGTCTATACCAGAAACCTAGAAGACTCCATCTAAACGTCCATAAGACCATACAACACGTTAAATTCAATAACATATGCAAATGTAACTATCTTGTACCTAAATATATCAAAGTAAAAATTGAAAACAGTTCACCCAGCGCCCGAAAAGCAGTGCATGGTGCTCAGAAAATGTGATTAAAATACAAAATCAAATCCCTATACTCTACAAAACAAGAGCTAAATTACGAGTTGTATAAGACACATTTACAACTTACAAACACCATTAATAATATGACATTTTACTCCCATCTGCTCAACAATGTCGTAAGGCACACAAAAACTGCTGTACAAAGAATGGAAATGGGTCATAGAAGAAAGATCAACAAACTCAAAATACTCCAGTCACAACACAATACCATTACACACAACCTAGAAAAAAAACACACACACAAATGCTACCCAAGATTAGTGAACCTTACAGACACACAGTTAAACAGTAAAGAAAGACAGCTATTGGAGAAAGGATTAAAATACAACGTAAATTCAGGAATATATGAACATTACACAGAAAATCTAATTATAGAAGCAGAAAGTGCTTTGACAAGCGAAGAGAGGAATGAAAACAGCAGTGTCAACATTGGAATAACCAGAGAACTAGTAAAAAAAGAAATTCATAATATAATGACCAGTATAAAAACACAACAACACAAAAGCAACAAAAACTCAGAATCTGCAACACTAAGAAAAATTAGGAGAAAACTTCAAAATGAAAACGTTATCATTTCAAAAGCCTACAAGGGGAACACAGCAGTACTGATAGACAGAGAACAATACATTAAAAAAACAAGACTTCCTCTCACAAAATATCATTACAAAATTAAAATCAGACACAACAGATTCCAGACAAAAGTAAAAAACTCTCTGAAAAATATAGACACCATACTGGATAACACAGAGGAAAGAAAGCTGACATAGATTAATCCCACTGCACCCATGCTCCAAAGCCAACCAAAGATCCACAAACCGAATCTTCCCACGAGAACAATACTGGAGTTCAGAAAATCCCCCACTTACAAGCTTGCAGGATACACGTTAAAATCACTCTCTGAAAATTTCAAAGTACAAGAAGTCAGAACCATTAAAAACACTACACAGCTAATACAAAAAATAAAAGATATAAAAATCCCATATACAGCAACACTTCTCTCATTTGATATAGAAAGCATGTATCCCAACATACCAGTACCAGAAGAAATAGAAATCATAGATAAGATCCTGAAAACGTATAGTCAACTCCCTGATGAACAGATTAAGAAAATACGCACATTAATAAAGCTCATATCAGAACAGAATTGCTTCCAGTTCAATAATGAGCTCTATTTACAAGAAGATGGATTACCATTGGGGTTCCCAGTTTCAGGAGCCTTAGCAAATATTTTTCTAAACCATATTGAACACATCACTTTCAGAAAAATAGTAGCAAAAGAATGTAATATATTATGTTGGTTCAGGTGTTTGGAAGACATCCTTTGCTTAATAGATGAACCACAAACAAAAACCGAAAAACTACATACTGACATCAACAAGCTACAGAAAAATATAAAATTCACAACTGAAACAGAACAGAATAACCAAATTAACATTCTCGATACAACAATAAAAAAAAACAACAAGCATATATCTGAAATTTACCATAAACCCACAGCAGCTGACATTATCATTGCCCAATCCTCGAACCACCCACGATCACAAAAACAAGCAGCACTTCGACACATGCTCCATAGACTCAACACAGTGCCACTCAGCAAAGAAAACTACCAAAAAGAACTTGACATAATAACGCAGACAGCACAAAACAATGGTTACAGTAGTAACATACTCACAAAGCAATACAACAAAATTAAAAGTAAAATAGAATCAGAAACCACCAAACCACAGCCAACAACACAACAGAACCAAACACAAACATGCACTACCATAACAACTACACAGAATAATCAGAAAAAGATGAAAGAAAACCTAAGATGGTACACAATGACATACAAACACAAACTCACACTTAATATTACCAACATTTTCAAAAGACAACAGACAATTAGATACGAAAATACACCCCGAAAATGACAAAAAACAGAGACATCTACCGGAAAATAGGTATATATCAACTACAGTGTAACACCTGTGAAGGATGATACATAGGACAAACGGGTAGAACATTTGATGTCAGATAAAAGGAACACATGAGAGCCTGGACGTATGGGACAAACCACTTCACATTTGCAGGAAACCTAAGAGAACATAACTACAAATCAACCACTAGAGAAGAAGACATGAAAATAATTAGAATCAACAATAAGAAACACCTTCTAACCGCGCTAGAAAATTACCACATGCAGAAAACCAAAGCAGAAAGGAAAACACTGCTGAATGATCAAGTACACATGACAAACAATTCATTGTTTACGCTAATAGATGAAATAATGGAATAACGCTCCCAAAGAGGATTAATATAGTAATCATAATTATAGTTACAATACCACCTAATATAATAATAATACCACTCAACATCTTTTCACTCACTTATTTGTGAACCCCTCCACAGACAGTTGAAACCATAAGTCAAATTAGCTGTCACCAAGGCTTTCAACCACTCTCTAACAGCTATTGCATTCATATTTATCACTCTTCAACTCGAACCACCAACCCTCGTCCCCCCACTCCCCACACATACACAGAAAATCAACAGAACCCACCCACCCCCACAAACACACACTATCAAAAAGCCATATACACACTCTTCAGCTCTCTCTCTCTCTCTCTCTCTCTCTCTCTCACACACACACACACACACACACACACACACACACACACACACAGAGAGAGAGAGAGAGAGAGAGAGAGAGAGAGAGAGAGAGAGAGATAAACATCATGAATAGAAGTTGGTTTTGAACATGTACTTCGTTAGGTTGGCAACATGTAGGTAAACAAACCAAAGAGGAGGAAACACGTAATGAAGTTACTAAATGGCTCTGAGCACTATGGGACTTAACTTCTGAGGTCATCAGTCCCCTAGACTTAGAACTACTTAAACCTAACTAACCTAAGGACATCACACACATCCATGCCCGAGGCAGGATTCGAACCTGCGACCGAAGGGGTCGCGCGGTTCCAGACTGTAGTGCCTAGAACCGCTCGGTCACCCCGGCCGGCTATGAAGTTACTATACTTACATTGTTAAAATCACAGTGTTCGAACAAATAGCTATATCTAGTGGCAAAAGAATAACCGTACGACACCAAAAAGAAAGAAAAACAAGGTGAACTGTGTGAAAAAGTTCGGAATACAAAATTGTGCTTATGTTTCGAAAATAAAATGGTAGTGCGACCTCCAGACTAGATGAGAGGAAATGCAGATCACAGCAAACTGTAACTAATTACTTAATTACGTAAAAAAAACGAGAGGTGAACTGTTTGATAATCTAAAAATAACAAAACCGTATCGTTATAGATCCCGCTGAAGATGCATTAGAGCAAGAAAAATGTGAAACGCGTCTGGGAGAAATAAATTAAGTTGCAGCAAAAAAAGGCAGATTTATTTACAGAACAAGTAGAACTAATACTGCTTGTTGTATATTAGACGGGAGATCGTTTACATACACGAGGAACAATAGTAGACCTAAGATTGAGTCTTGGGGAACACCATTTGTGACTTCTCCCCACTCAGAATTACGTCCCCGGACTACACCAGTTGAACTGATAAATACAACTTATACTATGGAAATTTATTGGCGGATTAAAACTGTGTGCCTGACAAGGACTCTAACTTGGGACCTTTAATAACTTTTGCACGCAAGTGCTCTACCAACTGCGGTGCCCAAGCATGACACACAACCCACACTCGCAGCTCTACTTCCGCTAGTACCCCATCTCCTACCTTCCAGGCAACACAGTATTTCTCCTGCACTGTCGGAAGTAAAGCACTGAGGGCAGGTCAGCAGTCGTGCTTGGATAGTTCAGTCGGTAGCCAGCGTCGGGAGACTGGTCACTCACTATAATAAAAAAAACTGTCTGAAGTTCGCATAGAGAGAATTTGAAAGATGTTATGCGTCATCGGCAAAGAGAAACGACGAAGAAACAGCCAAGATGAAAAAATTCCGTAGAACTCTTGACCGCGAAAGCCAAAGGTTCGAGGTTCGAATCCCGGTCCAGCACAAAGTTTGAATCTGACAGAAACATTCAGATCAACGCACACTGCGCTGCAGAATGAAAATGTATTCCGGTATTATACTACTGATTAACAAACAAAACACCATCATAAATGTAAAACTAATACCCAAAAGTTATAAAATTATCTTCCATAAAAAAGAAACTAAACTAATGTTTCTTGCTACGACCATGGTAGTTATGTAATTGTCCTGGAGAAGACTTCAGGTCTCTTGACACAGCAGCAGAAGCCTACTAATAATGTTTAGAGGTTCGAGTCCAGGTTTGATTCTGGGGGTCACACTAGAAAGTGTGTCTCTCACGCCCACTCCCCCGTCCTCCAAACATATATTTTGTCATTAACTACACTTAAAGCATGCAACAGATCCTTACGATTTTAATAATAATAATAATAATAATAATAATAATAACAGCAAAATTCGCTGTCTGTCAAAAAAAAGTGGAACACCTTGAAGGGGAGGGGGGAACGAAACGAAATTTTACGAACTGGGAGAGTATTCGATATTCATAGATTACAAAATCTAATCAAATTTGCAAAGAATTTGGCAGTATGAGCCCATTTATCAGTAGGAGGTTGCATCCTATCTGGTATTGGTGCATGCACTGATCCAGTTGGGAAGGGTGTCACAGAGACGTCGTATCCTCTCCTAAGGCAATGTGGCTCGCAACTGTTGTACGCGGTCCTTGATATCCTAGATACTGCCACTGCGACGGAGTTTACGTCCGAGATTGTCCGACAAATGCTATATCGGGGACGGATCTGAGAATATTGCTGGCCACAGGGTATCTCCAGGAAATTTGTCGCGCTTAAATTATTCTCGGAACCGAGAGCTGGTTCAAGTCCGAAGCAGGAAGCTCCGAAATATTTAGCGAGTATTAAACGAATATCGGAAAGACAGAATAAGCGCCATAAGAGGGGGAGTATTCATTGCAGTCGTCAAAAATAGGCTTTAATGAGGTCGATTTTGAGTGTGACTGTGCAGTTATCTGGACGCGTATAACAGGTCTAGGTGAAATCAAATTAATTGTTGGATTTTTTACGGGCCATTCGATTCCACTGTGACAGTTTTAGAATCATTCATAGAAAATCTATGCTCAGTAGCAAGGAAATTCCCAGTTGGAGGCGGCTTTAACCTATCGAGTATAGATTGAGACGAGTATGGGTTCACAGCAGGGAGTATGGACAGCCGGTCTTGCGAAGTACTTTTGAACATGTTTTCCGAAAACTGTCTTGAACAAATCGTTTGACAGTCCACACGCAATGGAAATGTTACAGACCTTGTAGCTACAAACAGACCTGACCTTATCGAAACCGTCATTTCAGAGACGGAGGTTAGATGTCATGATGTCATCATAGAGACGATTGTTACTAAAGGTAATAAATGAAACAAGAAGGCTAGGAGAGTATTTTTGGTAGAAAGAGCAGATAATGAGTTACTAGCATTCCACTTAGGCAATCAATGGAGATTATTTAGTTCTGGCATGATGGAAGCAGGAGAATTGTAGGCAAAGTTTAAACGGATTGTACATCACTCTGTGGAGAACTATGTGCCGGGTAAGTGTATTAAGGACGGGAAAGATCCAACGTGGTTTTATAACAAAATTCGAAAATACTAAGGAAGCAAAGACTTTTGCACTCTCGGTTCAAAAGAGAACGAGCGAATGACGGCTGGCAAAAATCAGGAGAGATTCCTGCGTCTGTAAAGCGCAAAGCATACAGCAACTACCATCGTTACATCTTAGCAAAGTATCTGGCCAAGAACCCAAGAAAATTCTGGTCCTATTTAAAACCGATTAGCGGGTCGAAAGCTTCTATTGGGTCACTCGATGACCAATTTAGCGCGGCAATAGGAGATGGCAAAAGGAAAGGACTGTACAAATATAGCACCGACTCCCGAATGGAGGACATAGTGATAGGCATCCCTGGCGTAGAGAAGCAACTGAAAGAACTGAAAACAAATAAGTAGCAACGTCCGTTTGGAATCACTGTTCGATTTTACAAAGAGTACTTAACGGCTTTGGCTCCTTACTTAGCTTGAATTTATCGCTAATTTCTCGCCCAGTGCAAAGTCCCAAGCGACTCCTGCATGTAAGAAGGGTAAAAGAAATGACCCGCAAAATTCAGACCAATATCCTTAACATTGTTTTGCTGCAGAACTCTGGAACATATTCTCAGTTCGAAGATAATTAAGTTCCTTGAGACGGAAAAGCTACTGTCCACAAATCAGCACGGTTTTGGAAACCATGGCTCGTGCGAAACTCAGGTAGCCCCTTTCTCACACGATATCCTGAAAATATGGATGAAGAGGAGCAGGTTGATTCCATGTTCCTAGATTTCCGAAAAGCGTTTGACACGGTGCCCCACAGCAGACTGTTAACGAAGGTCGAGCATATGGTGTAGGTTCCCAGATATTTGCGAGTGGCTCGAAGACTTTTTAAGTAAGAGAACCTAGTATGTTCTCCTTGACGGCGAGTTTTCATCAGAGTACCCGAGGGAAGTGTGATAGGACAGTTATTGTTCTCTACATAAATGATATGTCGAACAGGGTGAGCAGCAATCTGTGGCTGTTTGCTGATGATACTGTGATGTATGTGAGGCGTTGCCCCTTATATCGCTCCTGTGTAGAGCCTGTGTATCGGTAGAATGACTTATACGTGCGCAGTGACAGATGGTCTGAAGCGAGTTCAGTTAAGCACATAGTTCTAATTTTCATCTGCTGCAGAACAGTAGCGGACAAGACTAAACATAAAGAACTATAACGTAGTTAGGAATTTTGACGACCCGAGTCCAGTAGTGCACAGAGACATTCAAGAAACAGATCAAGAGAATGTTTTTGTGAGTTGTTATGTTTATTTCTTGAAGGCTATTTTGTTTTTTTTATGTTTGTACAGTTTTGTATACGCTTTTAGTAGTGTGAATGTGGTCTAAAGTAAATATGTAGATCATTGTCCTCCTGACGAAAGCTGTACGAACTAGTGTGAGAAAGTTTTAAGACAGTGTGAATGCAGACGACGGGGAATTTTGTATCATAGTATGTTAAGTAAGTTTATGGTAAAAGGAAAGCAAATTCGAGTGCAAATGAAAATAGTTAATGACAAAGTATAAACAAAATATCACAATATTAAATATTAATTTCGGGAAAAAATGCAGTTCGAAAGTGTGTCATTTGTTGATTGGTTAGTAGGGAAAAGTGCGGACTAACGCGGGAGAATAATATTTTTCTATTGGCCTTAAAGAAAGCTGACCAATTAGAACACAGTATTATTCGCGCGTCTTTTCTCTTGGAGATAGAGGATGCTTACAGCAGTCTACGGGAGTCGGAGCCCGACCTTTCAATGGTACGGTCGTGTGTAGTATGAGCTCCGAAGGAAGTTATAATTCGCCGGTTTTGGTTGCGCTACATGATTTAAAAGTGTTTTAAAGTGAAGGCATATTTATTCCTGTGTGTTTTTTAGAAACACGGATTTTAAGTAATTCCATGTGGCATATTGAGCAGATCGGTGACTAAAAGCTTGAGTGCATTAGACACCGACAAACTTAAAACACACATAAAAAAAGTTTTGCGTCACCTCGGTTCCGAAAGTTCCGGAACCAGTACAGAAAATTGGAATAGGGATGAACATGAACATCATTTCCGCCCTTTCTATTGCTCATGAAAACCACACATTGCATGTTGTACCACCGTACAGCGAGACCTTCAGAGGTGGTGGTCCACACCGCTGTACACATCGGTACCTCTGATACCCAGTAGCACGTCATTTTGCATTGATGCATCCCTGTATTCGTCATGGCATACTATCCACAAATTCATCAAGGCACTGTTGGTCTAGATTGTCCCACTCCTCAATGGCGATTCGGCGTAGATCCCTCAGAGTGATTGGTGGGTCACGTCGTCCAAAAACAGACCGTTTGAATCTATCCCATGCATGTTCGATAGGGTTAATGTCTGGAGAACGAAGTCATTCGCAAGATGCGCACGATTGTGGCGTGAATTGTCGTCCATGAAGACGAATGCCTCGCCAGTATGCTGCCGATATGGTTGCACTATCGGTCGGAGGATGGCATTCACGTATCTACAGCCGTTACGGCGCCTTCCATGACCACCAACGGCGTACATCGGCCCCACATAATGCCACCCCAAAACAGCAGGGAACCTCCACCTTGCTGCAGTCGCTGGACAGTGTGTCTAAGGCGTTCAGCCTGACCAGGTTGCCTATAAACACGTCTTCGACGATTGTCTGCTTGTAGGTATATGTGACACTCATCGGTGAAGAGAATGTGATGCCAATCCTGACCGGTCCATTTGGTATGTTGTTGGGCCCATCTGTACCGCGCTGCATGGTGTCGTGGTTGCAGAGATGGACCTCGCTATGGACGTCGGAAGTGAAGTTGCGCATCTTGCAGCCTACGGCGCACAGTTTGAGTCTTAACACGACGTCCTGTGGCTGCATGAAAAGCATTATTCAACATGGCGGCGGTGCTGTCAGGGTTCCTCCGAGCCACAATCCGTAGGTAGAGGTCATCCAATGCAGTAGTAGCCCTTGGGCGGCCTGAGCGAGGGCTGTCATCCACCGTTCCTGTCTCTCTGTATCTCCTCCATGTCCGAACAACATCGCTTTGGTTCACTCCGAGACGCCTGGACACTTCCCTCGTTGAGATCCCTTCCTGGCACAAAATTAAAATGCGGACGCGATCGAACCGCGGTATTGACCGTCTAGGCACGGTTGAACTACAGACAACACGAGCCGTGTACCTCCTTCCTGTTGGAATGACATGAACTTATCGGCTGTCAGACCCCCTCTGTCTAGTAGGCAATGCTCACGCATGGTTGTTTACAACTTAGGGCGGGTTTAGTGACATCTCTGAACAGTCTGTGATAGAATATCCACAGTCAACGTCTATCTTAAACGTAGTGATGCAAAACTTTTTTTGATGTGTGTAGTATGGCGACCATTTTCATTTAAGAACAATCCGCGTTTAGTAGCTATTCAGATTTCGGGGAATACGTTACCATAAACTTGCTAACGTGGATGAAGGGGTTTGTGCATGACTGTGTTAAGATTAGCACGGGCATAGCAGTGATCGTGTAATTCTCGACTTCAGAGTATACCGAAGTTTTGCCAGTATTTCCACCTTTCATTCAAACTTTTCCCGTTTCTTAGAGTAGTTACGTTGTATGCAGCCTGGTGCGAGTTGCAGTACGGTAGGTTTCTGCTCGACTTTCCTACCGGCGATCTGCTGCCACGAGTTCACAGGTGGATGCTGGTAATCGACGAAAGGAACCGCACTTCCGCACATGGTGCATCTGTGGCAGGACAACAGTTAAAACGCCGTAGTAAAAATGGCTATAAGCACTATGGGACTTAACATCTGAGGTCATCAGTCCCCTAGACTTAGAACTACTTAAACCTAATTAATCTAAGGACATCACACACATCCAGGCCCGAGGCAGGACTCGAACCTGCGACCGTAGCAGCAGCGCGGTTCCAGACTGAAGCGCCTAGAGCCGCTCGACCACAGCGGCCGGCACGCCGTAGTACATTGAATCCGTGTTTGAGAGAGATATTTTGTGAAAGACCGTACAGTGAACGATAATGAAAAATTTAGTTAATCGGTACACGCGAAATTTCGAACGGAATCCGTTTCGAGTCGCCGGAGAGACTTGCAAGAAACAAGAAGACGTTAATCAGTCACCATAACAACGAGGGCGTACCGAAGCAGAAGACGGCGTCATAGCGGTATCAGCGAGCAACAGTACGGCAGCGTAGCGCTGCCGACTTACACGACGAGCGGGGACTCTGAAACTGGTACGGCAGACGAAGGAGGTCGGACTCGCAGTTTCAGCACGCCGAGGCTGCAGCATTTAACGAATGATAAGTTTGTTACGCTTGTTGTGTGTGTGTGTGTGCTGAAAGACTGAGTAACATGGAAAGCGATAAAGATTTTGTAAACACGATAAAATACGCTCCTGGAAATTGAAATAAGAACAACGTGAATTCATTGACCCAGGAAGGGGAAACTTTATTGACACATTCCTGGGGTCAGATACATCACATGATCACACTGACAGAACCACAGGCACATAGACACAGGCAACAGAGCATGCACAATGTCGGCACTAGTACAGTGTATATCCACCTTTCGCAGCAATGCAGGCTGCTATTCTCCCATGGAGACGATCGTAGAGATGCTGGATGTAGTCCTGTGGAACGGCTTGCCATGCCATTTCCACCTGGCGCCTCAGTTGGACCAGCGTTCGTGCTGGACGTGCAGACCGCGTGAGACGACGCTTCATCCAGTCCCAAACATGCTCAATGGGGGACAGATCCGGAGATCTTGCTGGCCAGGGTAGTTGACTTACACCTTCTAGAGCACGTTGGGTGGCACGGGATACATGCGGACGTGCATTGTCCTGTTGGAACAGCAAGTTCCCTTGCCGGTCTAGGAATGGTAGAACGATGGGTGCGATGACGGTTTGGATGTACCGTGCACTATTCAGTGTCCCCTCGACGATCACCAGTGGTGTACGGCCAGTGTAGGAGATCGCTCCCCACACCATGATGCCGGGTGTTGGCCCTGTGTGCCTCGGTCGTATGCAGTCCTGATTGTGGCGCTCACCTGCACGGCGCCAAACACGCATACGACCATCATTGGCACCAAGGCAGAAGCGACTCTCATCGCTGAAGACGACACGTCTCCATTCGTCCCTCCATTCACGCCTGTCGCGACACCACTGGAGGCGGGCTGCACGATGTTGGGGCGTGAGCGGAAGACGGCCTAACGGTGTGCGGGACCGTAGCCCAGCTTCATGGAGACGGTTGCGAATGGTCCTCGCCGATACCCCAGGAGCAACAGTGTCCCTAATTTGCTGGGAAGTGGCGGTGCGGTCCCCTACGGCACTGCGTAGGATCCTACGGTCTTGGCGTGCATCCGTGCGTCGCTGCGGTCCGGTCCCAGGTCGACGGGCACGTGCACCTTCCGCCGACCACTGGCGACAACATCGATGTACTGTGGAGACCTCACGCCCCACGTGTTGAGCAATTCGGCGGTACGTCCACCCGGCCTCCCGCATGCCCACTATACGCCCTCGCTCAAAGTCCGTCAACTGCACATACGGTTCACGTCCACGCTGTCGCGGCATGCTACCAGTGTTAAAGACTGCGATGGAGCTCCGTATGCCACGGCAAACTGGCCGACACTGACGGCGGCGGTGCACAAATGCTGCGCAGCTAGCGCCATTCGACGGCCAACACCGCGGTTCCTGGTGTGTCCGCTGTGCCGTGCGTGTGATCATTGCTTGTACAGCCCTCTCGCAGTGTCCGGAGCAAGTATGGCGGGCCTGATACACCGGTGTCAATGTGTTCTTTTTTCCATTTCCAGGAGTGTAGGAAGAACTCTCATTTAGGAAAAACTTTATAATTGGCTTGTTGAATTACAGCTAACTGTAAATGTAGAGAATGTAAGCTAACGCAGATGAGTAGGAAAAAAATTCCGGATAAATGCGAGTAGTACTCGCTCACCGAGTCTTTCGTACAAACTTATACCTGGGCCGGTGAAACATGTCACTTGACAGGCCGCGTGTGGTTGGCTATACTGCGATTGCGAGGTTGCAATAGCTGCCACCGCACACGCCCACAGCTCGGAAGTACGTTTTGTAAATGTAAGCTACAATCAACGTTTATACGTTAAGTGCAACAAAGTACGTTTTTCTAACAATGGAGAGCACGACGACGGAGACTAAGCGTCTGATAGTATATGAAACCTGGAAATAAAAACACCCGAAGTTAATGGCAATATCAATGAAAAGTCGTTCCAAATTGTTACCGTAATAGCTGCACGTAAAACGTCGTGTAATAATGTAAACCTAAGCATACCAAAGAACACGCTATTCACACTCATAGAAGGGAATAGAGCAAAACATGCATAGCCCACCCGATTGCAGAGAGAAAGAATTAATTCTGTATACATTTACACTCACCAATTTACGATGTCAAATGGCGCAATTCCATCCAGTTCTCCTCCGATATCATCGGAATCGGCGCCAAAACAGTTGTCTTCGTCATCATCATCATCATCGTTAAGAGAAATCATTAATTGTTCGTTTTCATTCATAATGCCATCTATAGTCTGTGCTTCTCTTATGAGTTTAGCAGCATGGTCTACTTTTTTCCTCCATGAGGAAGCGTCTATAGTAGCAAGACCTTCACGTAGCAGTCTTTCCACTTCTGTTATAGTAAAAGTCTTGTTGTTACTTCTAATGTGCGCCTTGACTTTACTCCAAACCAGTTCAAGTGGATTAAAATGGCAGTGATAAGGCGGTAGCCTAATTACCAAGTAACCATGTTGGCTTGCAATTTCATGCACAACGTACGTTTAGGCGTCAAAGGCTTATTTTGTTTCACGAACGAATATAACAGCAGCTTTGTCATGCTCATGTCCGCAGCAGTGTCTTTCGTCTGCAACCACTGCACTATAGTTTCTTTACGGTCACTAGTGGTGGAAGTTTTATCTAAAATCACGGAATGGTACGGTGCATTGTTCATCACAAACACTGTCGGAACACTGAATTGAAGCAACAAATTAAAAACCACTATAGAAACCGTGGGTGGTCCATATCCTCATGATAATCACCGGTTGTTTTCGATCGAAAAACTAAGAATCCTTCAGGCACAAAGCCGTTTGAAGATCCTACATGGGCCACAATTAATCGAGATCCTCTTCCTGTTGGCTGATGACCGCTGCTATTCGGAGTATCGTCCGTCCACCATTTCTCAACTGATTCTCCAGTGTTGACCTAGGTTTCCTCTAACCATATGACTGAGTGTTTGTCCTTTCCTACAATTTTATGTAAGAAATGGTACGAGCTGCAACGACATGAGCTTTTTCAAGTAACAGTTTTCGTCCATCTAACTTTTTTAAAACGGAAGCCCATACTTTTTAATATCATCTTAAGTGACGTTTTCCCCCCTGAAATAAAATTTCACTTTCTTTTAAAGAAATTAGCAACTTCGCTATTGTGGAGTATTCTTTCCCTTTATAGTATCCGTATATGTACCGACGAATTGCATCAGATTGGAAAGAATCAATATCTGTAACAGGGAGAGGCTGCTTTTCTTTCTTTCCCAGAGTACTTAAAAACACACTGTTTCTCCCACAGGGGCTTTCTTCCTCACTGTTTGCTTCACTGTCTTGTAAGTGTTGAAGTAGCACCCCTTTCCTTATAACTGTTCTTTCACTGGGTGCTAGTGTTTCCGAGGTACGCTCTAAAACTTTATCGACACGAATCGACGCAAGCCCATGAACAGAAACAAATTATTTTTCTTGCTCGTAAAACTCACGCGTCCTCCGTAGCAGTTCCAAAGCCTGACTATTTAATAGCACTCCACGGCGCAACGGATTGTCGCTTGGAGAACGACATCGTTTTGGTGACATTGTTTAACAAACAAAAACTGTAGTCGAGGCGGTAACACAACACAGGAAAACAGCAAGCCTTCGCGCACTAACATACAATGTTTACACGGAAGCCGGCAACGTGATAGCGTCGACACCGGAACCACCCTATTGTTCGGTGCTGTTATTGGCTCAGGAGACGCGGCGCCTCGCGTTCCTCACTTGTTTGTTTGTTATATAACCAACTCTACGGCGCTTGGGGAATGACCTTGACGTGACATGTTTCAGCGGCCCCGGTATAATTATGACAGTTTATCCATCCCGGGAACTGAGAATTTTTCCTGGTATCGATATCGACACTGGCAAGATATCAAAATATGTGACATACATGACGTATCTTTTGATTGCATTGACATACAAGGACCATAGACTTCTGTATGTGACATAAATTTCAACAGGGCAGGACGTGACCTGCCCCCGAGTCTGTTCGCGTGCACTATCGACAGGTGCGGGCACGATGCGAGAGCAGCTAGCATGCTCTTACTAACGGGCATAACTGAAGACAGCCGATAGTGCGCTATCGAAAGCTGAAGCCCGAGTTTGTAGTCACGTTAGTATTCTTTACATTCTGGTAATTACTACAGTACGTCAATGCAATAAATACTTACGACATAATATAACATTTGCAAAGTATTTGCGAAAATGTAGCCTTACAGTTCAATCTGGTGTTACACAAGAGTACCATCGAGTGAAAAAGTAAAAACAGCTAATAACAATTCTGTCGCAAAGAAAAGCAAATGAATTTATGTTAATGTGCATGTTACTACCGGCCATCTCCTCACATAAGGGTTTGCATGTCAATTATTAGGTTGTAAAACACACATGCTGCTTCCCTATGTTTGTCAGTGAGTGAAATTTTGTTTTTGATATTTATCCCTGTGCGACCACCTCACACTTCATATTCCTCTTTCTTCTGAGCCTAAAAGTATCGTTGCAGCATCGCTCACAAATCTAAAGGTATATGCACACGTTCAGTAGCAGACTATGGAAAAGCGGTTGACTGGCTGCAGTTCGATAGAGACACAGCATAGCGACAAAGAAACGGATAAAAATTAATATTTTCACTGCATACTGACGAAATGGGCACTTCGGCGCCGCAAAGTAATACATTGCATAGGTAGACGGCAGTTACAAGCTATACTAAACGTTCCAAATTTTGTCAGTAGAGAACAACGGCGGCGTGGGGAAAGGGGGGGGGGGGGCGGAAGGGCTGGTATGAGAATACAGGGATTAAGAAAAAGAGAATAACACTGTCGTCGACTTAATTTCCTGGTCAGAAATACAACGCAGACAGAGTAATAAGCATAGAACACGTGCTTTTCTTTATTAAACTTCTATTAACTTAACGCATGTACTCTTACTGAGAAGTAAGTTCGGACTGGCCTATTACTTATGAAAGAAAGACGTGTATTTCCATCACTCTACAACCGCCCTTAATTTTTTTATCATCATCTCGATGTTTGGAGTGAGATTATTTGTCATTAGACGCATTGCTCCAGTCAGATGAACGTCAATGAGCCTGTTCTTAAGTTTCTATTTTGTTAATTTCATTGTTTAAAAAACACTTTCACACAAATATGTGGCTCCGAACATGCTGCAGATCCGAGTAGTTATACGAAACAACAGCGGGAACTGTTCTCCACGGAAGTTCTTATCAAACATTCCGATATATTCCGCAGTGCGAAACCTCTCTGCAAGCACACGGCTACACAGAAAGTCAGTTAGCAATTTCAGGAGGCGTACTTTCAACATCCACTGCAAAAGTAGTTGCAAAAGCACTAAAAGCAATTTCAGATCGATTGAAATCACTAACTCTACTCTCAAAATTTTGTGACACCGCTGTCGCACCGCAACAACTTCATCAAAATGTTTTCTCAGTGTCTCCTTTCCAAGATTTATTTCATTTATAACTAGCGCAACATTCGAGAAGTATGCGGATAGAGGGGAAAATTACATAATGCTTTCTAAATAATAGTAATACTTTCAGGAAGAGACATACATCAGTATGAACTTTCTTCTTACTGTGTTTCCTGTTTTAGTTCGAGAAGCTCTGCTATCCTTTCCTTGCCATGCTTAGTGCTCACAAATGTCTCATGAAGGATATGAAGCTGTCGCTTCACATTCTACTTTTTCCACGCCGATAAAACAGCACTAAAAATCAGACGCTGAGGGCCGATCTATGTTTCAATAAAAAAAAAGTCATATTATTCCTATGCGAGTTGGAGAGTAGGGATTGGACTGATTTTTGTTTTGAGGATCACAACTCCTAGTCTACATCTACATCTACAGCTATTCACAATAAAGTGCCTGGCAGAGGGTTCAATGAACCACCTTCAAGCTGTCTCTCTACCGTTCCACTCTCAAACGGCACGCGGGAAAAACGAGCACTTAAATTTTTCTGTGCGAGGCCTGATTTCTCTTATTTTATCGTGACGATCATTTCTCCCTGTGTAGGTGGGTGTCAACAGAATGCTTTCGCAATCGGAGGAGAAAAATGGTGATTGAAATTTCATGAGAAGATCCCGTCGCAACGAAAAACGCCTTTGATTTAATGATTGCCACTCCAATTCACGTATCATGTCTGTGACACTATCTCCCCTACTTCGCGATAATACAAAACGTGCTGCCCTTATTTGTACTTTTTCGATGTCATCCGTCAGTCCCACCTGATGTGGATCCCACACCGCACAGCAATACTCCAGAGTAGGACGGACAAGCGTGGTGTAAGCAGTCTCTTTAGTAGACCTATTACACCTTCTAAGTGTTCTGCCAATGAATCGCAGTCTTTGCTTTGCCCTTCCCACAATATTATTTATGTGATCGTTCCAATTTAGGTTATGTGTAGTTGTAATCCCTAAGTATTTAGTTGAATTTACAGCCTTCAGATTTGTGTGACTTACCACGTAATCGAAATTTAGCGGATTTCTTTTAGTACTCATGTGAATAACTTCACACTTTTCCTTATTCAGGGTCAAACGACACTTTTCGCACCATACAGATATCTTATCTAAATCATTTTGCAAGTCGTTTTGATCATCTGATGACCTTACAAGTCGGTAAATGACAGCATCATCTGCAAACAATGTAAGACGGCTACTCAGATTGTCTCCTATGTCGTTAATATAGATCAGGAATAATAGAGGGCCTATAATACTTCCATGGGGAACGCCGGATATTACTTCTGTTTTACTCGATGACTTTCTGTCTATTAGTACGAACTTTGACCTTTCTGACAGGAAATCACGAATCCAGTCGCACAACTGAGGCGATACTCCGTATGCACGCAGCTTGGTTAGAATACGCTTGTGAGGAACGCTTTCGAAAGCCTTCTGAAAATCTAAAAATATGGAGTCAATTTGACATCCCCTGTCGATAGCACTCATTACTTCATGAGTATAAAGAGCTAGTTGTGTTTCACAAGAACGATATCTTCAGAAACTGTGCTGACTATGTGTCACTAAATCGTTTTCTTCGAGGTACTTCATAATATTCGAATACAGTATATGTTCCAAAACCCTACTGCAAATCGACGTTAGTGATATAGGCCTGTAATTCAGCAAATTACTCCTACTTCCCTTTTTGGGTATTGGTGTGACTTGAGCAATTTTCCAGTCTTTAGGTACGGATCTTTCTGTGCGCGAGTGGTTGTAAATAATTGCTAAATAAGGAGCTATTTTATCAGCATACTCTGGGAGGAACCTGACTGGTATGCAATCTGGACCGGAGGCCTTGCCTTTATTAAGTGATTTAAGCTGCTTCGTTACTCCAAGGATATCCACTTCTATGTTTCTCGTCTTGGGAGTTGTTCTTAATTGGAATTCAGGAATATTTACTTCGTCTTCTTTGGTGAAGCAGTTTCAGAAAACCGTGTTTAATAACCTTGCTTTAGTGGCACTGTCATCAGTGACTTCACCGTTGCTATCGCGCAGTGAAGGTAGTGATTGCGTCTTGCCACTGGTGTGCAGTCAGCCATTTTCCTCTCACTGATTTTGTCCTATCAAGAACGCCAAAGAGGCTTCGATACCGACAACACTGACGAAACGAAGTAAACGGCCCGTCTTGCAGCACGCGCATTGGTAACAAATGAGCGATGGTAGCAGAGTGGAGGAGGGGAAAGTGCTGATAGGGGGCGGCAGGGGGCGGCAGGGGGCGGCAGGGGGCGGCAGGGGCAAGCGGTACGGACTCCCTGAGGCGGCCGCGCCCGCAACAGTGCGTTTGCCCACAGCTGAATTTCAACCTGATACGCCAACCCATTCCTGATAAAGATGGTCTTAACAGACGGACAGACGGCTAACAAATGACGAAAAAATATTTCTTTGTGTGATATAATTACAAATAATTGTCGGACTTTTTCCTTTACTTGTTCTGTGAAACCTTACTTCTTTCTTTATTGTAGGTCAACGGCAAGTGCCCTATAGGTTTGTGAGATATGACATAATTGACAGAATTTTTTGACTGTACTGACTTGGAAGCTTAAAGTTTTTACACCGCCAAAGGACCACAGACGTCAGTATGTGCCACAAATTTCAGCAAGATACCTCTGCCCGTCGCTGAGAAAAAGGGTTCTTAACAGTCGAACAAGAGACAAACAACAAAGTGGTCCTAGAAGGGTTCCTTTTTTACCGCTTTACAGTTTGAGGTACGGAACGCTAACAATCCCGTAATGTTCGAATACAGTATTAGTAATGTGCTACTTGACACAGTTAGATCGATTAAATAGCTAGACGTACCGCTGCAAAGCAATATGAAATAGAAAGAGCATGCAAGTATTGTATTGGGGAAGGCGAATGGCCGACTTCTGTCCACTGGAAGACTTTTGGGAAAGTGTAGTTCCTCTGTAAAAGACCACATATGGCAAACAAATACGATCTCCTTGAGTACTGCTCGAGTGTTTGGAATCCTCACAAGGTCGGATTAAAGGAAGACATAGAACCAATTCAGAGGCGGGCTGCTAGAATTGTTACCGGTAAGTCGAAACAAGGACCCGGGAGTAGACAACATCCCATTTTACTGACAGCCTTGGGAGAGCCAGTCCTGACAAAACTCTACCATCTGGTGAGCAAGGTGTATGAGACAGGCGATATACCCTCAGATTTCAAGAAGAATATAATAATTCCAATCCCAAAAGAAAACAGGTGTTGACAGATATGAAAATTACCGAACTATCAGTTTAATAAGTCACGGCTGCAAAGTAATAACGTGAATTATTTACAGACATATGGAAAAACTGGTAGAAGCCGACCTCAGGGAAGATCAGTTTGGATTCCGAAGAAATGTTGGAACACTTGAGGCAGTACTGACCCTACGACTTATATTAGAAGATAGACTAAAGAAAGGCAAACATACGTTCCTAGCACTTGTAGACTTAGAGAAAGCTTTTGACAATGTTGACTGGAATACTCTCTTTCAAATTCTGAAGGTGACAAGGGTAAAATACAGGGAGCGAAAGGCTATTTACAATTTGTACAGAAACCAGATGGCAGTTATAAGAGTAGAGGGGCATGAAAGGGAAGCAGTGGTTGGGAAGAGAGTGAGGCAGGGTTGTAGCCTATCCTCGATGTTATTCAATCTGTATATTGAGCAAGCAGTAAAGGAAACAAAAGAAAAATTCGGAGTAGGAATTTAAATCCATGGAGAACAAATAAAAACTTCGAGGTATGCCGATGACATTGTAATTCTGTCAGAGACAGCAAAGGACCTGGAAGAGCAGTTGAACGGAATGGACAGTGTCTTGAAAGGTGGATATAAGATGAACATCAACAAAAACAAAACGAGGCTAATGGAATGTAGTCGAATTAAGTCGGGAGATGCTGAGGGAATTAGATTAGGAAATGACACGCTTAAAGTAGTAAAGGAGTTTTGCTATTTGGGGAGCAAAATAACTGATGATGGTCGAAGTAGAGAGGATATAAAATGTAGACTGGCAATGGCAAGGAAAGCGTTTCTGAAGAAGAGGAATTTGTTAACATCGAGTATAGATTTGAGTGTCAGAAAGTCGTTTCTTAAAGTATTGTATGGAGTGTAGCCATGCATGGAAGTGAAACGTGGAGATAAATAGTTTGGACAAGAGGAGACTAGAAGTTTCGAAATGTGGTGCTATAGAAGAATGCTGAAGATTAGATGGGTAGATCACATAACTAATGAGGAGGTATTGAATAGAATTGGGGAGATGAGAAATTTCTGACAACTTGACTAGAAGAAGGGATCGGTTGGTAAGACATGTTCTGAGGCATCAATAGATCACCAATTTAGTACTGGAGGGCAGCGTTTAGGGTAAAAATCGTGGAGGGATACCAAGAGATGAATACACTAAGCAGATTCAGATGTATGTTGGTTGCAGTAGGTTCTGGCAGATGACGAAGCTTGCAAGGGATAGAGTAGCATGGAGAGCTGCATCAAACCAGTCTCTGGACTGAAGACCACAACAACAACAAGGTACGATCAACATGCAAGTATTATGGAGATGCTTCGGGAACTCACATGGGAATCACTGGAGGGAAGCAACGTTCTTTTGGAGGAATGCTAACTGTAGAACGACCATACTGCCGCCAATGTACATTCCGCGTAAGGGCCACGAACATAAGATAAGAGGAAGGACTCTTACGGAGCCATAAAGACAGTTAATTTTCCTCGCGCTATTTGCGAGTGGCAGAGGAAGGGAAATGACTAGTGGTACAATGTACCCTCCACCACGCACCGTTCGGTGGCTTGAGGAGTATGTATGTTGATGTAGATATCTCAGCATCACGCATACAGTTCATAGGGACACGTACCACGTGTAGACGATCTTCGTCCTATTGAAAAAATGGCTGCAATTGCTCTCGCATGCGAGTCAACGAATGTGGAGGAGGATGTCCGTGAATTACCGTTGTGCAGTCAGAACTCCCTCGATCACTACCATCCGTGACCTTAAGTCATACCCACACCACGACGCCACCGTACCTCTCCGAATCACTGGAATAATGGTACCTCCAATCAAATCGCCTCCATTTTCGCTGATGATGGTCATCTGGGATAGTGGAGAACCGTAATTCATCGTTGAACACAATGCGACGAATCCATGCTTCCTGGTCACGGTACCACAATATAAAATGGAAGTGTGCGCTCACCATTATCAGTATTTCAGTAAGCGTACTAAACCCGCCTCCGTGGCCGACACTGCAAAGGCACGCTTGTGCTGTGGTGCTCGACCCCGGTGTAAGCCGCTTCGAATGCTGGTGGTATAAAAAATTATCGTTGCCGGTATTTGGCCGACGAAGGGCGAGAGGTGCTGGCGTAAAGTTCCTGATTACCAAACTTCGTGTCAGTGTCCTGCTTTAAATAGCAACCTCCCCGGAGTGTCTCGTTAAGTGAGATGTGAGACTGTTGAAGGTGATCCGTCTGTCGGATGGGGAAGTTAAACTTGGCGACCCCCTTAATGCTATTCGTAAGGAATGGACTGTACCGCAACCAGGTTTCACCCCCTCCCTTCTCTCATCATCATGATACAACGCAAACATTACACTACACTCGACACCATCGTACAAGTGGGCTGCTTCTGTGTTGGCAGCGTTGTGTAGCACTTTGCATTGGATCTCTGACTGCGGTTTATTTGTACGAGACTCTGTGGCTGGTTGGACTCGTTGTTGGAAGTTAATCACCAGTACTGTTGGGCAGTTGGAAGTTAGTAGCCAGCAGTGATGGAAGTACTGTTGGGCAGTTGGAGGTGAAAATCCAGCAGTAATAGAGGTTAGATGTGAGAAGTTAGCATTGATGGAGGGTAGAGGTCTGAAGTGTTAGCGTAGGCTAACGATCTCTGCATGTTCGACTTGGAGATTGAATATTATCCATGATTATATACCTTTGTACTAGATGTCAGTGATGATTCATATTCGTCTCTGAACTGGATGTCCCATTATTAAGGTAAAAAATTACATTATTTGGTTTGCAACAAAATATTTCCTTTGCTAACCACATGCCTATTAGTAGTTAGTGGCTTTAGTGTTTAGTGGTTAGAATCTTTTATTTAGCTGGCAGTATTGATGCTCGCTGTATTGCAGTAGTTCGCGTAATGAAGATTTTTGTGAGGTAGTGCTTAATGAAATGTATAGGTTACTGTCAGGATTGCTTCTTATTCAGGGCCATTCTTTTGTATTAATTGTTTGAAGACGGGTTGTAATTTTTTTGAGAAGTGAGATTGCGTTGCGCTAGAATATTGTGGGTCAGTGTTGACATGATAAGAAAACGTAAAGAGAAAGTAGGCCCAGTACGTTCAGTTTTACTCAGCTGTTACAGAATCAAATAACGTAGAAGTTTAATCTTCTCAGTCATTCTTCAATTTAAGTACAGACACACTGATTTACATAAAGAAGTTTCAATTGTGAACACAGGTCTAAAGACTACGACAATGCGAGCGCGTAAATCAGGATGAGGGCAATGCTGTTTCCTTCAGTCGTTTCCACATTTTCTCTTTTTCAGGCTCTTTCTTTTTTATTTTCTCTTCTTCAGCTTGCTATAGTTTAACAGTTCTTTCAGTGGACTCACGAACCGTGCCGGATTTGTTGTTGAAAGCAAGTACGGTCAGCCTATGAATGTCTCGACTGGAACCTTACCGGTCAGATCCTAAGCACGTCCACGCGGCCAGTCCCTCACGTAAACGACTGAAAAGTTTCTTGCATTAAACGTAGCTTGGAATTTCTAGAATCTCTTGTCATTGTCGTGACACTTACTTTTCATGCTGCTTTACTCTTCTAAAGTTATGTGTGAAATTTCGGAATTGACATACTAAAAATATAAACGCTTTCACCAAAATGATTTCTTACGTGGAGGATCTCACATGAGTAGCATGTCCATTAGGGTCATTTCAACAGTTTCTAAAACTGCACCGGCCGTTGTGGCAGAGCGGTTCTAGCCGCTTCAGTCTGGAACCTACGGTCGCAGGTTCGAATCCTGCCTCGTGCATGGATGTGCGTGATGTCCTTAGGTTCATTAGGTTTAAGCAGTTCTAAGATCTAGGGAACTAATGACCTCAGCTGTTAAGTCCCATAGTGCTTAAAACCATATTCCTAAACCTGCCCGAGTCAACTATTGGTGATGCTGTTGCGAAGTGGAAACGCAAAGCAGTAACCACAGCCAAACCACGACCAGGCATACCTCATGTATTGATGGACGGGGACCGTCGAGCATTTGCAGAGGCTGCCCGTAAGAATCACATGAAATCAGCAGGAGGAATCACTCGTGAGCTCCAAAGTACTACCAGCAGTCCAGCTAGGCCTCTGAAGAGTCCATGACTGGAAACGAGTGATCAGGAGTGATGAATCACCCTGTACCTTGTGGCAATCCGATGCAAGGGTTTGGGTTTGGCGAATATCTGGAGAAAACTACCTGTCACCAACTGAGGAAGTGTTACGGCATGGGGCTGTTTCTCGTGGTTAGGGTGTAAGCCCATTAGTGTGCTTAAGAAAATGCTAAATACAATAGGATAAGAACACATTTTACAGCATTGTGTACTAAGTACAGCAGAGGAACCGTTCGGAGATGATCTTTTGTATCAGCATTGTAATGCACCCTGCCATAAATAGCATTTTACAGCATTGTGTACTAAGTGCAGCAGAGGAACCGTTCGGAGATGATCTTTTGTATCAGCATGGTAATGCACCCTGCCATAAATAGCATCTGTGAGTCAATGGTTTGTGGACAATAATATTCCTGAAATGTACTGGCCCGCCCAAAGTCCCGATCTGAACCCAATCGAATACTTTTGGGATGAATTAGAACGTCGACTTAGCTCCAGCTGGCCTCTGTGGCCGAGCGGTTCTAGTCGCTTCAGTCCGGAACCGCGTGCCTGTTACGGTCGCAGGTTCGAATCCTGCCTCGGGCATGGATGTGTGTGATGTCCTTAGGGTAGTTAGGTTTAAGTAGCTCTAAGTCTAGGGGACTGATGACCTCAAATGTTAAGTCCCATAGTGCTTAGAGCCATTTGAACCATTTTTTGGCTTCGCTCCAGGACCCAGCGTGCAGCATCACTACCTTCTTTGGAATCGATTCTTGAGAAAGAATGGGCTGCCATTCCTACACAGATATTCAGACACCTCCAGGTCTCAGCGTCCAGCATCACTACCTTCTCTGGAATCGGTTCTTGAGAAAGAATGGGCTGCCATTTCTCTACAGATATTCATGCACCTCACTTAAAGTGTACGCAGCAGAGTTCAAGACATTATGAAGGCGAAGGGTTGTCACACCCCACATTAATGTCAACTAATAGCTGTCCGGATATTTTTGATCAGATAGTGTATATATCCTGACACCACTCCAGTCAAACTACTTCAAATTCTAAACTCCACTGCAATAATTATTGCTACTCTATGTGCGTCTTCACATTTTTGCAGTGTAATGAATGACTCATTAGACTGCGGGCGTGCAAAAACAGAAACTCTATTTCTTCAAATCAAATGGTTCTAAGCACTATGGGACTTAAAATCTGAGGTCATCAGTCCCCTAGACTTAGAACTACTTAAACATAACTAACCTAAGGACATCACACATCCATGCCTGAGGCAGGATTCGAACCTGCGACCGTAGCAGCAGCGCGGTTCCGGACTGAAGCGCCTAGAACCGCTTGGCCACAGCTGCCGGCCTCTATTTCTTCACCTAATATTTCGACCGAAATATACATGGCAGAAGAACCAGGTGAAGAAATAGAGTTTCTGCAATTGCTCGCCCGAAATTTAATAGATCAATTATTGTTGTTGTTCGTCAAGGTCATATTAGGGGTGTTTCGGGTGCCCGACTGTCTGAAACAATCAAAACAAAGAAACAGCAGAGAAACAAATTTATTTTAAAGACAGAGTGAAACACACCACACATATACCGGTACTTGAAAAAGTAGAAGACGTTTGTCAGTATGAACATTTGACATACATTGAGATGACAAAAGTCACTGGATAGCGATATGCGCATATGCAGATGGCGGTAGTATCGCGTACACAAAGCATAAAAGGACGTGTGCACTGGCGGAGCTGACGTTTGTACTCATCTCATTCACGTGAAAAGGTTTGGCGTGATTCTGCCGCACGACGGTAGTTAACAGAGTTTAGACGCGGAATGGTAGTTTGAAGCCAAACGTATTGGGCGTCCATTGCGGAAACCGATAAGAAATTCAACATTTCGAGATCCACAGTGTCAAGAGTATGCCTAGAATACCAAATTTCAGGCATTACGTCTCACCACGTTCGACGCAGTAGCCGACGACCTTCACTTAACAACCGAGTGCAGTGGCGTTTGCGTAGAGTTGTCAGTGCTCACAGACAAGCAACACTGCGTGAAATCAGTGTTGGACATACGACGAACGTATCTGTTAGGACAATGTGGCGAAATGTGGCGGTAATGGGCTTTGGCAGCAGACCACCTACGCGAGTACCTTTGCTGACAAAACGAATTCGCCTGCAGGGGCCCCTCCTGGAATAATGACCATAACGGTTGAACCCTAAACGACTGGAAAATCGTGGCCTGGTCGGATGAGTTCGAATTTTAGTAGGTGAGCGCTGATGGTAGGTGTCTGAGTGTGGCGCAGACCCCACCAAGCCACGTACCCAAGTTGTCAACAAGGCACTGGTGGCGGCTCCATAATGGTATGGGCCGTGTTTACATGGGATGGACTGGGACATCTGATCCAACTGAACCGATCATTAAATGGAAATGGTTATGTTCGGCTACTTGGAGACCATTTGCAGCCATTCATGGACTTCTCAAACAACGGTGGAATTTTTATGGATGACAACGTGGCACGGCACGGGGCCACAATTGTTGGTGATTGGTTTGAAAAACATTCCGGACAATTCGAGCGAATGAGTTGGGTCATCCAGATCGCCCGACATGAATCGCATCGAACATTTATGGGACGTAATCGAGAGGTCGATTCGTGCACAAAATCCTGCAACACCTTCGCAATTATGGGCGGCTATAGAGACAACATGGCTCAATATTTCTGTAGAGGACTACATCGAGTTGTTGCACTACGTGGGGCGAAAGGAGGCCCGACACGATATTGAGAGGTATCCCCCGTCTTTCGTCACCTCAGCGTATTCCTTTGTGCTGCAGAAACTGTTTGATATTACCATCTTAATTCTTTTTTTTAAATATACCTACTGTTTATAAATATTCCTTATTTATGGAGGTAGTGCACTGAAGATTATTTTACGCTTATACAGCACACTTTCCTGACACTGGTTTCGCTAAGTGCCACTCTATGAATATCATTACTATTTATATTCATAATTGTGAATTTGGCTGTTGAATGCTGTGAATTTCCCATGTGGTTTAAGATAACACATCCATCTACACGTATATAGTCCTGGAAGAGTCAAAAATTTAAATTCTTTAAGATTTTTCTACATAATGTCCTACTGATCACCCCTTCCATTATCCTTATCAATCATTTTCTAATTTTACATGATTTTTCCGCGAAATTTGCATTTCCCAGAACGTCACACACACGGTAGCAGTCAGTGCACATTCGCGTAATAAGCGCACATGACTGTCTCAGCCGGCCGGGATGGCCGAGCGGTTCTAGGCGCTACAGTCTGGAACCGCGCGACCACTACGGTCGCAGGTTCGAATCCTGCCTCGGACATGGATGTGTGTGATGTCCTTAGGTTAGTTAGGTTTAAGTTGTTCTAAGTTCTAGGGGACTGATGACCTTAGAAGCTAAGTCCCATAGTGCTCAGAGCCATTGACTGTCTCAGCTCAGATATAACAGTGTTTCTGTCCTAGAAAAACAGTTCCCTGATTTTCTTAAGCAAATTTTCAAGGTATCTGCGGCGCTTTTAATTTCAGCGTCTGTAACTTAAGGTCAGTCGACATTTCATTTATACACTCTCGCCATCCACGCCTGCGACCATTCACACTGCGCTTTTTTGTACACGCCCGATGTCCGCTGTTCGCCCGTTCTGATGTGGTTTCCCAATCTGCTGTGTAAGGTATATATATAAATAGCAGGTACTTTTAAGAAAGAGTTGAAAAAGATGGTGATATCCAGTAGTTTCTGTAGCAATGAGAAATACATAAATTATTCACTTTGACACGGGTCTCGCACGTTGTTCAAGTATGTGTGTGGTTTATTTTACTCTGTCTTTAATATAAAGAATCCTGCTGCAGCCTGTCAGTATTGCACCAATGAGTCGCAGCCGTCAATTGCGTTACCAACAGCTGAGTCTTTGTTGTGATTCCACTTCATATCTCTACTCGTTGTTACTCCAAAATATTTATATGACACGACTGACTCTAGATGTGAAATCTATAGTAAATGGATACGGCGGGTTTGAATTTCTCCAACCTTGGAGCTAATTGCCAGCATTTGCAGTAGGTTGATTTTTTGTTGAGATTTTAGTGGGTACTACTGCAATTTTTACGTGTTAGAATTTCCACATAGTTAACAGTACAATCTGCGAAAAGTCCAAGGTTGCAACTAATATTATCCACCAAGTCATTAGTGCACAACATTTAGTACGACGTTCCTATTACACTTGCATGAGGCACACAAGATACTGCTTCTGTGCCTATACAAAAAGTTGTTGGTCCTGCGTGGCAGAAATTTTCGATCCAAGTCTCAATTTTAAGTGATAAGCTCGTCAATCTCTCGAAAAATATGTATTCAGCACAATAATTGGATCTCGTTCTGCTCAATGTCTTATTGTCACTTTCAGTAGAATGTATTTTCATTCTACTGAAAGTGACAATAAGACATTTAAAGTTATTTAAAGTTAAATGTCGTGAAACATTAACAGTTATGACATAAGTGATACTGTTTGCAATATCTCAGCAGACAATATAGAATCTTAGACTGTTTTCTTTTTTAATATTCTGCATATGTTGTGGCTTGTTTCTCTTTATTAAATGGCTCAAACATATTAATGAATTTTGCTGAACTGAGCACTTTTTCCATGACTATGCCATTTTGCTTCCGAATAGAAATGTGATTCTCCTGTAAAAAAGTTTGACAAGAGAAGTGGAGAATATTGTGGTCTTTTCGCTCGTCACTACTCAAATTTGCAGTTCTACATAACTGTAGAATTCTCTTTGCACTGCTTAAATCAGCCCTCCCTAACAAATGACATGTGTAGACAAGCATATGTATGTAACATATTACTCTATACAGATTCTCCATGCAAATGATAAACGATGGTTTTCTACTAACCATTTTGATCAAAAGAAACGGAAACATATGTTTCCTTCTACAGAAGTGTAGTTTTATAGTTCTCTGTCAGATTTAGTTTTTTCGTGTGTGAGTGACAGATATCCGAAATTTTCTTGGTTCTTTTCTGCAAAATATAAAATATGTCGATACTACATCTGCGTAGACAGCTCAAAACTCAGTGGAATAAAACATGGTTCCTTTCTGCAAAGTAGGACGCAAATAAAAATCTTGTAGATCCCATTTGGCATTCATACAAAGTCAGAAGGCTTCTTGAGAACAAAATGTACACGACGTAGTATTCGATTTATTAAGGTGACGCGAAAGGTGAAAAATGTGAAAAATATGAAATATTTGTTTCTTGCTTTTTAAAATTTTATTGAGTTTTCTGCTTAATTTGCTTCAAGAATCACGCATCTACCTTAATTATAAGTATTTAAAAGTAAATAAATAAAATGGGCCTGCACTGCTCTTTGTGGGCGTTTCCCGGCCCGTTTGACAGGTTGTTTTTGTTTTGTTTGTCGAAGAAAGATTTTTACATCTTTTGAACTTCCCGCTATTTTCTTCGGCGATAGGGATAGGCTTTTGTGGATTCTGTGCAGAGTTTGGCAACTCTGGCATAAAATAAGACAGCTGTACATCGAAATTAATTGTTTAGTGGTTTTCTGAGCGAGGTTTTGAGTGTGTTGTTCTGAAGTGTGTTGAGTAGGTAGAGAGAGTAGAGATTCTGTGCAGAGTTTGGCAGCTCTGGCATAAAATAAGACAGCTGGACTCGGAAATTAATTGTTTAATAGTTTTCTGAGCGAGGTTTTGAATGTATTGTTCTGAAGTATGTTGAGTAGGTAGAGAGAGTGGGTGCATTCTTGTTTGAATATCATTTTTATAGCGAAAATGCCGTGGGTGAGTAATACAACAATTAAAAAGCGGAAAGACAAGGGGAGGACGTATGTTTGGAAGAACGTTTCTGAAAATATAGAGGTTACGTCTGTAGCAGATAGTAAGGCTTCTTCCTCCCAGTGTAGTGCATCCAAGAAGAAACTAAATACCAGTGAAGACAGCTACAATGAAATGTCTCAGGAAACAGATCAAAACAATGTAAATTAAATATTTGACGTAAGCGTACTGTGAGATATTTTTAAAAATTATGGCAGGTGTGAGAATTGTAATCAGGAATTGAGCTTCTAGTCAAGCGACATGTTGACCTTGCATGTAAAATAATGCTATTATGTGATGTGTGTGATTGCAAAGTCTGATTTTTTTAATTGTCACTATGTGCAAAGTGATTCAGGAAAGTTATTTGAACTTAACTTGAAACTGTTTATATCGTTCGCTCTATTAAAAAGGTGCAACTGCAGGACAAATGGTGTGTGGTCTTATGAACTTCCCAAAGCCCCCCACAAAATTTATTATTTACAATAAAACGTTGAGGTCTGTAGTGGAAGGTATTTTACAAGAAACTAAGCAAGAAGCAGATGAAGAAGCTGTTAGCGTCAATAATAGTGTCAACAAAAGGGACCTTACTGGAGGCTCAGACTGTTCCTGGCAAAATAAAGGACATTAGTCACTTAGTGGTGTGGTAACAGGCACTATTGGACGCACTGCAAAGGTAAATAATGTTGTGATTTTATCAATATATTGCAGATGCCCTGACGGAATTAAAAATAGACATTCTGAAAGCTGTCGAGCTAATTATAGTGGAAGCAGTGGTGATATGGAAGTTGAAGGGGTAATGAAAATTTTTGAAAGGTGTATCTCATGGTACAACGCTAGATATGAAAATTTCCTAGGCGATGGTGACTGGAAAAGTTTCAGAACAATTGAAAAATTGAAACCCTATGGTAGTGACACGTAAGTAAAAAAAGTTGGAATGTATTGGTCACATTCAGAAGAGAATGGGGTGAAGACTGAAGTAGCTCAGAACAAAATAAGGAAGAAAGCAATTTGCTGATGGAAAGACTATTGGAGGTAAGAACAAGCTGACAGATGATGTCATAGATTACAGAGATATTACGGGCTTTGTATAAGGCAGAATACCAAATGTGTAAGTGATATGAGAAAGGCAATTTGAGCATTTTTTTTTTTCATACAATGTCGACAGATGCAAAACCTGAACACAGTTTATGTCCACCTGGTCCATAGTCATTGTGTAAGTACAATAAACTGAAAAGTACAGGAGAAATCTATGACCACAAACACAATTCACCTGTAGCAATTATGGAAGAAATTAAGCCAATATTTAGAGAATTATCAAATGGAACATTATTGGAGAAATGTCTTCATGGAAAAACACAAGATGCAATGAAAGAGTGAATAATGTAATTTGGAGTCGCATTCCCGAAAGGTTTTTTCTTGAAATTACTGCTCTACATTTTGGAGTCTACGATGCAGTAGCTGTTTACAATAAAGGAAATGTGATTAAGGGTGAAGTTCTGAAGAGGCTAGGACTAAAATCAAGATGCTTCACAATTTAATCCATGGCTGCGACAGACACTGAAAGAATAAGAACTGCTGAAAGAGTACAAAATGCCTCTGAGAAGAAAGTGCAACAGAAGGAAAGTGTAAAAAGAAAACTGTTAGATGAGATTGAAGACCCTGAAAATTCATCCTATGCAGCTGGGATGTTCTAAACAGGTAACAGAATTTAAAGCTTCGTTTCTCAAATTTACATTTGTTAAATTATAAATCCCATTTTCTTTAAAACTATAATACATACAGGGCTCTTGCCGGCCGCAGTGGCCGAGCGGTTCTAGGCGCTTCAGTCCGGATCCCCGCGACTGCTACGGTCGCAGGTTCGAATCCTGCCTCGGGCATGGATGTGTGTGTTGTCCTTAGGTTAGTTAGGTTTAAGTAGTTCTGAGTTCTAGGGGACTGATGACCTCAGATGTTAAGTCCCATAGTGCTCAGAGCCATTTGAACCATTTTTGAACATACAGGGCTCAAACTTTCACAGGCTGGTGTAACATGTATGTTTACTATTTTAAAATGTTCCTGCGGAATTTCATGTGATGTAAAAAATGTAATGAGATCTTCTGTTTGATATTTTTTGTTAAAACATTAGTAGTCAGATAAAAAATATTAATTTTTCATGTTATAGTCCATTGCTCCCAAAACATTTTTAAATACTGAATAAAGCCTGTTTAACAATCTGTAAACATTTCATAATAATATCTTAAACAGTTTCCAGGAAAAATGTACCTAAAACTTGTAATTTTAGCAAGGAAAACATACAGCCACCTGGATCCCCTGAAGACAAGACAATCCTGCCCCACACTGGGAAGCCATTTATGCAGAGGTGGGATTCAGTAGCTGTTTGCCTAACTATGGAACGTATCGGTTATTATTATTATTATTATTATTATTATTATTCTTTGATCGTTTTGTACTATGTCATGGACATGTTATTTAGAAAGAGGAATACAGAATGCGGATAACGTAACATGGGAACAAATTTTGATCATAATTATATAAAAATACTTTGAAAAGCTAATGTCGTTATTTACGTTTTATTATCCCACTCAGTATGAACCCGACTCACCAGCAAATAAAATGAAAGTTGTGCATTATGAATCCATTGGCAGAACTGTAAACTTGTATGGTGATCTTCTGGTCTGAGAGCTTGCACACGCTATAGGTGAATAAAGTAACTGTTCATACAGAATTGGCCCGCATCTCGTGGTCGTGCGGTAGCGTTCTCGCTTCCCACGCCCGGGTTCCCGGGTTCGATTCCCGGCGGGGTCAGGGATTTTCTCTGCCTCGTGATGGCTGGGTGTTGTGTGCTGTCCTTAGGTTAGTTAGGTTTAAGTAGTTCTAAGTTCTAGGGGACTGATGACCATAGATGTTAAGTCCCATAGTGTTCAGAGCCATTTGAACCATTTGAACCATACAGAATTGCCTACGCCTGAAGGTGGTTTATGCTGTAAACAACACCAGTTCTTCACATATTTGTCTCGGATTCATCTTCTATTGGCGAGGTCAGGGATTTTCTCTGCCTCGTGATGACTGGGTGTTGTGTGATATCCTTCGGTTAGTTAGGTTTAAGTAGTTCTAAGTTCTAGGGGACTGATGACCATAGATGTTAAGTCTCATAGTGCTCAGAGCCATCTGAACCATTTTCATCTTCTATTAGAAGACGCAACGCTCGCTGCTTCTTTTCCTGGATGCGAACTGTGCGAACTCTAGCGCAATGCCTTGTCCTTTCTGCAAATTATTACGTGTCTGAAATGTCGCTGGAAAAATCTGCTGATAGTTATGTTTTCGTGGAATGCAATGTTGAGTATATTGCTCGGTGAACACGACTTTTGCATGTCGGTTAATGTCTTTGTGTGACTACAGCATCACAATCCGAGGACTAAGAACAGAGACAAACTCAGCCAATAAGACACGGGCACTGAACGTCAAGAGTAAGACAGCCTACATAACTTACAAGTGACCGTTCGCGACACAAATATAACGGTCCGTATGAGAACAGTTATTTCTTTCTGGACATATGTTTATGCTATGTTTTTCTTGTTTCGATCAATAGTACCTGCTGTAAAAACATGGAAAACTTTTCTGTACACCCTGCACGACGTAACTTCTGTGACTTTATACTGACAACGTGACGCAGTATTTTTTATAACTTTATAACATGTATCCGGTGTGACATAAATAAAAACTTATTCCATAGCTGTCTAAAAGTGGGTATCTGTTATACGTTAGAGAGGTCCAATCAGTAATCCCAATAATATGATCTTAGATTATAACCGCTTCATTCTAAAAATAAAACTGATTATCAACATTGTTGTACATGACAGCCATGTTACCTATGGAAATCAATTTAATCAGAAAAGACTTTGTGGGGCTCGTTCTACCTTTCAAAGGAATCTTGTTTAAAGTCTTGTTTCATAATTCTATTTGATTGTTTAGAATATTATCTGGTTGTTTAGCTAAATGTTTATATAGCTTCTATTTACTCTAAAATGTTCATGTATGTACCTTTTTTTACATTTATTTACTATGAAGAGTTTACTTTCTGTAGCGTGTGCACGAACCATGGAGATTTTTTTTTTTTTTTTTTTGCTTTCGGGAATGTGTAACCCATCTTTTCTTAAATGTTCCCCACGAGTGTTAATGTAAAGAATTTTTGTTTTTCTTATCTTCATTTTA
The DNA here is from genome assembly GCF_023864345.2 of Schistocerca serialis cubense. Taxonomy (NCBI): domain Eukaryota; kingdom Metazoa; phylum Arthropoda; class Insecta; order Orthoptera; family Acrididae; genus Schistocerca; species Schistocerca serialis. Next base: position 137,222,082 of record NC_064640.1, on the reverse strand, counting down.
TCTAATGTTACTTCTTCATGTTTCTTCGCATGTCTAGCTTAAATTTTATTTCGAGAAATTCTGTTAACTATTATTTATTTCCTGTGAATGATTGACTTTACGCTACAACCAAATAGCGTCATGTTAACTCATTTCATAACATTACAGTACTGCACACAACAAGTTTCATAAGACTTTAAACCTTCCCATTATAAATTAGTACACTACTGGCCGTTAAAATTGTTACACAACGAAGATGACGTGCTACAGACGCGAAATTTAACAGACAGGAAGAAGATGCTGTGATATGCAAATGATTAACTTTTCAGAGCATTCACACAAGGTTGGCGCCGGTGGCGACACCTACAACGTGCTGACACGAGGAAAGTTTCCAACCGATTTCTCATACACAAACAGCAGTTGACGGGCGTTGCCTGGTGAATCGTTGTTGTGCTGCCTCGTGTAAGGAGAAGAAATGCGTACCATCACGTTTCCGACTTTGATAAAGGTCGGATTGTAGCCTATCGGGATTGCGGTTTATCGTATCGCGACATTCCTGCTCGCGTTGGTCGAGATCCAATGACTGTTAGCAGAATATGGAATCGGTGGGTTCAGGAGGGTAATACGGAACGCCGTGCTGGATCCCAGCGGCATCGTATCCCTAGCAGTCGAGATGACAGGCATCTTATCCGCATGGCTGTAACAGATCGTGCAGCCACGTCTCGATCCCTGAGTCAACACATGGGGACGTTTGCAAGACAACAACCATCTGCACGAACAAATGGCTCTGAGTACTATGGGACTTAACTTCCGAGGTCATCAGTCCCCTAGAACTTAAAACTACTTTAACCTAACTAACCTAAGGACATCACACAGACCCATGCCCGAGGCAGGATTCGAACCTGCGACCGTAGCGGTCGCGCGGATCCAGGCTGTAGCGCCTAGAACCGCTCGGGCACCCAAGCCGGCCTGCACGAACAGTTCGACGACGTTTGCAGCAGCGTGGACTATCAGCTCGGAGACCATGCCTGCGGTTACCCTTGACGCTGCATCACAGACAGTTGCGCCTGCGATGGTGTACTCAAGGACGGATCTGGGTGCACGAATGGCAAAACGTCATTTTTCGGATGAATATAGATTCTGTTTACAGCATCATGATGGTCGCATCCGTGATTAGCGACATCATGGTGAACGCACATTGTAAGCGTGTATTCGTCATCACCATAGTGGCGTATCACCCGGCGTGATGGTATGGGGTGCCATTGGTTACACGTCTCGGTCACCTCTTGTTCACATTCACGGCACTTTGAACAGTGGACGTTACATTTCAGACGTGTTACGACCCGTGGCTGTACCCTTCATTCGATGCCTGCGAAACCCTACATTTCAGCAGGATAATGCACGATCGCATGTTACAGGTCCTGTAGGGGCCTTTCTGGATACAGAAAATGTTCGACTGCTGCCCTGGCTAGCACATTCTCCAGATCTCTCGCCAATTTAAAAAGTCTGGTCAATGGTTACCGAGCAACTAGCTCATCACAATACGCCAGTCACTACTCTTGATCAACTGTGGTATTGTGTTGAAGCTGCATGGGCAGCTGTACCTGTACACGCCATCCAAGCTCTGTTTGACTCAATGCCCGGGCGTATCAAGGCCGTTATTACCGCCAGAGATGGTTGTTCTGGGTACTGATTTCTCAGGATCTATGCACCCAGATTGCGTGAAAATGTAATAACATGTCAGTTCTAGTATAATATATTTGTCCAATGAATACCCATTTATTATATGCATTTCTTCTTGGTGTAGCAATTTTAATGGCCAGTAGTGTATTTTATATAAATGGCTCTGAGCACTATGGGACTCAACTGCTGTGGTCATAAGTCCCCTAGAACTTAGAACTACTTAAACCTAACTAACCTAAGGACATCACACACATCCATGCCCGAGGCAGGATTCGAACCTGCGACCGTAGCGGTCGTGCGGTTCCAGACTGTAGCGCCTTTAACCGCTCGGCCACTCCGGCCGGCTTTTATATAAATATTCCTCATCTTATTCATAACCTTAAGTTCACTTCCCTTTTATGCTAAATCATTACAGGTGTGAACCAAAGTCGGAACATTTGTAGGATGATTTCTGCGCGGTTGACGGATGGCGCTTACAGTATGGTGATACAAGTGGCGGACAAAAATACACACAACACATTACCATGTCAAAACAGCTTCCAGTCATCCCAGAATGGATAAATACATATATTCGATGGTTTTCAAGGAAATGTTATACCTTTCTTCCTGCAAACTAGTGGCAAGTTCAAGTGATGATGCCGGCCGCTGTGACCGAGCGGTTCTAGGCGCTTCAGTCCAGAACCGCGCGGCTGCTGCGGTCGCAGGTTGGAATCCTGCCTCGGGTATGGATGTGTGTGATGTCCTTACGTTAGTTAGGTTTAAGTAGTTCTAAGTCTAGGGGACTGATGACCTCAGATGTTAAGTCCCATAGTGCTCAGAGCCATTTGAACCAAGTAAGATGATGATGGAGATGAATAACGATCGCGTATCCTTCTCCTCAATGTAGAACACAATATTGAGATCTGGTGAGTGTGGTGGTCAGACAGATGGGACAATTCATCCTTGTACTCACAAAATCTGTCCTGGACGATGCGAGCTGTGTGAACACGGACAGTGTCGTCTTGGAATGCAGCATCACCATTATGGAACAAACATTGAACCATGGCGCGAACCTGTTCAGCCAAAATGGTCACATAATCCTTGGCGGCAATGCAGCAATGTGACCTTGCTGAGTAGCCAAGGGTCCCATGGAAAACCACGATATGGCTGCCCAAATCACATCACTAAAATCCCACCACGTGTAACTCTTAGGACGTAAACTCGGCCCGAAGTTGGAAATTGTGAGAAACAAGACTCGTCTAACCAATTACATCCTCCCATTGCACCATAGTTCTAGTTTGATGGCTTCGGCACCACATTTTCCTGTTCTACATCTACATGGAAACCCTGCAAATCACATTTAAGTGCCTGGCAGAGGATTCATCGAACCACCTTCACAATTCTCTATTATTCCAATCTCGTATAGCGCGCGGAAAGAATGAAGACCTATATCTTTCCGTACGAGCTCTGATTTCCCTTATTTTATCTTGGTGATCGTTCCTCCCAATAAAAGTCGGTGTCAACAAAATATTTTCGCATTCGGGGGAGAAAGTTGGTGATTGGAATTTCGTGAGAAGATTCCGTCGGAACGAAAAACGCCTTTCTTTTAATGATGTCCATCCCAAATCCTGTATCATTTCTGTGACACACTCTGTCATATTTCGCGATAATACAAAACGTGCTGCCTTTCTTTTCTACTTTTTCGATGTACTGCGTCACTCCTATCTGGTAAGGATCCCACACCGCGCAGCAGTATTCTAAAAGAGGACGGACAAGCGTAGTGTAGGCAGTCTCCTTGGTAGGTCTGTTACATTTTCTAAGTGTCCTGCCAATAAAACGCAGTCTTTGTTTAGCCTTCCCCACATTTTCTTTGTGTTCCTTCCAATTTAAGTTGTTCGTAATTGTAATACCTAGGTATTTAGTTGAATTTACGGCTTTTAGATTAGACTGATTTCGTGTAACAGAAGTTTAACGAGTTCCTTTTAGCACTCATGTGGATAGCCTCACACTTTTCGTTATATAAGGTCAACTGCCACTTTTCGCACCAGCCAGATATTTTTTTCTAAATCGTTTTGCAGTTTGTTTTGATCTTCTGATGACTTTATTAGCGGATGAACGACAGCGTCATCTGTAAACAACCGAATACGGCTGCTCAGATTGTCTCCCAAATCGATTATATAGATAAGGAACAGCAAAGGGCCTATAACACTACCTTGGGGAACGCCTGAAATCACTTCTGTTTTACTCGATGACTTTCCGTCAATTACAACAAACTGTGACCTCTCTGACAGGAAATAACAGATCCAGTCACATAACTGAGACGATATTCCATAAGCACGCAATTTCCCCACGAGCCGATTGTGTGGTACAGTGTCAAAAGCCTTCCGGAAATCCAGAAATACAGAATCGATATGAAATCCCTTGTCAATAGCACTCAGCACTTCATGTGAATAAAGAGCTAGTTGTGTCTCACAAGAACGATGTTTTCTAAGGCCATGTTGACTGTGTGTCGTCCGCAGCTCGTGGTCGTGCGGTAGCGTTCTCGCTTCCCGCGCCCGGGTTACCGGGTTCGATTCCCGGCGGGATCAGGGATTTTCTCTGCCTCGTGATGACTGGGTGTTGTGTGATGTCCTTAGGTTAGTTAGATTTAAGTAGTTATAAGTTCTAGGGGACTGATGACCATAGATGTTAAGTCCCATAGTGCTCAGAGCCATTTGATCCTATGTTGACTGTCTGTCAATAGACAGTTTTCTTCGAGGTAATTCATTATGTTCGAACACAATATATGTTCTAAAATCCTGCTGCATATTGACGTTAGCGATATGGGCCTGTAATTTAGTGGATTACTCTTACTACCTTTCTTGAATATTGGTGTGACCTGTGGAACTTTCCAGCCTTTGGGTACGGATCTTTCGTCGAGCGAACGGTTGTATATTATTGTTAAGTATGGAGCTAATGCATCAGCATACTCCGAAAGGAACCTAATTGGTATACAGTCTGGAACAGAAGACTTGCTTTTATTCAGTGATTTAAGTTGCTTCACTACTTCGAGGATATTTGCTTCTACGTTACTCATGTTGGCAGCTGTTTTTGAATCGAATTCTGGAATATTTACTTCCTTTTTACTGGCATCTGCATCAGTGCTGAGTTGTTATTTGGTTTTGGAATTCCAGGTCGCCCTATAGTTCCCCGCTTATAGAGCTCTCTTCGTGTTGTTTTGCTGCTGACAGGATTTGCGAGTGCAGCATTCAGTTCTTCGGTGATTTTTGCAGCTGCCATTATCTCATTTTGCGTCCCAATTCTCTTCAGTGATCTTCCGTCACGATCTCTCGACACACATTTTCGTCCGCTTTGTGGCTTAGCGGATGATGTTTTTCCACTCTCCCTGTATGCGATACAAATCTTCGCTATTATGCCTCTTGAAACACTACACACTTCCGCTACCTTGGTTACGGAAGTACCCATCATATGAGCACGAACAATTTGCAAACGGTCGAATTCACTTAGCCCCACAACTCCACAGAACACTGTACTGGTCACTCCTGACAGTTGCAACGTACTGAGGACATTGCTCAGATGCCGTTCGTGGTCAAATACAACAGCGCAACCTGCAGCCTGGCTAATCATGTGCATTTATGTTCAACCATGCATTTCTCGCGTTGTTCTGATTTTTTGTACAGCCGCTGTAGACGGGCGGATTCTGCAAAGCAAGCACGGCGACTCGCCGTCGTTTGATTCCTGGCTCTTGTCAGGAAGTGGTCCAACAGTGTCTAGTACCACATCCGCAATGTCTAACTGACGACCCTCTCATCATTGCTGTCAACGACCGGCTCGAGCTAAGTCTCAAGAAGAATTGTTTAATCAAAAGTCTTCAACAAAAATATTGCTACAGAAATCTAATGCAAAACTTCAATAATAATATTTATATAACTTTTATATTTATATTTATATTTATGTTTATATAACTTGTACTTACAAGCTAATAATTGTCACCATTCGGCTCAGCGTGAAGGGGTACTTCGTACCTCGGTACACAGGGCACATGTCGTTTCTGACGCTGAGACTTTGCCAGCTGAGCTGTCCCATCTTGAAGTCACATTTCGTCAAAATGGTTATAGTGATAGACAAATTGAACGTGCGTTGCGCTATCGCCCAACTGTACATCGGGTGATTGATGATAATTCTGAGTCAACACCTAAGTCTACTGCCTTTTTGCCTTACGTAGGAAACACGTCCAATAAGATCGGTCGTATTTTACGGAAATACGATGTGACATGTGTTTTCCGACCTCCATTATTAGTCGATGAACGACAGCGTCATCTGCAAACAACCGAAGACGGCTGCTCAGATTGTCTCCCAAATCGATTATATACACTCCTGGAAATTGAAATAAGAACACCGTGAATTCATTGTCCCAGGAAGGGGAAACTTTATTGACACATTCCTGGGGTCAGATACATCACATGATCACACTGACAGAACCACAGGCACATAGACACAGGCAACAGAGCATGCACAATGTCGGCACTAGTACAGTGTATATCCACCTTTCGCAGCAATGCAGGCTGCTATTCTCCCATGGAGACGATCGTAGAGATGCTGGATGTAGTCCTGTGGAACGGCTTGCCATGCCATTTCCACCTGGCGCCTCAGTTGGACCAGCGTTCGTGCTGGACGTGCAGACCGCGTGAGACGACGCTCCATCCAGTCCCAAACATGCTCAATGGGGAACAGATCCGGAGATCTTGCTGGCCAGGGTAGTTGACTTACACCTTCTAGAGCACGTTGGGTGGCACGGGATACATGCGGACGTGCATTGTCCTGTTGGAACAGCAAGTTCCCTTGCCGGTCTAGGAATGGTAGAACGATGGGTTCGATGACGGTTTGGATGTACCGTGCACTATTCAGTGTCCCCTCGACGATCACCAGTGGTGTACGGCCAGTGTAGGAGATCGCTCCCCAGACCATGATGCCGGGTGTTGGCCCTGTGTGCCTCGGTCGTATACAGTCCTGATTGTGGCGCTCACCTGCACGGCGCCAAACACGCATACGACCATCATTGGCACCAAGGCAGAAGCGACTCTCATCGCTGAAGACGGCACGTCTCCATTCGTCCCTCCATTCACGCCTGTCGCGACACCACTGGAGGCGGGCTACACGATGTTGGGCCGTGAGCGGAAGACGGCCTAACGGTGTGCGGGACCGTAGCCCAGCTTCATGGAGACGGTTGCGAATGGTCCTCGCCGATACCCCAGGAGCAACAGTGTCCCTAATTTGCTGGGAAGTGGCGGTGCGGTCCCCTACGGCACTGCGTAGGATCCTACGGTCTTGGCGTGCATCCGTGCGTCGCTGCGGTCCGGTCCCAGGTCGACGGGCACGTGCACCTTCCGCCGACCACTGGCGACAACATCGATGTACTGTGGAGACCTCACGCCCCACGTGTTGAGCAATTCGGCGGTACGTCCACCCGGCCTCCCGCATGCCCACTATACGCCCTCGCTCAAAGTCCGTCAACTGCACATACTGTTCACGTCCACGCTGTCGCGGCATGCTACCAGTGTTAAAGACTGCGATGGAGCTCCGTATGCCACGGCAAACTGGCTGACACTGACGGCGGCGGTGCACAAATGCTGCGCAGCTAGCGCCATTCGACGGCCAACACCGCGGTTCCTGGTGTGTCCGCTGTGCCGTGCGTGTGATCATTGCTTGTACAGCCCTCTCGCAGTGTCCGGAGCAAGTATGGTGGGTCTGACACACCGGTGTCAATGTGTTCTTTTTTCCATTTCCAGGAGTGTAGATAAGGAACAGCAAAGAGCACTTTTGAGTTCCGTTAAGGATGATCTTGGACTGCGTAAGGCGGGTGTATATCGTATTCCTTGTAGCTGCGGCATGGCATATATTGGTCAAACTATCAGGACCGTGGAGGACAGATGTACTGAGCATAAACGGCACACACGATTACAGCAGCCAAATAGATCTGCTATTGCCGAACATTGCTTGGATACTGGTCACTCCATGTTATATAATAACACCGAGATATTGGCATGCACGTCCAGCTATTGGGACAGTGTCACTAGGGAGGCAGTTGAGATTAGATTAGCGAGCAACCTCGTTAACAGGGATGGAGGTTTCTGTTTAAACTCTGTTTGGAATCCGGCTCTCTCCCTTGTCAAAAAACAGAGGAACAGAGTCAATGCTGCCTCACCTGCGAATTCATAGTCTCACTATCGATAGCTCTGACTTTGGTCATCTTTGGTGGCACTAGTGTTCAGTGTGTGTGTGTGTGTGTGTTATCTTTCCTGCTTCTGTCCGAGAACCGAGGTATTAAATTTGCATGTACGCCGCCTGTCCGTTGCAGTTTGCCTTGAAAATGGCGGGGTGTTCTCCCGTCGAAATATCGGCGGTCGCTGAAAGTGTTACCTGGCTGAATTCCCGGAAGTTATTTGAAAGTTGTATACGCCAGGAGAAACTCAGGTCTCACAATATTTATATAATATTCCGTCGGTTCTTGGAGGAACATTGACTTACACTGATCAGCCAGAACATTATGACCACCGACCTACCATCGATATAAACTCGTCTCTCGTCTAGGAAATAGCAGCGCCACCTAGCGAAGAATGACCGCTAGTCAGACACACGCACAATGCATGTAGTATCAGTGAGCGTGCTGTCCGTACATAGAATGGGGAGGGCGTGCGATCTATCTGAGTTTGACCGAGGACAGATTGTGATGGCCCGGAGGCTTGGCACGGGCAATTCGGAAACTGCACGAGTTGTCGGGTGTTCGACGAGCGTTCTGGTGAGTGTCTTCGACGGCGAAACCAAGGTGAAACCACGTCCAGATGTCGTGGGGTAGGGCGGCCACACCTCAATAAAGATGTCGGACGACGTAGGCTGGGCGGACTGGTAAAACAGGACAGGCGGCGAACTGTGGCGGAACTAACATCGGACTTTAATGCTGGGCAGAGTACAAGTGTGTCTGAACACACAGTGCACAGAACACTCCTGACGATGTGTCTCCACAACCGACGATCCATGCATGGCCAATGTTAACAACACCGACATCGCCAACTACGACTGAAATGGGCACGTGACGTGACGACGGTGTAGTGGCAGAGCGTTGCATGGTATGATGAATCCCGATACCTTCTTCATCATGCCAAAAGGAGCGTGCGAATCCGTCCTCTTCCAGGGGAACAACTCCTTGACAACGATACCTTGCCGACCGTTGTGGCCGAGCGGTTCTAAGCGCTTCAGCACGGAACAGCGCTGCTGCTACGGTCGCAGGTTCGAATCCTGCCTCGGGCATGGATGTGTGTGATGTCCTTAGGTTAGTTAGGTTTACGTAGTTCTAAGTCAAGGGGACTGATGGCCTCATATGTTAAGTCTCATAGTGCTTAGAGCCATTTGAACCATTTGAACGATACTGTGGAACGGAGACAAGCTGGCGGCGGCTCCATTCTGCTCTGGGAAACATTCACGTGGGCATCCATGAGTCCAGTAGAGGTAGTGCAAGGCACCATGAGGCCAAACAGTATCGGACACTGCTTGCAGACGATCATCTGGGATGTGATTGAACGTGGCTTTCAAAAATGGTTCAAATGGCTCTGAGCACTATGGGACTTAACTACTGAGGTCATCAGTCCCCTAGAACTTAGAACTACTTAAACCTAACTAACCTAAGGACATCACACATATACATGCCCGAGGCAGGATTCGAACTTGCGACCGTAGCGGCCACGCGGTTCCAAACTGACGCGCTTAGAACCGCACGGCCACACCGGCCGGCGAACGTGGCGTCAGACCTCGTCGCCCCCCTCCCCGGAATTTATAGGAGTTAGCTGACTTGTGTGTGCAGGTGTGGTGCTAACTCCCTCCAACCACCCCATTGCTACCAAGTCACGACTTGTAACCGCTGTTATCCATGCCAAAGTTGGACATACCGGGTATTAGGTAGACGGTCATAATGTTCTTGCTGATCGGTATATAATAACTTGAACACACAGTATTTATGTTCCACAATAATATTAATTTGATAGCCCGCTATGAACCGGCTTTCAGCTTATTAGCTCATAGCCAGATAACTTAATACTGAACAGATAGTCCACACAACTTCAGCGAAAATTCATAGCTGCACAAATATTGTTGTACCAATATACGAGGCATTTCATGACTATATCGATATAAAACACAAGTATAATACCTAAATAGACTTTGAACAAATGATTCTTATATTGCAGTACAATCAAATATTAAAACTATATGAATGTGCAAGCCAAAAATATTGTACAAGTGAGTAATGGCACAGGCTACTGTGTCATGTGGACAAACTGATGGATGTGATGAACAGATCGGTAAAAGGGGTATGGGGGGGGGGGGGGGGAGCAGTCTATGGAATGTGGGAACTGTTACAACAAGCGTATTATCTAATGGTGAGAGAAATAGTAATTGGCTCCTGGTACTTTGATGAGGGGCAGTAACGGAAATGTGTTTCGTCATTAAGGACCAGGTCAAGATTCTGTGATTGGTGTTTATTAATGGACAGAATTTCCAAGTAATGCTAGTTTTGTGCCTTTAGTTCCTTTAAGGCTAACATCATATTTCACATCATATGGGCCGGCCGAAGTGGCCGTGCGGTTAAAGGCGCTGCAGTCTGGAACCGCAAGACCGCTACGGTCGCAGGTTCGAATCCTGCCTCGGGCATGGATGTTTGTGATGTCCTTAGGTTAGTTAGGTTCAACTAGTTCTAAGTTCTAGGGGACTAATGACCTCAGCAGTTGAGTCCCATAGTGCTCAGAGCCATTTGAACCACATCATATGAATGTCATTCATTCAGAGCATGTTCAGCAAAGGTGGAATCTTTCTTTTTCAGTCTCAAACTTCTCTTCATGCTCAGTCAGTCTAGTAGTTATAGCTCTACCTCATTGATCTACATATAATTTTCCACACAGACTGCAAGAAATTTTATAAATTCCGCTGTAAACGTGGAATCTTATCTTCACTGTTGAACAAAAGGTGGGCAACAGTACGCCTAGTGAAACAAGCTGGAGTATATTTCCTGGATTTTAGTTTCCTGGCAAGAACCTGTGAGGTCCTACCCACATATAGCACGGGGGCCCGTTTGTCATCAGTGTGGTTTTTTGCTGTCTGAGGTGGATAAAAGAGTGCTCTTATCCTCTGTCTCTTCTTTTTGCTGGGTACGTTGTCAATCACGCTAGGACTATAACAATTGCTGTATGATACTTCCTTAATTATTTTCAATTTATTTTGAAAATCTGGTTTAGTGTGTGGTATAGATAGTAGAAGGTGCACCATGGAGTATAATGCTGCATGTTTGTAGGTGTTGGGATTCTGGCAACTGAATGGTATTAATGTGTGTGCTGAAATTACTTTTCTGTTTAGTACCAACTTATTTAACGATGGCCTAAGAAGCCGAAAGCCGGTTAGTAACGAACTATTAAATACACTCCTGGAAATGGAAAAAAGAACACATTGACACCGGTGTGTCAGACCCACCATACTTGCTCCGGACACTGCGAGAGGGCTGTACAAGCAATGATCACACGCACGGCACAGCGGACACACCAGGAACCGCGGTGTTGGCCGTCGAATGGCGCTAGCTGCGCAGCATTTGTGCACCGCCGCCGTCAGTGTCAGCCAGTTTGCCGTGGCATACGGAGCTCCATCGCAGTCTTTAACACTGGCAGCATGCCGCGACAGCGTGGACGTGAACCGTATGTGCAGTTGACGGACTTTGAGCGAGGGCGTATAGTGGGCATGCGGGAGGCCGGGTGGACGTACCGCCGAATTGCTCAACACGTGGGGCGTGAGGTCTCCACAGTACATCGATGTTGTCGCCAGTGGTCGGCGGAAGGTGCACGTGCCCGTCGACCTGGGACCGGACCGCAGCGACGCACGGATGCACGCCAAGACCGTAGGATCCTACGCAGTGCCGTAGGGGACCGCACCGCCACTTCCCAGCAAATTAGGGACACTGTTGCTCCTGGGGTATCGGCGAGGACCATTCGCAACCGTCTCCATGAAGCTGGGCTACGGTCCCGCACATCGTTAGGCCATCTTCCGCTCACGCCCCAACATCGTCCAGCCCGCCTCCAGTGGTGTCGCGACAGGCGTGAATGGAGGGACGAATGGAGACGTGTCGTCTTCAGCGATGAGAGTCGCTTCTGCCTTGGTGCCAATGATGGTCGTATGCGTGTTTGGCGCCGTGCAGGTGAGCGCCACAATCAGGACTGCATACGACCGAGGCACACAGGGCCAACACCCGGCATCATGGTGTGGGGAGCGATCTCCTACACTGGCCGTACACCACTGGTGATCGTCGAGGGGACACTGAATAGTGCACGGTACATCCAAACCGTCATCGAACCCATCGTTCTACCATTCCTAGACCGGCAAGGGAATTTGCTGTTCCAACAGGACAATGCACGTCCGCATGTGTTCCGTGCCACCCAACGTGCTCTAGAAGGTGTTAGTCAACTACCCTGGCCAGCAAGATCTCCGGATCTGTCCCCCATTGAGCATGTTTGGGACTGGATGAAGCGTCGTCTCACGCGGTCTGCACGTCCAGCACGAACGCTGGTCCAACTGAGGCGCCAGGTGGAAATGGCATGGCAAGCCGTTCCACAGGACTACATCCAGCATCTCTACGATCGTCTCCATGGGAGAATAGCAGCCTGCATTGCTGCGAAAGGTGGATATACACTGTACTAGTGCCGACATTGTGCATGCTCTGTTGCCTGTGTCTATGTGCCTGTGGTTCTGTCAGTGTGATCATGTGATGTATCTGACCCCAGGAATGTGTCAATAAAGTTTCCCCTTCCTGGGACAATGAATTCACGGTGTTCTTATTTCAATTTCCAGGAGTGTAGATATTATTGTGGAACATTAATACTATGTATTCAAATTATTAATACTTCAATAATAAGCCTAGCATCCTGCTTTCTTTCACAAAGTCTGCAAACTTAACCCTGGACATAACTTGCGCTAAATAAGGATGTTTGTCTTTCTGACCCACCAATCGCATTATTTGTTAAAACAACGCCACGTTAGGCGCAGGGTTTCTCCTCCTTCGATCCCACTCCCCTTCCCCTCCCCCCCAACCATCTTCCTGCATCCGCAAGAAGCTTGGGCTGCTGGCTCATCAAGTTTGCAACAGTCAATCCCTTACCTTCAGACTACAGCGCAGCCCGGCGCTGCTATTGTCTTTTCCTGTCCGTTCTCTTCCGCAGGTAGATTGGGAGCTATTTAGACTCGCTGGCGATCATTGTCTGGTGAGATGCGCCACTCCCTCTGTTCTGTGCCTCCCTTCGTACTTATACACGCAATGCTCCCGATCGAAAGAGAAAAAATTAATGACACCAAAACTTAATTCTTTAGGGTTACGTCTATCTCCATCAAATAACAGCGCTGGTTCTCTTTCGAGGCTATACTCATTTTAACCATTTTGCTCTATGCCCTTCCAGTATTTCGTCATTATTAAATGTCGCCGTCCCACACAAATTCTTGGATGCTGTGATCTGGTAGGATTACTTCTGCAATACTTCCACTACGCCTTTATTCCTCATCTTTGCTTTTCATCGCGCTTATGCTGGTGTTAACAGTCTTACTTTTCAATTGTTACCACTTTTGCAAACATATTAAAGATGATACTATGTTCCAAATTATCGCAGCCTTCGTTTCTGATAAAATGTGACTGCCAGTCAGAGCATTCGTCAACCGAAGTACCATATGTGCACATTTGTCGCCGACCTCGAAATCTATGCTCCGATTCTTCTACGCATGCTCACTTCAAATGCTGACATCAGTGTCACTGTTTCGTTTAGTACGCATGACAGCTGTACGGAGACGCTCTTCAAACTACAGAGGCAAGTGCTACAAGAGAGGCATTGTCTACCTCGGAGAGAATCACTTAACATTCCGAGACCATACAGGGTTGACAATTATTGAACTATATGAAAAAATCTACGTCGTGCACACACTTTATCCTACATGTAAACGCCACTACATATATTCGGATTTAGGTTATGACATGTTCTATGTGCCTGCCGTCATTGGCGATGATGTGGCGCAGACGAATAGTGAAATTCTGCATGACCCGCTGAAGTGGCGGAACATCGATGATGTCGATGACCTCCTGAATGGCTGTTTCCAGCTCAGCAATAGCTTTGGGGTTATTGCTGTACACCTTGTCTTTAGTATAGCCCCACAAAAGGAGTCACATGTGTTCAGATCCGGAGAATGTGGCGACCAATCGAGGCCCATACCAGTGCCCTCTGGGTACCCCCGAACAGAATGCGGTCCCGGAAGTGCTCCTCCAGGACATCAAACACTCTCCTGCTTCGATGGGGTCGAGCTCCGTCTTGCACGAACCATATCTTGTCGAAATCAGCGTCACTTTGGATAATGGGGATAAAATCATCTTGCAAAACCTTCACGTACCGTTCGGTAGTCACCGTAACACCAAGGAATATCGCATCGATTATTGCGTGACTGGACATTGCACACCACACAGTCAACCGTTAACGATGAAGAGACTTCCTGATCGCGAAATGCGGCTTCTCAGTCTCCCAAATGCGCCAATTTTGCTTATTGACGAACCCATCCAAATGAAAGTGGGCTTCGTCGCTAAAGCAAACCATACTAATTCCCATCATGCCCCGCGGTCAACAGCGCAATTTGGACGCCATAACGCAAACCCTTCAGAAGTCATGACGATTTTATTTCGTATAGTTCAATAATTTTCACCCTGTATGTTCCGACAACAGTAAAGGAACAGATTGAGTCCTCCCAGGTACACCTCATGAAATAACCTTGCTGAGAAAATCAATGAAACTAGAGCCTATACAATGGCTTTCCTTCCATGCATGCAACATGTGCGAATGAAAGAGGAAAGAAGGGGCATTAGGGTGATTCCGACAACGGGCCGTAAGAAACCTTGCGGAATACAAATTTAGATGTAGATGTCGCATGTTTTGTCTGTATTTTTTGTGCCATTCCTTTATTTCCGAAATTATTTTCACAAAAACAGAAACATTCCTACATAATCGTCGCTAATGAACCATAGTCCATAACTCATTTTTATTAATTTCAATAGTGTTTCGACAGATTCGTAAACAGATTGTTGCGGACTTCATGCGTTCGCAATATTGTCGGCTCTGTCTGTGCCGAATCTACCCGGTCTTCTGTGCTAAAATGAACATTGTAATTATTAGCGCCTATATGATACTGTATCTCTTGGGTCATAATTGCGCGTTTGCTGACATCTTGTCTGGTCAGGTCGTCGGGAGACGTACTTCTGTATATGAAACACTGGACTTGCATTCTGAATGACCAGGCGTTAGTTTCACGTCCCGTCATTCATATTTAGGTTGTCCATGGTTTCTTAAGGAAATTCCGGGTTTGTTCCTCCTAAAACAACATGGTCGATTGCCTTCTACATTCTTCCCCAACGCGAGCTTGTTCTTCGTCTGTATGTGCTCGATGTCGATGACACTAAGTCTTTATTTTTCTTCCTTCGTGCTGGTCAGTTTCGTTCAGTGACCTAAGTGCGCTGATGAAGTCATTGAAACCAGTTTTACGACGACAAGTACAAATGTATTTGCGTCGAGAAATGTGGCCTCCCGGCGTCACGCCATTCTAAATTATACTTCTTGCTATTTAGGTAATCTGCAAGTACAGCAACGTTTGATGTATACATAGCAACTTTGTTGCTTGTCTGCGCTTCGTATTGCTCATGGAAGACATTAAATTTTATAGCTTTCTCTGCCGATACGCTCCAGTACGTTTCCTAGTGCGCTACCGTAAATTCGTGATACGGTTACCGATCTCAATAACACACTGTGCACCGTGAGCGTTCTACCTTGTATATTATTGCTGAATCATCACCATCTTGTATCCCTTAGCGATATCTTTAATTCAAAAATATGTCCCGAGATATACCGGACATCCCAGGAGGAATGCCCAGTATTTAGAGACATGACAGGAATAATCATTCGAAGCAAATGTCTCCTACTGCACGTCCTTTCCTTTCCATGTTTTCAGAGGTGGTAGTATGGACCGACACAAGAAAAAAAATGTGCAGTAAACATGGGCTCAAAAGTGCGTACGCTAAGAGCTATCAGCGCTTGTTCAGTAGAAGAGATATCGGTCACAGCAGCGATAATAATTTCATATGGCTCAATGGCCTGATGCAAGTCTTTCAGTTGGACGCTGCTTCGGCGATCTCCGTATCCCTAACCTACCCAACTTATCCAACCGGGAAAAGGGGACCTACACTTTTAACGTGGAATCCGAACGAAATATCTTTTCTGGCGACTCCTAACATCGTTGAGAAATGAGCGTTATTTTAAAACGCAAACCGAAAAAATCCGGAGCTGATCGGTATTCGACCCTCCGACCTGTCTGTTTACACCCAAGCGCTTTACCGGTACACCACCAGACCCATACAAAAAAAATGAAATAAAATAAAAATATAAATATAAAAATAAAAAATAAAAAAGCACAAGGGCCAAGGGCTCATAGCTATAAAGTTGTGCACTTTAGAAGCCATGTATACTGGATTTTTTTCCTTGATCCATAGTACTATCTCTCAAAACATGAAAAGCAAAGAGCTGCCGGTAGAAGAGATCTGTTTCACAGTATCGAAGATGAGGAAGTGCTCATAGCTCTTAGGTTAATCATTTTGGAGTCATGTTTACTGGACTTTTTGCTTCGAATTATCATTCCTGTCATATCCATGAATACTGACCATTCCTTCTGGGAAACGCTGTATGTACAAAGCATACCGGTTAACGTCGTTGTCGCGCCTGATATGTGCAAGGAAGAACGATATCTGGCACGTATGGATCCCTACGAACATTTGCAGGACCAACGCTGCTTTTATTTACCTCGTTGTCATGGTTAAAAAAAAAAACGGTTCAAATGGCTCTGAGCACTATGGGACTTAACTTCTGAGGTCATCAGTCCCCTAGAACTTACAACTACTTAAACCTATCTAACCCAAGGACATCACACACATCCATGCCCGAGGCAGGATTCGAACCTGCGACCGAAGCGGTCGCGCGGTTCCAGACTGTAGCGCCTAGAGCCGCTCGGCCACCCCGGCCGGCCTCGTTGCCATTCATCGCAGCGTTCTGCTACTGCATCTTCATGATGATAATATGTCACACATCATCAGTTTGTGCAGAGTCTGATCAATTTTGTTTGCTTTGTCGGCAATTTTTCTTTGGAGATTACACACATTTCTATCTTTCTGCTCCTAGTCTTTTCCGTACTTCCAGTGCACACTCACTTTCTCGTTTTTGGTTTTCTTTCACATCAACCGTTTACCATGTGAAAATAAGACGCAAAATTTATTTATTCTTGTATTATTTCCTTCTCTTATACAAATGTTTTACTAACTTCATCCAAGAAATGTGTAACCTGTTCGGCAAAATCTCTTCGAAGTTCTGATGACAGCGAATTCGTAGGATCTATTTGCGAATTCGTATACTCTTAATGATCTCCGGGCGGGGACTACTCAAGAGGACGTCGTTATCAGGAGAAAGAAACCTGGCGTTCTGCGGATCGGAGCGTGGAATGTCAGATCCCTTAATCGGGCAGGTAGGTTAGAAAATTTAAAAAGGGAAATGGATAGGTTAAAGTTAGATATAGTGGGAATTAGTGAAGTTCGGTGGCAGGAGGAACAAGACTTTTGGTCAGGTGAATACTGGGTTATAAATACAATATCAAATAGGGGTAATGCAGGAGTAGGTTTAATAATGAATAAAAAAATAGGAGTGCGGGTAAGCTACTACAAACAGCATAGTGAACGCATTATTGTGGCCAAGATACGCACTAAGCCCACACCTACTACAGTAGTACAAGTTTATATGCCAACTAGCTCTGCAGATGATGAAGAAATTGATGAAATGTATGAGGTGATAAAAGAAATTATTCAGATAATGAAGGGAAACGAAAATTTAATAGTCATGGGTGACTGGAATTCGATAGTAGGAAAAGGAAGAGAAGGAAGCGTAGTAGGTGAATATGGATTGAGGGGAAGAAATGAAAGAGGAA
Source organism: Schistocerca serialis cubense (assembly GCF_023864345.2). NCBI lineage: Eukaryota > Metazoa > Arthropoda > Insecta > Orthoptera > Acrididae > Schistocerca > Schistocerca serialis. Next base: position 137,204,364 of record NC_064640.1, on the reverse strand, counting down.
GCCGAATGGTAGAATTTTGCACAGAGCATAACTCAATCATAGCTAACACTTGGTTCAAGAATCATGAAAGAAGGTTGTATACATGGAAGAATCCTGGAAATACTAAAAGGAATCAGATAGATTATATAATGGTAAGACAGAGATTTAGGAGCCAGGTATTAAATTGTAAGACATTTCCAGGAGTAGATGTGGACTCTGACCACAATCTATTGGTTATGAACTGTAGACTAAAACTGAAGAAACTGCAAAAAGGTAGGAATGTAAGGAGATGGGACCTGGACAAACTGATTAAACCAGAGGTTGTACAGAGTTTCAGGGAGAGCATAAGGGAACAATTGTCACGAATGGGGGAAAGAAATACAGTAGAAGAAGAATGGGTAGCTCTGAGGGATGAAGTAGTGAAGGCAACAGACGATCAAGTAGGTAAAAAGACGAGGGCTAGTAGAAATCCTTGGGTAACAGGAGAAATATTGAATTTAATTGATGAAAGGAGAAAATATAAAAATGCAGTAAATGAAGCAGGTAAAAAGGAATACAAAAGTCTCAAAAATGAGATCGACAGGAAGTGCAAAATGGCTAAGCAGGGATGGCTAGAGGACAAATGTAAGGATGTAGAGGCTTATCTCACTAGGGGTAAGATAGATACTGCCTACAGGAAAATTAAAGAGACCTTTGGAGAAAAGAGAACCACTTGTATGAATATCAAGAGCTCAGATGGAAACCCAGTTCCAAGCAAAGAAGGGAAAGCAGAAAGGTGGAAAGAGTATATAGAGGGTCTATACAAGGGCGACGTACTTGAGGACAATATTCTGGAAATGGAAGAGAATGTAGATGAAGACGAAATGGGAGATACAATACTGCACGAAGATTTTGACAGAGCACTGAAAGACCTGAGTCGAAACAAGGCCCCGGGAGTAGACAACATTCCATTAAAACTACCGACGGCCTTGGGAGAGCCAGTCCTGACAAAACTCTACCATCTGGTGAGCAAGATGTATGAGACAGGCGAAATACCCTCAGACTTCAAGAAGAATATAATAATTCCAATCCCAAAGAAAGCAGGTGTTGGCAGATGTGAAAATTACCGAACAATCAGTTTAATAAGCCACAGCTGCAAAATACTAACGCGAATTCTTTACAGACAAATGGAAAAACTGGTAGAAGCCAACCTCGGCGAAGATCAGTTTGGATTCCGCAGAAATATTGGAACACGTGAGGCAATACTGACCCTACGACTTATCTTAGAGAATAGATTAAGGAAAGGCAAACCTACATTTCTTGCATTTGTAGTCTTAGAGAAAGCTTTTGACAATGTTGACTGGAATACTCACTTTCAAATTCTAAAGGTGGCAGGGGTAAAACACAGGGAGCGAAAGGCTATTTACAATTTGTACAAAAACCAGATGGCAGTTATAAGAGTAGAGGGGCATGAGAGGGAAGCAGCGGTTGGGATGGGAGTGAGACAGGGTTGCAGCCTCTCCCCGATGTTATTCAATCTGTATATTGAGCAAGCAGTAAAGGAAACAAAAGAAAAATTCGGAGTAGGTATTAAAATCCATGGAGAAGAAATAAAAACTTTGAGGTTCGCCGATGACATTGTAATTCTGTCAGAGACAGCAAAGGAGTTGGAAGAGCAGTTGAACGGAATGGACATTGTCTTGAAAGGAGGATATAAGATGAACATCAACAAAAGCAAAACGAGGATAATGGAATGTAGTCGAATTAAGTCGGGTGATGCTGAGGGAATTAGATTAGGAAATGAGACACTTAAAGTAGTAAAGGAGTTTTGCTATTTGGGGAGCAAAATAACTGATGATGGTCAAAGTAGAGAGGATATAAAATGTAGACTGGCAATGGCAAGGAAAGCGTTTCTGAAGAAGAGAGATTTGTTATCATCGAGTATAGATTTAAGTGTCAGGAAGTCGTTTCCAAAAGTATTTGTATGGAGTGTAGCCATTTACGGAAGTGAAACATGGACGATAAATAGTTTGGATAAGAAGAGAATAGAAGCTTTCGAAATGTGGTGCTACAGAAGAATGTTGAAGATTAGATGGATAGATCACATAACTAATGAGGAGGTATTTAATAGAATTGGGGAGAAGAGGAGTTTGTGGCACAACTTGACAAGAAGAAGGGACCGGTTGGTAGGACATGTTCTGAGGCATCAAGGGCTCACAAATTTAGCGTTGGAGGACAGCGTGGAGGGTAAAAATCGTAGAGGGAGACCAAGAGATGAATACACTAAGCAGATTCAGAAGGATGTAGGTTGCAGTAAGTACTGGGAGATGAAGAAGCTTGCACAGGATAGAGTAGCATGGAGAGCTGCATCAGACCAGTCTCAGGACTGAAGACCACAACAACAACAACAACAACTGAAAATCCATGTGATACAACAGTTCAGTGTGTATAGGACCGGATTATCCATCAGGCAGTGTAGGTAACCGCCTAGAGGCCCCACATCGACTAGGGGCCCCGCACACAGAGAATTTTTTTTTTAATGTTTCTTCGAATGAGAATTAATTTCGAAGATTTATAAGTAACAAACCCTCAATGACAGTATTATTGTCTTGTTTTTTTATTACGTCATATTTCAGTACATTCCGGAATGCATTTCAGATTATTATAGAATAATATTATATTTTATCGCAGCGATTTTAACGCCGACTACACAGAGGTCGGCACGGTAAGAGCAGCTTCTTTAACGCAACATCCTTCAAAAACTCCGCAATATGAATGCACAGCTGCTGGTAGAAGGATTTAATGTGTTCTGTAGCCATGTCACTTTCATAAGGTTGGCAGTACTGGTTCGCGTGACAAAGAGCGTTGGGGAAGGGACCGATTCATTGGATACGTATGTTGTATCATAAACGAAATTTTCGAAACACTTTCAATTGCTTGATTTTCATTTTGTTCTCTAATCGTGATTTTCGAGTTTTGCGACCGTGAAATAAGTTTAAAAAGTTTTACTGGGGTCTGTGTTTCAATTTGGATAAGAGTGCTAGATTTTTATAAAGACAACAAGTGCTTCGAGAAAACTGACGAGACGCCGAGTCTAATAAACTGAAGCTACATTTACGATGCAACGTAAGTTTTATTACGAAATTTTGTTTTACATAATTCTTTCCGAAGATCTGCCGCATCTGCATTTTCTCTCCGTTCGCCTAGCAGCAACGCAGAAAAATAATAAATGATGTAATGATAAAATATAGAGGATAGGTAAGCATATAGGTTCAGTTAATTTATTTAAATAAAGAAATGCTTACTTGTCAAATGAACTTTCAGGAACAAAATTTCGGAGGTACACGTAAAGAAAAAAAATAGAGTGGAAATAGCAAGAAAAGAAGCGTGATGAACAATTAATGAATGCACTAAACGTTCTTTAATTCGTATTTAGTCGCCAGTCAACGGCAAATCAACCTTATCCGTCTCAAAGTGTATCTGCCAGCCACACGATGGCGGTGGACCAAGCAGAGATTACCTACGAGTGCTCTGAACAGTCTCGCCAGGTACAAGAAACAGGTACTTTAGTGCATGCAGAGGAATGAGCCCGAGACCAATACATCAAAATGTGGACCATCTAGGAGCAGAAGTCCAGAATGACATTTTCTTACGGCAAATTTTACCAACGAAATACAAGATCTTTAGTGTACTAGTGATCCTAGCGAATGTCAGCACATGGAGTGTGATTTTTCTGCTTCAAGCCGATAATATGACGGTAGCAAAAGATACTTTCCTCAATCGATGCTTTTTTGGAAACATATATGTGGTGGTAAAATGAGAGTGGCTCATGTATCCTCCGTCTATTGGGAAAGTATAATGTCTTCCATGTGCCCTTTTTGGTTAAGCTCAATAGAAATCACAATTTCAAACTGGATTTTATGATTGGAAAAATGCGTCGCACCGAATTCAGACGCATGAGAATAATGCAACACACCGAATATGTGTACAGACACTGGTTAGACGACGTATTCATGGACGAATCGCCGGCCGGAGTGGCCGAGCGGTTCTAGGAACTTCAGTCTGGAACCGAGCGACCGCTACGGTCGCAGGTTCGAATCCTGCCTCGGGCATGGATGTGTGTGATGTCCTTAGGTTAGTTAGGTTTAAGTAGTTCTAAGTTCTAGGAAACTGATGACCTCAGATGCTGAGTCCCATAGTGCTCAGAGCAATTTGAGCCGTGGACGAATCGACAATTGTTGGAAATTACATTCAACAAAGAAAGAGAATACTGCATGAACGTTTTACTAAGAGTGGTCTCAGTGATTAAATTTTTATCATCCCGTGAATTGGCATTTCGTGGCGATAATAAATTTCTTGGTTCTTAACATAATGGCAACTATTTGGGAATTTTAAAGTTTATCGCGGAGTACGAACCGTTCCTTAGTTCGTATTTAGCCAAATATAATAATGTATGCAAGAGAAAACAGACATATTTGACTGGAACGATTTGTGAGGAACTTACTGATATACTTAGACATAAGGTTTCAAAATTAATTGTTAATACACCAGACATATCTCATACCGATCAGCTGACCGTAGTGCTGAGATACGTTACGACAAATGGAGAAGTAGCAGAACGTTTCCTTACATTCTTACATTTATTCTCGAAGGAGAAGAACTAACCAACACAATTCTAAATTTTTTAAACCAATATAACATCGAGACAAAAAATTTGACAGTGCAGTCTTGCGATAATGTGTCAAATATATCTGGTTGTTGGAATGGTCTGCAGGCGTATAATAAGAAAATAAACCAGTTCGCACACTCCATACCATGTGCAGCGTACTCGCTGAATTTGGCTGGAGTACATGCCGCGGAGAGCTGTGTTGGAGCAAACTCATTTTTCGGATTTGTACAGGCAGTACACAACTTTTTTCGGCGTCACCTCATCGCTGGGCAAATAGGCTCAAACATCTTGAAAAAGGTGATGAACGTAAGCAATTCAAGTCTTTATTTCTGAAAAGAATGTCCGACACGTGGTGGTGTGCAAGGGCCGTCGCGAACAAGGCATCGCCAAAAGGTGACAACGGTTTCCAGAAAGCTTTGCAGTCTATTGCTGACGATGAAATCAGTCATCACAAGTGATTTACGAGGCCAGATGTCTATTAAAGGACCTAAAAAAAAGAAAAGTAAAATGCCGTAATGGCAGCATTATAGCCTGCCACACTAGATGGAATCAATACCGTCAGTATATCTGTACAAAAAACAACTGTTGAACTTCGAACGGCAGTCGATCTTTTAAAATTGTTTTTAGATATTTTACTTTCACGGCGAAAATCAGTTGATGATTACGAGATGAAGGCAAATGAGAAAAGTGATACCCAATGCTGTGATGAAAATGACGGTGTGTGAAGAAGGGAAAGGCATCACGATGACGGAACTGCGGAAGACGTTGTGCACGGAGGAAAAGAGATGTTAAAAATTGTATCTTATTTGCCAGTACAAGATATGCTGGGTACAGAGTCGTCGTGTTGACTAGAAGCATACCGCGAAATTACACTACTGGCCATTAAAATTGCTACACCAAGAAGAAATGCAGATGATAAACGGGTATTCATTGGACAAATGTATTATACTAGAACTGACATGTGATTACATTTTCACACAATTTGGGTGCATAGATCCTGAGGAATCAGTACCCAGAACAACCACCTCTGGCCGTAATAACGGCCTTTATACGCCTGGGCATTGAGTCAAACAGAGCTTGGATGGCGTGTACAGGTACAGCTGCCCATGCAGCTTCAACACGATACCACAGTGCATCAAGAGTAGTGGCTGGCGTATTGTGACGAGCCAGTTGCTCAGCCACTATTGACCAGACGTTTTCAGTTGGTGAGAGATCTGGAGAATGTCATGGCCAGGGCAGCAGTCGAACATTTTCTGTATCCAGAAAGGCCCGTACAGGACCTGCAACATGCGGTCGTGCATTATCCTGCTGAAATGTAGGGTTTCACAGGGATCGAATGAAGGGTAGAGCCAAGGGTCGTAACACATCTGAAATGTAACGCCCACTGATCAAAGTGCCGTCAATGCGAACAAGAGGTGAGCGGGACGTGTAACCAATGGCACCCCATACCATCAAGCCGGGTGATACGCCAGTATGGCGATGACGAATACACGCTTCCAATGTGCGTTCACCGCGATGTCATCAACCACGGATACGACCATCATGATGCTGTAAACACAACCTGGATTCATCCGAAAAAATGACGTTTTGCCATTCGTGCACCCAGGTTCGTCGTCGAGTACAACATCGCAGGGGCTCCTGTCTGTGATGTAGCGTCAAGGGTAACCGCAGCCATGGTGTCCGAGCTGACAGTCCATGCCGCTGCCAACGTCGTCGAACTGTTCGCGCAGATGGTTGTTATTTTGCAAACGTACCCATCTGTTGACTCAGGGATCGAGACATCGCTGCACGATCCGTTACAACCATGCGGATAAGATGCCTGTCATCTCGACTGCTAGTGATACGAGGCCGTTGGGATCCAGCACGGCGTTCCGTATTACCCTCCTGAAGCCACCGATTCCATAATCTGCTAACAGTCATTGGATCTCGACCAACGCGAGCAGCAATGTCGCGATACGATAAACCACAATCGCGATAGGCTACAATCCGACCTTTATCAAATTCAGTAACGTGATGGTACGCATTTCTCCTCCTTACACGAGGCATCACAAAAACTTTTCACCAGGCAACGCCGGTCAACTGCTATTTATGTATGGGAAATCGGTTGGAAACTTTCCTCATATCAGCATGTTGTAGGTGTCGCCACCGGCGCCAACCTTGTGTGAATGCTCTGAAAAGCTAATAATTTGCATATCACAGCATCTTCTTCCTGTCGGTTAAATTTCGCGTCTGTAGCACGCCATCTTCGTAGTGTAGCAATTTTAATGGCGAATAGTGTAATTCTCTGTTTGGATTTCTGATAGATTTCTCGACAAAGTCCAACGATAAAATTGCAGAGGCTTGTACAAAGTGTAGGGAACATTCTTCCGAGGTCATTGAGCCTGAGTTTACACACAAAATGGTGAAGCTTAAGTACTTCATCTTATAATTAGAGGGAACCGGAAGAGTTAAAATTGGGTGTGCCGAGCAAACATATAAACCAATTTTTGGTAATATGGCACACTCAACTTTCCCCAATGTAATGACTGCACTGCAAATATATGAAATTCTGATGATTTCAAAGTAACAGATGAATGTAAATTTTAGAAATTGAAACAAAAAAGAAAAACTTTCTTCGTTAATCAGTGTCTCAGAACCGTTCAAGTTACTTGGCGATAAGGGGGATTGAAAATGATATGTTGGAGAAGGTCGACTTTCAAGATGTTTCAAATTATATCTAAAAAGAGACTTAGAATATTTGATATTGAAACATATTTTACTTTACAAAACGATTTAATAAAAAAAATACGCATAGTTTTCTTTTATTTGTTCCAATTTTTTACTGAGAGATGACATACCTTCGTAATGTAGTAAAAAACCGCATAGTTATGAATACGATTGCGCTGTGTTAGAAAAAATATACATTTTAAGAAGTTATAAAGTAGTAAAGGGGCCGCGAATCGTGCATTGCCTAGAGGCCCCGACACTGATAATCCAGCCCTGATTGTATATCATCAACAGCGGAACGATCACATTCTTTAGTACTACCTGCATGAGACACCATGATCTATATCTCTGTTGTCATTACGCTTCCGTGAACTAACTTTCATCATTCTCCCTCCGGACTTCTCAGTCTCGAGCTCCTTTTCATTGCCTGTTTCAGTTCGAACCCATTTCTCTCCCTGACATGAAACTCCCTGCTTCAAATCCTTAAGTCTGCTACTTACTCAGATTCACCCCATATCTACGCAATACAAGACAGTAATCTTCACAAGCACAAGCGTGGTTTTCAATACATAAAAAGGTCCAAACGACACTATATGACTAATGGCAGAATAATCTTAACCATAACCATATTTAAGAACCATATACACAACCATAACCAGGCGAAATACGCTCATACATGGGCCTAGTGGTACTTACATTACTATTCCCCAAAACGTCCTTTTATAATTTCACTAATTTACTGTCAGTTTTGGGAGGGGTATCACATTTTACAAACACAGCTTGCACGATCAAGAACTCATTGTTATTAGCAATCAAACGACATGTTTGTGAGATTTGACATTTATAGCAAATGATGAAAACACGCTACGAATGCTAGTTAAATATTCAATTTATTCAGACAGTCCAGCCTCATGCTGCATCCAATAACACTGCGGTCAGGTCCAGTGGCTCTTTAGGTAAACTTGGGATGTTCAAATTAAAAGTTAATTAACTGATACTTAATTACATACATTCACGTGTGTGACAGTTGGAATTAAATGTAAAAAAAGAGATTACCCGTACCAGCTGCAGGAAAGAAATACAGATACATCGCGATTACTTTTATTTCCCAGGAATAATTGACTTTTAGGTTACATCTAAATTTGATCATGGTTACCCATTGTAGAAACCCCAGTTCCAGCCACCCTACTTTTACAATCATAAAGCACTTAAAACTACCATGATAAATTAGTATTTAATAAAATGATTGCCCATTCTGCTTATAATCTAATAACAATTTTTTCTAGGTGCTAAGTCTTTATGGCTTTGAGCCAAACTCGGAACACTGACTAGGTGACTTCTGACCATGGTTGCTAAGATATTTTACTATTGTGAGGCGGAAAGGGACTGCAGTGTCATAGTAGAGAGGCGACGTCTACACAGTCCAGTCACATTAATGTGGCCACCGCCTATGTTTCACGTCAAAGCGCAATAACCACTTATTGACTGAGGCTGCAGCACTAGCAATGGAGGGCATGCAAAGTGTGTTGGGGAAGGTGGGAGGGAGGGGGGGAGGGACGCGGATAACAGTGCAGTCGTCGTAATGCCGAAACCCGCCAGGTTAGCCAAGAGCGCTAATGCGCTGCTTCCTGGGCTCGGGTAGGCGCGCCGGCCCCGGATCGAATCCGCCCAGCGGCTTAACGACAGAGGCCGGTGTGCCGGCCAGCCGGGATGTGGTTTTAAGGGGGTTTTCCACATCCCACTAGGTGAATACCGGGCTTGTCTCCACGTCCCGCCTCAGTTACACAGCTCTCAGACATCTGAACACATTCCCACTATTCCATGGATTACACTAGACACGGACAGTTGGGGTACACTCATTCCGTCCCAGGGGGTACGGGTGGAGGCAGGAAGGGCATCCAGCCACCCCTTAAATTAACCTTGCCAAATCCGATTAAGGGGAGCCGGAGGTGCCTATGCTGCCCATGTTAAAATCACTAAGTTTGAGGAACATTTATGAATAAACTACCGAATAGAAAAATTTGAATTTTTTTTTTACATATAGAGTGGTTTAGCATTGCAGTTATGACAGAGGGATTTTGGAGTATCTTTTCTAGTTTCCTTCCAATTATTTTTTTTTTATTAATGACCCAAATTTTTTACAAATAATTGCTTTATAATTAAACTGAAATGAAACCACTGAACATATTGCCAAATGGCTGTGTTACAATGAAAGTTTGACCACTAGGAGTGCTGTATAAAAATTTCATCTCTCTAGCTTGAGTGGATTTTGAGAAAATGTTCCTTATATTCGAAAAATTCTAATTTACGGGAAATGGCTATCAAAGTTTTTCAATACACTCCTGCACTATAGGATGGATTATCAGGGTCTTCTTCTTCATCCTCCAAAAGCTTCCTCTTCTGTCTTCTTTTCTGGCCTCTTGTTCCATCATACTTCACATGCCTTCCTCTTCTTTCTGCTCCTCTTATCCTTTCTCTGTCAATATTTCTTAGTGCTTGTACAGTGTTTACCCCAGCTGTAAATCCCAATGCCTTGAGAACTTCACACTTCACACTGTCCCCTTGGTTGTAGGTTGCTATTGCATCATAAATGCCAAAGTGCAGTGTTTTTATGCTTACAAACACCCTTTTAGGAATCACTTTCCAAATCAAATTGTTTACGCTCTCATTAGGATTCTGCGTCTTTCTGTGTAGACATTTGTGTAACAATTCTGGCTGTGCTAAGTCATGAAAAATTGGTTTTATTGCATTTATCACAGCTGCTGGCAAACCATGTTTGTTATCATAGTCCTTTTTTGCATTATATTTGCACCAGGAATCTTTTGGGCACAGGCTGTGTTGAGAGTATTCATTGGAAGAGGCAGTATGAAGGAACAATGCCCACACTGCTTTTCACATGTCACTAACATTACTATTATTTTGCTTTATAGCATACCCATAGTATCTCTGTAGACGTTCAATCACCTCATCAGTAAGCCTGCCTCTCCCTCCTATTGTCTTTCCATCTCTGAGCTTACTTGAACCCAAAGTTTGTTTGAGCCTTCGAAGCCGTGCACCCATACGCTTTTGCACATGCCCAATGCATTCCAACTTTTCAACTACAAATTCATTTCCATATGGTTTCAGTTCCTCTATAGTCTTGAAACCTTTGGAGTCACCATCCCCAAGGTAGTATTTGCTAGAAGATGTCACAGGGCTATGGCCGGCCATGTGTTGCTTAGCAGAAGAACGCACTGTTTCGGTAATTGTAGTATCGCAACTTGCTATTAGTGTTAATTTTCTTTTCCCTACGTTCTTCCTCTTCTTATATACACGGTACACTAAAACGTGGCATCGTAACCAGAACAACGCTTTACACAAGAAGTATAATACTACCAACAACAGGCGCAACACTGAACTAATTCGAAACGGTAAACGGCAAAGAGATGATGTTCCGCGCTCTTAGCGCTTCATTTGTCACAGAAAACAATGTAGCCAACCCTTGCACACTCGCTGTATGCGTAACATAAGGTGCTGTATGCGTAACAGGCCGAGAAAATCCCAAGCAGTTCGCCAGGAAGTCACGAGAGGGTGTTAGATGCATTCAGCGGCCGCCCATTTCCTCTGCAGGCGTGGGGGAAAATGGTAATAACTCCACTTCTATGGCGAGTAGAACAATAATTCAAAGTTTACATTAAAGAGGAATGTTCCAATTAATTTTCGGTAGCAAAAAAAATCGTAATTTTTTGGATTTGACCACCTCCGGCTCCCCTTAACCATGCCGACCCTGCGTCATTGCGGGAAAAAGGCACAAGCAATAGAAAGAAAGAAAAGAGTTGTCGCAATGTCGAAAAGGAGCGATTCAACTGACGTTCAAAAGAGCATGATCATTGGCTTTCGGGCCAAGGATGGAAGCACATCAAAAACGTATAGGCTTGCAAAGTGGTCGTGTGACGCCGTGCGTAAAGTATACTGTGCATGGCAAAACCAGGTGTCGATGCAACTGTTGTGCACCACGAGCCACAGATGACGGGGTGAACGATGGCTGCGGAGATCTGTAAGGGCGAATAGACGTGCAACTGTTGAGCAACTGACCAGCCAGGTGAACCAGGGGGCTACCAATAGTGTCTCAAAAAATGTTCAAATGTGTGTGAAATCTTATGGGACTTAACTGCTAAGGTCATCAGTCACTAAGCTTACACACTACTTAACCTAAATTATGCTAAGGACAAACACACACACCCATGCCAGAGGGAGGACTCGAACCGCCGCCGGGACCAGCCGTACAGTCCATGACTGCAGCTCCTAGACTGCTCGGCTAATCCCGCGCGGCAATAGTGTCTCCTCAAGGACTGTTCAGCAAACGTGTCATGCACCCATACTGACTGCTGTTCATCAGTGACGAAGGCTGGAGTTTGGACACCAGTACCGCAACTGGACGTCCACTGGACAGGTGGCCTTTTCAGATGAATAACGTTTCATGCTCCATCGGACAGATGGCCGTTGGCGTGTACGGCGTGAAGCGTCTAAAATCAAATACCCTGCAACAATTGTCGGGTGGGTCTGTGCCGCAAGTGGGAGCGTTATCGTCTGAGAAATGTTTTCGTGGCATTCCCTGGGCGATCTCGTCATTCTGGAGGGCACAATGGATCAATAAAAGTATGCATCTATCCTTGGGGACCATGTCCACTCCCACACACAGTTTGTTTTTCCTCGGCACGAAGCCATCCACCAGCAAGACTGTTCCTCAAGCCGATGGCATCTACCAGCAATGAAACGTGTCACACAGCTCACAGCGTACGTGTATGATTCGAAGCACACCAGGGCGAGTTTACCGCACTGCACTGGCCACCAAGCTCCCTGGATTTAAATCCAATCGTAATCTGTGGAATCCTTCGATCGGGCTGTCACACCATGGATCCACAAACAATTTAATGGTAGGGACCTTGCGATTGGCAGAGAGAGTTTCCACAAAATTAGAGGAATGCTCCTGTGGTCGAAAAAAGCCGTGACGTGAAGAATGAAAGAACCCAGGTGGGGAGACCGTTTGGCTATGAGTAAGACAAGACGGAAATTTTGGGGAACTCTTCTCTGAACAGGCGTCAAGTGCAAAACGGAGTGCATAACGCTCTATACGACGCAGAGGAGTAATTTGTGTGAACACTGCGTTCACAGCGCCTCATATCCAGTTAGAAATTAGCTGTAGCATCTTTTAGCTCCAACTGTGGAGAAACGAACCAGCCAATTAGCTAATTGTTCTTGCGAGAACTGAGAGGGCATTATAATACACTCCTGGAAATTGAAATAAGAACACCGTGAATTCATTGTCCCAGGAAGGGGAAACTTTATTGACACATTCCTGGGGTCAGATACATCACATGATCACACTGACAGAACCACAGGCACATAGACACAGGCAACAGAGCATGCACAATGTCGGCACTAGTACAGTGTATATCCACCTTTCGCAGCAATGCAGGCTGCTATTCTCCCATGGAGACGATCGTAGAGATGCTGGATGTAGTCCTGTGGAACGGCTTGCCATGCCATTTCCACCTGGCGCCTCAGTTGGACCAGCGTTCGTGCTGGACGTGCACACCGCGTGAGACGACGCTTCATCCAGTCCCAAACATGCTCAATGAAGGACAGATCTGGAGATCTTGCTGGCCAGGGTAGTTGACTTACACATTCTAGAGCACATTGGGTGGCACGGGATACATGCGGACGTGCATTGTCCTGTTGGAACAGCAAGTTCCCTTGCCGGTCTAGGAATGGTAGAACGATGGGTTCGACGACGGTTTGGATGTACCGTGCACTATTCAGTGTCCCCTCGACGATCACCAGTGGTGTACGGCCAGTGTAGGAGATCGCTCCCCACACCATGATGCCGGGTGTTGGCCCTGTGTGCGTCGGTCGTATGCAGTCCTGATTGTGGCGCTCACCTGCACGGCGCCAAACACGCATACGACCATCATTGGCACCAAGGCAGAAGCGACTCTCATCGCTGAAGACGACACGTCTCCATTCGTCCCTCCATTCACGCCTGTCGCGACACCACTGGAGGCGGGCTGCACGATGTTGGGGCGTGAGCGGAAGACGGCCTAACGGTGTGCGGGACCGTAGCCCAGCTTCATGGAGACGGTTGCGAATGGTCCTCGCCGATACCCCAGGAGCAACAGTGTCCCTAATTTGCTGGGAAGTGGCGGTGCGGTCCCCTACGGCACTGCGTAGGATCCTACGGTCTTGGCGTGCATCCGTGCGTCGCTGCGGTCCGGTCCCAGGTCGACGGGCACGTGCACCTTCCGCCGACCACTGGCGACAACATCGATGTACTGTGGAGTCCTCACGCCCCACGTGTTGAGCAATTCGGCGGTACGTCCACCCGGCCTCCCGCATGCCCACTATACGCCCTCGCTCAAAGTCCGTCAACTGCACATACGGTTCACGTCCACGCTGTCGCGGCATGCTACCAGTGTTAAAGACTGCGATGGAGCTCCGTATGCCACGGCAAACTGGCTGACACTGACGGCGGCGGTGCACAAATGCTGCGCAGCTAGCGCCATTCGACGGCCAACACCACGGTTCCTGGTGTGTCCGCTGTGCCGTGCGTGTGATCATTCCTTGTACAGCCCTCTCGCAGTGTCCGGAGCAAGTATGGTGGGTCTGACACACCGGTGTCAATGTGTTCTTTTTTCCATTTCCAGGAGTGTATGCAAGCTGCTCCAACCATGCGCGTGTATATCGCCACATTCTAAGACGGACGAGTACATGTTCTCTCACATAACGAGACGCGTAGGGAAAGTTTCTGCTGAAAAATTCAGCAAAGGTGTAATTAATTTTATAGGAATTTCAGCGGAAGAGAGTGGCCTAGCAGACGACAGCTCATAGCAGCTTAAGGTAAATACCGTGTGTAGAGGTGTAAACTTGTTGGTTCACCAGCTTGCATCCACTGTAAACTCGAGCGACCTTGGGTAATCTCTTGCAAAATTTGTCACATAGCTAACCATCCACCGTAGACTTGATTGTCATCCTAAAAATAGTACCAAACTTTGAACCGGAATCGGACGATTTTCGTAGTACTGAACAACATCATAACGTAATTGTAGGAACAATTTTGTAAAGAAACTTCTAGTTAAACTTTAATATTGTTTTGCTTAGGAAATTTAACCTTCTGAGAGTTAATATTTAATATTGTTGTGTTTAGGGTTATTTCACTTTTTGATGTTGACGAGATGCGTCATCCTGACAACTGTTTTTTGTTGTCACATTGAAAACTGTGTAAAAGCGTGTATTTTTGTGCTAATATTGCGACATTAAACATGTCATATCAACTTACACAGTTGTCTTCAATCCTGGAATAAGTAAACCAAAAAATATTGCACCATAAAACCTCACTGTATCTCTTACTGCACGGCTCGCAGCGGTCGGCATTGCAAATGGTAGTTATTCAGGTTTTTTGACCGGTGGTCACATTAATGTGACTGGACAGTGGGTAAAGCAGTCACGGCGATTCGAAATCAGCGGACAGTTTTAGTATGTCTGGAAATGGCACACATAGGAAAGGCGTCTCATTCTACAGTTATTCCTAGCTGATAGCCACTCATAAACGCTCATGATAAAAGTCATGAGCTTACACTTGCTAGGAATACATGAAGACCAGCTTGCTCAAGAGTGAAAAAGATTATACTGTGATTAACGATAGATTCCTCTCTCGTGGCTCCTATTATAATCTTCGTCTTATGCTTATTCGTCTTCCTCCTTGCTTCTTCCAGTTTCTCTACGGGGTCGGCATTGTTATACGGGTTTCGGCAATGTTAGTGACAGTTGGTGGCCGGATGTCCTTCCTGACGTCATAGCTCCCCCTGGGGAGGAATTTATGCAGCCGATCTGTATGCGTCTAGAGTAAATCTCAGGTTCAAATGTGAGAACGTTTTCTGAATGTATGCGTAGCGTATATCCGAGGCGGGACGTGGGAACCAGCCCGGTATTCACCTATTGGGATGTGGAATGCTGCCTAAAAACCACTTCTACAGCTGGCCGACTCATCAGCCCATGTCGGTATTCATCGAGACGAATTCGATCCAGGGCAGGCTCACCTCCCCGAATCCCGGAAGCGGCGTGTTGGTGTGCTCGGCCACCCAGGCAGGTCTCTGGTTCCTATTATAATAATGACGTCAAGATAGTTGAGAACTTCGTGATTGGTGAATCAGCTGTAGTACATATCTCTGAAAAATCACCGCATTGCTTACAATGCCGAAAGGCAAGTGTTTGTACTATTCCAGCCAAAAAAGGGTGTTAACCATGATTATTTCTCGAGACTTCTCGTCCAGGGAAGTATCACATCGGCGTCCGCGAGGTCGATGTTTTAAGAGTACCTATGTAACGGTTATCTCGAGCGTAACTGTACCGTATATAATAAGGATAGAAACAAATCAGGGACTGCACGTTGACCATTAACTTAAAATCGTCGCATAGGTGGAAGTTAACGGTTAGCTTGCGAATCACTATAGCGGAGTTGCCCATTGTGTACATTCAACTGGTTCAGTGACACCTAGGTTGTGTAAGCCAAGCCGGCCGAAGTGGCCGTGCGGTTAAAGGCGCTGCAGTCTGGAACCGAAAGACCGCTACGGTCGCAGGTTCGAATCCTGCCTCGGGCATGGATGTTTGTGATGTCCTTAGGTTAGTTAGGTTTAACTAGTTCTAAGTTCTAGGGGACTAATGACCTCAGCAGTTGAGTCCCATAGTGCTCAGAGCCATCTGAACCATCTGTGTAAGCCATTTTTTAACTGGGACCATAATCACAAAGGGGACAGGAGGTTCACTAGATAATCGTGACACCATTGACCGTTTCAACGTGATTTGCGTGGACTATGTAGTATCATTGCCACACATACTACTACAACGCCGTGCCAACACAAGGTTGGCAGCCCGTCGTCTGCCGAGCACAGCGCACTCTAGCGGCCTGTGCAGCTCGACGAAACTGGAGTGTGCCTCGTTCACTTCTTAGCTAAATTTCAACCTAGGCAGACGGACTTTCATAATCGGCCCTCAGCCAGTTCTGTAATGTTTGCATTGATTCTCTGAGGAGGGCCCATCAGGCTTAGTCCCTGAGAATATGTTGTATTAGTTCATGGTATTCCATGTTACGAGATTGTCAGTTCATAGCCTCAAGTGCAGTCCTACAAACTACTGAAGATAAGTAATTGTACTATGTGTTTCTTGAATAATAATCCTTCTCTCTAACAGTGTGCCGTACCGCATATTATTGCAACCTGGACTCCTTCAGTTCCTATCAACTCGGCCTCCTACTTATTTGCATTCAGTAACGAGCTGAAAACACCCACGCGTTTTGTGCCTCTAAGCAGTGAGACACAATAGGCTAGTTGTAAGGACATTCTAGACTTGGCAAGGACAGCAAAGTGGGCTCAGTAACGAGCCTGGAATGAAATTAGAAACCAACGACGCAGTGTCGTTAATTTAGAAACCGCAAAGTGGAGAAAGCATCTAACCCAAAAATGTTCTCTCAAAAAGTCGACATTAGTACGATAAAGTCATCAAGCAACTAACAGTCTAATTTACTAACTGAGTCGTCACTTGCCCTTTTAATAGCATAGCATATTTACTGCAGGTCAATAAGTGCCAGTGCGTTTTTATCAATGATGGAGAGCCACTGCCATTTTCGTGTAAGCGCCCTTACTGAGTGAAGACCGATGCCGCCATATCGATCTGAAATTGGACAGGATCGTTTAGAAAGTGCAACGTAATCAAAATTTATAGTGGTGTAGCCACTTCCGGGTGATGAATTGAGACAGCGGCAATTACTCCGTCCCAGTCGTTTGCCGGCGCGTCGCGTCGCGAAGTCTGCGGGCCAGGTCGCAGCGGATGATGATCGAGAGACCAAATTTGCAACGGTATACATCAGATGAACAGAATGGTGTCTTGAAAGGACGGTATGAGGTGAACATAAATAAAAGTAGAACAGGAGTAATGGAATGCAGCAGAATTAACTATGGCGTGCTGAGCGAGCTACAGCAGGAAATGAGATACTAAGGCTACGCGGGATTAGCTGAGCGGTCTCAGGCGCTGCAAAAAAAAAAAAAAAAAAAAAAAAAAAAATGGTTCAAATGGCACTGAGCACTATGGGACTTAACTTCTGAGGTCATCAGTCCCCTAGAACTTAGAACTACTTAAACCTAACTAACCTAAGGACATCACACACATCCATGCCCGAGGCAGGATTCGAACCTGCCACCGTAGCAGTCGCGCGGTTGCAGACTGTAGCGCCCAGAATCGCTCGGCCACTTCGGCTGGCTGAGGCGCTGCAGTCATGGACTGTGCGGCTGGTCCCGGCGGAGTTTCGAGTCCTCCCTCGGGCATGGGTGTGTGTGTTTGTCCTTAGGATAATTTAGGTTAAGTAGTGTGTAAGATTAGGGACTGATGACCTTCGCAGTTAAGTCCCATAAGATTTCACACACATTTTAACCTTTTTTTTTTTTTTTTGAGATACCAAGAATAGTAGAAAAGTCTTGCTATTTGGGAAGCAAAATAACTGGCGATGACAAAAGCAAAGATGATATAAAATGTATACTGCCAACACCAAGGAAAGGTTATCTGAAGAAGTGCAGTATGTTAACAAATAATACAAATCTCAGTGAAGCAGTTCTTTTCTGAAAGCATTAGTTTGGCGTGCCACATTATATGTAGGAGAAACTTGCACAAAAATTGCAGACATTAAAAGAAGAATACAAGCTTCTGGAAGGTGGTGCTACGAAAGATGGCTGAAAATTAGATGGGTAAATGGTTCAAATGGCTCTAACCACTATGGGACTTGACATCTGAGGCCATCGGTCTGCTAGACTTAGAACTAGTTAAACCTAACTAACCTAAGGACATCACACACATCCATGCCCGAGGCAGGATTCGAACCTGCAACCGTAGCAGCAGCACTGTTCCGGACTGAAGCGCCTAGAACCGCTCGGCCACAGCGGCCGGCATTAGATGGGTAAATCTAGTACATAGTGAACAGATTCTAAAACTAATTGGGAGAAAAGAGGTTTACGGTACAATGTGAATAAAACAAGGGACAGGTTAATAATATTCATCGTGAGTCTTCAAGTAATGGTTAATTTAGTAGTGGAAGGAAATGCAGGAGGTAAAAATTATAGATGGAAACCAAGATGTGAAACCAGTAAGCAGGTTCAAATGTATGTAGACTGCAGTACATCTACACAGACGAAAAGTGTTGTACAGGGTACACTACCGTCGAGAGCAGATCCAGGCTTCTGGGTTGAGATTAACAACAACATGCACATGCTCCGTCCCCGTATGGATGATCATCACGATTTCACTTCTAAAAATGCTCAGGACAAGTAGACAATAAGTGGCAAATAGCCAGTTCATTTTAAGACACTGATTGTTATTGGTACATGATGCATTGCAACGGTGGCGACTTACTGCGGTAAAACTAGTCTATCGCATGTAGAAAGAACAAAGCAGAGTCTCATCTCAGACTTGCTGACATTGCTGTGAAGAAACAACGGCCTGAGTTTTTCGGACGTGGTCCTAGACCAGAGTATTAACGACAAAGCACATGGATACAACTGACTTGCTGTTCCTCAGTCTGCGAGATTTTGAAAGCCTGGCACTACATCTAACTACTTGGGTCAGGTAGTTACAAAGTTCCCACTTTGACGTCTTCGGTAATTGCAAACTGATGTATCAGATCTGGAATTAATGATTCCGCCTACCAGTGTTAACATTTCTCCTCCACACTATGGTCTATCTGTCCTTCATTGACAAAAATTTCGGGTCTCCAAGAATGTGCGTCTGAAAAGTTCAGTGAATGGCCTCAGGAAATAAAGGAAATAAGAGTTAGAAACAAAATACCTTTACTGGCCTTCAAAGTAATCACAACTAGCTACATCAAAATTCTTCCATCGGTTTTAATGCTGTTGGAAACAGTAAGCAAACAGTTCTTGTGGAATCACTCGAAGCACCCGTGGTCACGCGTTGTTGAAAATCAGCATCATTACAGAAGATGACGTCTGGCGTTATCAATGCGACCCGGAGACCAAATGACAGTCAGTGGCATGGTGTGCATCGTATTTCACTCCCTCGGGTAGAAATTCGTGATTGATTAAGACCTTGCTATCGGAAAAGACGATCAACATCGTCTTAATCTTGGATTTTGTCGCCGTCCGCGGTGGTCTCGCGGTTCTAGGCGCGCAGTCCGGAACCGTGCGACTGCTACGGTCGCAGGTTCGAATCCTGCCTCGGGCATGGATGTGTGTGATGTCCTTAGGTTAGTTAGGTTTAAGTAGTTCTAAGCTCTAAGGGACTGATGACCACAGCAGTTGAGTCCCATAGTGCTCAGAGCCATTTGAACCTTTTTTTTTTGGATTTTGTCAACTGACTGTTTTGTGAGGAGCGAGGGAGGTGATGACACAGAACCATTGACTATCATTTGGTTTCCGGATCGGATTGGTAGCACCAGCTGTCATCTGCTGTAATTATGTAGACTGTGGATATCCAACAACGCGTGACCATCGTGCTTACAATGATTCCACAAGAAGCATTTGCTGACAGTTTCCAACAGCTTCGCAACCGATATCAGAAGTATGTCGCTATTGGCGATTACTTTGAAGGCCATTAAAGGTATTTTAACTCTTGCTTCCTTTATTTTTTGAGAACATTCGCCGAACTTTTCAGGTGCATCCTGTAAATGAAGTAATTCGAGACTTCAGTGGCTTCAGTTATCTTTTGTTTGGGCCTCCATACATGCTCCTGAAATTGTTTCTATGTCACGTGGCCTTTGCATAAATGAAAAGAGAAACTGTGCTTAACATTTGTTTGCTTATCACTCTCAAACCAAGAACACACTAGCACAGACATTGGCTGAAAATTCAAGATTACTGAAGTCAGTGCTGCCATCATAATATCTGTTACTGAAGAGCACTCTGGTAGCCACACAAATAACAACATGCATAGCACGCCTCCTGACTTGATCTATACTTCCCACACACTACTCCCCCCCCCCCCCCTTCCCACCAACTACGCGTTCAGTTGAGTTCAGTTGTTGTGGTCTTCAGTCCTGAGACTGGTTTGATGCAGCTCTCTATGCTACTCTATCCTGTGCAAGCTTCTTCATCTCCCAGTACGTACTGCAGCCTACATCCTTCTGAATCTGCATAGTGTATTCATCTCTTGGTCTCCCTCTACGATTTTTACCCTCCACGCTGCCCTCCAATACTAAATTGGTGATCCTTTGATGTCTCAGAACATGTCCTACCAACCGGTCCCTTCTTCTTGTCAAGTTGTGCCACAAACTCCTCTTCTCCCCAATTCTATTCAATACGTCCTCATTAGTTATGTGATCTACCCATCTAATCTTCAGCATTCTTCTGTAGCACCACATTTCGAAAGCATCTATTCTCTTCATGTCCAGTTGAGGTAGCCTCTTTTTAACCAAGCGCTCGTGACATTCTCACAGTCAAACAATACGTTGTACCGACGATAGGAGTTTTCATTCAGTTCATGCTTTATATATCCTCAATTTAGACTGAAGATTAATTTGCTAAATGGTTCAATATATCATAACATAAATGGGAGTCCGATACAAAGACGTTGATTGAACCGAGTTGAAACGAGGATAGAAATGCTAAAATAATTTTAAAATTCAAAGTTTACCATAATGTTACAAAAATATTAATTGGCTGCAATGGTACAGTTATCTGTATCAAACGATAAGTTTCATCTAGGACATTCGAACTTTTAATCGTATTTCTGTCTAGGCAAGGTTGATGAAAAGTTATAAATATTTTTTGTAGAAATGACATTACGGCTAACACCTTCAGATACTAGATTAAATAACTTTATTCGCTTCGGGTTACAGTCTACATGATCATCTTCAGGAACCTGAATGTATGTCCGTAATAGTGTCTGCTGTTTCGTACATAATTACGGGTAACTGATCATGATCATGTAGGCTGAATGTGGTACTGCATCAAATTGTGTAACTCGACAGCTAAAGATGTTCTTCACACTGTCAATGTTGCTATATAATTACAGCTGTGACGTACTGCATACCAAATGGCTTTCACGTTTTGTGTCCATATTAATTATAATATAACATCAGGTGAGACAATAGCTGTCTGAAGTAAGGTATTTTGATCACCTACTGCCACTGAATTAGTTAAATTACTTCAATAACCTGCTTCTAAAATGCACCAAGAGGTGCAGTGCTTTTGTATGACGTTTGGTACAATTAGCTTATGGAAGCCACCTTCACAAAATTTGTTGTCTCGCTGCAAATAAAAGATGGTTCTAACTCTAAATAAATGCCTTGAACTTTATGAATAATTTCTAAAAAGGAAATCAAAATGCATAAATGTGTTTAAAAAAGTATTACACGTTCCTGCAGGAGGTAGTATGGGTC
This sequence comes from Schistocerca serialis cubense, assembly GCF_023864345.2. Classification (NCBI taxonomy): domain Eukaryota; kingdom Metazoa; phylum Arthropoda; class Insecta; order Orthoptera; family Acrididae; genus Schistocerca; species Schistocerca serialis. The sequence goes on along the minus strand of NC_064640.1, from coordinate 137,182,618 downwards.
AAAATTAGAGGAATAGTTACCATAATTATATGTCCGGTTCCAATGACTCTGAGCACTATGGGACTTAACAGCTGAGGTCATCAGTCCCCTAGAACTTAGAACTACTTAAACCCAACCAACCTAAGGACATCACACACATCCATGCCCGAGGCAGGATTCGAACCTGCGACCGTAGGGGTCGCGTGGTTCGAGACTGAAGCGCCTGGAACCGCTAGGCCACATCGGCCGGTTATATGTCCCGAAACCGATACATGTTGAAATATGGGCCGCCTTACTGGTGAAGGGAAATTACAGTTGAAGCAAGATTCACAAGAGCATTATCACAATACGCACGCCTGGGCAAATGCAAATCATCGGGCAGTCATGGAGGCGAGTCATCAGGATCGCTTCGGTATAAATGTGTGGGCAAGAATTGTCGGTGATAAACTCATAGGACCATACACTTTAACGAAACAGATTAACAGGTGCTGTGTATCGCGGTTTTCTGTGCAGTGAATTACCAACGATATTGGGGAAGGTTACCCTTGCAGAAAGACAGGAGAAAGACTGCACCACGGGGCACCACCCCATTTCCTACAGATCGTGCGACTGTATCAACCCCCAACGTTTCATGTGCGATGGATTGGGCTAGAAGGACTAGTAGCATGGCCTCCCCATTCACCGGATCTGGATCCGTTGGATTTATGGCAATGGGAACATTAAAGGCATTAGTCTATGCCCAACCCATCGGCAACGTGCAGACGTTACAGGATTGTGTGATCAATATATGTCACGTTATCCAAATGGAACCAACTGATTCACTGAGAAGAAACGCTGAAGGATGTGTCAGGATGCGAGATAAGCACAAAAAATGGTTCAAATGGCTCTGAGCACTATGGGACTTAACAGCTGAGGTCATCAGTCCCCTAGAACTTAGAACTACTTAAACCTAACTAACCTAAGGACATCACACACATCCATGCCTGAGGCAGGATTGGAACCTGCGACCGTAGCGGTCGCGCGGTTCCAGACTGTAGCACCTAGAACCGCTCGGCCACACCGGCCGGCGAGATAAGCACATGCAGCACTGCCTACAATGCCTGCTTCTACGGAACACATAGATAATAATGAGAGGACATGTTTGCCCGTACCTCAATAGGTGTCAGGGACAATTCATTACAGGGACACTTATTCGAACTGGGTGGTCCAATCATTCGATCGAATTCTCCAGAATGTTCTAACCAATCTCTAACACTCGTGGCCTGATGGTATGGAGCTTTGTCATACATAAAAACTGGATAAAAGTAGCCGAACATAACCATTTCGAGTCATTGGTCGGTTCACTTGGACCAGAGGCCCCAGTCCATTCTATGTCAACACAGCCCACACCATTACGGAGCCACCACCAACTTGCACACTGCCTTGTTGAATACTTATATCGGCCGGCCGAAGTGGCCGCGCGGTTCTGGCGCTGCAGTCTGGAACCGCGAGACCGGTACGGGCAAACATGTCCTCTCATTATTATCTATGTGTTCCTTAGAAGCAGGCACTATAGGCAGTGCTGCAAGTGCTTATCTCGCCGGCCGGTGTGGCCGAGCGGTTCTAGGCGCTACAGTCTGGAACCGCGCGACCGCTACGGTCGCAGGTTCGAATCCTGCCTCGGGCATGGATGTGTGTGATGTCCTTAGGTTAGTTAGGTTTAAGTAGTTCTAAGTTCTAGGGGACTAATGACCTCAGCAGTTGAGTCCCATAGTGCTCAGAGCCATTTGAACCAATACTTATATCCAGGGATTCGTGGGGTCAGCGCCACACTCGAGCCCTACCGCCAACTCTGACCAACTGAAATCGGGACTCGTCTGACGAGGCCATGGGGAGGCGCTGCAGGTGATGTGCTGTTAGGAAAGGCACTCGTATCAGTCGTCTGCTGCTACAGCACATTAACGCAAAATTTTGCCACACTGTCCTAAAGGATACATTCGCCGTACGTCCCACATTGATTTCTGCGGCTATTTCACGCAGTGTTGCTTGTCTGCTAGCACAGACAATTGTACGCAAACGTCGCTGCTCTCGGTCGTTAAGTGAGAGCCGTCGGCCACTGCGCTGTCCGTGGTAAGAGGTAATGCCTGAAACTTGGTATTCTCGGAACACATATCACACTGTGGATCTCGGAATATGGAATTCCCTAACGATTTCCTTAATGGAATGTCCATTGCGCCTCGCTCCAACTACCATTCCTCGTTCAGTATCCGATAATTCCCGCCGTACGGCCATAGGCAAGTCGTAAATCTTTTCCCATGAATCACCTGAGTGCGAATGACAGCTTCGCAAATGCACTGCCCTTTCATAACTTGTGTACGTGATACTACCGCCATCTGTATATGTGCATATCGCTCTCCCGTGAGTTTTTATCATCTCAGTGTAATGTTGTTGTTGTTGTTGTTGTTGTGGTCTTCAGTCCTGAGACTGGTTTGATGCAGCTCTCCATGCTACTCTATCCTGTGCAAGCTTTTTCATCTCCCAGTACGTACTGCAACCTACATCCTTCTGAATCTGCTTAGTGTATTCATCTCTTGGTCTCCCTCTACGATTTTTACCCTCCACGCTGCCCTCCAATACTAAATTGGTCATCCCTTGATGCCTCAGAACATGTCCTACCAACCGAACCCTTCTTCTGGTCAAGTTGTGCCACAAACTTCTCTTCTCCCCAATCCTAGTCAATACTTCCTCATTAGTTATGTGATCTACCCATCTAATCTTCAGCATTCTTCTGTAGCACCACATTTCGAAAGCTTCTGTTCTCTTCTTGTCCAAACTATTTATCGTCCATGTTTCACTTCCATACATTTTAATTTGAACTTATAATTTAAAACAAATAACTGCCTTTCATACTTTTTTGTGAAAGCATACTTCATTCAGGAGTATAATCGACCATTCCTTACAATCAACAGCTAAGTTTTCAGTCACAAAAAAAGCTTACCATCTTATGCTGCTGACGTTTCGGAAATGTTACAAAGTATGGTGCAGACCTTAATTAGCTTTTACATCATCACAAAATTTTCGGAATACCACATGCTTAGAAGAACTTTGATGAAACGAGCTTTATTACACAAGTAAACAAATTCATCATTGAACACAAAAAACAGTACAATTACAGAACACGTAAGACTATTTAAACTTATTTTGTGTCTTTTTTCCTATATGTGTCAATACATTTATATTAAAAGCCACGGCAGGCACGATTCCGAAAAAAGAACTCAGAAACTGTGTAGTTTACAAAGCCATACACGAACTTCCTTACTTACAGAATAACCGCACAATGGCTACCCGAAACATTGCAACTGCTTGCACAGTGTGGCACCGCAGGGAGAGCTGAATAACGTGCCACAGCCTTTCTATCTATTCTCTATCTCTTTGGTCTATCTCTTTTGTCTCTCTACCAATTTTGAGTGAGGTACGAGAGCATGCTGAGAAATAATGCATCCACATTTTATGTAAGGGTTTTCAAATAAAACAAACGTTATTAACGTACTGTATCTTTAGTCTCCATGTCTGTATACTTATTTCTTAACATAATCACCCTGGCGACGAACACTTTTGTCCAAACCATAGACCATTTTGTTAATACTGTCACTGTACAATGCTTGAATTTGTTGATGGAGCCACAATCTCATCTCTGTTTCACCGCTTCATTACTATTAAAGTGAAGTCCTCGAAGGTGATTTTTAAGGATGGGGCCAAGTCGGAGCTGTATGGAGCATGGTAGATGACAGTGAACCCAAGGCATCGGATTATTACAGACATACTTACGTTACACACCGCCACGTTAAACGTTACAATTCGGAGCCCTCTAGTGGCAGGGGGCAGCAATTATGTCGAGATCAATAATAACGACGCAGAATGTTAATAACGTTTGGTTTATTTCAAAAGCTTTAAGAGTTTTCACATTAAAAATTCGGATGCTTTGCTTTTCGGCAGCCCTGGTAAGTTGATGAGAATTATTTCGCAATTAGCTAACTTATCAAGTTAACGAAAAATCGCATTTAACGCCTAAAACCCAGAAGTGGACAGATGCCACGTTGTTTTCGACTTTACTGAAATTTCAACCGGTTTGCCAAGACATCGTATTTCTTACGGGACTAGGAATTCGATAAACTGCAGATTTCCGATAACTGTAAAGTAGTGGGATCAAAATCATTACGAATTAAACACGATATTGTAAGAGAAAAAGAGTATTTTAGCATTACTGCCTGGGAAGCCCGAAGTTACAGAATCAACCGGCTGATCGGAAAGGATTTTCTTCCTTCTCGCCTAATAACCTTTCTTTCACGATGTGAGAGAATTATTTCTGGAGTGTACCTGTTGAGAGCTGATGACTGTAGCGGGTGTCCCTATAGTGTGGTATTTTGATTATGTTGTTTGACGATGAGAGAAGGAAGAGGGTGAAACCCAGTGTCGGCATATAATCGCCTCGAATAGCATCAAGGAGCTCGGTAAACTTAACGTCCCCGTCCGACGGATGGATCACCTTAAACAGTGTCTCATTGTCTCACTCCATCAGACATTGTGGAGAGGTTTGTAATTTAAACCAGAACACTGGCGCATTATCGGCTGTTGAGGGACGTTACGCCACCTGTCCTGATCCTCTTGCCAGCGAAATACTGAAGGTGAAAGTTTCTAAATTTCTACCAGTACATGAATTACAACCGACTAGCTCACAGTTATGCGTTAGGAACGTTAGCTAGGGGGTCGCGAATTATATTTCGCGTACTTATAAGTTGTCCGCAGCTCGTGGTCTTGCGGTAGCATTCTCGCTTCCAGCGCTCGGGGTCCCGGGTTCGATTCCCGGCGAAGTCGGGGATTTTCCTCCGTCGAGATGACTGGGTGTTGTTGCGTCGTCGTCGTCGTCGTCATCATCATCATTCATCCCCATTATGGTCGGAGGAAGGCATTGGCAAACAACTTCCGCTAGGATATTGCCTAGTCAGCGGTGCGGATCTCCGGCATCGTCCCCTACGCTCCTCTGAGTATGGGACCTCATCATCATCATCATCCTTGTAAGTTGCGGACAGGAGTGACAATAATTTGTGAGCTGGCTCCTTCCTAACGTCGTAAGAAGTGAGAGGGAGTAGATGCGTTCTGCAGATACACTACTGGCCATTAAAATTGCTACACCAAGAAGAAATTCAGATGATAAACGGGTATTCATTGGACAAATATATTATACTAGAACTGACATGTGATTACATTTTCACGCCATTTAGGTGCATAGATCCTGAGAAATCAGTACCCAGAACAACCACCTCTGGCCGTAATAACAGCATTGATACGCCTGGGCATTGAGTCAAACAGAGCTTGGATGGCGTATACAGGTACAGCCGCCCATACCGCTTCAACATGATACCACAGTTCATCAAGAGTAGTGACTGGCGTATTGTGACGAGCCAGTTGCTCGGCCACCATCGACCAGACGTTTTCAATTGGTGAGAGATCTGGAGAATGTGCTAGCCAGAGCGGCAGTTATACATTTTCTGTATCCAGAAAGGCCCGTACAAGACCTGCAACATGCGGTCGTGCATTGTCCTGCTGAAATGTAGGGTTTCACAAGGATCGAATTAAGAATAGAGCCACGGGTCGTAACACATCTGCAATGTAACGTCCACTGTTCAAAGTGCCGTCAATGCGAACAAGAGGTGTCTGGGACGTGTAACCAATAAGCACCCCATACCATCACGCCGGGTGATACGCCAGTATGGCGATGACGAATACACGCTTCCAATGTGCGTTCAGGCGATGTCGCCAAACACGGATGTGACCATCATGATGCTGTAACCAGAACCTGAATTAATCCGAAAAAATGACGTTTTGCCATTCGTGCACCCAGGTTCGTCGTTGAGTAGACCATCGCAGGCGCTCCTGTCTGTGATGCAGCGTCAAGGGTAACCGCAGCCAGGGTCTCCGAGCTGATAGTCCATGCTGCTGCAAACGTCGTCGAACTGCTCGTGAAGATGGTTGTTGTTTTGCAAACGTCCCCATCTGTAGACCCAGGGATCGAGACGTGGCTGCACGATCCGTTATAGCCATGCGGATAAGATGCCTGTCATCTCGACTGCTAGTGATACGAGGCCGTTGGGATCCAGCACGGCGTTCCGTATTACCCTCCGGAACCGACCGATTCCATATTCTGCTAACAGTCATTGGATCTCGACCAACGCGAACAGCAATGTCGCGATATGATAAACCGCAATAGCGATAGGCTACAATCCGACCTTTATCAAAGTCGGAAACGTGGTGGTACACATTTCTCCTCCTTACACGAGGCATCACAACAACGTTTCACCAGGCCACGTCGGTCAACTGCTGTTTGTGTATGGGAAATCGGTTGGAAACTTTCCTCATGTCAGCACGTTGTAGGTGTCGCCACCGGCGCCAACCTTGTGTGAATACTCTGAAAAGCTAATCATTTGCATATCACAGCATCTTCTTCCTGTCGGTTAAATTTCGCGTCTGTAGCACGTCATCTAAGTAGTGTAGCAATTTTAATGGCCAGTAGTGTACTTAGGTTATGTGAGTGGAACGCAGGACGGAGAGGATTATCATGATACTAGAAAGTATTGTCTAAAAGTTCAGCAATTTACGTCACATATATACTTTACTGGAAGAATCCGCATCAGTAGCTTAGTGGTCATCGCGGCTGATTGGCATGCGGATGACTTGGGTTCGGTTCCCAGTACTGTCAGGTGCTTTTCCTTGGTGGGAGCGATGGCTGCACCCAGCTTCCTGATGCCCACTGAGGCTCCAGCTCACGAAAACCGACAACGAGCGGGAGAGCGGTGTGCTGACTCCAATCCCCTCCATACGGTATCCAGTAACACCGTTGGCAGAGGATGACAGGGCGGTCGGTCGGAACCCATGGGCCCGCTAGGGCCTGTGGATGGAGTTTACTTTTCCACCATAGTAGGAGAGGTGTCTTACAGTGAATTTACTCTTATGGATTACTCTATCAATGTTGGTTCCTAGCCAACAGAGACGAGCACTGTTGCATGACTAGTGCTGCTTAGTTACAGAGAAAACATATACACAACCTCACAAAAAAGTGAAGCACGCAGAAGAAATGGTCGGATGAGAATACTGGAAAAGCTTGTTTTGATCTACAGTGTTAATATACGTATTTTGCTTACTGGCTAAAGGTTTCGGTACACAGCACCATCCTGAGGCCATCCCCTGGCACACACCGAGCAAAGTGGCGCAGTAGTTAGCACACTGAACTCGCATTCTTGAGGACGATGGTTCAGACGCACGTAGAGGCATCCAGATTTAGATATTCAGGGATTTCCCTAAACCGCTCCAGGCAAATGCGGGATGAATCCTCTGAAGGGCCGCAGCTGATTTCCTTCCCCATCCTTGACACTATCCGGCTTGTGCTCCTTTTCTAATGACTTCGATGTCGACGGGATCTTAAACGCAATCGCCGGCCGCTGTGGCCGAGCGGTTCTAGGCGCTTCAGTCCGGATCTGCGCTGCTGCTACGGTCGCAGGTTCGAATTCTGCCTCGGGAATGGATGTGTGTGATGTCCTTGGGTTAGTTAGGTTTAAGTAGTTCTAAGTCTAGGGGAATAATGACCCAGCGGTTCTTGGAGCTACAGTTTGGAACCGCGCGATCACTACGGTCGCAGGTTCGAATCCTGCCTCGGGCATGGATGTGTGTGATGTCCTTAGGTTACTTAGGTTTAAGTAGTTCTAAGTTCTAGGGGACTGATGACCTCAGATGTTAAGTCCCATAGTGCTCAGAGCCATTTGAACCATTTTGATTACATTTTCACCCAATTTGGATGCATAGATCCTGAGAAATCAGTATCCAGAACAACCACCTCTGGCCGTAATAACGGCCTTGATACGCCTGGGCATTAAGTCAAACAGAGCTTGAATGGTGTGTACAGGTACAGCCGCCCATACAGCTTCAACACGATACCACAGTTCATCAAGAGTAGTGACTGGCGTATTGTGAAGAGCCAGTTGCTCGGCCACCATTGACCAGACGTTTTCAATTGGTGAGAGATCTGGAGAATGTGCTGACCAGGCCAGCAGTCGAACATTTTCTGTATCCAGAAAGGCCCGTACAGGACCTGCAACATGCAGTCGTGCATTATTCTCCTCAAATGTAGGGTTTCGCAAGGATCGAATGAAGGGTAGAGCCACGGGTCGTAACACATCTAAAATGTAACGTCCACTGTTAATGCGAACAAGAGGTGACAGAGATGTGTAACCAATGGCATCCCATACCACCACGCCAGGTATGGCGACGACGAATACACGCTTCCAATGTGCGTTCACTGTGATGTCGCCAAACACGGATGCGACCATCATGATGCTTTAAACATAACCTGGATTCATTCGAAAAAATGACGTTTTGCCATTCGTGCACCCAGGTTCGTCGTCGAGTACAACATCGCAGGCGCTCCTGTCTGTGATGCAGCGTCAAGGGTAACCGCAGCCACGGTCTCCGAGCTGATAGTCCATGCTGCTGCCAACGTCGTCGAACTGTTCGTGCAGATGGTTGTTGTCTTGCAAACGTCCCCACCTATTGACTCAGGGATCGAGACGTGGCTGCACGATCCGTTACAGCCATGCGGATAATTGCCTGTCATCTCAACTGCTAGTGATACGAGGCCGTTGAAATCCAGTACGGCGTTCCGTATTACCCTCCTGAACCAACCGATTCCATATTCTGCTAACAGTCATTGGATCTCGACCAACGCGAGCAGCAATGTCGCGATACGAGAAAGCGCAATCGCGATAGGCTACAATCCGACCTTTATCGAAGTCGGAAACGTGATGGTATGCATTTCTCCTCCTTCCACGAGGCATCACAACAGCATTTCACTAGGTAATGCCGGTCTACTGCTGTTTGTGTATGAGAAATCGGTTGGAAACTTTCCTCATGTCAGCACGTTGTAGGTGTCGCCACCGACGCCAACCTTCTGTGAATGCTCTGAAAAGCTAATAATTTGCATATCACAGCATCTTCTTCCTGTCGGTTAAATTTCGCGTTTGTAGCACGTAATCCTCGTGGTGTAGCAATTTTAATGGCCAGTAGTGCATATACGCAGCAGCAAAGCCCTTAAACGGCAACTTCTTGATCGTCCCTTACATCTCGCCTGCAGTAGGGCAGACAACTGGACCGCCACCTTAGCCGTTTGCGATAACGATGCTGCTCGATTGGTGGCCCTGCCATACGCTGCTAATCGAGCTCGTGATACTTTAAACCTCGATTTTTCGAAAACATTTGAGAAGCGCATCGTACTACAGAAGCATTTGTTGCATCTAAGTATGTACTTCAGTCGTGAGGTAAATGAGTAAAATGGATAACCCGTTGGGTGTACGTTTTCCTTGTCAGTCTGCCGAATAGTCGCCAATCAGCACCTCAGTCGCCAGGTAACTCAGCTTCTACCGAAAGCGCAGAAAAGTGTGCAGTGCGGCGCGTTTACCTGTGGTGCTTTCTTCGTACACGAGTCTGACGCAGCTCGTTCCGAGTTCCTGCTGCAGAGAAGAGATAACACGTACCGCATCCCACGCCTGTGCATTTGGCAGGACCAGTAGTACCAACATGGCGACCCCGCGGATGACCCTCATCGCCAGCCGAGGGTTGGGAAAGCAGTGGCGGGCCGGCGGTCTGTGATTAACGACCGCCGTGGCAATATTAACCTGCCACTCAGCTATCCGGCTGCGCACCCGTTGTTTGGCGTGACAGTTGCCACATGATTAAGTCCTTCTCTTTGAACTCGCGCGTCCGCTTACCCACCAGCTGCGCTTCAAATAATTAATTTCCTTATTTACTACAGCAACACAGTCCGAGTAAATCTCGCACAATTTTGACACGTTCGAAGCGATTACGGGCGGCCATATGAAAACAACCAACAAAAACCTTTGGCACTTAGCTGCGTTAAAGCTATTCCTCAGTTTCACACATTTCTAGCTTATAACAATAATATATTTTCGAATGCAGTGATAGAATATTCGGAGCACATGTGACAGTCTCGTACAACATATGCCTCGCCCGGAGCAGACTCTTCGTTCATTAATCAACATTAACTAATTTCATGAAAGCCTAGCGCATGGTGAGTGAAGCGGATCAGAATCAAATATACAGGGTGGTCCATTGATAGTGACCGGGCCAAATATCTCACGAAATAAGCATCAAACGAAAAAACTACAAAGAACGAAACTCGTCTAGCTTGAAGGGGGAAACCAGATGCCACTATGGTTGGCCCGCTGGATGGCGCTGCCATAGGTCAAACGGATATCAACTGCGTTTTTAAAAAATAGGAACCCCCCTTGCTTATTACATATTCGTGTAGTACGTAAAGAAATATGAATGTTTTAGTTGGACGGACTTTTTCAAAAATGGCTCTGAGCACTATGGGACTTAACATCTTAGGTCATCAGGCCCCTAGAACTTAGAACTACTTAAACCTAACTAACCTAAGGACATCACACACATCCATGCCCGAGGCAGGATTCGAACCTGCGACCGTAGCAGTCCCGCAGTTCCGGACTGCAGCGCCTAGAACCGCACGGCCACCGCGGCCGGCGGATCACTTTTTCCACTTTCTGATAGATGGTGCTATAATAGTCACAAACGTATAAGTACGTGGTATCACGTAACATTCCGCCAGTGCTGACGGTATTTGCTTCGTGATACATTACCCCTGTTAAAATGGACCGTTTACCAGTTGCGGAAAAGGTCGATATCGTGTTGATATATGGCTATTGTGATCAAAGTGCCAAACGGCCGTGTGTTATGTATGCTGCTCGGTATCCTGGACGACATCATCCAAGTGTCCGGGCCGTTCACCGGATAGTTACGTTAATTAAGGAAACAGGAAGTGTTCAGCCACATGTGAAACGTCAACCACGACCTGCAACAAATGATGATGCCCAAGTGGGTGTTTTAGTTGCTGTCGCGGCTAATCCGCACATCAGCAGCAGACAAACTGCGCGAGAATCGGGAATCTCAAAAAAGTCGGTGTTGAGAACGCTACATCAACATCGATTGCACCCGTACCATATTTCTATGCACCAGGAATTGCATGGCGACGACTTTCAACGGCGTGTACAGTTCTGCCACTGGGCACAAAAGAAATTACGGGACGATGACAGATTTTTTTCACGCGTTCTATTTAGCGACGAAGCGTCATTTACCAACAGCGGTAACGTCAACCGGCATAATATGCACTATTGGGCAACGAAAAATCCACGATGGCTGCGACAGGTGGAACATCAGCGACCTAGGCGGGTTAATGTATGGTGCGGCATTATGAGAGGGAGGATAATTGGCCCCCATTTTATCGATGGCAATCTAAATGGTGCGATGTATGCTGATTTCCTACGTAATGTTCTACCGATGTTACTAGAAGATGTTTCACTGCATGACAGAATAGCGATGTACTTCCAACATGATGGATGTCCGGCACATAGCTCACGTGCGGTTGAAGCGGTATTGAATAGCATATTTCATGACAGGTGGATTGGTCGTCGAAGCACCATACCATGGCCCGCACGTTCCCGGATCTGACGTTCCCGGATTTCTTTCTGTGGGGAAAGTTGAAGGATATTTGCTATCGTCATCCACCGACAACGCCTGACAACATGCGTCAGCGCATTGTCAACGCATGTGCGAACATTACGGAAGGCGAACTACTCGCTGCTGAGAGGAATGTCGTTACGCGTATTGCCAAATGCATTGCGGTTGACGGACATAATTTTGAGCATTTATTGCATTAATGTGGTATTTACAGGTAATCACGCTGTAACAGCATGCGTTCTCAGAAATGATAAGTTCACAAAGGTACATGTATCACATTGGAACAACCGAAATAAAATGTTCAAACGTACCTACGTTCTGTATTTTAATTTAAAAAAACCTACCTGTTACCAACTGATCGTCTAAAATTGTGAGCCATATGTTTGTGACTATTACAGTGCCATCTATCACAAAGCGAAGAAAGTGGTCCAACTAAAAGATTCATATTTCTTTACGTACTACACGAATATGTAGTAAAAAAATGGGGGTTCCCATTTTAAAAAAACGCAGTTGATATCCGTTTGACCTATGGCAGCGCCATCTAGCGGGCCTCCCCCTTCAAGCTAGACGAGTTTCGTTCTTTGTAGTTTTTTCGTTTGATGCTTATTTCGTGAGATATTTGGCCCGGTCACGATCAATGGACCACCCTGTATAGGGGAGAGTGTCGCACCTAGTGACAATTTTCAGACTTTCACCTCTGTTTAGATCTGCAGTAGAAGTTTAAGTCTATCAGCGCCAAGCCCGTAGATGCTACTGGTCACGCCCAAAAGCGCCAAGCCCGTAGTGTCTACGGGCTGTAACGTAGCAAATTATTACCAGTTGTCACCTTGCATTGCAAGCGTAGCTCTCCGTGGAGCCCGGAGGAGAGCAGAGGTTGGTTACCACACTGGTACAGCTGTCTCTGGCTGCGGGACCGGTGCGCTGTGTACTTGATTAATCTGCGTGCAATACGTTACGCAAACTCCCTATGAATCTGAGTAGTTCTATTAAATATTAATCGATCTTTTTATAGTCTACCAAATTCTATGGATGACACAACCATACTGTTAAAATTTCAAATCAGGAACTTCACTACAACACATAATAACCGTGTTGGCATTGTGAAACCGAGTATGTATTCGTCTATAGTATCAACTGAAACTACAACCAAGAGGATCTAATTTTCTGGAATTTTCTTTAGTTTCATTACCACAGATTCCTGACGTAATTAAAATAACGAAAATTATTATTATTTTGCTTCAAATGGCTCTGAGCACTATGGGACTTAACTTCTGAGGTCATCAGTCCCCTAGAACTTAGAACTACTTAAACCTAACTAACCTAAGGACATCACACACATCCATGCCCGGGGCAGGATTCGAACCTGCGACCGTAGCGGTAGCGCGGTTCCAGACTGAAGCGCCTAGAACCGTTCAGCCACTCCGGCCAGCCTATTATTATTTCATAGTGTTTTTGTTGTGTGTGAGTGCTTTGGAGAGACTGAGAGAGTGAATGGAGGAGATAAGTAACTTGAGAATTTGATATTTTATTAAAACTATGCAAATGTATGCGGGAGAAAGTTATTGTGCAATAGGGGTATTTGTGACCTACGACCGAGTGAACTTGACTTTGTAAAAGGCAGCCAGAGAGGGTGTGGAGTGTTAAATTGATTAGTAATTTATATTGTGGAAAGTAACTGTATTTTGTTTCACTAAATTTTATATAGTATCGGAATTAACGAAATTTCTATTCTACATTACTTGTGGTAACCTGATTGGCTGACTTTAGAAATACCGGGAGTATAGAAGTGCTCGAGATGATCTGATTGGCTGCTTAACATACTAGGCAATAGAAATTCAGCTTTTGAGTACGGCTTTGTGCCTCAGATCAAAAAATGTTTCAAATGGCTCTGAGCACTATGGGAGGTCATCAGTCCTCTAGAACTTGCAACTCAAAAAAAATGTTCAAATGTGTGTGAAATCTTATGGGACTTCACTGCTAAGGTCATCAGTCCCTAAGGTTACACACTACTTTACCTAAATTGCCCTAAGGACAAACACACACACCCATGCCCGAGGGAGGACTCGAACCTCCGCCGGGGAACTTAGAACTACTTCAACCTAACTAACCTAAAGACATCACACACATCCATGCCCGAGGCAGGATTCGAACCTGCAACGGTAGCGGTCGAGCGGTTCCAGACTGAAGCGCCTAGAACCGCTGGGCCACTCCGGCCGGCTGCCTCAGATCCAGAAGTCGACATAGAGTCGCTCGGGAGCCGTCTTCCGGTATACACCCATGTTAAATCGCATTGATCCGATTTGTACAAAAACGAATAAATTCGCGAGTTTCATCGATTCTCGTGTCGTTGACGAAGAGCGGCTACAGTCTTGAGTATTTTGTGAAACATTGAACTTTGTGAGTGGTTTATTTGAGGAGAGCCGGCCTGAGTGGCCGAGCGGTTCTAGGCGCTACAGTCTGGAAACGCGCTACCGCTACGGTCGCAGGTTCGAATCCTGCCTCGGGCATGGATGTGTGTGATGTCCTTAGGTTAGTTAGGTTTAAGTAGTTCTAAGTTCTAGGGGACTGATGACCATAGTTGTTAAGTCCCATAGTACTCAGAGCCATTTGAACCATTTTTGAACGACTAAATGTGTTAATTCACAAGTAGTCGTGAGTCAAAAAATGGCTCTGAGCACTATGGGACTTAACATCTATGGTCATCAGTCCCCTAGAACTCAGAACTACTCAAACCTAAGTAACCTAAGGACATCACACAACACCCAGTCATCACGAGGCGGAGAAAATCCCTGACCCCGCCGGGAATCGAACCCGGGGACCCGGGCGCGGGAAGCGAGAACGCTACCGCACGTAGTCGTGAGTCAGTGACTGTTTAGGACGTTTAAAGGCTCGGATTGGACTAAATATCTTCTGGCTGCTTTCGGGTGTAAACTTCTTACAGAGACAGTCAGTAACACTGTATAAAAGCCGTCGGGATGTTAAAAACGAACTTGATAATCATTTTCCTTGTTTTAAAGACAATAACCCAAACGAAAGGAAATTTTTTGACATTTTTTCAAACGACTCGTGGAAGAATCCCGAACACTCGATAGTTTAATAACCTTTCTGATGCTGCACGTGGACTGGATTTATGTGGCCTTTGCGTGTTAGGTATTTATCGACATTTGGTCAACGCTGCTTGTGTCGGCTAAACCAGTTTCTAACATCTCAGAGTAAAGGGGCAGAGAATCTGAAGCCTATCCAGCTAGGTGGACAGACTGTTTAAAGAATAGTGAGGAACCAACCCACCCCGCCGCAGGGGCAACGTATTTTGTTTCATTCAAAAGGGCTACGCGTTGTTTTCGCACCTCTGTCTATCGACATACGATGTTTATACTGTTATTTATTAGTTTCACGGATAGATGGCGTCAATGTGAGTCTTGTTTCCACGGTATGAGTCATTGTTTTCGCCTGCGGATAGAGCACATTATTGACATTCTGTATAAGAGCTATGGCTCACTGTAGTTTATCTGATGAAGAAATTGCCGAATTGCTGAATTTTGGAGACGTTGTCGATGCTCTACATAGTGAAGATGATTTGAAAGACACAGGTGCCTTTGAAGGCGGCTGCAGTGCAATGTGTTCAGGCAGAGAATTGTAAAATGGTGGCGGAAACTGTTTCTTCATTTGCTCTTACGAGGAGTATCGAATGCATTTTGGTTACGCAGTTGATTTCAGACCAAGAATATGATAATAGCTGATTTTATTACCAACCTTGCCAACAGGTCCAAATAACCAAAATGGACTTGTTGGCTGACTGACACAGAGACATTTCCTGCAACATAAACCACCCTCAAGCAAAAAATATGCCTCCCTTGTACCTTACGTTTGTTCTTCAAGAGCAAAGAAAGAGAGTGAGTAAGTATCTCGCAAAAAGACACGTTATCAGTGCGAACAGTGCTGTGTGGGCCGGCCAGTGTGGCCGAGCGGTTCTAGGCGCTTCAGTCTGGAACCGAGCGACCGCTACGGTCGCAGGTTCGAATCCTGCCTCGGGCATGGCTGTGTGTGATGTCCTTAGGTTAGTTAGGTTTAAGTAGTTCTAAGTTCTCAGAGACTGACGACCTCAGATGTTAAGTCCCATAGTGCTCAGAGCCACACGAGTGCTGTGTGGTGTCGTGTATGGAAGCCTGTTTTAAAATATTTCATACGAAAATGCAGTATAAATCCATGTAGAAAGTGCTATTGTGATTGAATACTATATTCAGCACTGATTATTATGTATTTATGTACTCATTTACTCTTCCTGTCTACACATCAAAAAATGTTTTGCATCAGCTCGGTTCTCAGAATTCCGGTACCTGTACAGAAAATTGGAATAGAGATCAACATAAACATCATTTCAGCCCTTTTTATTGCTCATCAAAACTACACATTGCAAGTTGTACCACCATACAGCGAGACCTTCAGAGGTGGTGGTGCAGATTGCTCTACACACCGGTAGCACATCCTCTTGCATTTATGCATGCTTGTATTCGTCGTGGCATACTAACCACAAGTTAATCAAGGCACTATTGGTCCAGATTGTCCCACTCCTCAGAGTGGTTGGTGGGTCACGTCGTCCATAAATAGCCCTTTTCAATATATTCCAGGCATGTTCGATAGGGTTCATGTCTGGAGAACATGCTGGCCACTCTAGTCGAGCGATGTCGTTATCCTGAAGGAAGTCATTCGCAAGATGTGCACGATGGGGCCGCGAATTGTCATCCATCAAGACGCCAATATGCTTCCGATAAGGTTGCACTATCGGTCGGAGGATGGCATTCACGTATCTACAGCCGTTACGGCGCCTTCCATGACCACCAACGGCGTACGTCGGTCCCACATAATACCACCCCAAAGCAGCAAGAAACTTCCACCTTGCTGCACTCGCTGGGCAGTGTGTCTAAGGCGTTCAGCCTGATCGGGTTGCCTCCAAACACGTTTCCGACGATTGTCTGGTTGAAGGCATATGCGACACTCATTGGCGAAGAGAACGTGATGCCAACCCTGAGCGGTCCATTCGGCGTGTTGTTGGGCCCATCAGAACCACACTGCATGGAGCCGTGGTTGCAAAGATGGACCTCGCCATGGACGTTGGGAGTGACGTTGCCCATCATGCAGCCTACTGCGCACAGTTTGGGTAGTAGCACTACGTCCTGTGGCTGCGCGAAAAGCATTATTCAACATGGTGGCGTTGCTGTGAGGGTTCCTCCGAGACATAATCCGTAGGTAGCGGTCATCCACTGCAATAGTAGCCCTTTGTCGGCCTGAGCGAGGCATGTCATCCATAACTCCTGTCTCTCTGTATCTCCTCCATGTCCGTCCAACATCGCTTTGGTTCACTTCGAGACGCCTGGACACTTCCCTTGTTAAGAGCCATTCCTGGCACATAGTGACAATGCGGACGCGATCGAACCGCGGTATTGGCCGTCTAGGCACGGTTGAACTACAGACAACACGAGCCGTGTACCTCCTTCCTGGTGGAATGACTGGAACTGTTTAGCTATCGGACCCCCTCCGTCTAATAGGTGCTGCTCATGCATGATTGTTTACATCTTTGGGCGCGTTTAGTGACATCTCGGAACAATCAAAGAGACTGTGTTCAAATGGTTCAAATGGCTCTGAGCACTATGGGACTTAACTGCCGTGGTCATCAGTCCCCTAGAACTTAGAACTACTTAAACCTAACTAACCTAAAGACATCACACACATCCATGCCCGAGGCAGGATTCGAACCTTTGACCGTAGCGGTCTCGCGGTTCCAGACTGCAGCGCCTAGAACCGCACGGCCACTTCGGCCGGCAAAGAGACTGTGTCTGTGATACAATATCCACAGTCAACATCTATCTGCAGGAGTTCTGGGAAATGGGGTGATGCAAAACTTTTTTTGATGTGTGTATGTTCCTAGGTACACTATCCACTAGGTACAACAGTCTCCTCTGCCATATATATTTTCGACCTTATTTTTTATTTACGATCGAAATATTGGCCTATTAGTTAAATGAATTGTTTTGTTACCATACTGTTAAATTACTTTTCAGTGTATTCTTGAGACTAAAGAAACGTGAGTTCTTTATTTACTCTGTATTTCATCGTTTGGAGGTTAGTTATTTTCACATAGGGCGCTTCTAACGCTGTTTTCTATCGTAGAGCACCAACACACCAAGAATATTTCGCCACAGTGGAAGAAAAAATCGAAAACTGACGATTATGTAAAGTTTATCTTGCAAATCATGTGAACAACCGTCTGATGATGAACTTGCCAGTTCGAAACCGGTTACGGCGCTATTTACCTAAATAAATAGCAGTATTAATAGTGGCTTGTTGCTGTCTTCTTCTTTGTAAGAATTAACCTACGTTTAAGTGTTATCTTTCATTTTAGTTAAGCTCCATGTTTCTGCTCCACAGGTTAGGTTTGGTCTGATGAAATTAAATGATCGTGTGGCATTGTTAGCCGGCGAATTTCGGCCGCCGGGTGCATGGCTTAGTCCGGTGACGCCACATTGGGTGACTTGCACGTCGGTGATGATGAGAAGATGATAATGACAACACAACACCCAGTCCACGGGCGAAGAAAATCTCCAACCCGGGCGGAAATCGAACCCAGGCCCGCGGTATGATAAACAAGCACGTTACCACTCAGCTAATCAGGTGGACGTTGGTCTCATGATTATAGTACAGGGTGATTCAAAAAGAATACGACAACTTTAGGAATTTAAAACTCTGCAACGACAAAAGGCAGAGCTAAGCACTATCTGTCGGCGAATTAAGGGAGCTATAAAGTTTCATTTAGTTGTACATTTGTTCGCTTGAGGCGCTGTTGACTAAGCGTCAGCGTCAGTTGATGCTAAGATGGCGACCGCTCAACAGAAAGCTTTTTTTGTTATTGAGTACGGCAGAAGTGAATCGACGACAGTTGTTCAGCGTGCGCCGGCCGCGGTGGCCGTGCGGTTCTGGCGCTGCAGTCCGGAACCGCGGGGCTGCTACGGTCGCAGGTTCGAATCCTGCCTCGGGCATGGGTGTGTGTCATGTCCTTAGGTTAGTTAGGTTTAAGTAGTTCTAAGTTCTAGGGGACTTATGACCTAAGATGTTGAGTCCCATAGTGCTCAGAGCCATTTGAACCATTTGTTCAGCGTGCATTTCGAACGAAGTATGGTGTTAAACCTCCTGATAGGTGGTGTATTAAACGTTGGTATAAACAGTTTACAGAGAATGGGTGTTTGTGCATAGGGAAAAGTTCTGGACGGCCGAGAACGAGTGATGAAAATGTAGCACGCATCCAGCAAGCATTTGTTCGCAGCCCAGGAAAATCGACTCGCAGAGCTAGCAGAGAGCTGCAAATTCCACAATCAACTGTATGGAGAGTCCACATTGGCACTTATCTGTCCGTAACTACCTGAACGTCAACTACCCGAGGCGATGGATCGGCCGCCAGGCAGTCCGTGACAGAGCACTTCATCACTGGCCTCCAAGAAGCCCTGATCTTACCCCCTGCGATTTTTTCTTACGGGGGTATGTTAAGGATATGGTGTTTCGGCCACCTCTCCCAGCCACCATTGATGATTTGAAACGAGAAATAACAGCAGCTATCCAAACTGTTACGCCTGATATGCTACAGAGAGTGTGGAACGAGTTGGAGTATCGGGTTGATATTGCTCGAGTGTCTGGAGGGGGCCATATTGAACATCTCTGAACTTGATTTTGAGTGAAAAAAACCTTTTTAAATACTCTTTGTAATGATGTATAACAGAAGGTTATATTATGTTTCTTTCATTAAATACACATTTTTAAAGTTGTGGTATTCTTTTTGAATCACCCTGTATATAGCTTCATTTTAGTTGTCCTTGTTAGTAGTTCAGACCCTAGAAGTTTTTGTAACGAGTAATATTCTACTAGCATTCTGCATTCTCATTTTCACTTCTTCTTCTCTCTGATTTCGTTCGTCAATCACCGGACCCATGTTCAGCCCGTTCAAATGTATGTTCGTAGATTATGAGATGCGATTCGTTGTCTTGTTCATCTCTACATCTTTGAGCTATCATGTGTTTTGTTTTCTGAGCGTTTAAATGGTTCAAATGGCTCTGAGCACTATGGGACTTAACATCTGAGATCATCAGTCCCCTAGAACTTAGAACTACTTAAACCTAACTAACCTAAGGACATCACACACGTCCATGTCCGAGGCAGGATTCGAACCTGCGACCGTAGCAGTCACGCGGTTCAGGACTGAAGCGCCTAAGCCGTGGTGGCCGAGCGGTTCTAGGCGCTTCAGTCCGGAACCGCGCGACTGCTACGGTCGCAGGTTCGAATCCTGCCTCGGGCATGGACGTGTGTGATGTCCTTAGGTTAGTTAGGTTTAAGTAGTTCTAAGTTCTAGGGGGCTGATGACCTCAGATGTGCTGAGAGCCATTTGAAGTGCCTAGAGCCGCTTGGCCTCCGCGGCCGGCTCTGAGCGTTTACTTTTTGGCACAGTCTGGATGCTTGTTCTATTAGCTCCCTTTTTTCAGTGAACACTATATCATTTACGTACGCCAAAACTTTCATTTTGTTTCTTTGAACGATCCCAGCACGTACTAGTCTGAGTTTCCTCTCAACTATGTCTAAGGCTACGTTAAAAGAAGTTGCTTATGGCATTATTGGCCGGGCAATCCCATCTGAAATGCTCAGCCGCCTGGTGCAAACATTTAATTGACATCATTTTAGCGACTTGCACGTTGATTATGATGAGGATAACACACACACAGATAATCCAGAGAGGAGAAACTCCCCGACCCGACCGGAAATCGAACCCGGGCCCTGAGATCAAGAGTCAGCAAAGCTGATGACAAGCTGATGACGGCTACGTTAAAGAGAAGACAGATTTTATTCCATTTAGCTAAACCCTGCTTATGTTACCACCCACGCACATTTTACAAATATTTATACACTTAACTGAATCCCTAGTCTCGCACATTTTACAAATATTTATACACTTAACTGAATCCCTAGTCTGTCATTACATTCCACAAGCTTTGCCGGTGAACGGAGTCATTAGCTTTCATAAAATCAATTAAAAAGTAATCTATTTTTTGCTTATATTCTGAAAATCTTGGCTTACATAATAAGTAGAATATTAAAAATTTCCGTTAGCTCATTTATTGTATTTTATATTTTTACTATTGATATAAAGACTCGGTCCATTCATCCGTTGGTATCCTTTACTGTCAGCGCGATCTGATTTGTGGATCCCTCTATCGTCCGGAAACTGGTTTAAGTAGGGAAACAATGGCAGAGGGAGTGACGAATACATGCGTCACTGCTATGCTTTAGAAGGAACGGCTTTCATTGCTCCATTGGATTGGAATTGTGGAATAGATCGGTGTATAAATTTCCATGTACATTTACGGAATGAAATTCGAAAGACACAGACTCGTTAGGCAAGGGGTTAGCAATGTAGATTTTGCATTGATTTAAGAACTGAAGTATATACCAGATTAAATTCTGCAGGAAATTCTGCGTCTTAGATAATTGCGAAACTAGTGTATAGTATGCGGAGCGGGATGGGAAGAGTCGGAAGGGCGGCAGCGAAATAAAAGAGTTAATTAAAGAAAACTTGGGATACATTCTCAGTGATGGAATACAGAAAAGGCTCGCCCTGGAGGCAGAGGTAAAGATTGATGCCAGTCGAGGAGTTTGATGAAAAATAATAAAGGAACAGGGAACAGGAGAAGTGGCGGTTCACGTTTGTGCGGCTGGTGGCCGCATTTACAAGGGGACCACGCCTACACGTCTTCACCGAAATGAAAGCGATAGAACTGGGAGCTCTATATGGTAAAGTACGTAGAAAAAATAGATTTTTGGTGAGGGTCAGGAGAGGCGTAAGACATTTATGTTATCAGAGTTTCCAGCCAGCTGTTGGACCACCGGAAGGAGTACAGAGTGGTAGGCCGAGGGTCGTGGGATCGAGTCCATTTGCGGAGACTTCTATTCTCTTTTCAATTTCGATGTTATTTACTCTGAAAAATCAACCGAAAAAGTGTTCAGTATATTGTATTTATTAATATTTTCATATAAGGTGGTGAAGAGAAAAGGCAAAGGGAAATTTGGTTTTGCAAATAAATTCCCAAGAGACGATTGCACTTACAGAGTCCGTGAGAACTCTGCAAATAAGTTTTCAAGAAGGGACTGTAATTAAAGCATCTACATCTACATACATACTCAGCAAGCCACTGTACGGTACCCTTTACCACAACTAGCCATTTCCTTACTTGTTCCACTCTCAGATAGAGTGAGGAAAAAACGACTGTTCTGTATGCCTACGTATCAGCCCTCATTTCTAGTATCTTATCTTCGGGGTCCCTTCGCGAAATGCATATAGTTGGCAGAAGGATCGTTCTGCAGTCAGCTGCAAATGTCGGTTCTCTGAACTTTGTCAGCAGTGTTCTTCGAAATGAATGTCTTCTTTCCTCCAGGGATTCCCACTTCACCTCCCGAGCGTATCCGTAACACTTGCATGGTGATCGAACCTACCGATAACAAATCTAGCAGCTCGCCTCTGAATTGTTTCGATGTCTTCTTTCAATTCGACCAATTCCATCGTTGTTCGGGAACATTAAGTCCATGACTGGCTGTAGATATTCTCCCAGTAGCTGAACATAACTATTTCTAGTCACTGATCGGTTCAGTTGGACCAGTGCACCCAGTCCATTCCATGTTCAGAACATATATTGTGTTCGAACATTATGAATTACCTCGAAGAAATAGGTCTATTAACACACAGTCAACGTGGGTCTAGAAAACATCATTCCTGTGAAACACAACTAACTCTTTATTCACAGCCGGCCGCCGTGGCCAAGCGGTTCTAAGCGCTTCAGTCCCGAACCGCGCGACTGCTACGGTCGCAGGTTCCAATCCTGCCTCGGGCATGGATATGTGTGATGTCCTTAGGTTATTTAGGTTTAAGTAGTTCTAAGTTCTAGGGGACTGATGACCTCAGATGTTAAGTCCCATAGTGCTCAGAGCCATTTTTTTTCTTTATTCACATGAAGTGTTGAGTGCTATTGACAAGGGATTTCAGATCGATTCCGTATTTCTGTATTTCCGGAAGGCTTTTGACACAGTATCACAAAAGCGACTCTTAGTGAAATTGTGTGCTTATGGAATATCGTCTCAGTTATCTGACTAGATTTGTGATTTCCTGTCAGAATGGTCACAGTTCGTAGTAATTGACGAAAGTCATCGAGTAAAACAGAAGTGATTTATGGCGTTCCCCAAGGTAGTGTCATAGGCCCTTAGCTGTTACTTATCTATATAAACGATTTGGGAAACAATCTAAGGACCCGTCTTCGGTTGTTTGCACATGACGCTGTCGTTTATCGACTAATAAAGTCATCAGAAGATCAAAACAAACTGCAAAACGATTTAGAAGAAATATCGGAATGGTGCTAAAAGTGGCAGTTGACCTTGAATGTCCGCAGCTCGTGGTCGTGCGGTAGCGTTCTCCCTTCCCACGCCCGGGTTCCCGGGTTCGATTCCCGGCGGGGTCAGGGATTTTCTCTGCCTCGTGATGACTGGGTGTTGTGTGCTGTCCTTAGGTTAGTTAGGTTTAAGTAGTTCTAAGTTCTAGGGGACTGATGACCATAGCTGTTAAGTCCCATAGTGCTCAGAGCCATTTCCACCATTTGACCTCAAATAACGAAAAGTGTGAGGTCATCCACATGAGTGCGAAAAGGAACCCGTTGAACTTCGGTTACACGATAAATCAGTCTAATATAAAAGCCGTAAATTCATCTAAATCCCTAGGTATTGCGATTATGAACAACTTAAATTGGAAGGATCACATAGAAAATGTTGTGGGGAAGGCTAACCAAAGACTGCGTTTTATTGGCAGGACACTTAGAAAATGTAACAGATCTACTAAGGAGACTGCCTACACTACACTTGTCCGTCCTCTTTTAGAATACTGCTGCGCGATGTGGGATTCTTACCAGATATGACTGACGGAGTACAACGAAAAAGTTCAAACAAAGGTAGCACGTTTTGTATTATCGCGAAATATGGGAGAGAGTGTCACAGAAATGATACAGGAATTGGGCTTTTCGTTGCGACGGGCTCTTCTCACGAAATTCCAGTCACCAACATTCTCCTCCGAATGCGAAAATATTTTGTTGACGCTGACCTACATAGGGAGGAACGATCACCACGATAAAATAAGGGAAATCAGAGCTCGTACGGAAATATATTCGTGTTCATGCTTTCCGCGAACTATACGAGATTGGAATAATAGATAATTGTGAAGGTGGTTCGATGAACCCTCTGCCAGGCATTTAAATTTGATTTGCAGAGTATCCATGTAGATGTAAACACAGCCCACGCCAATATGGAGCCGCCATCAGTTTACAGAGTGCCTTGTTGACAACTTGGATACATGGCCACACTATCATCAGCTCTTACCAACTGAAATTGGGACTTATCTGACGAGGCCACGATTTACCAGTGGTGTAGGGGACAAACGATATGGTCACGAGCCCAGGAGAGGCTCTGCAGGCGATGTCATGCTGTTAGCAGAGGCATTTGCGTCGGTTGTCTACTGCCATAGCCCATTAACGCCAAATTTCCCGGTACTGTTCTAACAGATACGTAACTTGTAGTCCCACATTGATTTCTACGGTTACTTCACGCAGTGTTGCTTGCTCGTTTGCACAGACAACTCTACGCAACTGCCGCTGCTCTCGGTCGTTAAGTGAAGGCCGTCAGCCATAGCGTTGTGCGTGTTAAGAGGTAATACCTGAAATTTTTTATTCTCGGGACATTCTTGAAACTGTGGATCTCGGAATATTGAATTCTGTAACGGTTTGCGAAATGGAATGTTCCAAGTGTCTAGCTCCAACTACAATTCCGCGTTCAAAGTGTGTTAATTCCCTTCGTGCGGCCATAATCTCGTCGGAAATATTTTCACATGAGTCACCTGAGTACAAATGACAGCTTCACCAATGCATTGCCCTTTCATACCTTGTGCACGCGATACTACCGTGATGTGTATGTGTGCATTTCGCTATCCCATGACTTTTGTCACCGCGCTGTATATCACACAAATCTAAAGGCTGTCAATTCAATTATGGATTACAATTACAAATTTCTTATATTGGAACTAAAACATAGATAATATTGTGGGGAAAGCTAAACAAAGACCGCGATTTACTGTCACAAGATTTAGAAATCGCAACACCTCTAGTAGACACGGCTTACACTACGCTTGTCCGTTCTCTTCTGAAGTACAGGGCTATTACTAATGATTGAAGCGATTTCATAAATTCACTGTACCTCCATTCATTGACATATGGTCACGACACACTACAGATACGTAGAAAAACTCGTAAAGTTTTGTTCGGCTGAAGCCGCACTTCAGGTTTCTGCCGCCAGAGCGCTCGAGAGCGCAGTGAGACAAAATGGCGACAGGAGCCGAGAAAGCGTATGTCGTGCTTGAAACGCACTCACATCAGTCAGTCATAACAGTGCAACGACACTTCAGGACGAAGTTCAACAAAGATCCACCAACTGCTAACTCCATTCGGCGATGGTATGCGCAGTTTAAAGCTTCTGGATGCCTCTGTAAGGGGAAATCAACGGGTCGGCCTGCAGTGAGCGAAGAAACGGTTGAACGCGTGCGGGCAAGTTTCACGCGTAGCCCGCGGAAGTCGACGAATAAAGCAAGCAGGGAGCTAAACGTACCACAACCGACGGTTTGTAAAATCTTACGGAAAAGGCTAAAGCAGAAGCCTTACCCTTTACAATTGCTAAAAGCCCTCACAACCGATGACAAAGTCAAACGCTTTGAATTTTCGGCGCGGTTGCAACAGCTCATGGAAGAGGATGCGTTCAGTGCGAAACTTGTTTTCAGTGATGAAGCAACATTTTTTCTTAATGGTGAAGTGAACAGACACAATGTGCGAATCTGGGCGGTAGAGAATCCTCACGCATTCGTGCAGCAAATTCGCAGTTCACCAAAAGTTAATGTGTTTTGTGCAATCTCACGGTTTAAAGTTATGGCCCGTTTTTCTTCTGCGAAAAAACGTTACAGGACACGTGTATCTGGACATGCTGGAAAATTGGCTCATGCCACAACTGGAGACCGACAGCGCCGACTTCATCTTTCAACAGGATGGTGCTCCACCGCACTTCCATCATGATGTTCGGCATTTCTTAAACAGGAGATTGGAAAACCGATGGATCGGTCGTGGTGGAGATCATGATCAGCAATTCATGTCATGGCCTCCACGCTTTCCCGACTTAACCCCATGCGATTTCTTTCTGTGGGGTTATTTGAAAGATTCAGTATTTAAACCTCCTCTACCAAGAAACGTGCCAGAACTGCGAGCTCCCATCAACGATGCTTTCGAACTCATTGATGGGGACATGCTGCGCCGAGTGTGGGAGGAACTTGATTATCGGCTTGATGTCTGCCGAATCACTAAAGGGGCACATATCGAACATTTGTGGATGCCTAAAAAAACTTTTTGAGTTTTTGTATGTGTGTGCAAAGCATTGTGAAAATATCTCAAATAATAAAGTTATTGTAGAGCTGTGAAATCGCATCAATCTTTTTTAATAACCCTGTACTGCTGTGCGGTGTGGGATCAGCATCAAAAAGGATAGACTTTCTCCTCAGAGTGAGAAAATATTTTGTTGGCGTCCTCCTACATAGGGATAAATGATCATAATAATAAAATAAGAGAAAACAGAGCTTGCACGGAAAGATTTAAGTGTTCGTTTCTTCCGCGCGCTGTTGGAGACTTGAACGAGAGAGAAATAGCTTGGAGGTGGTTCGATGAATCCTCTGCCAAGCACTTAATTGTAAATTGCAGAGTAATCATGTCGATGTAGATACCTGGGCGCAACAATTTGTACGAGTATTAAATGGAATGATGACATAGGCTCCGGAAGTCAGTGTCAAAAGGACATTACTTACCAAACACCCGTGCGGTCCATCCCAGAATACTGCTCAAGTGTGTGACAGATTTTCCAAATAGGACTAACAGGATATATTGAACGTCGATACGCGAATATTAACAGGTTTGTTTGACTCACAGAAATTTTAAAAAACCTGGACGGACAGGCGCTTGTAGAAGGACGCCAAGTACCCCATCAAATTCTACTAATAAAATTTCAAAAACCAGTATTAAATGGGTGATTTTGTATGTTCGACAAGCAAAACAAAACCTCGATTAAAATGGGCTCTAAAATGCATACTTTATGAGCTATGAGCACTTGTTCGTCGTCGCTATTGTGAAACATATCTCTTCTATATTGAACAAGGCTCTGGCTCTGAGCACTATGGGACTTAACATCTGAGGTCATCAGTCCACTAGAACTTAGAACTACTTAAACCTAACTAACCTAAGGACATCACACACATCCATGCCCAAGGCAGAATTCGAACCTGCGACCATAGCGGTCGCGCGGTTCCCGACTGTAGCGCCTAGAACCGCTATGCCACCTAGGACGGCTATTGAACAAGGACTCATAGTTCTTAAGATATGTATTTTAGAGCCCTTGTTTACAGGATACATTTTATTGTTTTTTTTTGTATACTACCTTGTCCCGAAATATGGAATGCGAGGAGCTTACAGTAGATGAGATGTGTTTCAGAGTATCTAAGATGAATAAGGCCTCATAGCTCTGAAGATATGCAATTTAGAGCCAACGGTTATCAGACTTTTTTCTTCTTGTTTTGATGTAAAGAACATGTCCCCAAAGGTTCTAAAAGCATTTTTGAAAGACCCTGTTACAGTGTGCACAGAGATATTTAAGCTTTCTTCCCGCGCTCGATAAGCGAATGGAACGGGAAGAAATCGCAATATGAGGAACAATGCTAATATCCCGTCCCATGCATTTAATGGTGGTTTGCTGAGCATGTATGTGTATGTACAGGAGTTGTGTATCATGGAGAAGTTTACTGTTAAAATTCTGAGAACGAACATTCCAAGACGAGTTAGCAACATGTTACTTCCTCCGACATACATCTTGCGAAATAACTCAGAGGGGAAAAACAGAAATCACACCTCATGTCGAGGTTTCCGACAGTCATTCCCCCACCGCACCGTTTGCTAATGGTACTGGAAATATCCTCTACCACACACTGTAATATGGGTTCTGAGCATAAATGGAGACGTACTTAAAACTGTTTATGTGAAACAAAAAAAAAAAAAAAAAATCGAAATGCTATGCACCTCTGAAAATATACTGTAAGTAGGCTGTTTAGCTTTTTATGTTGGTAACGTCACGTAGCGCTCTGTATGAAAATCACTGGCTGTGCTGTGTGCAGCCTGTGGCTGGTTTGCATTGTTGGAATATTTGCTGTTGTAGTGTTGGGCA
Source organism: Schistocerca serialis cubense (assembly GCF_023864345.2). Lineage (NCBI taxonomy): Eukaryota > Metazoa > Arthropoda > Insecta > Orthoptera > Acrididae > Schistocerca > Schistocerca serialis. The sequence continues at coordinate 137,154,688 of NC_064640.1, read as the reverse complement.
GTTGGATTTGAACAGCGCGTAGCGTTGCGCATTTGGAGGTGAGCCGCATGCAGTGGTGGATGTGGGGAGGGAGATGGCGGAGTTTTGAGAGCGGACGATCTGGACGTGTGTCCACCAGAAAAAGGAAATTTGTAAGACTGGATATCATGAACTGATATATATATATATATATATATATATATATATATATATATATATATAATGACTTTTGAACATCATTAAGGTAAATGCATTGTTTTTCTCTATCAAAATCTTTCATTTGCTGACTATGCCTATCAGTAGTTAGTGTTTTCCGTAGTTAGAATCTTTTATATAGCTGTCAGTATTGGCGTTCGCTGTATTGCAGTAATTCGAGTAACAAAGATTTCTGTGAGGTAAGTGATTCATGAAAGGTATAGGTTATTGTTAGTCAGGGCCATTCTTTTGTAGGGATGATTGAAAGTCAGATTGCGTTGCGCTAAAAATATTGTGTGTCAGTTTATTGATGATTAGATTAAGTAAAGAGAGAAATGTCTCAGCACGTTCAGTTTTGCCCAGCTGATTGAAAATCAAATAACGTAAGAGGTTTACCAGCACAGTAAATTATAATTTTCAAAAGGGGACGCTTCAATACGAGGTAGGCTGGCTAACATTTGCGCTGATGAGTGAGAAAACGAGTTGGAAACTATTCGTATTGAAACTGGATTACATATGAACACAGGATGGCACATGTAAATTGTGCGCAGATGCTGAGGACTGGTGTGCCACATAAATCTTTCTTTTGCCGCTCAACAGCTGATTAAATTTTAGATGAACCGAACTCGTAGTTCGAAACTTAACTCAGTTTAAACTTTCCCATTTTCGTCCAATGACTTAGCAACCGTCAACCGCCGTGCCGAGGTGGATACACCGGTTTCAGTCAGAGCATCGAAGTTAAGCATCCTCGGGCGAGGCCAGTACCTGGAAGAGTGACCGTCCGGGTACACCGTGTGCTGTTGACAATTTTCCCTTTGCCTTTACGGCGGATGGGTCAGAAGTGGTGGTGGTGTAAAGTCCCTGATCACTAGTCTCTGAGACAATGTCCTGAGTTAAATTCCAAACGTCTCCGCAACTTCTCATGAAGTGAGAGCATGCCACACTTGACAGTGATCCGTCCGTCCAATGGGTACGTTAAGCTTGGCAGACCTCTTGGTGCTCTTCGAGAGGAGTGGGCTCTGTACCCTTCTCTCAGCATCTCCAACACGAATACGACACTACACTACACACATCGTTGTAGTCGTCTACAACCGACAGATACACTGACACACTGTTATACTTCGCGCTGGAAGGGTGCCTACGGGTGTAGAGAATAAGAAAAACCTTCCCAATGAGGAGGCTGAAACTGCCCAGTGGGATCAGAGAGCCATTCTTGCCATACGTATTTACTTTTTTTATATTTAGCAACCAACGTGAGCAACTCACATTTCCGTGAGCAACACACATCAGTCACGACCAACCCCCCCCCACCCCACCCACTCACCCCCCCCCCCCCCCGGAGTTCGAGTCCTCCCTCGGGCTCGGGCATGGGTGTGTGTGTTGTCCTTAGCGTAAGTTAGTTAAAGTTAGATTAAGTAGTGTGTGAGCTTAGGGACCGATGACCTCAGCAGTTTGGTCCCCTAGAACCTTACCACAAATTTCTAATTTTCCAAAAGTAGTTAGTGACCAACATTTTATTATATTGAATATGGCTCTGTTTTCTGATGTTTCTTAGTAAATTCCTCATTGCACTTTTTAACTTTCCTCTCACAAGCAATGCTCAAACCAGAAAGTCCTTATTCAGATTCCACAACGCATGGTTAGAGAGTCTATAGCGGACACTGCTACGTGCGTAGACAATGTGTTACATTTAACAGTGGTGATAATAACAATAACAATGATAACGAAAATCATAATATTGGGCTGGCGCATAAGTTCGTAGCGTTTTTTCCGAAAGTTTAGCAAATACGACAGGTACGCGCAACAGAGCTTTCAGTCATCAATAATATCTTCTCCTTTATTATTTACAACAGTCTGCCAACGCTGAGGCAATTTTTCGATTCCGCAGTTGTAGGAATCACGTGGTTTTGAGGCGAAGAACTCGTCGAGCCAAGTTCGGAGTGCATTTTCATTCGGAAAGGAAGATCCTTGAGGCTGTTCGATAGAGAGCGTAAAAGGTAAAAATATGAGGGCACAAGATCAGGTGAATAAGGTGGGTGCGGAAGTACTTCCCAACTCAACGCCTTTATACTGTTTCGATGGGGCATTATTGTGGAGTAGCATCACTTACGCAGTCTTCTTGGATTTCGTCTGCAAGATGCATCAGTTGTTGACAGTAAATGTCAGCAGTGATGGTTACACCTCGGGGAGCAATTAGTAGTACGCCACACCGCTGTTCCACTGTAACCTCCCCCTCACTTATCGACCTTAATGACAGTGAAAAATTAAACCGCGTGTACCTAATGGAACTTTGGGAAAGCAATCGTCACCGGAGTTAATCTGTCGGTAAAGAGGGAAGAAAGGGTTACATCTAAATAAAAGGAAAAATGCAAATGAAACTGGTGGAAATTAATTTTGAAAAGGGGTAAAGTTAATAAAGAAAGTAAATGTGCGGCCGTTACGTTAACAATTAACTAGCGGTAATTAGATATTTGAGATTTGAGGGAAATTACGGTCGCCAGTCCTAAGGACAATTACTATAGTAACTGAAAAAGAAAGGTTATTACACATATAATTAGCACTAGAAGCGTGGCAACTGAAGGTTGACACGTGTAGTGTGAAAACTGAAAGTTTGTCAGAAGTAATAAATTTCGCTACACTCTGACTTAATTTAGCAAAAGAATTAATAAAACCGGAAAATCGAAAGTTAATTTAGTGACTGAAGTTAATAGTGAGCTTTCTTTCTGAAGCATATCGAAATTCAGTAAAATACGGTTAGTCTTGGACTACCTCAACAATCATTTCAAAAGCAACTCGACTCTACGCAATTTAGAAATAAGAGATTTAACTTTGAACTTGAATTAAATGACTCTGAACAATTAACAATAGTAAAATTTTGTACGTACCAAGCTGAACTGCAGTCACAGGTAAGCTAAAATACGGTAACAAAACTCGCACTCTTAATTTGTGCTCGTGTAATCTAATTATTGTAGCCAGCTATGAATACTTTAACTGAACTTCGAAATTAAAGCAGTGAAATCGAATTATAATGCTTTAATGCTGGCGTTTGAATTTCAACGACACTCGGGTTCATTCTGGAAAAGGAAGGGACTCTGCTTGGCAATGCAGTTGGGACAATGAGCAACAAAGGTTCATGCTACGTTGCTGTCATTTTGTGATTTGAACAGTTTGAAAAGCTGAGGTCTGCCATACAGTTCTGAAACTTTACGTGCTTTTAGTCTTCCTTGTTGGTTGATTGAAGGTTTGAAGTCGCCGATCGAGGAGGTGGCGACAGTCCCTCATTGTCGGCCGTCGCTGTTGCAGAAGCTGGATGCTGGCGCGCCTTCTTCTCGACACGGTCACCAGGCGAAACGGGCTCTTGATGTGTGCCAGTTAATGCTTCCCGTCCGCGACACCGTGCTAGAAACGGCCATAGCTAGTCGATCGCAATTACATGCTGCCAAACCCTGAAAGCCCGGCAACTTGCGGCAGCGTCACACAACACACCTGCTCAATCGCACTACTCCAACCAGACTCCCCTCGCTGCCCGCGCTCCACGCGGCAGAGTTAACACTACCAAAGATCCTACACACTTTCGTTCTTCACACGACCTATCGATGTATTCGTTCGATAGCATAGTTTTCCCTAGGCAAGACCCAGCATAAAATACAAATAATATTTACAAAACAAACCAATTATACATAAACATAAATGCATAAATATATATATATATATATATATATATATATATATATATACAAATATTAAAACAATTACAATATATAAAGACACAGAAATGTTATATCTTCAGGTAACAAAATAAGGAAAAAATTATGGTACAATAGATGGATATAGGAGGATATGCATTTCCGGCGTTACACCACCAGACGCATAACATAATCTTTGGTGGATGCACACGGTCTTTGTAGGAGGAGATGATGCTTTGCTTGGGGTCAACCATTCCTTTTTTTATCGTTACGTTAGCATAACGACACCACTTCTCGTCACCTATAACGGTACAGAATAGGAACGGTCGAAGTACATGATCCAGTTGATGACGAGTGAATATATGGTCACCCACTGATTTTTGTGACATTTGCTTAAACCATGCGGTACCCACACACTGGATTTTTGAGCCTTCCCTACTGCACGAAAATCTCGCACGATGATGGAATGATGACAGTTCATGACATTTGCCAGTTCTCGTGTACACTGACGTGGATCACTGTGGATTAATGCGTTTAAACGATTTTCATCAAACCCCGAAGGTCTTCCTGAACTTGGAGAATAACTAATCAAAACTATCCTCTTTAAAATCAGAAAACAATTTTCTTGCTGTGCTTTGTCTAATGGCATTATCCCCACACGCGGCACAAATGCTTCTGGCTGCATCCGCTACCGTCACCCATCAGTACGTTAACTCAAATAGCAACAGTGAACTACAAATAAAAAATGACAATCACTAAATAAACCCATAGAAACACAAATACCAACAAACGAAACAAAAAACTACGAACTTATGCACCATCCTAACAGCAAAGAACATAATTATTGTAAAAACATCAGTCCTGTTAATATGTGATGTGATAAGTGCATTTTTCGTAACATAGCGTTAGTGTCCTGTGGAAGTTACACTACTGACCATTAAAATTGCTACACCAAGAAAAAATGCAGATGATAAACGGGTATTCATTGGACAACTGTATTATACTAGAACTGACATGAGATTGCATTTTCACACAATTTGGGTGAGAAATCAGTACCCAGATCAACCACCTCTGGCAGTAATAACGGCCTTGATACGCCTGGGCATTGAGTCAAACAGAGCTAGGATGGCGTGTACAGGTACAGCTTCCCATGCAGCTTCAACACGATACCGCAGTTCATCAAGAGCAGTGACTGGTGTATTGTGACGAGCCCGTTGAACGGCCACCATTGACCAGACGTTTTCAATTGGTGAGGGATCTGGAGAATGTGCTGGCCAGGGCAGCAGTCGAACACTTTCTGTATCCAGAAAGGCCCGTAAAGGACCTGCTACATGCGGTCGTGCATTATCCTGCTGAAATGTAGGCTTTCGTAAGGATCGAATGAAGGGTAGAGCCATGGGTCGTAACACATCTGAAATGTAATGTCCACTGTTCAAAGTGCCGTCAATGCGAGCGATGTCGCCAGATACGGATGCGACCATCATGATGCTGTAAACAGAACTTGGCTCTGAGCACTATGGAACTTAACAGCTATGGTCATCAGTCCCCTAGAACTTAGAACTGCTTAAACCTAACTAACCTAAAGACATCACACAACACCCAGTCATCACGAGGCAGAGAAAATCCCTGACCCCGCCGGGAATCGAACCCGGGCACGGGAAGCGAGAACGCTACCGCACGACCACGAGCTGCGGACTAAACTGAACTTGGATTCATCCGAAAAAATGACGTTTTGCCATTCGTGCATCCAGGTTCGTCGTTGTGTACACCATCGCAGGCGCTCCTGTCTGTGATGAAGCATCAAGTGTAACCGCAGCCATGGTCTCCGAGCTGATAGTCCACGCTACTGCAAACGTCGTCGAACTGTTCGTGCAGATGGTTTTTGTCTTGCAAACGTCCCCATCTGTTGACTCAGGGATCGAGACGTGGCTGCACGATCCGTTACAACCATGCGGATAAGATGCCTGTCATCTCGACTGCTAGTGATACGAGGCCGTTGGGATCCAGCACGGCGTTCCCTATTATCCTCCTGAACCCACCGATTCCATTTTCTGCTAACAGTCATTGGATCTCGACCAACGCGAGCAGCAATGTCGCGATACGATAAACCGCAATCGCGATAGGCTACAATCCGACCTTTATCGAAGTCGGAAGCGTGATGGTACGCATTTCTCCTCCTTACACGAGGCATCACAACAACGTTTCACCAGGCAACGCCGGTCAACTGCTGTTTGTGTATGAGAAATCGGTTGGAAACTCTCCTCGTGTCAGCACATTGTAGGAGTCGCCACTGGTGCCAACCTTGTGTGAATGCTTTGAAAAGCTAATCATTTCAATATCACAGCATCTTCTTCCTGTCGGTTAAATTTCGCGTCTGTAGCACGTCATCTTCGTGATGCAGTAATTTTAATGGCCAGTAGTGTATGATATACTAATACAAAGGCATGGAAGCAATTCCAAAAGAATCAAACCTGGAAGGAAAGTTAATTGTTCCTACGAAGTGCGAGAAACAATATCGAGAAGTTAGCATGTGAAATAATAAAATAATAAGCAATGTCGAAAAAGAGAAAGGACTGAAGAAAGCTGGGAGTGTGTCGACAATGAGACAGAGATGCCGATTTGTTACTGGAAAGGAGAAAAATAGCTATGATATAGCGAGAAGGAAGCTACTCCGACGATTACAGGAAAAGTTGTTGTTTTCTCTTAAATGCAGCTGGGTTTGGACAAATCCAAGTTGCTGGGTCGCTTGCGAAGGAGACGGAGAAAGATTTATAGAGTTCTTCATAAGTACAGTCAAGATTTTAGAAGTATCACATCTCGTTTTGCAGTTATGCAATGATGACAGGTATTTGGTAAACGAAGAGAAGTGAGAAAACGATGAAGAATACGAAGCATGTGAAAATCGCATCTCTTAACCAGCATTAATCGCTGTTACTGACAACATATTAGATCTCAGGAGCGATAGTTTTCGTCATTATGTGACAACCTTTGTTGTAATTCATATTTCTGTATTACTGCCCAAGAGCAGAGCTACATTTTTATTTCTAACTTTCGTAAATTAACATAAGGCATACAGCAAGTGCCAGGTTATGAAATGTAATTACAAGTTGAGGTGCACGAATCTCACTATGAACCCGACTTTTTTAAACCAGTTATGGAGCAAAAAAGAAATATAAAAATCTCATTGTGATACGTGTGTTGTTATTTTAATATACCACATACAAACCATAGAAGAAACTAACATCGTCTTCATGTCAGCCCAATATCCATGAAGTGCTCTCTTCTCGATGGAGAAAAATGGATACATTAAAATCTGAGAGAGAAAGTCTGTACAACAGCTGAAGACTGTTGAGCACACGTTATACTACAGCTATAATTTTGTTCAGCGACACACACGCAGCATTTTCGAACTGTTTAAAGTGCTATCCAAAAACCATAATATAAGGTGACTATAGTCGTGCCCACATTTTTCTGGCATTAGTTCATCGGTTTCACGAATACAACTCACAATCGTCTGGCATTTCATTAGGTCAGCACGACTGCCTCTTTCTTTTCAAAAAATGGTTCAAATGGCTCTGAGCACTATGGGACTAAACTTCTGAGGTCATCAGTCCCCTAGAACTTAGAACTCCTTAAACCTAACTAACCTTCCCGACGACGTCAGGGATTTTCTCTGCCTCGTGATGGCTGGGTGTTCTGTGATGTCCTTAGGTTAGTTAGGTTTAAGTAGTTCTAAGTTCTAGGGGACTGATGACCATAGATGTTAAGTCCCATAGTGCTCAGAGCCATTTGAACCATTTGAACCAACTAACCTAAGGACATCACACACATCCATGCCCGAGGCAGGATTCGAACCTGCGACCGTAGCGGTCGCGCGGTTCCAGACTGAAGCGCCTAGAGCCGCTCGGCCACTCCGGCCGGCTCTTTCTTTTCAGCAGAACAGCAGTCTCATTCGGGAAAAGCGTTCCTGTTTTGTCACCCAGATTTAAGTCTCACTGAATCAATTTGAGCAAATTCTGGGATGATTTCATTGGGAAAGACACGGCCGCTATACCTCCCCAGTCTTGGCTTATCCGATCCTGTGGTCTAATTCTATTAACCCCGTCGTCCACGGAACGTTAAACCTTTCCGCCATTTGAAGACTTCAAACGGTCACCCTCGCTATCCGATTATTCCTTTACAGTCAATTTACATGGCCATCAGTGGAACATATCTACATTGCCTTCACCTAGATGACTAATGTACAACTCATATTTACATGTTTCGCAGAGGGTGCACAGAGTCACTTTTCAAAAACTATTTCTCGACTGTTGCACTCTCGAATGGCACGTGGGAAAACTAAATACCTAAATCTTTCCGTGTGAGCTCTGAGTTCACTTGGTTTATTACGATGATCATTTGTAGCTGGAAGTCAAGGAAATAGCCGGAACGAAAAACGCCTTTTTTCTGATTATTGCCACCACATTTCGTGTATGAATACGTGACACTCCACCCTTATATCGCGATGGTGCCGGGTGGTTATAGTTAAAAAGACGGTGTTCGGAGTGCTACAGTGGCGGCTATACACGTCGCAGAACGCTGAAACGTCGTAGGTATGTATGTCGTATGCACTCGCGGAGTGTGCTGAAAAAAATAATAATTCTACTTTCTGCTACCAGATGAAAATACGGCGCTGTAAGTGTTGGAATGTGGTGTGGGTGCAAGAAAAGCGGAGGAATGATCAAATATGTGATAATGGTTGTTCTGGCACGTTCATTAGGTTATGGTCACAAGTTACAAGAAGTTATCAGTGTGGCCTCCCAAATCAGTAACACTCTGTGTCTGTAACATGGCACGGTCGACAGTTGCTTGCAGCATGTCCAGTATAATCAGAGCGATATGTCATCGTATGCTATCCTTCAGATCAGGAAGAGTCCTGATGCATCCCTGATAGACACAGTCTTTCAGATATCCTCACAACCAGAAATCAAGTGGATTAAGGTCGGCTGATCTGAAGGTCCAGACATCTTGAACTTGCCTAGAGATGATGCGATCGTTATCGAAGGTTTCTCGAAGCAAATCTTTCATCTGGCACGCGACATGTGGTGTCACCCCACTTGGAAGAAAGTAGTGGTGTGGACACTGTTGTGTTCTTTCAAAGCTGGAATCACATGTTGCAAAAGGACGTCCTTAAACGTGCAGATATCACTGGATACCTAACGGGTCCGTGGTGTGTCATCTACTCGAATAAACAGAGACCGAGAATGAAGGAGCTTGTGGAACCACACCGCACAGTAACATAGGCTGAGTGTAGTGGATGTTCCTGCATAATATGTGACGGAGTAGAACCCCCTATGCGACAGTTCTGTGCATTCACGGCACTGCACAGAGTAAAACGTGCCTCGTCTGTACAAGGAATATTTCCCGGTCACATGTTATCCATTTCCACGCGTGCCAAAAACCAAGGACAAAGTCACTATGTTAGGGCTTCATTTGGTGCACATTCTGAGTCTTGCAGTGATACCCGTGTCAAATGGACCACAAACTCTGAGAGGTGGCATGAGCCCCCTCTCATATTTCTATCTTACGATTCTCCTCTCTAATTGCATGCGGTGGAAAGTTGCTATTCCTTCACACGCGGACTTCCCACTCAGCGTCTCTCGTCACCTGGGTGGTCCGGTGACAGGCGGGCTCTGCTGATCTTGAAAGGGTAAGCCGACGGGTGTGAGGGAGTCGAGTGAATGCTGTCCAGACGCCGACATTGACGAAAGATACGCCCGGAGGGGCCTGAAGTAGCGGCTGGGCTAGAGGTTCCGTTACTTCGCAGAAACTTGGCGAAAACACTTTCTGGCGGGCTACCAGCGAGGCGTGGGAATGACTTGTGTACCCAGGCAGTTGTGGCGGGCAAATTCCCGCGATTTCTGCAAAATCGTAACTGTGATTGGCTTGCTCAGGGCATAGCTCCGTGACGTAGCAAAATCAGCGCAGAAAGTGGCGCCAAGAATCCCCATTGGTGGAATGGTAGTGCTCCGGCAATAGAGTGAAATTTTCCGCCGGTTTTCGAGTTGCTGATTGGAACGGTTAACCACGGCCACTGTCGTGGGGGCGGGAATGTTCTGTGTTTGGTTTGTACGGGTGCTCTTGTGGTAGTCGGCTCTCGCCTTTCAGTCGGAGTAGGTTACAACACTGAGCTCTCGCTGCTCTGGACAGCCAGCCTTCCGTTGGCTGTCTAACATACTTTTATTTGATTGTAACTGTTTAGCCAAGTTGCTGAAGTTTCGACTTCAACGTAACTTTCCGAGTACAGTTGGCAATTGAGCGTTCTGCGTACAAGCGGCCTATGTTGTCTGTCTTGGGCAGTTTTGGCTGAAGTTGACTGTATCGGAGTTACTGTGTGACTTCGCTTGTGAAAATCAGTCACTGTACTGTCAGTGATTGTGTGGCGAGCCTTCTTCGTCTCCCTCAGAGGCGTGTTTGTATTGATAGGAAGTCTTTAGTCTGGAACAACCAGACCAGGACAATTTGTTTCGGGCTATACTCGCGACATTATCATCACCACGACGGGACGTCGAAGCAACCAACCATTGCTTTCAGTACGCCAGATCGTGTCCTTGCAGCTAAGGAGACAGCTTGGTAACGTACGTCCGCAGCACCGGCAAAGCAGGCATTTTTGCTAGGCGATAATCAGAGCTCAGCAGAGCGCGCCTGTTCGTCTTTTCTAACTTTGTTCTATCTTGGGTGTTCATTGTCTGAGTTCTCACTAATGTAGCAGCAATTAATGTTGGGTTAGCTGTGTGTCTCTCTTAAGATTTGAGTGGCAAGGAACTGGCTGCACATACCACTTCGTCATAAACGTCACAATCTAGTTTAGGGACAACTTCACCTTCACAGCGTTTGTTTGAGTATCTAATTTCAGCCAATTTGATGTATTGTAAATGTTTCATGTGTTTTTGTTTATTATTTTGTGTTTAGTCTTAATAAATCATATTGTTATTTTGGACAGAACTTTCATTCTGTTAATCGGTAGAGCAACCCTATAATTTCTCACTACGTTAATGAAATCGTCCTTTATTTAACTTATTTATCAAATTAAATTATTGCAGGTGGCAAACTCTTTTCTACTCCACTTGCAGGGTTAATTACAGTCAGTTCGCGTATCTTTTTAATCCATGTGCTACAGCAAAAGTCAGAGTTAGAATAGGGGAGGCTTAGAGCATCATTTACATGTGTAGATTCTAGAAGAATTTAGTGTTAAATACACTGCTAGCTCCAGCACCTCGCAAGTCTTCTGAATTGTTTACCGAGGGACAGACAAATCCCGTGACACAGCTCGAGCAATGGCTGCAGAATTTGACCCATGTGCTGGACGGCCGGCCGTAGCTACAGGAACTTCATTAAAAGCTCCCATAGGAATGGGCTGCCTCCCCCTCCCTGATGCACCACCTAATTTACCTGTTTCTTCAGGTTCCTCGATCAAGTTCTTTAGCCCATCTATTTGCATGGGGCCTCTTCGCAACTGTTTCTGTCGACGGTATTCCCGCGGAACAGTGCTGCTGTTGCTGTAGTTCTGATAAAACAACTTTAGCGACAGGACACTATCCTTTTTCTCAATAGCCATTGCGTTTCATAAGGAAAACCTTCTTAACCCTCTACATTAAAGAAATCAAGACGCATCGCCAAGTGATAAACAGCATACTGATGTCAAAACAGAAGACATTTTACATTCTGACTACTTACAGCACCATATTTTCACCTGATGGCAAAAAGTGGAACCATTATTTTTTCAGCACACTCCGCGAGCGCACTGATTAATGAATATACGTACAATGTTTCAATGTCTTGTGATGAATACAGCACTGCAGCACTCGAAACATAGTGAGTTTAATTATAACCACCTGGTACGAAACGAGCTGCCCCTCTTTGAACTTTTTCTGTGTCCACTATCAGTCCCTTAACGCACAGCAATATTCCAGAATAGGACGGGAAATGTTAGTGTAGGCAGTCTCTTTAGCAGATTTTTTTGCGTATTTATAATTATTCTGCCAATAAAACGTTATTTTTGGCTTGCTTTTAATGTAAGTTTTAATGTGTGTGAATTCCTAAGGGACCAAACTGCTGAGGTCATCGGTCCCTAGACTTACACACTACTTAAACTAAGTTACAGTAACTTATGCTAAGAACAACACACACACCCATGTCCGACGGAGGACTCGAACCTCCGGCGGGAGTTTTAGTTTGCCTCCCACAATATTTTCTATGTATTAGTTCCAATTTGAGTTGTTCATAATCGTAATCTCTTGGTATTTAGTTGAATGGACAACCTTTAAATTTATGTTATTTATCGCGTATACAAAATTTTACGAAAAGACAAGTTTTCCTTGGTACACTATCCTCCAGGTAAAACGCTCCCCCTACTTATTTGGAGGGCCTCACACTTTCAGTTGTTTAGAGCCAGTTACCAATTTTCACACCACCTAGGCAAAAATGTGTTCTTGTGTAATGTAACCTACCTTCGTTTTTCAATTACCAGTGCTCTCTCATTCTAACGCTACTTCTTTCCTCTGGTATTTATCCCACCTAGTACGGCTTCCGCTATTTCAGGGTTTGGCAAATTTTATGAATGATATAACTCTGTCGTCACATCCCCTTCCTGACACTGCATTTGCCAAGGTAGCCTAAGGGAGGGAAGTCATGTGCACCACATATCCATGAATCGTGTAAACCCTGTACAGTGTAATGTATTCTCTGAGGCGAAATCTGGAGACCAACACAGCATTTGTCTAATCGAACGTGGGAAACCACCCAAAACCCACAATCAGGTTGGCCAGTGCACCAGCCACGGTCGTTAACGCGTCGCGCAGATTCATTCCGGGTCTGAAACAACTTCTTGTCGCTCAAGCTAGCTCGCTTCTTCTTAAGCTGCGCGAGCAGTTTTTTCGTACTATACAGCTAACTCGTCTAAATCATTTTGCATCTGGTTTTGATCTTCTGATTACTTTACTAGACGGTACAGGCCAGCATCATCTGTAAATAATATAAGAAGGCTGCTCAGATTGTCACTTAAATCGTTTATATAGATTAGGAACGGCACGAAGCATACACTGAGGTGACAAAAGCCATGGGATAGCGATGTGCTCATATACAGATGGCGGTTGTACCGCGTACACAAGGTATATAAGGGCAGTGCGTTGACAGACATGTCATTTGTACTCAGGTGAGTCATGTGAAAAGGTTTCCGAGTGATTATGGCCGCACGAAGGGAGTTAACGCACTTTGTACGCGGAATGGTAGTTGGAGTTACACACATGGGACATTCTATTTCGCAAATAGTTAGGGAATTCTATATTCCGAGATCCACAGTGTCAAGAGTGCGCCGAGAATACCAAATTTCAGGCATTACCTCTCACCACGGATAACGTAATAGCCGACGACCTTTACTTAACGACCAAGAGCAGCGGCGTTTGCGTAGAGTTGTCAGTGCTAACAAAGAAGCAACACTGCGTGAAATAACCACAGAAATCAATGTGAGACGTGCGACGAATGTATCCGTTAGAACAATGCGTCGAAATTTGGTGTTAATGGGCCATTGTAGCAGTCGACCGACGCTTGTGTCTTTGGTAACGACACGAAACCGCTTCCAGCGCCTCTCCTGGGTTCGCGACCATATTGGTTGGACCCTAAACGACTGGAAAACCGTGGCCTGGTCAAATGAGTCTCGATTTCAGTTGGTGAGATCTGATAGTAGAGTTCGAGTGTGGCGAAGACCCCACAAAGCGGTGGACCCAAGTTGTCAACAAGGCACTGTGCAAGCTGTTGGTGGCTCCACAATGGTGTACGCTCTGTTTATATGGAATGGACTGTGTCCTATGGTCCAACTGAACCGATCGTTGACTGGAAATGTTTATGTTTTGTTACTTGGAGACCATTTGCAGGCATTAATGGACTTCATGTTCCACAACAACGATTGTATTTTCATGGATGACAGTGCACCATGTCACTGGGGCCGCAATTGTTCGCGATTGGTTTGAAAGGCATTCTGGACAATTCGAGCGAATGAATTGGCCACCGATCGAACATTTCTGGGACATGATCGAGAGATCAGTTTGTGAACAAGATCCTGCACTGGCAAAACTTTCGCAACTATGGACGGCTATAGAGGCAGCATGGCTCAATATTTCTGCAGTGGTTTCCAACGACTTGTTGAGTCCATGCCACGTCGAGATGCCGCCGGGAAAGAAGGAGGTCCGATACGATATTAGGACGTATCCCATGACTTTTATCATCTCAGTGTATAACGTTTACTACGAGAGCGCGAGATATCACTTCTATTTTATTATACAGGGTGATTCAAAAAGAATACCACAACTTTAAAAATGTGTATTTAATGAAAGAAACATAATATAACCTTCTGTTATACTTCATTACCAAGAGTATTTAAAAAGGTTTTTTTTCACTCAAAAACAAGTTCAGAGATGTTCAATATGGCCCCCTCCAGACACTCGAGCAATATCAACCCGATACTCCAACTCGTTCCACACTCTCTGTAGCATATCAGGCGTAACAGTTTGGATAGCTGCTGTTATTTCTCGTTTCAAATCATCAATGGTGGCTGGGAGAGGTGGCCAAAACACCATATCCTTAACATACCCCCATAAGAAAAAATCGCAGGGGGTAAGATCAGGGCTTCTTGGAGGCCAGTGATGAAGTGCTCTGTCACGGGCTTTGCACAAATACCCATTCTCTGTAAACTGTTTATACCAACGTTTAATACACCACCTATCAGGAGGTTTAACACCATACTTCGTTCGAAATGCACGCTGAACAACTGTCGTCGATTCACTTCTGCCGTACTCAATAACACAAAAAGCTTTCTGTTGAGCGGTCGCCATCTTAGCATCAACTGACGCTGACGCCTAGTCAACAGCGCCTCAAGCGAACAAATGTACAACTAAATGAAACTTTATAGCTCCCTTAATTCGCCGACAGATAGTGCTTAGCTCTGCCTTTTGTCGTTGCAGAGTTTTAAATTCCTAAAGTTGTGGTATTCTTTTTGAATCACCCTGTATAACTTTTCGTCAATTGGTATAAACTGCTACCTTCCTGACAGAAAATTACGAATCCCGTCGCACAACTGAGACGATACTGCACAGACACGCTGTTTGAATTAGAAACCACTTGTGAGGAACGGTATCAAAAGCCTTTTGGAAATCTGGAAATGTGGAATCAACATGAGAGCCCCTGACTATAGCATTCAATACTTTGTGTGACTACTGAACTAGCTGTGTTTCACAAAAATGAAAGCACAGTGGTGACCAGTTACATAACCATGTAGCCCTTCAGCCTCCACCTCATTATGCATTTCGTGTCACTGTCTCGTCACACCCTTTCATTATCCCGTTAAATTGCCCATCTTTTATTACCATGATGATATTACTGAATTCCTAGAGTGGTGCAACCATATTTCGGCATGGGAATTTACTTTTCTCCACAATCTCGTTATCACCGCTAACAGAGAATACTAGTAGACTCGTCAAGTAACAGCATAGGACGTATTAGATTCAAATACGAGGCGTGTTTTTCAAGTAAGTACCGTTTTGAAATTTAAAAAAGACGTGCTAAGATATCTCAATAATTTTATTTTTACATGAAAGCCTGTACCTAAACCTACGCACTGACGCCTTTAAAGTCTGATTCTTCCTTGTTTACGTTGTGTACAGAGTGTTTAAGATGCCTCCGATAATTGTGAGTCCCGCCGACTGTGAAGTACGGGCTGTTATAAGATTTCTTAGTGCTAAAGGCCTAAAAGCGATCCATATTCATCGTGACATCTGTGCAGTTTACGGAGAAAACATTATGAGTGGTGGAGTGGTAAGAAAGTGGGTGAGAGCATTTAAAGACGGCCGCACAAATGTGCATGATGAACAACGGAGTGGGTGCCCTTCGGTCGTTAATGAAAGTGGACAAAAAGGTGAGAGAAAACAGACGCTTTACGATTTCCTCCTTGGGGGATGACTTTCCTGATGTTTCTCGTAGTGTTTTGTATGGCATTGTGACCGAGCACTTGAATTACCGAAAATTGTGCGCACGTTGGGTACCGAAAATGTTGACGGATCTGCACAAAACCAAACGTTTAGACAGTGCATTGGCTTTCCTTGAGCGGTACCACAACGACGGTGATGATTTTTTAAGCCAAACTGTTACGGGCGATGAAACATGGGTGGCCTACGTCACACCAGAATCAAACCAACAGTCCATGGAATGGTGGCTTCCAGATTCACCCAGAAAAGTGAAGTTTAAGCAAACAATTTATGCCCGGAAAATCATGTGCACAGTTTTTTGGGACAGAAAAGGAGTATTTCTTGTGGAATTTCTGCCTCGTAATGAGACAATTAATGCAGCAGCTTACTGTAAGACATTGCACAACCTACGCCGTTCAATTCATAACAAAAGAAGTGGCAAGTTGAGCAAGGGCATCGTTTTGCTGAAAAACAATGCCCGTCCGCATGTGGCGAACCAGACCAAAGATCTCATCACATCTTATCGATGGGAAACTCTAGAATCTAGATCATCCTCCGCACAGCCCCAATCTTGCGCCCAGTGACTACCATCTGTTCCTGCACTTGAAGAAACACCCGGGCGGTCAGCGTCTTCAGGACGATGACGAAGTCAAAACAGTGGTGATGCAATGGTTAACAAGTCAGGCGGCCGACTTCTATGAGGAGGGTATTCAAAAACTGGTACAACGTTATGTAAAGTGCCTCGATATTGACGGAAATTATGTAGAAAAGTAGATTAAGGCACAGGCTTTCATGTGAAAATAAAATTATTGAGATATCTTAGCAAGTCTTTTTTTAATTTCAAAACGGTACTAACTTAAAAAAATACGCCTCGTATAATGTATTACCTATGTTAGTACCGGTAATACACAACACGTCTGGCCGAGCGGTTCTAGGTGCTTCAGTCTGGTACCGCACGACCGCTACGGTCGCAGGTTCGAATCCTGCCTCGGGCATGGATGTGTGTGATGTCCTTGGGTTATTTAGGTTTAAGTAGTTCTAAGTTCTAGGGGACTGATGATCTCGGATGTTAGGTCCCATAGTGCTCAGAGCCATTTGAACCATTTGGTACATGTAACAAATCGCATCAAATCAAGTCGGCCACTCTGGCCGAGCGGTTCTAGGCGCTTCAGTCTGGCCTCAGATGTTAAGTCCCATAGTGCTTAGAGCCATTTGAACCATTTGAGCATCAAATCAGCAGGGAGAATCACTCGCATGTTTCATTGTGCTACTAACAGTTCATGTAGCACAGTGACTGTGCATAGGGAGTTAAAAAGAGTGGCATACAGTGGTCAATCAGCTCCACAAATTTCTGCAAAATGAACAAATGTGTGTGATTTCCTAAGGGACCAAACTGCTGAGGTCATCGATCCCTAGACTTACACGCAACTTAAACTAACTTACGCTAAGAAGCACACACACCCATGCCCGAGGAAGGACTCGAACCTCCGGCGTAAGTGCCGCGCAATCCGTGACACGGCGCCTTAAACCGTGCGGCCACTCCGCGCGGACGAATTTCTGCAATCAGCGCTAAGCGGCTCTTGAAGTGGTGTAAATAGTGGCGCCACTGGAGGGTGAATGATTTAAAACGAGTGATTTGGATTGATGAATCGCGCTATACCCTGAGGAGATCCGATAATGACTGGGTTTGTCGAATGTCTGGAGAACGTTACCTCCTATCATCTGTAGTGCCATCTTCTTAACTTTGTGTACTGCCTTACGGTAGGTCTTCTCGTGGGGGAAGCCTCGTCAGAGTGGTCCACCGCATGAGCGTCTAGGGAAGTGAATCCAGTGGAGGTTTCCCGCTGCCTTCCACGTATGATGATGAAATGATAATGAGGATAACACAACACTCAGTCCCTGAGCGGAGAAAATCTCTGACCCAACCGGGAATCGAACCCGGGCCCCTTGGCGTGACAGACCGCCGCACTGACCACTCAGCTATCGGGGCGGACGTAGTACCAACAGCGAGATACAAAGGAGATGGTGTTACGAAATTCAAATGGCTCTGAGCACTATGGGACTTAACTTCTGAGGTCATCAGTCCCCTAGAACTGAGAACTACTTAAACCTAACTAACCTAAGGACATCACACACATCCATGCCCGAGGCAGGATTCGAACCTGCGACCGTAGCGGTCGCGCGGTTCCAGACTGTAGTGCCTAGAACCGCTCGGCAACTCAGGCCGGCCAGATTGTGTTACGGTATGGGGGTGTTTTGACCTTAAGAAAACGCTACATGTGGAACGATGTGAACACATTTTGCACCATTGTGTACTGTGTGCAGTAGAGGAACAATTCGGAGACGATGACAGATTGTATCAGCATGATAGTGCCCTCTCTCATAAAGCGACATCTGTGAGGCAGTGGTCTGCAGACAGTAACATTCTTGAAATGGACTGGCCTGCTCACTGTCCCACCCTCAACATGATGGAACACCTTTAGGATGAGTTAGAACGTCGACTTCGCTCCAGCGTCTCGGGTCTTGGGCAAGAATGGGCTGCTGTTCCTTCATAGACATTCAGACATCTCATCGAAAGTGTCCCCAGCTGAGTTCAAGTAGTCATTAAGGCGAAGATTGCACACAGCCGATATTAAGGTCCAGTAACGTTTCCAGATACTTTTGATCAGGTACTTTACACATCCATGTGATCCCCGCATGGTGTCCAATGTTCAACCAGTTCCCATCATGTCGTCTTCTCAGTCTTTCCCTATCTCCTACAATCCAGCAAAGAACGACGTTGGTAAGTCAGACGTCTACTCGCCTTGCAACGTGTTCCGTCCGCCCTCTCCCATTTCATTCTACACTGAAGAGCCATGGAATTGGTACACCTGCCAAATCTCGAGTAGGGCCACCGCGAGAACGCAGAAGTGCCGCAACACGACGTGGCATGGATTAGACTAATGTCTGAAGTAATGCTGCAGGGCTGGAAGAGTACTAGGGGGTGAAGATCTCATCTGAACAACACGTTACAAGGCATCCCAAATATGCTCAATAATGTCTGGGGAGTTTTGTGGCCAGCGGCAGTGTTTGAACTCAGAAGAGTGTTCCTGGAGCCACTCTGTAGCAATTCTGGACGTGAGAGGTATCGCACTGTCGTGTTGGAATTGCCGAAGTCCGTCGGAATGCACAAAGGACATGAATGGATGCAGGTGATCAGACACGATGCTTACGGACGTGTCACCTGTCAGAGTCGTATCTAGACGTATCAGGGGTCCCATATCACTCAAACTGCACACGCCCCACACCATTATAGAGCCTCCACCAGCTTGAACAGTCCCCTTCTGACATGCATGGGCCATGGATTTATGAGGTTGTCTCCATACCCGTACACGTCCATCCGCTCTATACAATTTGAAACGAGACTCGTCCGACCAGGCAACATGTGTCCAGGCATTAACAGTCCAATGTCGGTGTTGACGGACCCAGGCGAGGCATAAAGCTTTGTGTTGTGCAGTCATCAAAGGTACACTAATGGGCCTTCGACTCCGAAAGCCTATATCGATGATGTTTCGTTGAATGGTTCGGACGCTGACACATGTTGATGGCCCAGCATTGAAATCTGCAGCAATTTGCGAAAGGGTTGCACTTCTGACACGTTGAACGATTCTCTTCAATCGTGGTTATTGCACGATATTTTTGCGGCCGCAGCGATATCGCATATTAGATGTTTTATCGCATTCCTGATGTTCACGGTAAACTCGTGAAATGGTCGTACGGGAAAATCCCCACTTCATCGCTACCTCGGAGATGCTGTGTCCCATCGCTCTTGTGGCGACTATAATACCACGTTCAGACTCACTTAAATATTGATAACCTGCTACTGTAGCAGTAGTAACAGATCTAACAACTGTGCCAGACACTTGTGTTGCCGACCGCCGACCGCAGCGCCGTATTCTGCCAGTTTTCGTATCTCTGTATCTGAATACGCATGCCTACACCAGTTACTTTGGCGCTTCAGTGTAATAACAGTCATAATTACGCGCTTCTACTCAATATTGGCCCCTGATCCATTTGTCTGTTTTTCTGTCTCTCTTAGTGACTTCTATCATACACCCCTCCACTGATTGCTGCACAGTGCTCAGTTTCTCACTCGTTTCCACATTAAAGGTCATGCCTTGTATTGTATTGTATTGTATATTAACCGGGGACCTAGAAACGACGGAGAGGCTCCGTCCCAGCCGCAGCTGCAGTGGTCCACAACCCCACGACGACTACCGCAGTCCACTTCACCCCTCCGCCGCCCCACACCGAACCCAGGGGTTCGGCCCCCGGTGGACCCCCCAGGGAACGTCTCACACCAGACGAGTATAACCCCTATGTTTCCGTGGTAGAGTAATGGTAGTGTACGCTTACGTGGAGAACTTGTTTGCGCAGCAATCGCCGACATAGTGTAACTGAGGCGGAATAAGGGGAACCAGCCGAGGCAGATGGAAAACCGCCTAAAACCGTCCACAGACTGGCCGGTTCACCGGACCTCGACACAAATCCGCCGGGCGGATTCGTGCCGGGTACCAGGCGCTCCTTCCTGCCCGGAAAGCCGTACGTTAGACCGCACGGCCAACCGGGCGGGCAGGTCATGCTTTACTGTCACTAACTGTGAGTTAAAACTGGTCACATCAGATGTTCAAATGTTCAGATGTGTGTGAAATCTTATGGGACTTAACTGCTAAGGTCATCAGTCCCTAAGCTTACACACTACTTAACCTAAATTATCCTAAGGACAAACCCACACACCCATGCCCGAGGAAGGACTCGAACCTCCCCCGGGACCAGCCGCACAGTCCATGACTGCAGCGCCTAAGACCGCTCGGCTAATACCGCGCGGCGTCACATCAGAACCTTCGTTTCGATAACTCAGTTCAACTTACCAAAAATACTCACTCACGATCATTATTATTTTTTATTTTTTAGCTGTCCATCTAGTCATTGTATACGAACAATAGCCGGCCGAAGTGGCCGGGCGGTTCTAGGCGCTGCAGTCTGGAACCGCGAGACCGCTACGGTCGCAGGTTCGAATCCTGCCTCGGGCATGGATGTGTGTGACGTCCTTAGGTTAGTTAGGTTTAACTAGTTCTAAGTTCTAGGGGACTAATGACCTCAGAAGTTGAGTCCCATAGTGCTCAGAGCCATTTACGAACAATAATTGGTCTCTTCGCCTATTTATTCGCAGTACGTTACAATTATTTAGGTTGAGAGTCAACTGGCAATGCCTTCACCCTGCGCCAAGCGTCCACCCTCAGTGAGTCTTCCTGCGTTTTGAAACAATTATGTGGCGTTACAACTTTCCTTTATAAAACAACTATAAAGCTAATTTGTTGTTGTATATAATGTCAGCCTTCAGTACAACGAATATTGACACTTAAGAGGCGTACAATACATTTCAGTTTCTGAGTGAAAGCGTCACCAGTTGATCAGCTGTTAATTAAAATGACTACTGAGCACTTCGCGGATAACCGGTTTCGATTCCCAGCTCTGCTAACGATTTCTTATTATATGGAGGATTACAAGGATGTCTTCTAAGCTTCTTGAGGACAGCTGAGAAGCTACTGGAAGGATAAGTAATGGCTCTGGTTTCATATCTGTCCTTTGCGTCCCGTTAAGGAATGTCGTAAGCACTGTAAGACTGTCCGCAGCTCGTGGTCACGCGGTCTTTTCGGAGAATTTCCACACAAGATGGACGTGCTTCGTCAGTTGTGCGATGATGCTGGTATCGGTGGTGACATGAACAGCCGGCCGCGGTGGTCTAGCGGTTCTAGGCGCTCAGTCCGGAGCCGCGCGACTGCTACGGTCGCAGGTTCGAATCCTGCCTCGGGCATGGATGTGTGTGATGTCCTTAGGTTAGTTAGGTTTAAGTAGTTCTAAGTTCTAGGGGACTAATGACCATAGATGTTAAGTCCCATAGTGCTCAGAGCCATTTTGAACCATTTTTTGACATGAACATTCTCACATCCGTAGACAAGATTCTGGACGTCCACGCAGCACAGACATCCGCCAGGATCGTCGTATTGTAAGGACAGCAGTGGCAGAAAGAGCAGCTACCATAGCACAGATAAGAGCTCTGACGTGTCAACACGAACTGCTGTGAACCGATTATTAGCAGTGGAACTACAGGCACGCACCCACTGACGCCAAAGCATCGACGAGCACGGCTCAGCTGTAGAGATGGGCAAACTCGTTCATCCTTGGGAACTAGTTCACTGCTGATCGTTCTTTTTTGGGAACCGTTCATTTTTACTCGTTCACCGTTCATTTGTGCATGGTATATGGTTCTTATGAAAAACTGAAAACTATTAGTGTAGGTGAGTGAAGGATGGAGGGCACCAAGAGGGGGCATTTGCCTCCCCCCTGGAGTATTGAGTTTTTATTCATTACAGAATTCTTACACACTTTTAGAAGTAATTTCTGTGATTCTGCAGAATCTGTCGTTTAGCCAACCGTAGCCATGTGTGGGTGATCGCAGTGAAATAATGTAAGATGGCGCACGGAAAACCGGCCCCGAGTACAAAAAAATGGTTCAAATGGCTGTGAGCACTTTGGGACTTAACATCTGAGGTCATCAGTCCCCTATAACTTAGAACTACTTAAACCTATCTAACCTAAGGACATCACACACATCCATGCCCGAGGCAGGATTCGAACCAGCGACCGTAGCGGTCTCGCGGTTCCAGACTGCAGCACCTAGAACCCCACGAGTACAGACTGCTCGCCAATTACGGACGATGTGTTGTCCGTTACGAGCAGATACAACAAACAGACAAACATGTAATAATTACGCAGTGAAGAAATAACAGGCTAATGCAAGCAACAATTGCGAAACAATCGATGACGATGTGTAGAGAGCTGGATAAGAGAACATGAAAATCTCACGCGACGCGCATGGGCCGTAGCTCATGTAGTCTTGTAAACCTGTTGGTGGCTGTTTCCCAACTTAATAGACCACAAGTGTCTTGTATAAAATTCTTCGTTTCGATTTCCACTACATAGCTATGCTACGTTGTAAACAATAATCGTTTACACCCTATATATACTTCACGTTGTCTCTGAGTTCGTAGGGGAAGAAGAGACTTCATGGAAGCATAAAATAAAATGTGGTTTTCTTATACAAATGGAGAGGCACCACTTTTCCTGTTGAGCCACAATGACCCACAACCCACTTTTTATTTTATTTTTTTCAATGAAACCAAACTAGCATATAATGCAAATTGCAAACAACCAAACTTAAAAATAATTATAGCCTTCCTAAATGTTATGTATATGAAAGATACACGAAAATCGTTTTATATGAATTTTCTTACACTAAAAATTAAGCAAATTATTGAAAGTTAGCTGCTAAATCAAGTCTATGAAACCAAAAAATATATGAATAACAAAAAAACCTTGCCTTGTTGTGAGTATGTCTTCTGCTGTTCATCGATATAATGAAGTGAGCTGATATGCCCTTTTGTTACCTGAAAAGACGTACCTATTACATACAACGTATTTTTTATGTAATTTACGTAACTATAAAATACTTTTTGATTACCGGTCGTGGACGCTGAATAGCCAGCCCTAAATGCAAGAACAGTTCGGAACACATGTAAAACAGGCGAGCGCAGTGAACGAAACGAACAACTGGATACTGAAGTAACTAGGAGCAGTCGGCAGTGGAACTGAGACAGGTGGTCATGCGAAGAACGACGAGTGCGGCCGAGGGAGACCGAGACTTAGACAAGCACGCGACCGAGGCTGGAACGAGAACTGCCCAAGTGACCGCCACGACCGAAGTGAACTAGTGGACTATGAATCGATCGTTCCTCAAGTAGACCGCCGCGACCGAAGTGAACTATGAACCGATTGTTCCTTGGAATTCGTTCCTCGGTCCTTTCGTTCATCTTGGTGAACCGTTCTTTTGCACCCGTTCGTTCGCGAACTACCCATCTCTACTCAGCTGGTGCCGACAGAGGATCACTTGGAAGGTTGAACGGCGCGCCGTGGTGTTCAGCGATCAAAGCAGATACTGTCTGCACAAAAGTGATGGTCGTTTGCGCAAGCGACTTTGACCTGGTGAGCACTGTCTCGTAGAGTGCATTCGTCCAAGATACACTGCCCCACCCCAGACCGTACAGAATGGGATGCAATAAGCTACAACTCTCGTTCACCTTTGGTGTTTCTGGAGGGGACGCTAACCAGCTCTCGGTATGTGCAAAATGTTGTTAGACCCGTTCTTGCAAAAGGAAGGTGACGTGTTGTTCCAATGGGATAATGCTCGCCCACACACTGCCCGTGAAACTCAACGGGCTCTGCAACACGTGCGGCAACTTCCCTGGTCAGCACGATCTCCGGTCGTGTCTCCAACCGAGCAAGTGTGGGATACGATGGGACGAAAAGTGACTCGTGCGACTCGTCAGCCAACAACTCCAACAGTTCTGCACGAACAGTTCGAGCAGCCGTGGAATAACGTGTTCACAGACGGTATTCGCCATCTGGTCGATCGGCTGTC
This sequence comes from Schistocerca serialis cubense, assembly GCF_023864345.2. Taxonomy (NCBI): domain Eukaryota; kingdom Metazoa; phylum Arthropoda; class Insecta; order Orthoptera; family Acrididae; genus Schistocerca; species Schistocerca serialis. Next base: position 137,130,311 of record NC_064640.1, on the reverse strand, counting down.
TGTCAGAATCAGCCACCAGTGGAGGCTACACTACGTCTTAATGTGGGTGTTTCGGCATGGGTCGATACGTGGTACCTCAGAACCGCTTGTGCTATTGATCCGTAAATATAATCATTTCATGTATTCCATATGCACTCTTGCAACAGAAAGCTTAAATGAATTGGAAACCTCTAAGAGCGTGTATTAATTCTTTCTCCTGCAATGTAGATCACAGACGATGATACACAAAAGGCAACGTCCATTCCTTTCAACTGTCTTTCAAGATCTTCGCACAAATCTAAGGGCTGTCAATTCGACGAAATACCTAGGAATTACAATTACGAGCAACTTAAATTGGAAAGACCACATAGATAATATTGTGGGGAAGACGAAACAGAGACTGCGCTTTGTTGGCAGAACATTTAGAAGATGCGACAAACCCACTAAACAGACAGCCTTCATTACACTTGTCCGTCCTCTGCGGGAATATTGCTGCCCGCTGTGGGATCCCAACCAGCTAGGACTGACGGAGGACATCGAACAAGTGCAAAGAAGAGCAACTCGTTTCGTGTTATCGCGCAGTAGTGGTGAAAGTGTCACTGATATGATACGCGAGTTGGGATGGCAGTCACTGAAACAAAGGCGATTTTCTTTGCGACCAGATCTGTTTACGAAATTTCAATCACCAACTTCCTCTTCCGAAAGCGAAAATATTTTGTTGACATCCACCTACGTAGGGAGAAATGATGATCATAATAAAATAAGAGAAATCAGAGCTCAAATGGAAAGATTTAGGGGTTCCTTTTTCCCACGTGCCATTCGAGAGTGGAATGGTAGAGAAGTAGTATGAAAATGGTTCGATGAACTCTCTGCCAGGCACTTAAGTGTGAATTGCAGGTTAACCATGTAGATGTAGATGTTGATGTAGGCCGGTCGGAGTGGCCGAGCGGTTCTAGGCGCCTCATTCTGGAACCGCGCGACCGCTACGGTCGCAGGTTCGAATCCTGCCTCGGGCATGGATGTGTGTGATGTCCTTAGATTAGTTAGGTTTAAGTAGTTCTAAGTTCTAGGGGACTGATGACCTCAGATGTTAAGTCCCATAGTGCTCAGAGCCATTTGAACCATTTTTGTAGATGTGACAGAATTACAGTGTCATCGGCAAATCTCAGCAGTTTCATTTTTCCTTGGTTTCCTTTATAGCTTTCTCAACGTACCGATTGCATAACATCAGGAACAGACTACAGCTCTGTCTCACATATGCTATGGAAATCACTGGTGAGTTTAAGTGCACGGAGAACAAATATGTTGTACTGAAACGTTCTACTCATCTCACACACAGTTAAGCGAGTGGGATCAATTTTAAAGAGTTATAGAACACACAACAATTTGTGTATCGGTGGCATAGTGCTGGAATCCTTTAAACCTGGAGTATGTTCCAATATATTTTACTTCAGTTTTCTCAAGAAATAAGTCGAATGATACAGAAAATTACATTTAAATTTTATAATCGACGCAGAAATGAGAACTTTAATTTCTTAACACTCAGTTAAAATTATGGCAAGATATAATTTCGCTTAAAAACCCAAAAATGGCACCGTGTGAGCTTAACATCTCTAGGAATATCTACCTAATTTTTCCACGTAATAAAGCACTGAATGGTATCAATATTTGGTAGAAGATAAAACGCACATTAAGTCGGAAAAGGAAGAACGAAATCTCAGGCTTATGTTTCGTCGACAACGGGGTCTTACAGGCGGAGCTAGGAGCTCAGGCTAGCAATGGAGAAGGATAGAGAAGGGATTCGGCAGTGAGCTTTAAAAAGAAACCATCGTGTCATTCGTCTTAAGCGATTTAGGGAAATTGAGGAAAACCTAAACCCCGATAGCCAGATGGGAATGTGAACTGCTGTCTTCTAGAATACGATTCCAGCGTCTTTCCACTGCGCCATCTACCTCGGTACAGTAAGTCGCAGACGTAAGTTTTGAAATATTCAGATCCCTAGTAGAGCTTAGTTCCATTCAAGAAGAGTGCCAGAACTCTGTAGTGCTATTCTCACAAGATAGTATGTAGTATTTGGCCTATGTCGCTAACAGTAGTGTCATTTGATTCCAAATGCAAGGAACCAGGAGGAGGAAGGGGGGGGGGGGGTTAAAAATATCCGGTTTGATGTGCCGACAGTGAAATATATTGCCATGAAGCGGCTTTTCGTTCTTTTGACCCTTGTATTTTATAGAATCTGTTTCTTAACTATTTGTTTCCTGCATATAAATCAGTGTATAGTGCAAGAATGTTCCATTATAGGCTCCCGAATTTCATCTGATGCATTGTGGAGTTGAGATTTGCTCGCTAAGCAGTCGGCAGTACTCAGTCGTTCCTTGTTCGCGCAGAGTTTTTTGCAGAACAGCGCTTCGACCCCATGACGTCAGCAAAGCATAGCCTACCTTATGTGGAGAACATTCTCCCCTCAACAGCCTCATTCACCGTGTTGTTTGCAACAACAGTGACGCAATGAAATTACGAAACCGTCAAAGTTGTATAGAAGTTTGTTTTTATTTAAATTGCCACTAGCTTTGGAACTTGGTTTATTATCAAGCCATCCACGTAAGTGATACCATAATGAATGGCTTGATAATGGACTAAGGTCCGAAACTGGTCGCCTTTTAAATAACAACAAACTTCTGTACAGTTTTGACGGTTTTGCAATTTCATTGACACATAGTAAGTTGCTGCCTATTGCCATCCAGCATGCTGGAAATGAGTACAACAACGACGTTCGTATACTAAGGCAACTGGTGGTAGCTATTTAACGCAAACAGCTGATAAATATTCAAGATGAATGCAGTACATCATCTTTACTCAGATAACACCCGGTATACCTTTTGTCTCGTCAAATAACAGTGCACATTGAGTCATGGAACAGCTTTATACTTCGAACTGCAAGACATGGTTTCAATGCCAGGTATGGAGAGAATTACTTTTCCTTGCCTACTTTCCCCCAAGTGTTTCCAGGTCGGCTCTTCCTGGTATCTAAATAAGTAGCGGCACACAAAAGAGGTCTACGGACAGTTGACGCATAGGAAAGTATGACGGACGACTTCGTGCGTACCGTGCCTTACTTTCATCTCAGTTCCAACCCTCACTACAATTATCATCGCTGAATGAAAACTGTCATACTGGAAGGTACATTAAATCTTTTCAGTGCCGAAATTTGCACCTCATAGACTCCATAGGTACCCAGTATCAAGTCTTCCGAAACATGGGTGATGCAAAGGAAGTGCGAAAAATGAAATAATAAAAAATCTGAAAGATTAACCAACAAAATAAATAATGAAGTGTGCAATATGTAGGAGGGGCCGAAAATGAAGGTGATGCGTCGCTAAAAGAAAGATTAGGAGAGCTTTAAGGATCACTACACCTATTCCACGTTATTTGGCAATAGGAAAATGGGTGCCCTCATTTACTATGACAATTGAAATACAATAGAAATATGGCATTAACAGGTTTTACATAACTGGTGACGCAGTAACGTCGTTTCGTGTTAAGTATTAGTTCTCCTAATCTATCTTTTAGTGACGTATCTCCCTCATTTTCGGCTCCGCCTACATATTGCAGACTTCAGCATTCGTTTTGCTGGCAATTCTTTCAGATTTTTTGTTATTTCATTTTCAGCCTTTCTTCGCTTAGAACGTACAACAGATACTAACAAGACGTATTTTGAGGAACAGAGTACTAAGATGGAAGCAAGAGTGGATTTTAGTAACACGTATTCGTCATTTTCACGTGAAGTATTTTATCCAAGAGGTTTGAGATGGAAGCGCACATAGCAGTACAAATCTTTTGTATTTGCTGTTTATACTACGACCAAGAAATCTGTTGGTTCTATAGAAACACAAGCGATTTGGAAGATAATTGTGAAGTTCATAATAAAGTATTTACTGACCCCCGACATCTCAATGTACAAATTGTATTCTCTGAAAATGGACCAGAGAAGAATGCTAAGGAAGCCTCTATGGCAAAATTTTGTATGACCTACTATAAAAAGGAATCAGTTATTACATGGTAAAGAAAATGTTTTCTTTGATATTTGATAACGGCATTCGATTTCCTTAGTTTGAACTGGGACGATAGTGACAATTCCTCAGCTTCCATTACAGAGTCCTGATAATCGTTGTATGGGAGACTTCGTTTTATTCTTTTGTGGATACTGCGTAGAGTTATTTAAAGTATATTTTCATTCACGATTGACGCCATAGCGGCCCTAAAAACTGCTCGTTTTTATTTTAATTTGTTTACTGACTAATATAAATGAGAAAAATGGGAGCCAGCTGTTAAATGTTCAGCGGACAGAGAACGAGCACCTTTTATTTCACAGAATCATAAATGCACATAAGTGTACTAGACCACCACACAAACCACTGACTCAACTGAAACGTCACTTGTGAATAGTCTGACAATACTATATTTTATTACTAGTCTCTATAGGAACAATACACAAGCACTTACGGCAATACTTTGCGAATAACTGAATTTTCGTTTATCTGTTACTTACGGATCACAAAGTTCTTCTGTGTGCTGTGACATCTGTCCATCTGACACATCGTCTCTAATACTGCCTTTAAAGAGACGACTGGAAGGAATGGACGACCAAAGCAGAAAAGCTCAGGTCGGTGTCCGAAATCTCTCAAAACGTCATCTCGTTCACGTGCCGATCTTCTGTCGAAACAGTCCGTTAGTTTCATATTTGCTTTGATTTTATGTCAGACGCTAGATAATTGTTGGGCATATCAATAACCTATGAAACCTTCCCTTAGGATTTCGATTTACACAAGTCAGAACGAGGCAAGATAAAGGGGTTTGCTTCGCAATTGCAAGTGCAACCAGAACAACGTCATACCGCGTTAAATAACATTATACAGCCATTATATTAACTTCATAACCGTAGTTGAATGAGGGGCAGAGGAAGATTAGAGTTTAACGACCCGTCGACGACGCTGTCACTAATGGCGGAGCACAAGGATTGATTGAGGAAATGTGGGGAAAGGAAATGGCCGTTCTTTTCCAAAGGAAACAGCCCGGCATTTGCCTTACGCAATTTCTGGAAACAACGAAGAACATAAATCTGGATTACCGAACGGTGAAACCTTCACGTCTCCTCTATATCTCTTTTGTTACGCAACCTTCCCCTCTACAATAACCTATGAAACCTTCCCTTAGGATTTAGATCTCTTGCTTAATGATAACAAATGAAATCTTCCCTTTGAAATTAATTCTCTTTCTCAGTAATAATAAGTGCAATCTTCGCATACAAATTTAAATGCTGCTTATTAAAAGTGATTTACTGATTATTTCGACGAAACATAGAATGTGTCATCGCCGTGACCATCAGTCGTTACCTGCAATAACCCAAAACTGTTCCTTACCTTTTTTACTGTTACTGGATCGCCATCTGACAGCTACATCGAACTTGGACATGAATATACTTACTCTGTTTTACTATATTCTATTAGCTGCTCGTGGCCTGTCATAATAAGTGACTGTATTTATTACCAAAGCTGACGTTATTCTGTAATAGCAAAGCTGACGTTAATTTGACTGAAGTTACGTAATTCATAGTTAAACTTTTTCTTGACAACAATAAAATTTTGCAAAGATTTACGTTGATGGTTTTGGGGATGAATTATAATCAGTAATGCAATATTGCTGGCAAAAATTAATTATATTCTGAAAACAATTCTTCAAATATTTACTGTTGGTAATGAAATGATTTTACAACGTTCAAATGGGACTTATTTTTACAATAATCCTACAACTAGCGCCGGCCGGTGTGGCCGAGCGGTTATAGGCGCTTCAGGCGGGAACCGCGGGACTGATGACCACCGATGTTAAGTCCCATAGTGCTCAGAGCCATTAGAACCACTTTACAACTAGCACTGCGCAAACGTACCTTCAATAGTCTTGAGTTTCTAAAAAAAAATCAATAATGTTAGTTCCTCTTATGATAATAGTTAGCTGATGTCTCTGTACATCCGTTTATAATCTCTTGTAAATCATAGCTGGTGGCTGGCAGGCACACCGCTCCTCTCAACCTCTCGCTTCAGACCTGCTACCGACTTCCTACGAACGCTAAAGTGCGGTATCTCTCGCCAACAATGCTTTCTGGTGCAGACAATCCCTGCTACCAATACAAAATGTATCAATGCGCGGTCTTTCCCGTTCTTTTCTTAAAACGTATCCATACGCGGTCTCTCCCGCCCTTTTTAAAATTATATCAATGTGCTGTCTCTCCCGCCGACAATACTTTGGTGCAGACATTCCCTGCTACCACAATTATTTCCAAAATGATAAATATTAATTATTCCTACTTAATCCTGTTAATAAAATATAAACATCTTTCATAAATTGTGGTTTGACAATAGACAATAGAAATATACACGTCTTACAACGGGAACGGCAATCCACATTGCTACGAATTTCGCAAGTGGGCACCAAGAAAGACCTTTCGTACACCGACAGGTACACACTGAACTAACGCAAAGGAAGGAAGGAAGATTAAGGTTTAATGTCCCGTCGACATCTAAGTCATTAGCGACAGAGCACAAACTCGTATTGTTTCAAGGACGGTGAATGAAGCCAGCCGTGCCATTTCAAGGGAAACATCCCAGCATTTGGCTTAAGTGGTTTCGAGAAACAACAGAAAACGTAAATCTGGGTTGTCGGACGCAGATCTGAACCGTCGTCCTCCGGAATGCGAACCCAGTATGTTAAACACTGCGCCCGGCACTCGGTTTACACAACGGAGACCAACTGACGTTAGGTATAGTGGCAGTTCACTCTCGCATTGGAGAGATCGGCCTGCGTCTTATTTCAGTAATCGGGAAAGACGTCACCACATCACACAAGTCACGGGGAACTTAAATAAAAAGTACAGGTTTGAGAAAATGTGGAGTTTGTACATCAAAGAACCGTGATGGAAAACTTCTCATCTCCTGGCTGTTTCTCCCCGACAAATTGTGTTCAGATCTTAGCTTCTTTGTGACTTAGTTCAGAAAATTTTGTTTCAATCTGTCAAATTTTAAGCTCACTTCCCTGTGGTGTGTAGAAAATAGACCGCAGTGAGTTTGCTCGTACGGCGTTTCATATGGCTCGAAAGATTACCAGCCCGAATTTAACACCTTTTTGAATCGTAAAAGGATTTGAGCAAAGAGCGGCACAACAAAAGCAACCCACCTCATCTAAAGGCACTGCACAGCTACGATAATCCAGTACGGCGTTAGCATAAAGAGAAAACACACAGGTGCGATATTTTAGGAAGAACGTCGCTTAAAAGGGGGAGCTCCAAAGCGGCAAGCAAAAACATTGTGACACTAGGAAAGCGCAGATGTTAGCGTTGGTTCCAGAGTTATCAGGCAAGCAGCTGAACATTCATGCTGAAATATGTGGCACAGTATTAATTACTGTGCATTTGACCTTCGAGAATTTGAGTGAGATCCTGGTCCCAACTTTATGATTCAGTTTATCATTTTCCTCACATTATCGTATGTAAATGACGAGATGGTTCCTTCGCATGACCTGTAAATTACTTTTTTTTGCGGTAACAGAAAGGTGACATTGTGCTACCAGAGTACTGTGCTTTGTTTAGAAAATTTATTCTTTCCGCATGGTTCCTCTGGCGATAAGACGTTAATCCCGTGTCTCAGAAGACTCTGGATCTCTCATTACAAAGGATAATCAGTTTTTTTATGAGAAATTCCATCTTGTAGGCAAATTTTGAAATATGAACTCATGTCGTGTCTGAAAGATTGCCAGTAACAGCTTCCCTAGTTTCTAAACGTTCCAAGAATGGACAAGTAAAGAGGGCGATCAGTTGCTACAGCTAAGTTCTGATCTCAAAATCAAACTGTGTTTTTGTCTATTGCTACATATGACATTCTTCGTTAAAAAGCGTTAGATTATGAAGTTCTAATATAGATTTTTGTCTTAACAGTCGTCTTTTAATTTGGCCACTGGACGACCAAAGCAGAAAAACTCAGGTCGGTATCCGAAATCTCTCAAAACTTCATCTCGCTCACGTGCCGATCTTCTGTCGACACAGTCCGTTACTTTCATATTTGCTTTGATTTTATGTCAGACGCTAGTTAATTATTGGGCATATCAAACGCCAGGGATAGTGTCACAAAAATCGAAACGAGACAAAGGAAATGAAACGGAATACACGGAAATATGCGAAAGATATTGATTAATTAACTATTTAGCCATTCTAAATTACAGCCGAAACACGTCTAAAACATCTCATTTAGATGCATGTTCCTGCTAAAGAGCCGGCCGCTGTGACCGAGCAATTCTAGGCACTTCAGTCCGGAACCGCGCTGCTGCTACGGTCGCAGGTTCGAACCCTGCCTCGGGCATGGATGTGTGTGATGTCCTTAGGTTAGTTAGGTTTAAGTAGTTCTAACTTCTAGGGGACTGATGACCTCAGATGTTAAGTCCCATAGTGCTTAGAGCCATATGAACCTTCTAAAGAGCGCTGTTGATGAGGCACTTCATTTCAGTTATAATTTTTGATAATTTGAGCTTTCAATGCAAATCATGGCCACGAATTTTAGACCTGTTATCTGGAACCTCTGAACAGGTCGTACATATTCTCTAGTCATGGTGACAAACGATGTTTTATATTTTGTATGTAGTAGTAAATCATGTAACGACAATCACTGGTCCTATTAATGTAGGAATAAAACAGAACATTTGAAAAATAAGAATCAGTTTGAAACAGAAAAAATAATATAAAAGTAATTAACTTAAGTTCCAATAGAATAATTCCATCTTACGTTACTACTGTAGATATGTTAGTGGCAGCCTCGGAAGAACTCGAAGTTTGCCGACTAACTACAACTATACCTACTTATAATAGTGTTGTAACACTATTCTACATCACGCACACTGGTGTGTGCGATCCTCGGCAGTCAAATAGTTCAAATGGCTCTGAGCACTATGGGACTTAACATCTGAGGTCGTCAGTCCCCTAGAACTTAGAAACACTTAAACTTAACTAACCTAAAGACATCACACACATCCATGCCCGAGGCAGGATTCGAACCTGTGACCGATGCGGGCGCGCGGTTCCCGACTGAAGCGCCTAGAACCGCTCGGCCACACAGGCCGGCGCCTCGGCAGTCCTCGAGTCTACGCATATCCGTGAGGGTGGACATACCATTCTTTCTTTTCATTTTATTTTCTTTTTCTTTGTTCATTAAATTTATATATGCCTATCTGTAACTGAGGAAACGCTTCTTGTGACCTGTTGACATTACTTTGATATTCAGAGCGTCCACTTGATCTTATAGACCGAAAGGTAAGCAATTACCTTTTAGATATCCTATGTGCTATCATACCGACTTCAGTCCACAAGTTTTGGTCACTTACAATTGTTTGCAGGTCGCAGTCTAATTGTCTGCAGCCTCTCTCTACTTAAAAAAGGGGACACGTGAGAACGACATGAGCATCGTAATCTTCCTCTCCACATTCACAGATTGGTGTGTTACTACATTCTACTCGATGCAAAGGCTTGGGATATGGACCGTGACCTGCTAATAGGTGCACCATACCTCGAGCAGGGGAAATGTCGCACAGCTTGAGCCTGTACTTGATGCTTTGGAATATGCTGTAAAACGCCTTGCAGTGCTCCTTGTGTCCCAGTCAGACGGCCATTCTTCTAACTTCGAAGTTTGTAAAAGTCTTATATCAGTAATATGCGTTCCTATGATCTCGTACACACGATCATATGGCTCACACCCCAACCAATACAGCGCTGCCCTGCAACGTACCACAATATTCATCGGACATATCCCCAGGATCATCAGTAAACCCTCGACAGGTGTAATACGAAAGGCACCGATGATCCTCAGAATTACGCTCCCCTGAATTCGTCGCAGTATCGTTTTGCAGCTTCCTTGTCTATGGCGAAGTGCCCAGACGGTAGCATCGAAACTCGCTGTGGAGTTGAAGATAGCTCTGTGATATGACCGTACCATATGCAACGGTAATTACTAGTCAGCAGTGTCAGCAAGGGCGATCTTATGCATAATTTTGGCCGCTTTCTGTGTAACAGATTTTACGTGTTCTGGAAAATTTCTTTTCTTCTCTAGAAGAATGCCTAAATATCTACAAACAGTGCTGTGTTTTACACGTATTCAGCCAAGCCTCGAGGAAGGATTTCTGGCAAGAGAAAGTCTTCCCTTCAGAAGTATATATGTGGTTTTATGAACAGCTATAGTCAGTTTGCTGCTTTGCACCAGTGCTGCATCTGAACAAGCATCACTCGCCTTTTTTGGACTACGTTCTCCAACTCACTATCTGTCATCTCTCATGAAAATTAATTCAGGTCTTATGATAAAATCGTTTATTTTGCGTTTGAGCAGCTTTATGATGTAAATCCAGTTGTCCTCTTAGATACTGCGAAGTATAAATCAGGAATGTAGTTTAAGTACGCCACATTTTCTTCAAAGAGCACATATTTGCAAAGCTTTCCTATATTTGCAGGCATGAGAAATATAATAATCATCACAGATTAGAAATTACCAGTGCCTTAAATACGTTTTTTTTCTTTCCGGCGAACCGTAATCACTTCGCAGATAGCTGTTCCTGGTTAATGAAACATGCTTCTCACCGAAGTAGCGTCGAACTCAGAATTCACCGCGTTGTAGCTTGACACGGACGTATTTCTAACATAAGTTAACGAAATAGTGTAATGCCCAGAGAATAGTTCTTTGAACTTGATAGTAGGACAGAACATCGTGTTAATCGGAATGGATACTGAAAAGTTAAACAGACGTTTTCAGTTGGTTACGTTAGCTGCTGTTGGTTACCGAAATATTAAACAGACCGCCACTCAACGACGAATTTAACTGGCAGTGAATATAATGGCGGCAGTGAGACGATCTGGAACTATTCGTTTTACCGAAACTACAAAATTTTAAACTTGCGTAGACGATTTCCAGTAATTTTCTGTTATTTAAGCCGTATGACTTCTATGTATTACAACTTAATACGTCCGCTGTGCCGAGAGGCGTCCATGAAAACTACCGCTTTGTTTTCATGCGGCCTGCTGGAACCATCTTTTGAAGGCCTAGGACGTAGTTCAGGGGCTTACCACGGCAGCGCTTCGCTCGCAAGGCGCAGGCGGAAAGCGACATCAATGTCAGAGGAGTTGTGCTACAACTGCAGTGCTGGCTGACAGCTGCTGCTTGTTGCAGGGCGTGTTTGTGTTAAGAGAATAGCGTTGCACGGGATTGAAAACCAACGATTTGTTTACACATTCTTGATATGCTTGTTTTTTTTATCGACTGCAAACAACTTCCTGAATACATAACTGGAACAGAATATTTTCATGAGTGTAACAATAAACAACGGGGCGAAATTGTGTCAGTTTCGACACAGCTGAATGAAAGGTACGTAAAGTGCAATTGATTAGTTTGGAATGATTGTTGTAGTGTTGTCAATGATGCAACTTTTGACTTATAAAAAAAATTGTTTACTGCTTTACGCGAATGCAACATCGATCTTATTTGGCATGACAACATTTGCTGTCCACTCTCCTAGATTCTGCATACGAAATTATTGCTTACAAGTGAACACAAATCAGGCATTTCCTTGAAAGTGTCGTTTTCAGCCGTATTATAGCCTCGAGTACGTATTGTGTGCCCTTTAGATACTGGTTGTGGAATACCTCGTTGCGCAAAGCCACAGTTTTCATATCTGTAAAAAACACAGGTACCCATAATTTTTTTTCCACCTAAAACACGCAGATAACAGAGCTAGCTAGAGCTATCGTAGAACTTTTCTGCAAGAACTGCGCTGCGGTACTGTGCAGCGCTTGTCTAACTGCTGCTTTCACTTTCTCCATGCATTTTTGCAGGATCTGAATTTGCAAGTGGGGTTTCGGGTGCCCATGTTACTCCAGCCGAACTGGAATGATGTCATTCCTGTGGCAGAGCAGGCTGTGTCGAGCACAACTTACCTGGCTGAGCTGCAACAGAGCCTCAAGCCAGGGTGGACCGTGCATGTCAACAGAGATGGGCGACTTTATTACTGCAAGTAAGTTTTTAAACCGTAGCCTCACTTTTCTCTCGATGACCTTCCTGCTGAAAAAGAACGAAAGTTAGATGTACAGTCTCTATTGTTGCTGAAAAATACTGTATGCGCTAGTTCAAAAGATGAGTTAAAAAACTAAGCTTAGCTACTGAAAACTTAGAATCGTGTCTGACTTAATTTATATAAATATGCTAAAAGTTTGCAATGTCACATTGAAGTCTACTCCCGAGACACAGTAAAATAGTTGTGAAGTACTTGTGGACTCTGGTATACGTGTACGAGTAGAATAAATTATTGTTCTGCTGCTGATGCTGCGCATCGGAAAAAAGATTTTTCTACAAAACAGTGCAAACCGTCGTACGTGAGCTTATGCACACACTGAAAAGAGTCCTTGGTTTTTTAAACTGAAAGGATTCGCCCAGCAGTGTAGTGTGTGCTTAAATGGACTCGCGACGAGAACTGCAACAGGTTCCTGCCCACTTCCTCGCCATTGTGAGCAGCTCGTTGAGCTGATATGGTCAGGAACTTGAACTATTTCCGCTACCACTTGTGCCGCCCGCCCCACGGCGCGCTGTCGCGCTTAGCTTGCCACAACTCTCAGTTGTGCGGCGGCTCTGTCCGCTGCCTCCAAATCCAGTTCGACACCAGTTTCAGGCTAAACCCACTGGCTCACCTTCGAGTAACAAGTGTAGCGTAAATTGTATTTCGTTGCTGTTCTTATATTTACACCGCTCGTTTAGTTACCGAGCGAGGCGACGCTGTGGTTAAGACCTGGACTCTTGTTCCGGAGGAGAGGGCTTTAAATCCCCGCCCAGCCAGTCAGAATTGTTTTCCGTTGTTCCCCTGGATCACTCCATCAGCAGTGGTGAGTTCTTCGAATGGGCTACTACCAGTTTCCCTCACCATCCTTGTCCAAGTGAGCTAATGCTATCTCTAGTAGCCACTACGTGTACGAAGAGTTTAAATTTAATCTTAACGCTGTCATCTTTATCGGGCAACTCTTTACAGGTTCCAGAACTAGTGTTTTATAGCGCGGTGGCGACATTCAGCAATCGCCTGTTGAGACGAACTTCGTGTATCCTATATAATGTTTGCAGTTCTCTCTAATATGCTCTCCTCTTACACGAGGTACACTCGAGCTCACTTATGAATAACCAAAACGCGAGCAGATGTAGAACAATGTGTCACAGGACACATTTTTAAGGCAGCTGTTTCTTCTTCTATTTTTTTCTTAAAAAGGCGAATTACTGAATATTTCCTGAAAAGTTTCAAGTCGCAGTGGTAAGACACCAGTGACCAGACTTTCATTCTGGGGAACGACGATTCTGATGCCCGTCCGGCCCTCTAGACTTAGGTTTTCCATGATTGCTTTAAATCGCTTATGGCAAAAGCCAAGATTGTTCCTTTGATCAGGACACGACCGATTTTCTTCCCTGTCCTTCCCCATTCCTAGTTTGTACTCCGTCTCTAATGACCTCATCGTCGATGAACTTCCTTCATGTGAGGACCGAAACGAGAGTCATGGCGCAGAGGAGGAGGAGATTCGTGTCTAATGTCCCGTCGACGGCGAGGACATTAGAGACGGATTACAAACTCCGATTAGGATAGGATGGAGAAGGAAATCGTCCGTGCCCTTTCGAAGGAACCGTCCCGGCATTTGCCTTAAGCGATTTTGGGATATCACAGAAAACCTACATCAGGCTGGCTGGACGTGGGTTTGAAACGCCGTCCTCCCGAATGCGAGACCAGTGTGCTAGCCACTACGCTACCCTGCTCGGTATGGCGCAGAGGATAAGGCACTGAATTCTCGGTAGGAAGAGACAGAACTCAAATCCCCATTCGCCCATCCTGATTTAAGTTACCCGTCGTTTTCATGAATAGTTTCTGGCGAATTCCAGCAGGATTCTTCGAGAAAGGTCGCACCGACACTTTCCCCAGTCCTTCTCCAACTACGCAAATGATCCATCTTTAATGACCTCCCTGTCAAAGAGGTGTTAAATTTTAACCTTTCTTTCTTCCTTCGGAGCTGGGTTCACACCGTTGCCTGATCGAACAATCATCCTCACAAACGAGACGCAGTGAGAGAAAGAGCTTAACCACCATATGCAGACTGGCCTGTTTGGTTTAATGACGTCTAGCAAATAATCCCTTTGTAGCAAACGCCGCACGAAATGACTGTCTCTTGCCGTGTGGTGTACGGTTCACCACATCATGCGAGTATTGCAACACTTGACTCGGAGCATAACGCCCTGTCCTCATCCGGGCCACACCTGTCTTTTTTTTCCATTTTATTCTGCCCTGAATGGCGACAAGTGAATTCTGGTCGCGGTTTCCGTTGCAGACCTTGACCCATCCCTGCTTCAGTGAGCAGGACGTAGACTACCGACATACCCGGTGCCCTGCGAGTTTCCACGCTACTTAAATCCACACGGTTGGCTTTTCGAACGACTGAAAGCTAAAGTTGTGCTTCACTCTTCTGATTAATAGGAGCAAGTACGTGTAGCCATTTCAGCTGCGTTCCGAATTATGTGCTGTGTTCACGTCCGGATTCGTAGGCGATCCGAGTGGGTTTCAAATTTTTCTTCGCCATGGTCCTTAGATAGCTCCAAGCGAATACTGAGTCGCTCCATTGGCCGAAACCACTGTTCGCGACTGTATTTCATGGTCTGCGATTGAGCTTCTAGTTTGTTTCCAACTAACCTCCTGTCTACAATGAAAAAAACAGCTTTCTCTCTTCGTTGACGAGATATAGACGGAGGATTCCAAATTAATGCAGGGTTCCTTGACTTCTGGATACCCTAAAATACAGTTTCTCACCGCCACCTACTCAAAATAATACATGCGTACGGGATATCACAACAGGTTTGTGATTCATCAGTAGATGGTGCGTAATCGGAAGACATCGTCTTAAGCTAAAGTAAAGTCCAGTACACTTCAAGGAAATGTGACAGGTTTTTACTGTGTACGATATATTTGAACAAAGCAAATGTTACAAAATTTAGGAAGCCGTTCAGGACAGCACTTGATCTAAAACCTTCAGCTTACCCTTAACGCACGCTCATGTCGTTCGCGTGAGTAGATGAAATAAACACCCGCTTTCATGTAACTACACGATTTGTGGTCAGCCAGTGGAATTATTCACAACCGCCATGTACCTAGGACCACCTGTGTGGATCGATTGCAGCTATATCACCCACGTGAATCCTGCCGTGGGGGTCTTGCTGATGACGCTATGGTGTAAGGGGCGGTGTCATCGTTAAGTAACTGTAGTGTAGGAGTATGCAAGATGACCGAGACAGAATTTCTAGTTGGTGTGATGAATGGCAGTTTGCTTAAATGTAGAAAACTGTAAGTTAACGCGGATAAGTAGGAAAAACAATCCTGTAACGTTCGAATTCAGCATTAGTAGCGTGCTGCGTGACAAAGAAATCAGTTAAATACCTAGATCTAACGTTGCAAAGTGATATGAAATGGAAGGAGCGCTTCAGAGTGGTAGCAGGGAAGGCGAATGCTCGTCTTCGTCTTATGGGAGAATTTCGGGAAATTGGAGCTTATCCATAAAGGAGTCGGCGTATAGAACGCTAGTGGGACCCATTCTTGAGTACTGTTAGAGTATTCGGGATCCCCATCAGGTCGGATTACACACAGGTATTATGGAGATTTTTCGTCAACTCAAATGGGAAGCCCTGGATGGAAGACGACGCTCTTTTCGTGAGGAACTATCGCGGAAACTGAGAGGACTGCCATTTAAGGCCGACTCCAGAACGATTCTACTGCCGCCAATGTACATTTCGCGTTAAGGACCTCGCAGATAGATGGGAGAAATTGGGGCTCGTAGGAGCCTTTTAGAAAGCTTTTTTTTCCTTCGCTGTATTTGAGTGATTGGTTGATTTGGGGGAAAGGATCAAACAGCGAGGTCCCCGGTCCCATCGTTCTAGGGAAGGATGGGGAAGGAAGTCAGCCGTGCCCTGTCAAAGGAACCATCCCGGAATTTTCCTGAAGCGATTTAGGGAAATCTAAATTAGGATGTCCGGACGCGGGTTTTAACGGTCGTCCTCTCGAATGAGAGTCCAGTGTGCTATCCACTGCACCATCTCGCTCAGTTCGCTGTATTTGCTAGTGGAACAGGAGAGGAAATTACTAGTAGTGGTACGCGGCACCGTCCGCCATGCTTCGCACGATGGCTTCCGGAGTAGTTTGGAGATGTATACTAATGTCACACGGAGATTTACCAGACAATTTAATTAACCACCGTAGAGGTAACTAGAAGATGCTAACCATGGAGAGCACATTCTGAGTGCGTGCGTTCCAAGAAAATGGAATCAATGTATTACTTCTTCGTACACATCTCTTGAAATAATCACGACGTTAAAATTAGAGAAATTAGAGGTGATATTGTGGCTCACAGACAGTCGATCTTCTTGCGCGCAATTCGCGAATGAAACAGGAAAGGCGGTTCAAATGGCTCTGAGCACTATGGGTCTTAACATCTGAGGTCATCAGTCCCCTACAACTTAGAACTACTTAACTAACATAAGGACATCACACACATCCATGCCCGAGGCAGGATTCGAACCTACGACCGTTGCGGTCGCGAGGTTCCAGACTGAAGCGCCTAGAACCGCTCGGTCACAGCGGCCGGCAGGAAAAGGGGGAAGTGACAATGATACGTGAAGTACGTTTCGTCACACACAGTAATGTGTCTTGCCTAATAGACGTACTTGTAAGTGTTGATGTAAATGTAGACTTTTACTTTGGCGATGATTATAGACAAAGCTCGTCGATATTCTACAACACAATAGTTCTTCGATGTTTTTGGTGCCATTACTGTCTAAGATGTTCCTATGGAGTGGTTTTCGTTACGTCCTACTCCTCTACTCCATCCTGCATCAGCTTTCAGAGTAAGGAGGTAGATGTTGCCTCAGTTATGCAAATCTTGTGCATGTGAGGGTAGTTAGCAGTCCTTCTTTGCAGTTTAACAGCATCTGCACCCGTTAGACTCCTAAAGTATTGTCCCGTCAGGTCATAGCTGCAGAGCCCCCAGTCGATTCACACTTGCCTCTCTTAATCTCATTGCCAGAATGGTCCTTTTGAAAGGGCCCGGCCGATTTCCTTTCCAATCCGAGCTTGTGCCCCTTCTTTAATGATCTCGCCGTCGACAGCACGTTAAACACTCTTTTTCCTTTCCGTTTTCATTCAGTCTCAAAAGTTCGAATTCATTTCGTTGCGTAACGAAACCATTCTCATGCACACCTTTTTCTTCCACACGGAAGAGTGTGCACAGTCCTGAGCAAATGGATGTGTCCTTTCGGCTGAATTCGCGAAATCGCGCCAATCTTCGAAGTAGCCCATTCCAATCCTGGTATTAAAATTTTAATTTTTTTTTATTAAATAGAGGATCGGGAAAGAAGGAGAAAGGATGAGTGGGAAGCTCGTAACTTCCATTCGCACAGTGCATTGTGGTAATGCAATGGCGAAAGTTGAAAGTTGTGCCGGACCGGGACTCGAACCCGGTTTTGCCGCTTAACCGTTTTGGCCATCCGGACACGGTTGCTGACCGATCAGATTTCCAACTTATCGCAGGCTCGTCCTCGTCCATTAATCTCCTACTCGTAAATTATTGATTCGCGACGTGTCCGACACAGAAAAATGGCTCTGAGCACAACGAGACTTAATTGCTGTGGTCATCAGTCCCCTAGAACTTAGAACTACTTAAACCTAACTAACCTAAGGACATCACAAACACCCATGCCCGAGGCAGGATTCGAACCTGCGACGGCAGGCCGGCCGCGGTGGTCTCCCGGTTCTAGGCGCGCAGTCTGGAACCGTGCGACTACTACGGTCGCAGGTTCGAATCCTGCCTCGGGCATGGATGTGTGTGATGTCCTTAGGTTAGTTATGTTTAAGTAGTTCTAAGTTCTAGGGGACTGATGACCACAGCTGTTAAGTCCCATAATGCTCAGAGCCATTTGAACCATTTTTTGCGACGGCAGCAGTTGCGCGGTTCCAGACTGTAGATCCTAGAACCGCTCGGCCTCTCCGGCCGGCTGCCCGACACAGAACAGTACTATATATAAAAGAGCGCGACGGCTCCTTGACATTTGTTTTAGTACGGATGCACTGTTATCATCCGAAGTCTAAGGGAATTAATAATTTGCGAGTAGGTGGTTAATAGACGAGAGATACTGCAGTGCAGCGTGTTATAAGTTGAAAATATGAGTCTGTCACGAAACGTGTCCGGGTGGCCGAAGCGGTTAAGGCAACCGCCCACGAGTAGCGGTAAATCTGGGTTCGAGTCGGGCTGCGGCACAATTTTCAGCTTTCGCATTACCACAATGCACTGTGCGCCAAGAAGTCACGAGTTTCCCACCCTTACTTTCCATTTCTTTCTCCATCCTCTATTTCATATAAATATATGTGCCAGTTGCGTCATCACGACTGGTGTCTGTTCTGTCGGAGCTGCCGGACAGAACAGACACCACTCAGATGTATAAAAATTTTAATTGTCGGTATTTGGCAGGCAAGAGGCGGGAAAGGGGCGGCATTAAGCTCTGAACGCCAGAGGGGGCGAGAACGTAATATTCTGTTGGTTGTTTTTTACCTGGTCGCTGGAAATTCACATTTAACACAGTCCACAGATCGGCGGAAGGCACTGGCCAAACATTTTCTCTTTGAAGGTGCAAAAAGCGCTAGGCGGGGTATTCCACACTGTCGTCCCCCTCAGTCACAGAATACCTGGACTCAACAGAGAAATTAAATGAGACAAATAAAAGGAACATCGTGCTGATATGTGGAACTAACTCGAATTTCCCATGGCGAGCCGTATCTGGTCTGTCATCTGCAGTCTCTTACCATTTCTAGCCAATATGTATAATAAGACGAGCACCTCAACAGAGGGTTAAACGCTCAGAGTTCTAAACATCCACGAATGACGAGAGGTTAGTCGTACATTTTTATTTTTACACGCTTTCGATCACAATTAATAATTTTTGCAGTATTGCCGGTTTCCGCTTGTTGTAGGCATAGTCATACGTGAACCGAGAAAGAAAGCAGATATGTAACTTAACAATTCCATAATTACACAAATGAAGCTTTCGTATAAAACATTATCGACATAATTTAAAACCTTGTGTTACATATAAAACCATTGAAAAAAATGAGTGCATACCTCTTGGATGCCTTACCCTGGCGCTTGTGCACAATCGTCGCTCACTTCACTCACTGTTTGATCTATTACAAACAAAGGATCCCCTTTGATGGGGTAAATGTGCCGCCCTCTTGGGGACGATGACTGGAAGAAGCTGAACCTGATGATCGTAAAAAATTATTAGTTGTGATCCAATCGGAGAAAAAGTAAAACGGCGTTCTAAACATTGTTGCGCTCATTAGACAATATATAAATTAAATTAAGTCTTTTACATTAACCCCACATTCGCCATTACGTTAATCTTTGTAGTGTAAAACAAAAACAGAAAACACGGGAAAATCTTATAAATTTATCTGCCCTACCAATTTGGAAAAACCGGCTGTCGAATAATGAAATTAGGCTGATTACAGCTGTCGGTTATGTCTACAGTCCTGGCGAGAAACTATGTTACGACATCCATAGCTATCAGCAATGGTCGAACAATGATGGACAGCATAGTTTTAGAGTTTCGTTTAAGCAACAAGTTAAGCCTTTGCTGTGCTTCAGGATGAAAAAACCCTCACCCCTCCCATTTAGAACCATATTTCCTCCATTTCATATGAGCAGCATTATATGTGGCACCTCAGGTCGTCATGCAAATTTGAATTAGACGAAACAAATAGTATTGTGCCACCATTGTTTTCCAAGTGGAAATAATTTGTAATAGACTTTTGGTATTTTAAGCCTCTTTTTCAGAAACTTTCCCTCCGCTGACATTTCTTCGTTCTCGCTCCCGTTCGTCCTCATGTCATAACTGTTAATCTCGCAATACTCTACGTGTGGAATTTGTTTCATATTTAAAAACCAATTCCAGACAATGCACACACAACCGAGTGCTCCTCTATTGCTAAGGAGCGTGTGAAAAACTAGACGCGTTCCGAAGGAAAAAAAAAGACACGTGTGCAGTTTTAGCGCGGCAACCTTATGATGTGCGTCCGAGAGACTTGCTACGCATGTGATACTTTGATGTCATCAGTTATTTTAAGTACCCCGCATCTTGTGCCAAGCGAATTTTTTGTCATCGTCGTTTCGAGTGACGTAAACGTTTGTCGGTAAAGTCGGAAATATTTTTTTGTTACTGTTGAACCAGTTGTTGCCACGGCTTCTTTTGTCACTGCTCTGTACGATTTCAGCAAGCATAATTTGAAAAGAAAAGGCCTTTGATTATTTTTCTGAAGATGGGACATTTAATGTTGCAGGAAAAAAATCTGCTTTTCCGCCCTTTTCAATACTTCCCACCGTTAATGGTCTGCAAACCACTAATTTTAAACACACGTACGTGAGAATACGAGCCAAGTTGTAGCTTTTTTTCTATTCCTCCCGCCTGAATTCGGTATTCTGATGTCCTGTAAGTTTAAGCAGGCGGTTTCTCATTAGCCAAGAAAACCCACAGCTCGTCTGTATTTTTCAGTCAATGGATGCTATCGAAATGACAGGTTCCATTAAGAAACGCGTGATATTGCATGGGCTTGGAGATATATGCTCAGAAACTGCACACAGCGCCAAACGCAATACACTGAAGTACCTTTGTCAGTTGCTTCCATTAAGAACATAGCGTGCGTGGTGATGAATGTCACACTACTCTTGAACAACGTATTAACACCAAGTTTTGATACTAATCAAGAAAATCGACGACGACGAAGCATGCACTGTTGTTGCAAATGTACGGAACAGAAACCGTGAGCAGAAAATGTGTTGACGATTTGTTGGAATCCTTTCTGGGCTGTCTCAGTGAACTCAAGGCTTAGTCGCTGCTTCGTCAAGCGGAGCTCGTGGTTTGGATTCCTGCTTCGGGCAACGTGAGTCAGTTTTATGTTTTCCGTGTGCCTGTCGTCACAACTCATCGAAACAAAAGGGAAATTCGTGATACGATATCATTTCCGCCTTATCTGCAGGGGGTAAGATATCCAATTTACTCCTGGATCGATTCGATCGTCGCATCCCTGACAGACGTCTGGAGGAATTTTGTCATTTCGTAATCACAGCGCGATACTGTCGCAGAGCGCAACTATTGAAGTAATGCAATGATCGGAACGGAAAAGAAGCTTTGGATCTGCCATTTTCGGACAACGGTCTAAAAGCGTAATGACAGACAACAACAGAAAACGTTGTTTAACTCTTAACGTGGATAACTTCCCGAATGCTGTGACTCCGTAATTGTCCATCTACATTGTGAAAATACAACCATTATAAACCTGAAGATGCGTCTCTACTGAGGAGAAACCGGTAGTTGCGAATAAAGCACCTTCATTCATCAACGAGGCTTTTGGAAACCCCTCATCATTCAGGGCTCTTTTAAATGTTGTAATTTTTAGGCTATAATAATTTGAATGTTTATAGAGAGTTGAATATTTTTTATTGTTATTTGTCGAGAAAATGTGATGGACGCTGGTGTAAAATCGCTTACTGTCTCTGAAATTGACAAACAGAGGAATTGTGGATTAGTAAGGAAAGTGTTATAGCAATCATGCACAAACGTTAGACTAAGGAGACCTGTCCTCGTACTGTGGCGCCTAAATTGACTGATGATTAAAAGGCAACAAGGGTGGAGTTTTTCTTGACGTATGTAACAGACTCAGCTTTCGTGCAAAACCATCGAAACATGGATGTGACACTGTACCACAGATCCAGAGTAAGACAGGCAACCATCATGGTAGCAGCACAATTCTGTGCGCACCAACTCTAGACGACGTTGCACTTACTTGTGACATCGACGCTTCGATCAATTCCAGAAGCACCAGCCGCTGACAGTTCACAGGAAATTTATAAATGGTGCGGAAGGTGTGTTGTAACAGCCCAAACTTTAATACAGGTCAACTCTACGGGACACGTATCAGTTGGGTTTAACAGGGGACGTGGAATGTATACAAAGAAGTATGGCTCAAAACTTCATACTTGATTACCGACAAGAGAGTCTGAGAGAAATGTTAAAAAATCTTAACTCGCAGACACAACCGGAAATGCGTCATAGATCTCGCGAGAATCTTCTTAGAAAGCTTAGGCATCCAGCTTTTTGGGCAGAAACTTGTTGATATGATGCAAATAAAAAAGCATAACAGCTCGCACGGAAGCGCACAAGCAGTCATAAATCTAATTCCACGCTCCGTCCGTTAATGGCACGGTAAGAAACGTTAATGTTTGGTACAATAAAGAATATCCTCTGTCATTCACTTCAGTGATACGCAGAGTACATCTATAACTGTAGGACTAGCCTTTTCCCTGTGTGTGAACTATAGAACAACTTGCGGGGATGCGAGCGGTTACAGTTTTCAAAATGAGCCGAAATTCGACATCCATCCTCACTGTCATTCTCAAGGCAGTAAATGCAGTGAGGATGGCTTTGTTAATATCAGTTCATATCTACATCTATACGGCATCTACATCTACATGTGTGCGGCTGATCCCGGCGGAGGTTCGAGTCCGCCCTCGGGCATGGGCGTGTGTGCTTGTCCTTAGGATAATTTCGGTTAAGTAGTGTGTAAGCTTAGGGACTGATGACCTTAGCAGTTATGTGCCATAAGATTTCACACGCATTTGAACATCTACATGGATTCTTCGCAAGCCACCGTACGGTACGTGGCGGAGGGTACTAGTAGTAGTAGTAGTAGTAGTAGTACTAGTACTACTTGTACTTGTCATTTCCTTTCCTGTTCTTGTCCGCAGCTCGTGGTCTCGCGGTCGCGTTCTCGCTTCCCGAGCAGGGGGTTCCGGGTTCGATTCCCGGCGAGGTCAGGGATTTTCACCTGCCACGAGATGACTGGGTGTTTGTGTTGCCCTCATCATTTCATCATCATTCATGAAAGTGGCGGGATTGGACTGAGAAAAGGTTGGGAATTTGTACGGGCGCTGATAACTGCGCAGTTGAGCGCCCCACACACTAATTTTTCGCATCTTCGTGGTCCTTACGCCCAATGTATATTGGCGGCAGTAGAATCGTTCGGCAGTCAGCTTCAAATGCCGGGTCGCCTTCCCTGCAGGGATTCCCATTTGAGTTCCCGAAGCATCTCCGTAACACTTACATGTTGTTCGAACCTACCGGTAACAAATCTAGCAGCCCGCCTTTGAATTGCTTGGATGCCTTCTTTCAATCCGACTTGGTGCGGATCCGAAACACTTGAGCAGTACTGAAGAATAGGTCGCACTTGCGGCCTATATGCGGTCTCCTTTACAGGTGAACCACTCTTTCTTAAAATTCTCCCAATATACCGAAGTCAACCATTTGCCCTCGCTACCACAGTTCTCAGATGCTCGTTCCACCTCATACCGCTTTGCAACGTCACGCCCAGATATTTAAACGAGTTGGCTATGCCAAGCAGGACACTAGTAATACTGTATCCGAACATTACAGGTTTGATCTCCCTACTCATTCGCATTAACTTAATTTTTTCCCACATTTAGGGCTAGCTGCCGTTCATCACACCAACTGGGAATTTCGTCTAAGTCGTCTTGTATCTTCCTACAGTCACTCAACGTCGACACCTTACCGTACATCAGAGCGTCATCAGCAAACAACCGGGGATTGCTGCGCACCCTGTCCGCCAAATCATTTATGTATATAGAGAACAGCGGTCCTGATAAGCCGGCCGGTGTGGCCGAGCGGTTCTAGGCACTTCAGTCTAGAACCGCGCAACCGCTATGGTCGCAGGTTCGAATCCTGCCTCGGACATGGATGTGTGTGATGTCCTTAGGTTAGTTACGTTTCAGTAGTTCTAAGTTCTAAGGGACTGATGACCTCAGATGTTAAGTCCCGTAGTGCTCAGAGCCATTTTTTTTGGTCCTGATGAAGGTCGCAGAGTCGTGTTTTGTGCTGCAGGTATACGATTCAATTCAGTTTGAGATCAAAATTCGACAACTCGTTTTGGCAATACACTAACAGTAGGCGTTTGAAGTAAACAGAGAGACAGCTTATAAAACACTAATACGACCTAATCTTGAGTACTGCTCGAGCGTTTGGCGTCCCTATCAGGTCGGATTGAGGGAGGACATAGAAGCAATTCAGAAGCGGGCTGCTAGATTTGTTACTGGTAGGTTTGATCATCACGCGAGTGTTACG
The DNA here is from genome assembly GCF_023864345.2 of Schistocerca serialis cubense. Lineage (NCBI taxonomy): Eukaryota > Metazoa > Arthropoda > Insecta > Orthoptera > Acrididae > Schistocerca > Schistocerca serialis. The sequence goes on along the minus strand of NC_064640.1, from coordinate 137,106,006 downwards.
GAAATGCTTGAGGAACTCGGGTGGGAGTCTCTGGAGGAAAGGAGGCGTTCTTTTCGTGAATCGCCACTGAGGAAATTTAGAGAACCAGCATTTGAGGCTGACTGCAGTATAATTTTACTGTCACTAACTTATATTTCGCGGAAAGGCCACGAAGATAAGAAAGATTTGGGCTCGTACAGAGGCATATAGGCAGCCATTTTTCCCTCGTTCTGTTTGTGAGTGGAACAAGGAGAGAAGATGGTAGTTGTGGTACGAGGTACCTTCCGCCACGCACCGTATGGTGGACTGCGGAGTATGTATGTAGATGTACATTGCAATAATATGACTGAAACTGTTTCAGTGAAACTAGCCCGAGAGCGACTGCACTTGACCTATCGCCACCAGCGCAATTAACGACTAGGGTGCAAATGCAATCGTAATCCTAGAGACGCGAAGTCGGCGCGGGACCGCAAATGCAGCTGGTGCGGCGGCGGTACTTAACGAAAATTAATGCTGCCCTTTGACTGCCGGAGCGTGGCGTTCTGCATCTCAGACATGCAGAGCGTTATGAATGCGTAAATTTTGTTCCGAATCAAGTTGAAGCGAGGGCGCAGAACCGTGTTACCATGGACTATTTCTCAGGGAACCGGCAACGCACGAATGCGAGCTTTTCTCTTATTGGGACACCAATCCCCCTCCCCCCCCCCTCTCTCTCTCTCTCTCTCTCTCTCTCTCTCTCTCTCTCTCTCTCTCTCTCTCTCTCTCTCTCTGTGTGTGTGTGTGTGTGTGTGTGTGTGTGTGTGTGTGTGTGTGTGTGTGTGTGTGTATTGACGACGTTCTCCTTGCTGTTCTTGAGATGAGAAAGTTAATCACTTAGCTGTCTCTTAATTTGTACTTAATCAGTGGGAGGGAGACGGGCGCTGAAACCGAAAAGTTTTCGGTCTACTGCGATAAGAGCTCTTGCTCTTACGCCGATGTTAATATGCCTGTACTTCGCAGTTTTTTGCCCCTCTAAATTTTAAATGCCCTTACTTCCCACTAATCCCTCGAGATGTAACTCAATTTTTAGTTAATCTAAGTAACTGTTCTGCCCAGAAGACTCCAGAAATACATAATTAATTACTGAAGGAGCAATAAAGCGAACTTTTTCATTACTTTAGTATAAAATCTTCCATTTACCTTTCTGCTGCATAAAGCGGGGTGGCACATAAGTTCTCTATATACATCTTTTCTATCCTTTTTCTTGTTCTGTTCGCCTGTAGGACATAGGAAGAACGACTATCGTTAAGCTTCCATATGATTTCTAATTGCTCTGATTTTGCCCTTGAGGGTCACATCACGAGACTTATATCGGAGGAAGAAATGTATTGTCCGACTATGCGTGGAACGCACGCTCTCGGAATTTTGTCAGTACACCTCTACTCGGTGCGCAATGCCTCTCCTGTAGCGTCTGCCACTGGAGCTTGACCAGCACCTCCTTAACACTCCGTCGCTTACAAAACAAACCTGTGGCGAAACGCGACTCTCTTCTTTGGATCTTCTCTGTTTCCACTATTAACCCTCACCTGTTTGGTTCCCACACTAACGAGCAGTATTCAAGAATTCGTCGGACGAGGGCTTTTTTAAACTCCGTTCCTTTCTGAATAAATTTCAATTTGTTAAGGTTCTTCCAATTAATCTCACTCTGCCATTTGCTTTTCCTTCTACTAGTTTTATGTGGGTCGTACCGCTTCAGGTGGCTCCGAATGATACATCCAGATATTTTAGGATTATTATTTCTAATGATTTATCGCCAGTAATAGTGTAATCGTGTGTGGCTTTATGGCTAACTGTCAGACAAAAACAGCTTGAAGATCCGAGGTTCTGTAGCGAGTAGTATCTCAGGTGTTTTTCTGTCCCTTTTCGCGTCTTCGCCTCTGGCAGTGATTTATTAGTCTGAAAATTGCCAAGCAGTGTTTCAGAGTACACTTCAAAATTCGCACGGGTTGGAGAAAAATATGAAAACACCAATAACACATTACGATGCCTAATACGGTGCAGGATTATTTGTTCATGAGACCCAGAAAATATTAGATACAGGCTCCCAGGTAGATGCCATTTTCCTTGACTTCCGAAAGGCGTTCGATACAGTTCCGCACTGTCGACTGATAAAGTAAGAGCCTACGGAATATCATACCTGCTGTGTGGGTGGATTGAAGAGTTTTTGGCAAACAGAACACAGCATGTTGTTCTCAATGGAGAGACGTCTACAGACGTTAAAATAACCTCTCGCGTGCCACAGGGGAGTGTTATGAGACCATTGCTTTTCACAATATATATCAGTGACGTAGTAGATATTGTCGGAAGTTCCATGCTGCTTTTCGCGGATGATGCTGTAGTATACAGAGAAGTTGCAGCATTAGAAAATTGCAGCGAAATGCAGGAAGATCTGCAGCGGATAGGCACTTGGTGCAGGCAGTGGCAACTGGCCCTTAACATAGACAAATGTAATGTATTGCGAATACATAGAAAGAAGGATCCTTTATTGTATGATTATATGATAGCGGAACAAACACTGGCAGCAGTTACTTCTGTAAAATATCTGGGAGTATGCGTACGGAACGATTTGAAGTGGAATGATCATATAAAATTAATTGTTGGTAAGGCGGGTGCCAGGTTGAAATTCATTGGGAGAGTCCTTAGAAAATGTAGTCCGTCAACAAAGGAGGTGACTTACAAAACACTCGTTCGACCTATACTTGAGTATTGCTCATCAGTGTGGGATCCGTACCAGGTCGGGTTGATAGAGAAGATCCAAAGAAGAACGGCACGTTTCGTCACAGGGTTATTTGGTAAGCGTGATAGCGTCACGGAGATGTTTAGCAAACTCGAGTGACAGACTCTGCAAGAGAGGCGCTCTGCATCGCGGTGTAGTTTGGTGTCCAGGTTTCGAGAGGGTGCGTTTCTGGATGAGGTATCGAATATATTGCTTCCCCCTATTTATACGTCCCGAGGAGATCACGAATGTAAAATTAGAGAGATTAGAGAGCGCACGGAGGCTTTCCGGCAGTCGTTCTTCCCGCGAACCATACGCGACTGGAACAGGAAAGGGAGGTAATGACAGTGGCACGTAATGTGCCCTCCGCCACACACCGTTGGGTAGCTTGCGGAGTGTAGATGTAAATTTAGAAACTCAGTAGCATCCCAAATATCTTCCAGTCGTCTCAGAATGGAAAGATACGGGCGCTGTACCGTTTCCAAGGTTATCTTACACCATTCTTCCTGCGAACAAGTGGCAAGTTGGGGTTACGATGATGATGATGAATAGGCATGACGCATCCTTTTCTCCATAGTAGACCACAGTCTGAATAATATTAAAATCTGGTATCTGTGGTAGGCAGGGGAAATGCGACAACTCATCCTGGTGCTCACAATACCAATCCTGGACAATGCGAGCTGTGTGAACAGGGGCCGTGTCGTCTTGGACCACACCATCACCACTGGGATACAAACATTGCACCATGTGATGGACCTGATCAACCGAAACGATAACATTATCTTTGGCAGTAATGCGACATTGCAGAATAACCATGGAGGTCATGGAATACCACGGTATGGCTCCCCAATCATCATCGAACCCCCCCACCCATGTTTCATTCCTGGGACGTCGGCTAGATGTTGCAAACAGTGTGAAACAAATCTCATCCGACCAAATGAATCTTCCATTGCTCCATAGTCGACGTTTGCTGGCTTCGGGGCCACGTTTCCCTGTTACGAGCATCACTGATGAGTGGTTTTGGAATTCCATCTCTCCCTGCTTATGAAGCTCCCTTCGAGTTGGCAGTGGTCCTGAATTGTTGCGACACTCAGTTCAACAGTGACTTTTCAAGCTGTCATTGTCTTATTTCTAGACACAATCCTCTTCAATAACCATTTGTCCCAGTCATTCAACACACACTTTCGTGCGCTTTGTGAGTTAACGGATGACGTTTCTTCGCTTTTCCTGTATGCGGTATAAATCTTCACAACTTACCTACCCAAAACGCTGTTCTGACCACGACTGACCATTGCACGGATTGAGGAGATTGCACAGGTGGCGTTCGTGGTCAGATACAACAGTGCAACCGGCAGGATTGGCAAGTATCTGCATTTATGTTCAAGCAAGGATTTCTCGCATTGTTTCCACCCCCTGTTGGCTCTCTTATTAATGACTGGGTAAGTCAGTTCAAAGGTGAACGAAGACAAGAGCATACCTCTTGCATGTGACCACGAATAGTAAGCACTGGCGGTATTCAAAGCGAGCTACACTTTACATAGTCTGATCGAACACTAACGGGTCTGTCTGTACGCTGTACGCAACGTTAAATATTGTTTGTCTCGCGGTTTGTTGCGAGCATTTAGACCAAGTGTCGACTTACATGACAGTGCCACAGCTTATTGTATTCAGGCAACTCCCCATTTGGCCTCACTAGCTGAGTGGGCGTAATTCCTGATCCTCCTACTACATAGAAAGTTGAGATGATCACGATATCGAAGCTGACACTGCCGTTCAGCAAACATCACTGCTAATCACCATACATATTAAAATCCTTACTCATGTTAGCGGCAGGACTGACCCACCATCAATTGCTTAGTAGTAAGCAGCGTCAGCGATCGCCTCAAAACAGAACCGCATTTCTTTTTTCTTCTTCAACGCAGCTAAATGATGTAGTTCCATACTCGCGGGTGTCACAGAAGCCCTGACCGGCGAATGCCAGCCCCTCTCCTCTCGTTATGAATGCAGGCCGCAGTGCCAGCACAGGACTGTGGAGCCGTCCCTAGCGCTGTCGCAACACCTAGAGGAATCCCCAACGTCGAGGACGTGAAAGCGGCAGTCTTGTGTGGAGCAGACGAACCTGGAACCGAAAAATCTAAAAAGCTAATTTCTAATGAACCCCTAAAGCCTTCGCCGGCCGCGGTGGTCTAGCGGTTCTAGGCGCTCAGTCCGGAACCGCGCGACTGCTACGGTTGCAGGTTCGAATCCTGCCTCGGGCATGGATGTGTGTGATGTCCTTAGGTTAGTTAGGTTTAAGTAGTTCTAAGTTCTAGGGGACTGATGACCACAGAAGTTAAGTCCCATAGTGCTCAGAGCCAGAGCCTAAAGCCTTCTGAAAGTTTTGCAAATATAAAGCTACATCCATAAAAAATATCAAACTAGATGCGTAAGTTGACATTTTCCCACCGAGCCAACGAGCCACAGAGTCACACTCTGAGATGTTTGTAATCCGTATAAAAATGTAAACGGTGAGTTTTCGTTATTTATAAACACGATGAAAACTCAAGGTGAAAAGTACTAACTGAATACAAGCATATCTTTAAAAAGGAATTACTATGAAAAGATAATGAAAAGTACTCAGCAAGTCAGAATAACCGCAAGGGCGGAAATTATACCAGTGTTAAAATTCCATTTGACATTCCTTGCCCACATTACATCTACGTAGCTCCGCAGTGTACCAGTAAACACTCCCTCCTCCCCATCTCCCTATTACCTCGGCGGGAAAAAACACTGTCCGTACCGCTCTGTATAATCTCAAATATCTCTAATTTCGGTGCTGTGGCTATTGCACGAGATATTTGTAACAGAGTAGTTTAGAGACTCACTTTGGAAAGAGGGGTCTAGGAATTTTAAGCGTAAGTATCTCCGCGCTACACAAAAGTGTGTTTTTGTAACGTTTCCCACAGCAGACTGTCGAGAACTTCTGTGACTCTGACGCTGACAGCAAACCCATGTCGAATCGTGCAGCTCTTCTTTGAATCTTTCCTATTCCTTCTGTTAACCATACTGTTCAGAATTCCTGAACGACGAATGATATTCTATGACTGATCGAACGAGGATTTCGTAGCCGATCTCTTTCGTGTCTTCTGCAATGCTACATGTTCAGTTTGGGGAGAGAGCAGTATAAAATGAATATTAGAAGAAATGTCAGTATGTTGGATGTAGAAGGTTTGTAAATTTGAGACGGTGTACAGAACAGAAACTTACTGTCGAAAACAGCAGTAGATAAAGAAACTAAGCGTCAGACTTTGAATTGGCGGCAGTCGTTCGTGCAAGGCAGTTTGCTACGCTGTCTACATCTACATCTACTTCTACATTTATACTCCGCAAGCCACGCAACGGTGTGTTGCGGAAGGCGCTTTACGTGCCACTGTCATTACCTCCCTTTCCTGTTCCAGTCGCGTATGGTTCGCGGGAAGAACGACTGCCGGAAAGCCTCCGTGCGTGCTCGAGTCTATCTAATTTTACATTCGTGATCTCCTCGGGAGGTATAGGTAGGGGGAACCAATATATACGATACCTCATCCAGAAACGCACCCTCTCGAAACCTGGACACCAAGCTACACCGCGATGCAGAGCGCCTCTCTTGCAGAGTCTGCCACTTGAGTTTGCTAAACATCTCCGTGATGCTATCACACTTACCAAATAACCCTGTGACGAAACGCGCCGCTCTTCTTTGGATCTTCTCTATCTCCTCTGTCAAACCGACCTGGTACGGATCCCACACTGATGAGCAATACTCAAGTACAGGTCGAACGAGTGTTTTGTAAGCCACCTCCTTTGTTGATGGACTACATTTTCTAAGGACTCTCCGAATGAATTTCAACCTGGCACCCGCCTTACCAACAATTAATTTTATATGATCATTCCACTTCAAATCGTTCCGTACGCATACTCCCAGATATTTTACAGAATTAACTGCTACCAGTGTTTGTTCCGCTATCATATAATCATACAATAAAGGATCCTTCTTTCTATGTATTCGCAATACATTACATTTGTCTATGTTAAGTGTCAGTTGCCACTCCCTGCACCAAGTGCCTGTCCGCTGCAGATCTTCCTGCATTTCGCTGCAATTTTCTAATGCTGCAACTTCTCTGTATACTACAGCATCATGCGCGAAAAGCCGCATGGAATTTCTGACACTATCTACTAGATCATTTATATATACTGTGAAAACCAGTGGTCCCATAACACTCCACTGTCCATCGGCCGTACCGAACGAGGTGACATAGTGGTAAGATATTGGACTCGTACTCAAAGTACGGTATTGCAATATTTGTGTTAAGAAGAAGTATGCAACGTTCCTTCAAACATGTGTACATGTCCGAAGGAACATTCCATGATTCTTCTTAATAACACAGGGACTGCAGTATCGTATTTATCCGCCGATACCAGGCAGCAACTTTCAAATAAAAATGTCCTCCCCCGTAGGTAAATTACATAATGTGATTACGAGTATAGGTTGTGATTCGAAACGACGACATATGGAAATTTGGGTCTGGCCTTCAATGGTACACTGATAGCCGAAGCGACCGCTCAGATAAGCAGGAAATCCGGGTTCGATTCCCGGTCCGGCACAAATTTTCATTGTCATTTCTCTTGTAAGCTGATGACTGTTCGCGTTCGCAACTCTGAATATATTTCATGTATTTCGTATTCTGAAGAACGGCGGTTTATATATCTGTCCAGTCATACTGATTTAAGTTTTCCGTGGTTTCTATAAATCGCTTAAGGCGAGTGCTGGGATGCTTCCTTTGAAACAACTTCGACACTCCAGAATGAGATTTTCACTCTGCAGCGGAGTGTGCGCTGATATGAAACTTCCTGGCAGATTAAAACTGTGTGCCGGACCGAGACTCGAACTCTGGACCTTTGCCTTTCGCGGGCAAGTGCTCTACCAACTGAGCTACCCAAGCACGACTCACGCCCCGTCCTCACAGCTTTACGTCTGCCAGTACCTCGTCTCCTACTTTCCAAACTTTACAGAAGCTCTCCTGCGAACCTTGCAGAACTAGCATTCCTGAAAGAAAGGATATTGCGGAGACATGGCTTAGCCACAGCCTGGGGGATATTTCCAGAATGAGATTTTCACTCTGCAGCGGAGTGTGCGCTGATATGAAACTTCCTGGCTGGTTCTGCAAGGTTCGCAGGAGAGCTTCTGTAAAGTTTGGGAGGCAGGAGACGAGGTACTGGCAGAAGTAAAGCTGTGAGGACGGGGCGTGAGTCGTGCTTGGGTAGCTTAGTTGGTAGAGCATTTGCCCGCGAAAGGCAAAGGTCCCGAGTTCGAGTCTCGGTCCGGTACACGGTTTTATTCTGCCAGGAAGTTTCAACTTCGACACTAATGACCTCATCGCTGATGGGACGTTAAACCTCAATCTGCCTTCCTTCCTCTAAGCCGTTTGTGTGAGAAGCGGCTGGACATGTCGATTGCGAGTTACACCTGAGCTGTCATCTATCGTCTCCGGGACACCTCCGTGGTCTAGTGGTTTGCATTGTTGGCTACTAATACAGAAGTCCCATTTCTATTCCTGTGGGCCACATCGGAATTACCGGTGGTATAAATGGTGCCCGCACAGCCTTTTGAAGCCGCACGAAAAGGTAATCGATAAAATAAATTGCGAAACTGACACAAGCCGCCGAGGTGGCTTCAGATTGATAGGCTCGTCCCGTACGGGATGGCCCACGACGTTGTCAGCGTCTGGCACGCGCGCTTTCTGCGAAGCGAAACACGCAGGTCTGGGGCGCGAGTTGCAGCTTGTGAGAGAGCGCGCAGCTGACACCTGGCTCGGGGACCCGGGCAGCCGCCTCGCCGCTGCCTGCCGCCCGAAATAGCGCGGGGGTGCCATTCCCACCGGAAACCATTTGCCTCCGCCTCTGGATCGCCTTCGCCGCGCCGAGATTTCTTCTGAGTGCCATTTGGCCACTCTGGCCTCTCTGATACTGGAGGGAACGGAGAGTCGTGCGACTGTTCTCGTAATCTCTCGCGCAACGACCGCAACTCAAAAGTTAAATTCAAAATAAAAGAAAAGAACAGCTCTAAAAAGCGTGTGTAGACGTAGCCGTATTCGCTGTCACTTCCGCTATTGAAAGTTACGAACAGTTGCACGTAACACGGTTTGGATACGACTTGAAGTTACATCAGCCTTTTCCATTCATGAACATAACAGAATTTCCTTCTTTTCTATACTCGCGTTTTGTCAGTTGTTAACGGTTCGAAGTGAAGTAGACGGGCTACGCATTTAAAATAACGCACAGCGACTGAAGTTTCCACAGCCTAATGTAATTCGTGATCTGTATTTACACCCTGTAACCCAACTAGCATGAAATTACGGGACAGAGGTATCATTTACCTACTTTCTTGTTCTGTATCTACGCCTGCTTCAGTATACACCCAAATTTTTGACACTTATTAATTATTGTGAGTAATAGATGAAGAGTAATATATCTTAATTCGTCCATGAATGTAGGCTCTCGTAATGTTACGAGCAGTCGGCCGGAGTGGTCGAGCGGTTCTAGGCGCTTCAGTCTGGAACCGCGAGACGGCTACGGTCGCAGGTTCGAATCCTGCCTCGGACATGGATGTGTGTGATGTCCTTAGGTTAGTTAGGTTTAAGTAGTTCTAAGTTCTAGAGGACTGATTACCTCAGATGTTAAGTCCCATAGTGGTCAGGGCCATTTTTTTTTTCTTTTATTACGAGCTGTGATTCACGTAATCTACCTCCGGAGTTCTTTGAGTATCCCCATAGCGTTCTTAAGCGAATAGGGAAACCGCGTATGCATGCTGACGATCATTAATACCTTGTAGAAGTTTTCAGACAACTGGCGGGAATTCAGCCAGGTAATAATTACAGCTATCGCCGATTATTTCGGCGGGCGTACACCCCGCTATTTTCGAGGCACAAACTGCAACGGACAGGCGATGTACGAGCAAATTTAAAACCTCGGTTCTTGGAGTAATTCAGGAAAGATACACACACACACACACACACACACACACATACACACACACACACACACACACACACACACACACTGAACACTAGTGCCACCAAAGATGACCAAAGTCAGAGGTATCGATAGTGAAAGACTACGAACTAGCAGGTGAGGTTTGAAAATTCTATACGCCAGGACAAACGCAGGTCTCACCTTTTAGAAGTTTTGTAACTGTCTTCTTCGTCGGTAAGCTACATTCCCTTAACAGTACCTGTGTGACTCGTTCTATTCATTTCATTTCTAACGGTCTTCATCAATGCAAATTAAGCGTGAGATCGTCTAAAGTAAAATTCTTTCGTAGAGGAAAAACAGAAAACAAAGTGAAAATTTAGAACTATTCCAAATATGCCTCATTAAATATCGTATAACATTCACTTTGGAGAGGGGCATGTGCTTTCATGTCATCATCACTGATGAAGTAAAGAGGACGATGAGACCACTTGTCAGGAAAGACTTTTGGAAGATTTTACGCATATAACTTCTATTTTGTGCTACATTCACTCGTTATTTCATGTTCGCTAGACGTGCATCAGATATTTCGTTCTGTCTACATCGTGAAATGTACTTAATGCAAGCTCATGTGTCTTATTTTTAGCAGACAACGGAGAGACAAATATACGTGTTGTCTTGCACAAGTAGTGAAACTTTAACGTTATTAGTGTTGAAATCTTTCTAACCGTCCATTACGGACGTATTATTTTACACGAATTTTCTTAAGCGAAATTGTACTAGCGGTTTACTGTGGAAGGATGAAATCTTTTAAATTATTACTGTCCTACAAAGAAACCGCGCAGTACTATTACCAATAAAATGTACAGTCGTTGCTTTTGTTTGGTTCGAATATGTATCTGACTGTGTAGCTACACATCGTTTTTCCGCCACGCGCCTTTCTATGGTGATCAGAATAAATGTGAAAGCATGCTGTATTTTGTCGGCACTAAATTTTCATTCCTCGCTTCCTGTCGATATTTTTCTGTACTGCAGGCAGTGGCTTAATACTACTTAATGTTTCCGCGCCACTGGCGTCATTAAAACTCGGGCACTTGTAATCGGATTGGCCAAGTTTAGGAATATAAATCAGCCGCACTCTTTATTAAGGAACTCTTTCGGAACTGTCGTGGCATGACTTCTGGACTGCAGAAAAACTTCTAGGGAGGTATGCGGTCTTTGCACTCAGTTTTACGGTTAGCGCTTTTGTTCCTGTTCGAAGCTTAAGAGGGAAGAAGTTAACAACTGTCGTGTTTGCTTTTTGGTAAGGATGGAGCTAAGGGAAATTGCTGAGAAATTTAAATGCTTATGCCGCATCTGCCATTCGTATGCGCAGTATTAGCTTATAACCATAAACCTGACGATTCTTTTCTCACATTGCCAACCAGATGGGACTGAAATTTTTGGTTCAGCGAGCTAGGGAGTTTTGCCAGGGCAAACGTGTGTCGAACACGATACTGACGATCACATTTTTCTCCAACATTTTGACGACTGGAACGGTGTTCGAAATACTGTTCAGAAAAGAGAAATCTATGACCCAGTGCGTTTTACTGGACAGTGAATGTTTATCAGATAGGAAATTAACATCAGGTGTGTCATAAAAAAGCGTTATGGGACTTACGAGGTTATAAATACATATGCACTGATCGGCCAGCACATTATGACCACTGACCTCATAGCCGGTATGTCCACCTTTGGCACCGATAACAGCGGCGACGCGTCGTGAAATGGAAGCAATGAGGTCTTGATAGGTCACTGGAGAGAGTTGGCACCACATCTGCACGCACAAGTCACCCAATTTCCGTAAATTCCGCGCGTCCGGCCATCCTAATTTAGGTTTTCCGTGATTTCCCTAAATCGCTCCAGGCAAATGCTGGGATGGTTCCTTTGAAAGGGCACGGCCGACTTCCTTCCCCATTGTGGTGTCACCGCCAGACACCACACTTGCTAGGTGGTAGCCTTTAAATCGGCCGCGGTCCGTTAGTATACGTCGGACCCTCGTGACGCCACTATCTGTGATTGCAGACCGAGCGCCGCCACACGGTAGTTCTAGTCTAGAGAGACTCGCTAGCACTCGCCCCAGTTGTACAGCCGACTTTGCTAGCGATGGTTCACTGTCTACATACGTTCTCATTTGCAGAGACAGTTTAGCACAGCCTTCAGCTACGTCATTTGCTACGACCTAGCAAGGCGCCATATTCAGTTACTATTGATATTGTGAATCATGTACCTTCAAGAGCGACGTTCATCATTAATGGATTAAAGTTAAGTATCAAACTAATTACGTCCGCTTTCTGAATTCTAATTCCATGTCATGTTCCAGACCTCACGTCAGTATAGTCCTTCCCTCCTCACGCCAGCCTGCGTGAGCTAAAACGCGTGCATTTCGGCCTCCACTAGTAACACGGTGTTGGCTCTTCTGCCAACCCAACACCCATCCTTCCCTAATCCGATGAGACCGATGACCTCGCTGTTTGGTCCCTTCCCCAAAACAACCCAACAACCCCCGTAAATTCCGGGGAGGACGGGCGGGGGGGGGGGGGGGGGGGGGGGGGGAGATGAGCTCTGAAGCGACGCTCTATCACATTCCAGATGTGTTCGATCGGGTTCAGATATGGCGAGTAGGATGTCAGCACATCAATAGGAACTCGCCACTGTTTTTCTCGAACCACTTCATTACAGTTCTGGCCTCGTGACATGGCGCACTGTCTTGCTGAAAAATGCCACTGCCGTCTGGAAACGTGGTCTTCATGAAGGGGTCTACTTGGTCTACAATCAGTGCCGTCATTTTACCTTGCACGAGCTCCACTGGACCCATGAATGCCCACTTGAATGTTCCCCAGAGCATAATGGAGCCGCCACCAGCTTGTCTCCATCGCGCAGTACAGGTGTCAAGGAGCTGTTCTCTTGGAAGACGACGGATTCGCGCCCTCCCATCGGCATGATGAAGAAGGTATCGAGATTCATCAGACGATGCAGTGTTCTGCCACTGCGCCAACGTCCAGTGCCGATGGTCACGTGCCCATTTCAGTCGTAGTAGCCGATGTTGTGGTGTTAACATTGGCACAAGCATGGGTCGTTGGCTGCGTAGGCCCATCGTTAGGAGTGTTCGGTGCACCGTGTTCAGACACACTTGTGCTCTGCCCAGCATTAAAGTCTTATTTAGTCCCGCCACAGTTTGTCATCTGTCGTGTTTTACCAGTCTGCCCAGCCCAGCACGTCAGAGATCTGTAATGAGAGGTGGCCACCCAACACCCACGACATCTGGACGTGGTTTCACCTTGGTTTCGTCGCGTCTTGAAGACACTTTCCACGCACTCCACGAACACCAGACAAACTGCACAGTTTCCTAAATGCTCGTGCCGAGCCTGCGGGCCATCACAATCTGCCCTCAAAACTCAGATAGATCGCGCGCTTTCCCCATTCTACACAAGGACAGCACATTCATTAATGCACCGTGCGTGTGTCTGAGTAGCAGTCATTCCTCGCCAGGTGACGCTGCTATCACCTGTACGGGTTTATATCGATAGTAGGTCGGTGGTCATAATGTTCTGCCTCATCAGTGTAAAAGATTTATCGGTTAAGATCAGCACCACCATTAGACTGATCGCTGATAATACTGTTGTCTACAGGAAAGTATCGTCGCTGTACGGTCGTAAGAAAAGGTAGAAAGACGTTGACAAGATTTCCACTCTGTGAAATGTATGGCAGCTCTCTGTAAATGTTGAGAAATGCAAGATAATGCCCATAACAAACTCAAATAACACAATTCTATCCGTTTTGAAGGCGCTACCATTTACCGTCTCGTAAAATCGTCAGATGATCAAAACTAAGTACAAAATGATTTACACAACATAATTTATGGTGCGAAAAGTGACAATTGCCTCTAAATAATGGAAACTGTGAAGTCATCAACTTGAATACTAAAAGGAAGCCGGTGTGGCCGAGTGGTTCTAGGCGCTTCAGTCTGGAACGGCGCGACCGCTACGGTCGCAGGTTCGACTCCTGCCTCGGGCATGGATGTGCGTGGTGTCCTTATGTTAGTTACGTTTAAGTAGTTCTAAGTTCTAGGGGACTGATGACCTCAGATGTTAAGTCCCATAGTGCTCAGAGCCATTTAACCTAAAAGGAATCCGCTAAATTTCGATTACACTATAAATCACGCAAATTTAAAAGCTGTGAATTTAACTAAATACTTAGGGACTACAGTTATGTATACCTTAAATGTGAACGGTCACATAGATAACGTTGTGGAAAAAGCAAACCAAAGAGTACGATTTACTGGTAGAACATTTAGAAGGTGCGACAGATTCTGAGTCTGTTTACGTTACACGAACATCCTCAGACAATGTTTTCCGGCGTTACAAGATCAATAGAGTACACTTGTCCTACCACTTCTCGGTATTGCTGCACGGTGTGGCATCCGCAACAGATACGATTGACGGAGGATTCAAATGGTTCAAATGGCTCTGAGCACTATGGGACATAACATCTGAGGTCATCAGTCCCCTAGAACTTAGAACTACTTAAACCTAACTAATCTAAGGACATCACACACTCCATGCCCGAGGCAGGATTCGAACCTGCGACCGTAACGGTTGCGCGGTTCCAGACTGAAGCGCCTAGAACCGCTCGGCCACACCGGCCGGCCTTGACGGAGGACTTTGGTGAAGTTCAAAGGAGGACAGCTCGTTTTGTATCGAAATAGAGAGAGAGAGAGAGAGAGAGAGAGAGAGAGAGAGAGAGAGAGAGAGAGAGAGAGTGTCACGGATGTGATATGCGAATTGGGGTGGCAATGATTAAAACAAAGACGTTTCTCGTTGCCACAGAATCTTTTCGCGAAATATGAACCATCACCTTTCTCCTCCGAATACGAAAATATTTTGTTGGCGCCCACCTACATAGGAAGAAATGATCATTATTACAAAATAAGAGAAATCACAGAGCTCGCACGGAAAGATTTAAGTGTCCCTTTTTCCCGCGCGCTGTTCGAGAATGGAACCGCAGAGAAATAGCTTGACTGTGGTTCGATGAATCCCCTGCCAGGCAGTTAATTGTGAATTGCAGAGTAGTCATGTGGATGTAGGTGAAAAGTCAGTAAAAATGTGACGCATTCTGAAGGGATATCGTCATTAAACAACTAACTTTCGGAGCTCGATTTTGTACTGATAGTTTTTAAGAACTTCTGGGACTGGATACAGACCGATTTGTATGTGCCCTTTCTTAGGACTGTTAGAGAGCTGAAATCATACTTCAATTCTGTAACAGCGTAGAAAATAGATTTTAGTGTCTTCTTGGTAATCCGGGATTTTAGGACTTCGAAAGTGGAACGTCGTTTTGAAAGAGCCCTTTTCTTGTATCATTTGATTTGACGAAACCGTAAACTAAAGCCAAGTTCATTCGTCTATGTCGATGATACTCATAAGCCAATATGTCTTACTTTTAAATTTTCGTAGTATCACTGTGCGCAGGAGTCGCAGTGTGGTGTCTTCTCCTCTGCCAAGCAGTTTAGTACCCGCAAAGAACAAAGCTGGGTTATTTTAATGACGTCTTGCAGAATGTTGCAGAGTGATGTGAACTCACACGGACAGGCCTAAGAATTCTCTTACCCGGCAGCCGCTCTTCTCTTCTCTCTCTCTCTCTCTCTCTCTCTCTCTCTCTCTCTCTCTCTCACACACACACACACACACACACACACACACACACACACACACACACACACGAGCGCGCGCACACACACACAGCAGTTGGTCCTTGTCAACGTTCTTTTCGGCGATCGGTCAGAGAGGTCTACCGCAACGAGGAGTGTCCTGGAGGCTGGCTTAAACTGTACAAAACATCTGAATATGTATATAAACTTTTAGAAGGGCTGGTCCAGTGCAAGAACCCTCCACCCTCCTCACCTCCAGTATCCTAGCGTTACTAGCTACCATCAGTCACTGCGAAGATCTTGATATGAACCGATAAACAGCCACTGAAAATCAGGTAGGATAAACTTGAAGTCCTGACTAAAGCATGTCTAAAAACTGGTTTCACCTTGAAGCACAATAGAAGGCTTTAACTTCCCCGCCTCGTAATACAAAACTTTCCTGGTACGAGTAACAGTTTCTTTGTACTTTTCCGTAAACCATTCCACTAGACTGTCTATATGGTTTCTTACGCAAGATCACGTTTGATTCAATACCTGAGTATGCATAAGCTACCTATTAACTGGTGTGTCGACAGAATAAGAAGTTTCCCATTTTCACCGAGACGCCGACTATGCTCCTCTTGGCATAATATAGTTTTAAATAACGACGAGGCGCGGTAAAGCGTCTGTAAAGACAAATGTTACGCTTGATGTTAGTCAGTTTTATGTTTTGATCACTTGGAGCAATTTCTCCTTTAGTTCACTTTTGCAGAGTGCAAAAATATTTGTTAAAAATTAACACAGACGTTTCCTCGCATTTGCTTGTAATGTCCTGAATCCTGTCGTACTTCGCTTTAACGAGGCACAATGCCTACAATTGCGCACACGTCGACGAATGCAGAAGTTTGGTAGGAGAAGACGCACCAGCGTATGCCCTGACTTTCTCCATTTCGTTTACGATTTGTCTGCCCTCATCTAAGGGACATAGCTGTTCCACAGTTCCTGCCTCACTAACTCCGTAAAGTTTATAGCAGATTTTTCTTTGGCCTGCGAAATGGAGAAACTTGTTTCGTCTTCGGCAGCATCCAACTCGAGTAGCAATTCGGCGATCAAAAGAACCTCACGGGAGTATTGTCCCGTTTCCTGTTATTTCATTTCTCGTTTCTGAGATATTACGTGTCTCTTGGAGAGCGATCTGAGAGATGCTCCTCCCGAAGAACAATTTGTTCGATAGTACCCTGGCGACGGTCTCCAGCTACTTCATCACATCCGCTCCTCGAAACTGCCGGCGGACGATATCCAGGCTCTGGAGGGTACTTCGCATCAATTTTAGCCACACTGTTCTACTTTGTTCGTCTGTGGAGCTAGAGCAAAAACTACTGCACGCTCCCAATCTCTCTCGAGTTTTTCCCCAGGTCCCTAAGCAAAACTTAATCAGAGGTACGATATACCTCCAATACGAGTTCTCGGTATTTACTTAACAGGGCTCCGTGGGAACCACGTAGCCTTTCTGCTAAAGATTTCTAACTAAGTCCCTTAGAGTATCTGTGTTACACTTTCGTATGGGCTTTACCGACATGTTTACGATCCTAGCAGCGCGTCCCCCATAATCGTCGCAACGAATCTAACTATTCGATTCGCCTTCCATACTACCGATTTTGCGTATTCGACAAATTTCCTTACACGTCGTAGTCTCTCTCCTGTATTTTAACGGTGTGAAACGATACCGAGATTTGGTAGTAAACGTGAGTACTATCTGGTCCTTTCTCTTTGTTACGGGCATTATCTTGCAATTCTCCGCATTTAAAAAGAACTTTCATCTAGGGCACCACTTGGAAACACTGTCTAGATCGTTCTGCATTTCCTTACAATCAAACACTGGAAATGCCTTTCGTATCGTCATCGAACAAAAACAGAGCGGGGTAGCGCAGTTGTTAGCACATTGGACTCGCATTTGGGAGGACGACGGTTGAAACCCGCATCCGGCCATTCTGATTTAGCTTTTCCGTGATTTCCCTAAATCGCCTAAGGCAAATGCCGGGATGATTCATTTGAAACGGCACGGGCACTTTTCTTCCCTACCCTTCCTTAATCCGAGCATGCGCTCAGTCTCGTTGTCGTTGTCGACGGCACTTTCAAATGGCTCTGAGCACTATGGGAATTAACACCTGAAGTCATCAGTCCCCTAGAACTTAGAACTACTTAAACGTAACTAACCTAAGGACATCACACACATCCATGCCCGAGGTAGGATACGAACCTGCGACCGTAGCGGTCGCGCGGCTCCAGACTGAAGCGCCTAGAACCGCTCGGTCACTCCGGCCGGCCGATGGGACTCTTCCTCCTCCTCCTACTCCGTTAACAAACAAACGGAAAGTAAGGCTCATGTTGTATCATTTATGAATACTGAGAATTTAGCAATCCCATTGCGTTTTACTTAAGTCACATTCGATGTTAATTTCGTTTCTGTTGAATATAAATTACTGGTTTTGTCGTCGTCGTCGTCGTCGTCGTCGTCGTCGTTGTTGTTGTTGTTGTTGTTGTCTTCAGTCCGAAGACTGGCTTGATGCAGCTCTCCACACTACTCCATCCTGTGCAAGCCTCTTCGTCTCTGAACGACTGCTACAACCTATATCCTTTTGAACCTGCTTACTGTGTTCATGTCTCGGTCTGTCTCTACAATTTTTACTTCCAGGCTTCCCTTCAGTACTAAATTTGAGAGACCTTAATGTCTCAGAATGTGTCCTATCAACAGATCCCTTCTTTTAGACAAGTTATGCCACAAATATCTTTTCTCCCCAGTTCTATTCAGTACATCCTCATTGGTTGTATGATCTACCAATCCAATCTTCAACATTCTTCTGTAGCACCACATTTCAGTAGCTTAAGTTCTCTTCATTTCTGAACTGTTTGTATTCCACGTTTCACGTCCAGAAAAAGCTATACCCCAGACAGATACCTACTGAAAATGCTTATTAACACTTCGGCCTGTACCCATATTAACAAATTTCTATTCTTCAGAAACGCTTTTCTTGCCGTTGCCAGTCTACATTTTATATCCTCCCTATCATCTATTACTTAATATTCTCCGAGCTAATGACATATCTGTGAAACTAATACGTGTGTTCGTATCTTGGTTTCACTTGGCAATATGGCAAAGTGCTGAGCACATTTCTAAAATCTAGGAAGACAAAACTAACCTATTCATTTACGAGTACTGTTTTCAGAGTACTATGAGTGGAAAAAATCTAGCATTGTTTCAAATGACAGTTTTTTTCCGAACGCTGTCTGTTCCTTGAGAGAAGCTTTTCCACCAGGAATGCCATTATTTTTTAACTAAGAATATACTGTAGGATCCTGCAAAAGAGTCATTATAGATATTCCTTTAATTCTATGCACCCAGTCTTTAAGCCTTTTTATAAGCAGGAGTGACTGCTCTTTTCCAGTTACCTGAGGCTTCGCTGCTCTATTGATTCTATATTAAAATGAGCTTGTAAAGGGGTTAATTGTGCACCGCATCCAATAGTAAAAGTAAGAGGAATTCCGTAATGGCTTGCCGGCCGAAGTGGCCGTGCGGTTAAAGGCGCTGCAGTCTGGAACCGCAAGACCGCTACGGTCGCAGGTTCGAATCCTGCCTCGGGCATGGATGTTTGTGATGTCCTTAGGTTAGTTAGGTTTAACTAGTTCGAAGTTCTAGGGGACTAATGACCTCAGCAGTTGAGTCCCATAGTGCTCAGAGCCATTTGAACCGTAATGGCTTGGTGCGTAGTTCGTTTTGAGGCACTGCTTTTTTTTTCATTACTGGCTTATTTTAATGTCACCCATTTGTGAAGTTGTGCGACGGTGTAATATTGGCAGTATTTGTATGCTAGTGCGTAAATTCATTTTTAAATGCATAATATAACATTTCGATTCCCTGTGTGTTGCCTTCAAATCAGAAAACTTTTGTGGGCTTTACGAGTGGTTATTAATTGCTTTCTATCAGTTTCATTACATTGTGTTTTGCAGCAGAAGTGTAGTAACTTCTGTTTTTGCAATATTCTTAGAGTGGTCCCATTAAATTAAGAGGGTCTTCCCGTTTTTTTATGAAGTTACTAAATATGTATATGTGTAAAGTCGGTTTGTGTGTTACGGATTTAACCATAACTCTTCTACGAATGCCAGATTGGAACTAAAAAATAAATGTGCGTTCTATACAACTACTACCTGACCAGCTGCTCTCGTTCTACGATCCTTTACGCGCCCACCACCCACCGCTGTTCGAGAAATCTACAGCAGAATTCGTCACAGAATCGACGAAAATTTTAATGTAGGCACTCCAGACTAAGAGGACCCCGACCACTCGCAGAACCGTACGACAACTGGTCACCTGTGTTTTTGACAGTCACCCAACCACATCGACAATAGTCTCAAATCGTAGACGACAGATGTCGCTTGTGCTGGAGTGACCGACAATCTGCAGCTGACTGTTCTTCCACGTGACGGTCGATACCTCCAGGGATACACACAGAGGTCACATTGCATTTTTTACGCTCCCTAAGGGGCACCCATTCCCCTCTGTGGCCGCACAGTGTGCGCATGGCAACGAGGGGGTGTGTTGTACTCCTGTGGATTCAAATTTGGATGTCTGTCATTACTCAATTTAATCATTATGATTTAATATGCAACCCGATCCACTGCGTGTCCTAGAGATAGATCGTAGCAGAACTAAATGGTACACTGAGCGACTAACAAAATTTGTGCTGCCTTTTGAGCCTTTCAGTCCTCAGCGACAGTTTATAGTATTTTTTTTCAAATTTTCAGCAATATTCTAGTATCGCTTAAATGACTTTTTGATGACTACTGCGCGTGAAGATCTCCAGAAAAAGTGATAAAAGCAGCTTACTCAGTTACAGAGTAAAGATACACTATATGGCAACTCTGAATAACATTTGTTAGGCGCTCAACCCGCTGTGTATCACAGATTCAAAAAGCTGAAAGTACTAATAACAATCTGCCTTCCCTTACACTGAATACTCCAATGGAAATGAATGTTGCAAATGCTGTACGAGACACATACGGTGCGTCTTAGTTTCTGGAACCGAGCGACCTACCTTTCGAAAAAACAGCAACAGCGAACTCGCTCATAGATTATAATGAAGTTATTTTCTAAACATTTAGATAAAGTTACGTTTAATTATTTTATATAATATAGACAATGTTCCACTGACCACTAAGTTTTTGTTAATTAAGATCAATTAAAGGTAAATAGCGATTTCACGTGTAAAATAGAAAGCGACAGCTAAAATATATTTTCACAACAAAAACTTTGTATTGTGTTAGCTCTTGTGATTAACCGGAAGAGAGACCTTACAATTCGGTCCTCTGTGAAGAGCAATTCAGTTACATCCTTCAGCTTCGCAGACATAGATTTTCTGGCATACATAGTTTGTCGTGGTTAAGAGTTAACAAAAATTATTTCTTTTAAAAACGTATCGATAGTTAATGAAGATCTGTAGCTTCATTGAATATGGCCGTTAGTCAAATTAGCGCTTGTGAACCAACAACTGCATACACCGTTGTGACAAAAGACAAAATGAAATGTTCAAATTTTGCTTAAACAAAATTCTGCGATGTCAAGAATCAGCGCCTGCTCCGATTCGCGGTTAATTTGATGTAAAAAATTTTATAGAATAACTGCTCTGATAATTAAGTCTTCGTGTACTAGATTTCCTATAAGAGATTATTAATATTCCGTAAAGATATAACTTATTTCGCAAGGTTTCTCGTAAAATCTTCTTTCCATTTTATAAACGGAACGGCTAGAGAAAATATCAGCCGAAAGTACATCAATGGAGTATGTAGGTCTAAAATTGTTCAAAGTTTTCGAGTATTGTCAGGTAATGTGAATCCAAAGAGCACGTGACAAACTTTGAGCCTCGTGCTGTTGCTTCACTCGCATTCATGTTATGAACCCTGTAATGGAAACATGGATGCATAGCTTGTTACGGTACCGTGGTTTGAGTCTCTGTTCATCTCCCACTGTGGGAAAATATGCTTTTAAAACTTTGAAGTCTCGTGTAGTGTCATTTAGGGCGTAACAGTTTACTTAAGTCATTCAGTGTTACAACAATGAGTTAGTCAGAAATGTTGTGTTCGTAAGCCTGTGAGAGGACAAACATTTGAAGTAAAATTGGCCGCGTGTGAGGAGCAGCGCTGATGCAGATGCAGTGAGGTAAGCGCGTGTGCAAGGTTACGGTTCCGAAACTGTTATCTCATCCAAAAGAAAGTGCAAGGGGCCATTGTTCCAGTTGAAGCTAATGGTCGCGTTCGTAATAAACTGTGGGTTCCCACGAGAAAAGTGAAACCTTGGGAAGGTGCGAGGCGTCGGGTGCACCCACACTGCTTCGTTCTCAGCGAGCTTAAGTCCACCTCTCCACAAGCTTAAGACGACTTTATTTCTTAGCACCAGCTGTTATCGTTGCGTTTCTTACTTTACTTACTTAAAGTGTGTTCTGGAAGTGACGCTACACATATAGTCAAGACTGTGGGAATGAAATCGACATAGCCTCATCCCGGTATGCTGATGAAATGACTTACGAGGAATCGTGGATTTGAACCCGTTTTTTCGATTACGAGTCCAATGTCTAAATCACTGCACCTTAAATTTTTCTGGCCCATTTGCTACAGGTAAAATATGGCTCTGAGCACTATGGGACTTAACATCTATGGTCATCAGTCCCCTAGAACTTAGAACTACTTAAACCTAACTAACCTAAGGACATCACACAACACCCAGCCTTCACGAGGCAGAGAAAATCCCTGGCCCCGCCGGGAATCGAACCCGGGCGTGGGAAGCGAGAACGCTACCGCACGACCACGAGGTACGGGCGGTAAAATATGGATCCGCGTTGACTGGGTAAACTTTTAGAGGTGAGAGAGAAGCTCAAAAGTGCCAAAACTGAAGAACAATCATTTGTCGAACATTACGGGTATAATATTTGATCAAAAGTATTCGGACACGTATTAGTGGACATTACAGTTCCGCGCTGTCGCCTGATAAACAAAGTAAGAGCCTACGGAATATCAGACCAGCTGTGTGGCTTGATTGAATAGTTTTTAGGAAACAGAACACAGCATGTTGTTCTCAATGGAGAGACGTCTACAGACGTTAAAGTAACCTCTGGCGTGCCACAGGGGAGTGTTATGGGACTATTGCTTTTCACAATATATATAAATGACAGGGTAGATAGTGTCGGAAGTTCCATGCGGCTTTTCACGGATGATGCTGTAGTATACAGAGAAGTTGCAGCATTAGAAAATTGCAGCGAAATGCAGGAAGATCTGCAGCGGATAGGCACTTGGTGCAGGGAGTGGCAACTGACCCTTAACATAGACAAATGTAATGTATTGCGAATACATAGAAAGAAGGATCCTTTATTGTATGATTATGATAGCGGAACAAACACTGGTAGCAGTTAATTCTGTAAAATATCTGGGAGTATGCGTACGGGACGATTTGAAGTGCAATGATCATATAAAATTAATTGTTGGTAAGGCGGGTGCCAGGTTGAAATTCATTCGGAGAGTCCTTAGAAAATGTAGTCCATCAACAAAGGAGGTGGCTTACAAAACACTCGTTCGACCTGTACTTGAGTATTGCTCATCAGTGTGGGATCCGTACCAGGTCGGGTTGACAGAGGAGATAGAGAAGATCCAAAGAAGAGCGGCGCGTTTCGTCACAGGGTTATTTGGTAAGCGTGATAGCGTTACGGAGATGTTCAGCAAACTCAAGTGGCAGACTCTGCAAGAGAGGCGCTCTGCATCGCGGTGTAGCTTGCTGTCCAGGTTCCGAGAGGGTGCGTTTCTGGATGAGGTATATTGCTTCCCCCTACTTATACCTCCCGAGGAGATCACGAATGTAAAATTGGAGATTCGAGCGCGCACGGAGGCTTTCCGGCAGTCGTTCTTCCCGCGAACCATATGTGACTGGAACAGGAAAGGGAGGTAATGACAGTGGCACTTAAAGTGCCCTCCGCCACACACCGTTGGGTGGCTTGCGGAAAATAAATGTAGATGTAATATGCGGTGTGTTCACCCTTCACCCCTTTATCATGGCTTGAACTCCGCTGAGAAGCTTTTAATGAGATGACCGAATGTCTATGGAGGAGTGGCAACCCATTCTCCTAAAGGATCGAAACTGGAGAAAGTAGCGATGACGGACGCTGTGGTCTAGAGCGAAGTCTACTTTCTAACTCATCCCAAAGGTGTCCCATTGGGTTCAGGTCGAGACTCTGGAGAGGCTATTCCATTTCAGGAATTTTAATGTCCACAAACTACTGCTTTATGACGGAGCATGCTGATGCAAACAGTCATTGTATCCAAATTGTTCCTTGACTGTACGCAAATCCCTCCATATTTCACCGTTGGCACTAGCAATATGATAACAAGTAACTTTCTCTAGGCAGTCGCCAAACCCAGACCGTTCCAGAAATATGACTACAGAAATATGTGGCTTATGAGGAGCTGCTGGGCCACTGATCCCATTCTTTTTAACTCCCTAGAATGTTAGCTGGACTGCAGGTAGTATTTTGGAACTACCTTTGTACATCGTACCTGTGTAAGACTTAAAATAATGTCGTCATTAACTGTCAAAACCATTTGTAATGTAACATTGGTTGTGTTTGGATGGCTGCATGACACGTTCCGAAAGCCAATAAATAAAAAAAAAGGCATTATTTCAGCTGATTTCTTGCGATTTTTTACAACCGCCCTGCTCAACGCTCGGCAGTCCCTGTCCATGAGGCCTACCAGATCTTCGTTTTGCTGTAGTTTGTTCCTTCGCGTTTCTACTTTACAATCGTATCACCAAGAGTCTACGTGGGCAGGGTTGAAATGTCCCCACTGGATTTGATGCTGAGGTGACATCCAGTGTTTAGCCCACGTTCGAAGTCACTGAGCACTCGTGACCGACCCATTCTGCTGTTACTGCTGACGACACAATCCCCCAGAGTCCTTTTGTACTGGGGCGCCACTTGTGGCATCTAGCGGAAAATGATAAACAAATGTGTGTGTGTGTGTGTGTGTGTGTGTGTGTGTGAAATCTTATGGGACTTAACTGCTAAGGTCATCAGTCCCTACGCTTACACACTACTTAACCTAAATTATCCTAAGGACAATCACACACATCCATGCCCGAGGGAGGACTCGAACCTCCGCCGGGACCAGCCACACAGTCCATGACTGCAGCCCCTAAGACCGCTCGGCTAATCCCGCGCGGCTAAACAAGTGTGGCTGTTAAATTTTCGTGGGATCAAAGATTTTTAACTAGTGCATCTACAGTGTATCTCGGTTGGTTTCCACAGATAATAGTTAATTATTACTGTTTGATATACTACTAAACCGAGAGGAATTATTTCATGCATGTAGATGAAGCGGCAAGTGAAAATTTCTACCAAGATCGAGAATCTAATCCGCGTCTCCTGCTTTCTAGGCGGGTGCGTTAGCCACTAACCTACCTTGGCACAACGTTTCACAGAACTGCACGTATTACCCTGGCACGCCTCCCTTCTCGATCCAAATTCTGACTGCCGCCCCATTCTACTTTAAATCCCCCTTACACACATTTTCACTCGCCGCTTCAGTCTATATAGATAAAATCACATCTGTATGAGACCAGTAAACGTCGCTGAAATTATGTTGCGTCATTTCAGGCTGGATCCCCCACGTACTTTCGATTCGGAGATGCTATTCCAGAACATGGAGAATCTTGGCAATTCTGTTAGTGTGTAAGGGGGAATTTAAAGTAGACTGGGGCGGCAGCGAGGATTTGGATGGCGGACGGAGGCGTGCCAGGGACGTGCAGTTGTGTGAACTTTTGTGCCAATGTGGCTTAGTGGCTAACGCGCCTGCGTAGTAAGCAGGGTACCCGGGTTCGATTCCCAGCTTTGGTACAAATTTTCACTCGTCGCTTCAGTTTATACGCATAAAATCATATCTCTATGACACCAGCAAAAGTATCTGAAACTGTCATTTCACAAGAATTACACTCCTGGAAATTGAAATAAGAACACCGTGAATTCATTGTCCCAGGAAGGGGAAACTTTATTGACACGTTCCTGGGGTCAGATACATCACATGATTACACTGACAGAACCACAGGCACATAGACACAGGCAACAGAGCATGCACAATGTCGGCACTAGTACAGTGTATATCCACCTTTCGCTGCAATGCAGGCTGCTTTTCTCCCATGGAGACGATCGTAGAGATGCTAGATGTAGTCCTGTGGAACGGCTTGCCATGCCATTTCCACCTGGCGCCTCAGTTGGACCAGCGTTCGTGCTGGACGTGCAGACCGCGTGAGACGACGCTTCATCCAGTCCCAAACATGCTCAATGGGGGACGGATCCGGAGATCTTGCTGGCCAGGGTAGTTGACTTACACCTTCTAGAGCACGTTGGGTGGCACGGGATACATGCGGACGTGCATTGTCCTGTTGGAACAGCAAGTTCCCTTGCCGGTCTAGCAATGGTAGAACGATGGGTTCGATGACGGTTTGGATATACCGTGCACTATTCAGTGTCCCCTCGACGATCACCAGTGGTGTACGGCCAGTGTAGGAGATCGCTCCCCACACCATGATGCCGGGTGTTGGCCCTGTGCGCCTCGGTCGTATGCAGTCCTGATTGTGGCGCTCACCTGCACGGCGCCAAACACGCATACGACCATCATTGGCACCAAGGCAGAAGCGACTCTCATCGCTGAAGACGACACGTCTCCATTCGTCCCTCCATTCACGCCTGTCGCGACACCACTGGAGGCGGGCTGCACGATGTTGGGGCGTGAGCGGAAGACGGCCTAACGGTGTGCGGGACCGTGGCCCAGCTTCATGGAGACGGTTGCGAATGGTCCTCGCCGATACCCCAGGAGCAACAGTGTCCCTAATTTGCTGGGAAGTGGCGGTGCGGTCCCCTACGGCACTGCGTAGGATCCTACGGTCTTGGCGTGCATCCGTGCGTCGCTGCGGTCCGGTCCCAGGTCGACGGGCACGTGCACCTTCCGCCGACCACTGGCGACAACATCGATGTACTGTGGAGACCTCACGCCCCACGTGTTGAGCAATTCGGCGGTACGTCCACCCGGCCTCCCGCATGCCCACTATACGCCCTCGCTCAAAGTCCGTCAACTGCACATACGGTTCACGTCCACGCTGTCGCGGCATGCTACCAGTGTTAAAGACTGGGATGGAGCTCCGTATGCCACGGCAAACTGGCTGACACTGACGGCGGTGGTGCACAAATGCTGCGCAGCTAGCGCCATTCGACGGCCAACACCGCGGTTCCTGGTGTGTCCGCTGTGCCGTGCGTGTGATCATTGCTTGTACAGCCCTCTCGCAGTGTCCGGAGCAAGTATGGTGGGTCTGACACACCGGTGTCAATGTGTTCTTTTTTCCATTTCCAGGAGTGTATTTCAGTGAAAATGCGGTGAAAACTATTTAGCTTACAAGGGGACCCTCCATACTGTAAATCACGGATTTTGATGCGCTTCAAATATGTTGTAGAGGCACTTATCCTGAGTACCTGGCTATCCGGTTTTTTAGCGACCGGCCTTGGTTTATGAGAAAATCGCTTTTGAAGTTCATTTTTGTATATCCGCAGCAGTACACCTATTCCGAGCAAGTCAGCGTAGCGCAGCGGTAAAAAGTTCACGGCTACTGCGCTGGAGGTACCGTGTTCGAATCCTGCTCGTGCTGTTTTTTTTTAAATCGACCGAATTTTTCAATTTTATTTCAAATAATATCTACCAGCAGTTTAAGGTGTGCGAAATTGTAAAGATATAGTCAGTTATTAATTTTTTGTGTCATACAATATTACGAAATCTTACTTGTATAGTCCACATTGCTTGATGTGCCAGAAAAATATTGTGGGTGATACTTATCATAGAAACAACCGAAGCATAAATTTTCGCAACACCACACGCATTTTCTGAAAGCAACTGGCCTGCAGGCACACGGTTTCTTCACGAGCGATACCGGGAAACACAGTTCTTTTGCATTCAAAAAGATTTATCTTTCATCCGCTAATTTCGGCGCGAACCATGCGTATCTAATCATGCTTTCAAAATTAGGTGCGCTGAATTGATGTAGGATTAGCGAATGTAATTTTATCGATCTTCCCTAGAAGCGATCTCTCTATTGTCTTTCATCAAGTCGGGAGCATTCTGAATAATTTTCGTGAAGATTTTCGCCTGTCGGTAAAAAAATAAACATCGCAGGGCTGGCAATAAGGAGTGCACACGGGTGTGACCACTTTTAGGGTGCAGGTGCTCGCTTTCCTTTCATCAGTGAACAGATGATCGTATAAAGTTTAATCGGTTTGTCTTCCCCACGAATCGATAATGTACAAAAATTTTGCCTGTCCCACGTACAGAAGAATTACAGAACGCAAAAATTCTTCGTACACCAGTTTCGTGAACTTCGCGGATTTCGCGCAGGACATGACTACATTTCTGTATTTCCCAGTTAATTCGTTTACTCGTTTTTGAACGTTGGGACCGAATTTTCCGGACAGTTCTTGCATACATAAAAAAAAAATGGGATCAGGATTCGAACACAGTACCTCCAGCGCAGTAGCCGTGAACCTTTACCGCTGCGCTACGCTGACTCGCACGGGATATATGCAATGTTAGGGGTATACATAGGGCGCAATGAAGTTCAAAATCGATTTTCTCAAAAACCAAAGCCCGTCGCTAAAAAACCGGATACCCAGATACTCAGGGTAAGTGCCTCTACGACATATTTGAAGCGCATCAAAATCCGTGATTTACAGTATGGAGGGTCCCCTTGTTAGATAAAATTTGTGATGCATTAAATAGTGAACTACATGACGAAATACTAAAATTGTTCATATAGAAAACTGGTTTTACAGTATATAGCAAACTTCGGTGACATGTTCGAAGGGGCTGAGTGAACAACATAATTTGGTCGTACTAAGAATCAATAGAACAGCCAATTGAAGGTTTACTAGTCGTAATTGTGCCTTCATAAACACGATGTACGCAATATAGGTAGCTGCAGATTACTGATTGCTCCGCAATAATTAGTACTGCCTTTTACATTAGTCCGTACCTGTATACTTCGTCTATTACGTATTCCATATTTGGTCAGTAAAGCTGCATCAGTAGAACATAAGTAGGTACAGAGCTAATGCATGATGCCACATTGCTGCATTCAGAATTAAACACCACACGAGATCCGAAATCAGCTGGACTTAAGTATTATTCAATGAGAACTGTCGGCCTGCTGAGAGAGCCAATGGTGCACTATTTCTTTCAACTCAAAATTTATTCTTTTTCTTCTTGGAAGGTGGGATCGCGTGTGCTAGTATTTTTCTGACGTCGCCAACGTCCGCGAAAATGGTGTACTTCGGACGTCTCATAAAGGTATACTGGCCGTGCGGTTAAAGGCGCTGCAGTCTGGAACCGCAAGACCGCTACGGTCGCAGGTTCGAATCCTGCCTCGGGCATGGATGTTTGTGATGTCCTTAGGTTAGTTAGGTTTAACTAGTTCTAAGTTCTAGGGGAGTAATGTCCTCAGCAGTTGAGTCCCATAGTGCTCAGAGCCATTTGAACCATAAAGGTATACTAGTTTTGGAACATCTTTCTCGCTTCCCCTACTTCCGTCGGTTGTTTGTGTGTGAACAAATACAATGACAGGTAGTTCCACAAGCCTCCGCGCCATTTCGAAGGAAGGAAGAGAGATGTAGAGTTTAACGCTCCGTTGATGGCGAGGTCATTAGAGAGGAAATACAAGCTCGGACTGAGGGAGGGATGTCCTTTCCAAAGGGACCAATCCGGCATTTGCTTTAAGCGATTTAGAGAAACCATGGAAGACGTAAATCTGCATGCCAGACAGGGATTTGAACTGTCGTCCAGCGTGCTTACCACTGCGCCACCTTCGCTGGCCGTGCTGTATTGTAGTGCTAATTCCTTAACATGTAATGACAGAGTGCATCGAAACAAGCATTCCTCTGTGCTCAGAGCCCCCGTCAAGCGAAGTTTGCGAAGCAGCTGTCACTTCACGTAGTGGTGCTCACTTTCACCAACCTTCACAACGTTTACTAACGTGTTAACACGCTTGTCTACTCTGGCTGCTAGGGGGGTGACGCTACGACGCGCTGGCTGTCTGGAATGGTTTTCCGACTGAAATGCGTCTCATCTGTAGATGTTTTCTCTTTCTTGAGTGTTCAGACCAGTCACACTGAACATGTATAACAGTACGGAAAAATGTAGTCCCATGTCGATAATTACGCTCTGTACAACTCTGCAGGAATGATTCTCTAGTGGGAGGTTACGAAAAGTTTACAGTGTTGGCAGGTGACACTGAAGTTACCATTAAAAGTCACTGCTCACGTGGTATGCGGCAGCTCCGTCTGAAATGTCAGCGCCCGGGGACACGCAGTGAAACGTGAACTCTCAGACCGAAAGAGTGCTTCTTGTGTAACAGCAAGCTTCCTACCATAAAAGTGGCCGAAGAAAGGGTGATACCATTTTAACTGTGGCTGCTGGCATGTGAATTAGTAGTTAGTCCTACAGCAATACTGCACGAGTTCGGAGATAACCGCCAGAACAGTCATGCAAACGTGGAATCGGTGATATGCCCATAGCTGTGCACGTGAGAAAAGGGATATAGGACCTTGCAATGGCGCAACTAAAACGGAGATGAATGAAGGAACTCTTGTGACTCACAGTCTGGTGCAAGCCAATTTCTAATTGACGCCACTTAGCGGCTTGCGTGGTAAATGTCTTGCTTGTTACAGTATCGCGTAGGTGACTGTAATGAGTGTGGTTATAGCGTAGTGTCGTGTCCTGTTGTTGGTGATGGTGATGGTGAAGAAGGGGAGGGTGAAATCCTGTGTCGAAACACAGCCAATTTTTATTGAGAACCATCGAAGGAGTAGCCGAGCTTAACGTTCCCATTCGACGGACGGATCACCATAAAAAATTTCACGTACACGTACTACATGAGACAATGTTGAGAGATTTGGAATTTAGCTCAGCCGTTTGGCGTGGAATAGCCACCGTGTATCACGCAGTGATAGATGTCTCATGATACTATATTATCCATCGTGATGATGAATGTGGAAGGGGCTCACGCTGCTGATAAAATTTAGAAATTTCTGTAAATTCCCTCTAAGCATCCATTATGACATATATGTAGCGCAGAAGTATTTTCTAACGTTCGCCTCTCATCCACAGATGTTATCTGTACAACAAACAACCATCAGAACCTAAAGATATTCAACATCTGTTATTATACACGATTTTACATTTTGCGGACTAAGCGGACACAGCAATGCTTCGCAGTTGCCAAATATGTATGGGAATTGGACATCAAACCCAATATCTTTCTTCCCCGTCTCTCTGTCTGTCTTTTCCTCTCCTCTCTCTTCGTCCATCTCCCCATCCCCTCCCCATCCATTTCCTCTTCCTCCTCCGTCTCTCTTCACCTCCTATACCCTCTATTGTTCATTTCCTACCTGCAGCCCCTCTCTGCCCATCTCCTATCCCCCCCCCCTCCTTCCCCCCATGTCTCTGACCAGGACCCTTTTCTATTGTTATTGCCAAATAAAATTTGATTGGGAACTGAAGTCGCATAAAATTAATTGGTAAATCGGTTTGGATCATTGGTATGTGGGTTGGGTCGTTTGTAGGTGAGGAGACCAGACAGCGAGATCATCGGTCTCATCGGGTTAGAGAAGGAAGAGGAAGGAAGCCGGCCGTGCCCTTTCAAAGGAACCATCCCGGCATTTGCCTGGAGCGATTTAGGGAAATCACGGAAAACCTAAATCAGGATGGCCGGACGCGGGATTGAGCCGTCGTCCTCCGTAATGAGAGTCTAGTGTGCTAGCCACTGCGCCACCTCGCTCGGTGGTATGTGGGGTATGAGGGACCTATCCTGCTTCTGTACGTGGGAGGATATAAGCTTTAATGACAGTATTTCGCATAGTTTTAATCTTCAAACGGTTATTACGAAGTTTCGTACGACACAGATTCTGTAGTTATATTCTAATCGTAAGTCCATGAGCCATAAATACAACTTCCCTGCAAGGAGGCCGGCCTGAGTGGCCGAGCGGTTCTAGGCGCTACAGTCTGCGGCCGCGCGACCGCGACGGTCGCAGGTTCGAATCCTGCCTCGGACATGGAGGTTTGTGATGTCCTTAGGTTAGTTAGGTTTAAGTAGTTCTAGGGGACTGATGACCTCAGAAGTTAAGTCCCATAGTGCTCAGAGCCATTTGAACCCTGCAAGGAGGAAAACAAAACAGCACGTAGCCGTGTATACAATCTGGATTTAACATTTTATGTAAGGAGACACAATATATAGGGGAGAAGTAGTTTGTCTAAGGGTTTAAATGCCCTGCTGTCGTAGTTAAAACTGACTGCGGGAAAGAAAGTAAAACCGCACATTTTCACAGCACAGCATAGCACAGCAGTTTCTGTCTCACAGTAGATCTAAACAGAAAATCTGTACTTTGTTGTTTAAAAAAATATATAGCATATGTTCGTCTGAATGTTAGAGTATCGTGAAAATTTGATGTAAATTGGTCAAGAACCTTTCGAGATTTTTGGTAACAACGTTGAACGATTTGTCTTTATAAAGTAGACCGACAAACTGCAGGGACAGATTCCTGACTAAATGGAGGAAAACAGGTCCTATGAGCATGTGTCCGAAAATGGACGGTGTGCATGCAACGAAAACAAATCGTCCCTGAACACAGTACAGAGCTGCATCACATCCACGTCACAACAGATGTTTAAAGTGACCTCCACGGGATTGCAGGTGTTACGGATAGTAGCGGTGGTCATACAGGATACACATAATCGTACTTTGGCTTACATCATGTCGGCGGGCCACTTGCCTGGAGCTTTTGTACTGAGGTTAGTCTCAATATCCTGTGGAACCTGGTCCTCCAAACCTGGTGTACAGATAGTCCGCCGCCTCCCTGCACGTTTGTCTGAAAGGACCGATGATAAACCAAATGGTCATAAAGAGCTTGAAATGTCGGGTGATGTGGTTGGTATCAGGGAGGGTACTTGTTTTGGTATAGCCGTGCTGCCTCTCGAGCTGAAACGATACGATACCTAGCGGATACAGATAGAGATGCAAATAAAGTATTTCAGGCCGTTGACGTACACTATGCATAGTTTTACAAGGACGAGGAATAGTGCTGGTCAGTGTTGTTGTAGGCTTGTAACTTCAGCTATCTATCTAGGCATCTTTCCGCAAGACCATTAAGCCTTGTGATGTAATGGAATCCTGGTGAATATTAATGCTGATGGCCTGGAAGAGAGGAGTTTCTACGCGGTAGGGTACGCGTTTGCCGCGCTGCGTGTTCACGTCCTGTCGATTTTCCACGAGCATTAAAACTGATGGGCTCGGGGACGTCTGGAGTCTCCCTTGGTTCGCAGCTGTGTTTATTCTGGAGTAGCTGCTAAAAGCCAGCATCACTTTCTTAGCCCTTACTTCCGTGCGCTTGCACGTGATCGTGGAGCACAAGACGTCTTCTCATTTCACAGCAAAATTTACAGCTTCTTCATGTACGTTAAATCACGTCCTTTGACGCTTTCTTTTGCTGTCGACTGTACACTCGGAAATACATAGAACAGCACCAAGTCCTTTGAAACAGACGTGTGGAAATAACTTTAGAAACTTCTTTGTTAGTTTGTTTGATCCAGCAGTTAACATTTCTTTCTGGCTGATGAAACTAGTTATCAGTGGCATAAGACCTCTTCAGACATCCTAGACGTGGATCATGGGATTCATTATTCGGTGGATGTCACTGAATTACGTCTGGTTCAGTCTAAATTTGTCTTTTTAAGGTTCGTGAAGCATTTCAATATTTCCGGTGATTATCGTAAGAAAATCTAAAACACGCGTAACAACGCAAGGATAGTTGAAAATCACAGCGTTCTCGTAAGACTTGTTATCTTTTCTCTCTGCTTCACGTTTACTTAACCTTGCTTCACGTTTACTTAACCTGAGTTCAGATGACTCACGAGGTAGTTTTAAATAAATGAAACATGAGTCGTTTCGCCTAATACTTCGCAGTATGAGATGCTTTTGATCAAAATTTACTTGTAAAAGTGTCTTTGCAAAATCAGAAAAACTTTTCATTTTATTTACTTTGTTTCTGGCGATC
This sequence comes from Schistocerca serialis cubense, assembly GCF_023864345.2. Taxonomy (NCBI): domain Eukaryota; kingdom Metazoa; phylum Arthropoda; class Insecta; order Orthoptera; family Acrididae; genus Schistocerca; species Schistocerca serialis. The sequence continues at coordinate 137,072,441 of NC_064640.1, read as the reverse complement.
GATTTTATTGTGAAATTCATGATGTTATAATTACGTTGTGAAAAGTATGCAACAAAAATTTGGAATCTGGTGTGGCTGCCAAAAATGACTTTTAAACCATTGGTAGTCGCTTTATTTCTCTAGATATAACAATGTTCAATGCGAGTAGATATAGTAACAGCCAAAAATAGATTTTCGTGAAAGTGTCTAGTTTCATAATATATATTTCCGAAATTTGTTCGAAACAAGCTGTGCTTTATAGTTACGAAGCAACAGGGAGATTAGTGTTTCGCGAATTCAACCCATTCATGGTCGTTGGAGCGTTGAATCCCAAGCAAAACAAAGACTGCCACAATGAAACATCGTAGTACACTAGTTATTCCACACGACAGCATAAAATCCCGTGCACACTCGAACTCTAGCCATGTGCCAACTATAATAGCTAGATTTAAATTCAAACAGGGGCGTTTTCGCAAAAATCTTCGCAAGCTGCTGGTCTTGGAGACTCACTTCTGATCTCATGGACAGAAGGACGACGCAGACCGTCTTTCCTTTGGATGTTCCAGCCGGCCGGAGTGGCCGAGCGGTTCTAGGCGCTACAGTCTGGAACCACGCGACCGCTACGGTCGCAGGTTCGAATCCTGCCTCGGGCATGGATATGTGTGATGGCCTTAGGTTAGTTAGGTTTAAGTAGTTTTAAGTCTAGGGCACTGATGACCTCAGAAGTTAAGTCCCATAGTGCTCAGAGCCATTTGAACCATTTTTTGGATGTTCCAAACGACACGAAATTACGACAGTCCTTACACATGAGAATGCCTAACCTGACTGATCATTACTACTTTGTTGGCAACGCACTATCGCAGAACTTACAATTCACACTTCAGATAATTGTTTTTGTGGACATCCACATACAATAGCCACACAATTCAGTCCGTATTTGTGTCCATAAGATTACACACACACACACACACACACACACACACACACACACACACACACACATACATATTATCTATAAGAATAAGCTGACCGCATAACGCAGTCTAAACGCCAATACACCAATTAAATAAAAGAGAACTTCAAATTTGCGAAAAAAATGCAACGAGAGATCAAAAATTGTGTTAAGGTCGCTGATTGCAGAGCTGAGCGGCTAGCCCTTTATGCCGGCTACACTTCACTGGGCACGTGCACTGCATGCGATGTAGCTACTGCTGCGCGCAAGCTAGCTGTCGGTACAGCAGGTAACGCAGCGTTGCGTTAACGAAAGAATACACAGACGCCTTCGCGCGCATTTAACTTGGTAATGGCTTGCAAACCGCGCGCGGTTAAAACTTCCTCGTTTGTCGAAACTGTGTGTCGTTAACGACGTTGGAAACAATTACTGGGAAAATTGAATTGAACGCTGCATCGGATCAGAGCTATACAAAGAAAACCACGATCAGGTCTTAGTCTTACTGTGTTTGAGTCTTGACTGTCTATCAACAAACTAAAATTAACACTTTATTCGAGGTTTTTCTGCAAATTGTTCAGATCAATGGCTTTTTCATCCTTTTTATACTACTTATTGAACTAGTGTAAAAGATCGTCATTAGCCATTTGTGATACACTGCTGCAAAGAGGGCGCCTCAAACCTTTTTTGCATGCTATGTGCATTCACTTTTTTCTAATGTCATCTACTGTCTAAGTCTTGCTCCAAGTTTTTCCTTAACTCTTGGAATCCAGTGAAAAACTTTCATGGTCCATACACCATCCATTCTGCTGGCTACAGGCCCCGCCCACGTCAATATAATATTTATTACCGCCGTAATTACATTTCATTCAACTCTGCTTCCTAATCCACTTACTTATTACCTCTCTCCATGTACTTCCCAGCATGTATCTCCCCATTGCTGACTGGGCTCCGTTCATTTTTTGAATGATTTTCTCACTAAAAGTTCACCTTTAATTGATATACGCCACAACTGATTAAACACACACTGCTTGTAAACTTTCCGGTCTTTCCGATACACACACATCGAAATCTTCGTATTTATGAGCACAGGGTAACGAATGCTATGATTGGAAAAACAAAAATTCTATCTCACGCATCGCGACATCCTACCGGTACTCTCTCATCATCGATGCTATAGAGATCAGAATATACTACAGTAAATTTAACCTCGACAACAGATACAATTTTAGTGGTTCGTGGGGGCGTGCTTTCGACGTTGAGAGTCTCCAGAGAAAATTGTCGAGCAGTTTTGGATCCTACGGGCTCCAGTAACATCGCAGACATCTAGACGATCTCTGGCAGCATAACGACTGTCAGTCGTTACCAAACAAGAGGCAGTAGAGACGGAGCACAAGCTCGGATTGGGGGAGGACGGGAAAGGAAATTGGCCGTCCCTTTCAGAGGAACTATCTCGGCATTTGCCTTAAGCGATTTAGGGAAACCACGGAAAACCGAAACCCGGGTGGCAGGACGGTGATTAACCACTGTGCTGCCTCGTTTGGTGAAGATGACTGATGTTATCGTTGAAAGCTCAGAGTTCTTATTGCGATTTGAATCGGCAAGAATATCGAGAATAATTTGCGGAAGTTCCACACCTGTTGGTATGCTAGCGACGAAGCTGTATGGTGCGTACGGCAGACCAGCTATCTCGTCCTGTGCTCACATCTCTTGGTCCAGTGGTCGTTCACTATTGCGCACGACCCGCTTCTGTCCACAGGTTCCACACAACCTTCTTTGTCATTCCAGTATACCCTGTATGAGCCGAAGTGCTACCGTATTACAAACCCACTTCTCACAGACCGATCCCATTGTCCTGGTGGCACTCATTCATATGCTGATATTGCGCCCTTTGCTACGGACGAGGACTACTGTTAACCTGCTCTCACGTCGTTTCCACTGCGTTGCAAGAGCTACCTTGGCGTAACACTGACCTTTCCGGTCGCCAAAGAGAGGGCGCTGCTTAGCTATGCGCACACCATCTGACACCTCAGTCGCTCTTATACCCACACTCAGAATTTGTATTCATTCGGACTATCCATTCAAGGCATTGCTATTTTCAGAGACATTGATGTCCGACCTGTACGGAATACTCGTCCCGCGAAGTAACTTCCAGACTGATAGGAAACAATTGCTTTGAACATTATTTTCATAGGGTGGCAACAAAATAAAAGCTGCAATGCGTAAATAAAATAACGAATGAAATTAATGCTGCCAATCGTCGTCACTGGAAACATTCTCCGATTAAAATTTGAAACCTAAACTTACCATAATAATAATAATAATACATCACATACATTCAGCAACAGAAAGATTCACTTTAAGCAGAAAGGAAGGAGGAAGGGGATTTATCGACATAAAAAACCTACATTATGGACAGGTAGACAATTTAAGAAAATTCTTTATAGAACGAGCAGAAACTAGCAAAATACACAACGCAATCACTCATATAAATACATCGGCTACACCATTGCAATTTCATAACCACTTCTACAACCCTTTAGATTACATAACATCAACAGATACAAAGAAAGTAAATTGGAAAAAGAAAACGCTACTTGGCAAGCACCCGTATCATCTAACACAGCCACACATCGATCAAGACGCATGGCTAAGAAAAGGCAATATGTACAGTGAGACGGAAGGATTCATGATTGCAATACAGGATCAAACAATAAACACCAGATATTACAGCAAGCATATTATTAAAGATCCCAATACCACAACAGATAAATGCAGACTTTGCAAACAACAAATAGAAACAGTAGATCACATCACAAGCGGATGTACAATACTAACAAATACAGAATACACCAGAAGACATGACAATGTAGCAAAAATAATACATCAACAACTTGCCATACAACATAAACTAATAAAACACGCTCCCACATATAAGTATGCACCACAAAATGTACTGGAGAATGATGAATACAAATTGTACTGGAACAGAACCATTATAACAGATAAAACACCACCACATAACAAACCTGACATCATACTCACCAATAAAAAGAAGAAATTAACACAACTAATCGAAATATCCATGCTCAATACAACAAATATACAGAAGAAAGCAGGAGAAAAAATTGAAAAATACATCCAACTGGCTGAGGAAGTCAAGGACATGTGGCACCAGGATAAAGTTGACATTATACCAATTATACTATCAACTACAAGAGTCATACCACACAATATCCACCAGTACATCAACGCAATACAGCTACATCCAAACGTACATATACAACTACAGAAATCTGTAATTATTGATACATGTTCAATTACCCGAAAGTTCCTAAATGCAATGTAACATATACCGTACAGTTAAAAAGAAGTCACGCTTGATCAAGGTCCGCGTCACTTTCCATTTTTAACCAGGCATAACGTCTGAGAAAGGAAAGAAGATAATAATAACATTGTAAGATTAGGTTTCAGATTTTCATCTGAGAATGTTCTCCAGTATCCCATTGGCAGCAGTAGTTTCATTCTTTATTTGATTTATGTAGTGCAGCTTTCATCTTGTTGCCACCCTACGAAACTAATTCTCAAAGCAGTTGTTTCTATCAATCTGTAAGTTATTTTGTAAGACGAGTATTTTGTACAGGTCGGACATTAACTTCTCTCAAAATTGCAATGCCTTGAAAGGATAGTCTGAATGAACAATAATATTAATTATTATTATTCTGTGTGGCTGTATGGACGGGTTCAAGTCTTTCCATTGGACGCCACTTTGGCGACTTGTGCATGCCAGTAATCTACCCCCTGTATCCAAGCTGGGAAAGGGAACATACGGTTCAACGTTGAATCAGAACCACGTGTCATTCCTAGCGACTCCTCAAATCGTTGAGAGGTGGAGCCTAGATTAAAGATAGACTGAAAAATTCTATTTTCCGACTTATTCAATCCCGCGATCTTCCGGTTTCCAGGCACACGTTTTACCACTACCAGGCCAGAGTAACTTATCCACACGTTCCATTTAGTAATTGGAAGTATACCACTACACACTTTAAACTGAGTCCGATATTAGGGCAGAGTTACCGAGATAAAACGAGAAAAGAGGCTGAGAGAAAATCTGCGGTGTTATACTGTTAACGGTTTCTCAGTCGTGTCGGTTAGTGAATCTAGCCCTGTGAGATATACTGTTACTGGTTTTAAGTCGTATCGATTAGTGATTTTTAACTATATGTGATACATGTCACTAACGTCTAACCTTGCTTTCATATCAGTACACCGATATTGTGCAGAAAGAACGGTTTAAGAATACAGTTCTCTGGTTTGTATAGCTGCGCATTCGAGAGCGATAGACAGCTTTGACGCGCGCTTGATTTGATTAGTCGAGCTGCTCAACGTCTTGGGTGAGTTAAAAGTTTTCAGAGTGGGTGGTTGAGAGAGGTGGCACAGCGGAAAGATGTTGGATTCGTGCACTTTCAGACGGCGGTGCAAATCCACGTCCGCTCATCTAGATGTAGCTGTTTCGTGATTTTCTTAAATCGCTTAAGGCAGATTCCGGGATAGTTCCTTTGAAAGGGTACGGCTGATACCTTTCCCTAATCCGGGTTTCTGCTCCGTCCTTAACGACCTCGTCTTCAGCGGGACGCGGAACACTAATCTTCCTTCCTTCGGAGTGCTCGGAAGGGAGTCTCGCAAGAGCGGTCAAGCTGTGCAGACGCGTCGGTTGATGTATGCACAAGTTGGTGCCGGGGCCGCGTGGAAATGATTTATTTATGAAGAGTGAACTTCTTACGGAAGCGTATCAGCGAAGGAAAGAGAGATATGCAAAGTTAGTCGCTGAAGACTGTATTTGCGTGATTTATCCGTATATCAGTAACGCGCCGTCATGCCATGTTCGACCAGTTTCGGACACGGTGTTAAGTCACGAGAGACGACATTCTACAGGTCACCTTCATATTTCTTACTTCAAAGAACGAACGCTAAGTAAAGCAATGGTTTGTTCGGGAGTGAATGGTAAAACCGGTGAATAACTGTGAGATTGTAACTTGATAAGCATATCTGTCTAACAATAAAAGACTTTTCCATTTTAACTACCCTCGCTATTTAAGCATAAACTGAGTACTAGTTTCCAGAATGAATTTTGATTCTCCAGCGGAGTTTGCGAAGATTTGAAACTTTCGCGTGCAAGTGCTCTACCGATTAAGCTATCCAAGAACGACTCACGATCCCTCCAGCCCCCCTCCCCCCCTCTCCTTCCTTCCCTCCACCGCCATAGGCTGGTGCTAAGACATTTCTCCGCAATATTCTTTTTTTACTGGGGTGCTAGTCCCGTAGGGTATGTTGGAGAACTTGTGTAAAGTTTGGAAGGTAGGAGAAGAGATACTGTCGGAATTAAAACTGTAGCCGGCCGAAGTGGCCGCGCGGTTCTGGCGCTGCAGTCTGGAACCGCGAGACCGCTACGGTCGCAGGTTCGAATCCTGCCTCGGGCATGGATGTGTGTGATGTCCTTAGGTTAGTTAGGTTTAACTAGTTCTAAGTTCTAGGGGACTAATGACCTCAGCAGTTGAGTCCCATAGTGCTCAGAGCCATTTGAACCAATTAAAACTGCGAGGGCGGGGCGTGGGTGGTGGTGCTTGGGTAGCTCAGACGGTAGAGCATCTGCCTGGAAAATAAAATGGCCCGAAGTTCGAGTCCTGTTCCGGCACACAAGTTTAATCTGCCAGGAAGTTCTGAATATTAGTTTATTTGAGACGCTTCCCTGAAACACGTTAGACGGACCATAGACTGACTACAGGACGTGACTTAATTGTAAACTACATCTTCCTCCTCCGTCAACACGGCTGTTACCTTTCCAAAATAATCATCTACAATAATAATAGTTAAAAGAAGTTTACAGCGGACGTCAAAATTTCCTACTTATTTAGTTCTCCCGTGGTTTCTGAAAATGAGTTTCTGCCAAGTCCGTAAGGAAGATGAAGACCTAGTTCATTCTCCATTGTTTCTCAGTCCTAATCAAATGCTCCGTCTGGAATGTTTAGTATACACATCCCGCGTTTTACAACTCCATTTACACGATTACTCTACAATTTACACTTAAGTGCTTGTCAGAGAAGTCATAGAACCATTTAGACTATTTCTCGACCGTCCCATCCTCGAATAGCACAAGGGAAACATTAACACACAAATTTTTCAATGTGAGTTCTCACTTATCTTATTACGATGATCATTTCACTGTATGTAGGTTGGAGTCAATAAAATACTTTTGCATTCGGAAGAGATATTTTGATGACTGAAGTTTCGTCAAAAGATCACGTTGAAATTTCGTGAAAAGATCTCGCCGCAACGAAAAGTGCCTTTATTTTAATCATTGCCACCGCAACGTACGTATCATATCCATGACACACACACTCCATATCAGTGTGCGATTTGTGCTTTTACCAGTGGGGGGGGGGGGGGGGGATGGATGTCTTAGGGGGTCAGTATAATTACATATGTTACTGAAACATGCGTTATTTTTCTACGTAACCTCCCTGGACTTAATGTAGTTTTCCCGACGTTTTACGAGGGTTTTTTTTTTTATTTCATCAGAAAATACGTTTTTCGGTTGCATCTGTAACCAATTTTGCACCGCAGCAATGACGTCTTCATCACTTTCAAATCTTCCGTTAAGGGTCCAAACATGTGAAAATCACTTGGAGCCAGGTCTGTACTGTGTGGTGGATGTTCCAGCATCTCGAATCTAAACTTCTTTTTGCGCTGGCTGTCCGTTTGGCAGAATGTGGGCGAGCGTTATCTTGCTGCAGGATGACACCTCTTCACAGTTTTCCACGACGTTTGGATCTGATTGCAGGTTTTAGTTTCGTACGCAACTCATCACATCTACCATACAATACAGACCTGGCTCTAAAGCCTCGTTTACGCTGGGGCGACGTCTTGCAACATTGTCGCATGCTACGGAAATGTGGCGTGCGTCGCCTTGTAGCATGCTACAACAGGCAACATCTTGCGGCTTATGTTGCATGCGGCAGGTTAATTTATACCAAAGCAACAGAATTTGTGCCACACGTGTGTCGGTCTTGCAGTATAAATGATGATAAAGTATCGCAGCGGCGGCCTACTTGGTACTTGCACATGCAGCCAACAACGGAAATGAAAACCAAAGGAAAAGAAAACGATGGTGGAAGAGAAGAGTATTTAAAGAAGGTCCACGAAATAGTATCCTAGGAACTAGAAGCACACGATGGTGCGTTATTTAGTAATACGTGCTTTCGTCCCAGGCGCGTTAGTCCGCGCCATACCGTTGCCAAAAGGTGGCCTAACGGTAAATGTTCGCACAGGCACCGGGCCGGTCACAACCCTGTGTCAGGGCCCGGGGTGGGAATTTCAGCCCCCAGCTCACCCAACTCAGCGGTACGACTACTGCGGTATGACTGCCACACTACTTCCCTCGCAAGCTCGCAAGTAAACGGATGACGCATCTTAGACGAAAGCAACAATGACAACATGAGAATGGTGCTTTAGTTCTAAATGTTTTGAAATGCTTAACTACTACATAACACTTTTTCAAAATTAATAAGCAAACATATTAATAGTATTAATAGTAAGACTGTATTAAAAACTTTCAATGTTCGGCTCCACAAATTTAAGTTATATGAGTTTTACTCCAGTGCATGGGAAATAAACATCCCAGGTTGGGATGCATAAACTAAAGCCAGAGGAGGGGGTGGTCGTGGTCTGATGCAGAGGGGGGGGGGGGGGGGAAATCCCCCCCATCCCCCCCTCCCCCTCCCCCGCAAATCGCACACTGCTCCATATTTCGCGAGAATAGAAAAGGAGCTACCCCTGCCGGCCGTTGTGGCCGAGCGGTTCTAGGAGCTTCATTCGGGAACCACGCGACCGCTACGGTCGCAGGTTCGAATCCTGCCTCGGGCATGGATCTGTGTGATGTTCTTAGGTTAGTTAGGTTTAAGTAGTTCTAAGTTCTAGGGGACTGATGACCTCAGATGTTAAGTCCCATAGTGCTCAGAGCCATTTGAACCATTTGCGCTACCCTTATTTGATCTTTGTCGATGTATTCCGTCAATCCTCTCTGATAATGATCCTATATCGTGCAGCAATACCCACAAGAAGACGGACAAAAAGTGGTTCAAATGGCTCTGAGCACTATGGGACTTAACATCTATGGTCACCAGTCCCCTAGAACTACTTAAACCTAACTAACCTAAGGACAGCACACAACACCCAGTCATCACGAGGCAGAGAAAATCCCTGACCCCGCCGGGAATCGAACCCGGGAACCCGGGCGTGGGAAGCGAGAACGCTACCGCACGACCGCGAGCTGCGGACCAGGACGGACAAGCGTAGTCTAGGCAGCATCTTTAGTTAATTTATTGTATCACCTAAGTGTTCTGCCAATAAAATGCGATCTTTGATTTGCGTCCTCCACAAAATTTTCTGTCTAATGCTTCCAAGTTAAGCCGTTCGTAATTCTAATCCCTAGATATTTGTTTAATCAACAACTTTCAAATTTGTGTGATTCATCATGTAACCGAAATTAATGGAATTTTTGAGTACTCGTGTCTTATTGTTTAGGGTCAGTTGGTACTTTTCGCAAATTACAGATATCTTGACTAAATCATTTTACAAATCGATCTGATCTTGTGATCACTTTATTGGACGGTAAACGACAGCATCATCTGCAAGCAATTTAAGAGGGCTGCTCAGGATGTCTCGCAAGTTGTATATACAGACTGGGAAGAGCAGAGGTTCTATATACTTCATTTGAGAACGTCATATATCACTTATGTTACTGTCGATGACTTGCCGTTAATTACTACAAACTGTGACCTTTCCGACAGGAATAACGAATCCAGTGGCACAACTGAGATGATACTCCATAGGCGCGCAATTGGATTAGAAACCACTTGTGATAAAAGGTGTCGAAAGCCTTCTAGAATCGACGTGAGGTGTCCTCTCGATATCATTCATTACTCCTATTCACTGCATCTCCTTTGGTGAAGGAGCTAAGGAAAACCTTCTTTAATAACTCCGCCTCAGTTTATCTGTAATTGATAGTATTACCGAGACTCGAACTCGGGACCTTTTGCCTTACGCGGGCAAGTGCTCTACCAACTGAGCTACCGAAGCACGACTCACGCCCGGTACCCACAGCTTTACTTCTGCCAGTACCTCCTCTCCTACCTTCCAAACTTTACAGAAGCTCTCCTGCGAACCTTGCAGAACTAGCATTCCTGAAAGAAAGGATATTGCGGAGACATGGCTTAGCCACAGCCTGGGGGATATTTCCAGAATGAGATTGTCACTCTGCAGCGGAGTGTGCGCTGATATGAAACTTCCTGGCTGGTTCTGCAAGGATCGCAGGAGAGCTTCTGTAAAGTTTGGGAGGTAGGAGACGAGGTACTGGCAGAAGTAAAGCTGTGAGGACGGGGCGTGAGTCGTGCTTGGGTAGCTAAGTTGGTAGAGCACTTGCCCGCGAAAGGCAAAGGTCCCGAGTTCGAGTCTCGGTCGGACACACAGTTTCAATCTGCCAGGAAGTTTCATATCAGCGCACACTCCGCTGCAGATGAAAATCTCATTCTGGATAGTATTACCATTGCTACCGCTCAATGAACGCATTAACTGTATTATGCAGCTGGTATGTTTTACTTCCGACCAGAATCTATTTGGATTTTCTACCGCCTTTTGAGACAGTTTCGTTGTGAAAACTACTAAAAAACATCTCGCATGTAAGTCCGCACTATGTTTCGTTTGTTGGAGAACCGTTGCCTGTATTGTAGATTTTGTGTTCTTTTAAATCTGGCATGCTTCTTTCGTTGCTTGTGCTACAAGGCCCTGACCAGATTTTGTATTATGGGGGAGCTGTTCAGTCTCTTATTAATTATATGGTATAAAACTATAAATCACAGACAACACTATATTTTTTATTTTATTTAAGCCGCATCTGGTATTTGTGTACATAGTTCGTTTGCAAGGAATGAATACTGTCTCTTAAAAAATCTTCAGACAAATTTTTATCTCATTTTTTAAATACCGGTAGATATATTTTGCGTTTATTTTTGGTGTTACATATTCAGTCTCGCTACAGTGTCGTAACGAGCTTGCGGTCTCTAACCCCTATACCTGTCATGGCGCTCTATTTACTCTGATATTTTTTTTTTCTTTCTAAGCGGTCTGGCATGCTATCGCAACCATTTGCACTTCGTGTGGGCTCCTTAGATTTTTTAAAATAAGTGGAATATATGGTAATCGATTTGAAGATGCAGCTTTGAGTCATTCTGCGTAGCAATGGAAACAAGCTTTATCCATTGTATATTTTACATTGCTTTAAGATAATGTTGGTACTACGTACCATATGTACACGGTCCAGTCACATTAATGTGACCACCATGAGGTGGCGAAAAATGAAGTCATTGTCGTAATGCGGAAACAGAGCGACTTTTCTGGCGTCCAAAAGGGCATGATTATTGGCTTTCGAGTCAAAGATGGAAGCATTTCCAAAACTGCTAAGTTTGTGAACAGTTTGCATGCCGTCATGGTTAAAGTGTACTCTGCGTGGCAAAATGGTGCTATCCACAACCGGTGCCGAGGCGACTGTGGTGCACCAGCGTCCATATGAAGGTCTCATTTCAATAGTGGTACAAGTCCATTTCTGTTCATTTTGAGATAGTCCTAAAGTTAAATGAGCGCTGAAAGATCTGCAGTAGAGATACCAGAAACATTCAAGCATATGGCTTCTTGCTAGAGATGAACCTTTCTTTCTGTTTGTTCATATCATTAGTTTCAGAAGCATTATAGGCAGAAAAGTGGAGGTAATGGACTTGTACCACTGTTGAAATACGCCCTGCATACAGTATTGGCCATTAAAATTGCTACACCAAGAAGAAATGCAGATGATCAACGAGTATTCATTGGACTATACTAGAACTGACATGTGATTACATTTTCACGAAATTTGGGTGCATAGATCGTGAGAAATCAGTACCCAGAACAACCACCTCTGGCCGTAATAACGGCCTTTATACGCCTGGGCACTGAGTCAGAGCTTGGATGGCGTGTACAGGTGCAGCTGCCCATTCAGCTTCAACATGATACCACGGTTCATCATGAGTAGTGACTGGGGTATTGTGACGAGCCAGTTGCTGGGCCACCATTGACCAGACGTTTTCAATTGGTGAGAGATCTGGAGAATGTGCTGGCCAGGGAAGCAGTCGAACATTTTCTGTATCCACAAAGGCCGGTACAGGACCAGCAACATGCGGTCGTGCATTATCCTGCTGAAATGTAGGGTTTCGCAGGGATCGAATGAAGGGTAGAGCCACAGGTCGTAACACATCTGAAATGTAACGTCCACTGTTCAAATTGCCGTCAATGCGAACAAGAGGTGACAGAGACGTGTAACCAATGGCGCCTCATACCATCACGCCGGGTGATGTGCCAGTATGGCGATGACGAATACACGCTTCTAAAGTGCGCTCACCGCGATGTCTCCAAACACGTATGCGGCCATCATGATGCTGTAAACGGAACCTGGATTCATCCGAAAAAATGACGTTTTGCCAGTCGTGCACCCAGGTTCGTCGTTGAGTACACCATCGCAGGCGCTCCTGTCTGTGATGCAGCGTCGAGGGTAACCGCAGCCATGGTATCTGAGCAGATGGCCCATGCTGCTGCAAACGTCGTCGAACTGTTCGTGCAGATGGTTGTTGTGCTAACGTCCCCGTATCTTGACTCAGGGATCGGGACGTGGCTGCACGATCCGTTACAGCCATGCGGATAAGATGCCTGTTATCTAGACTGCTAGTGATACGAGGCCGTTGGGATCCAGCACGGCGTTCCGTATTACCCTCCTGAACCCACCGATTCCATATTGTGCTAACAGTCATTTGATCTCGACCAACGCGAGCAGCAATGTCGCGATACGATAAACCGCAATAGCTATAGGCTACAATCCGACCTTTATCAAAGTCGGAAACGTGATGGTACGCATTTCTCCTCCTTACACGAGGCATCACAACGACGTTTCACCAGGCAACGCCAGTCAACTGCTGTTTGTGTATGAGAAATCGGTTGGAAACTTTCCTCATGTCAGCGCGTTGTAGGTGTCGCCACCGGCGCCAACCTTGTGTGAATGCTCTGAAAAGCTAATCACTTGCATATCACAGCATCTTCTTCCTGTCGGTTAAATTTCGCGTCTGTAGCACGTCATCTTCGTGGTGTAGCGATTTTAATGGCCAGTAGTGTAGGTGACAAGTGAGTATGACTGCTGCGGAGATGTGTACGGGCAATTAAAAGTGCAACTGTTTGTAACTGACCGCACAGATGAACCAAGGGGCTACGAACAGTGGCTTCTCAACGACCGTTTAGCGGACGTTGCTGCATATGAGCCCCCGCAGCAGACACCTGGTTCACGCTTCCATGCTGACTTCTGTTCATCGGCGACGAAGGCTGGAATTTACACATCATTACGGCAACTTCCCGTCCACTGAGTGGCGACAGAGGGCCTTTCCAGACGAATCACGTTTACGTTCGATCGGACAGAAAGCAAACACCCGGCAACAATCGTCGTCAGGGTCCAGGCCGGAGGGGGGAGCGTTGTGGTCTGGGGAATATTTTCGTGCCATTCCCTGGGTGATCTCTTCATTCTGGAAGGCACAAAACATCTCTCGCAGCGGTGCACGCTGCAAAAGGTAGCTGTTCAGATTTTTGACATGTCACATTTATGTGAGTGGACAATGTATAACTGTGCATGCAGTTGTTGCATATGTTCTTCTTTCAGCCGAAAAGTCTGTCATAGTTTCTAGTTCTAGTTTAGAAACACTCGAGAGATGAGCTGCTGGGCTAGTTAACAGAACTTAATTTGTGGGTCGGCTAAGCGCCAAGTCTCTCCACGCAGTCTGTGGCGCCGAGGCGCCGGGACCCACTCAAGTATACAGGACCCTTCAGACGGGTGATTATAAGCTAGACTCAGTGACCTGAAGTAACTCAGATTACTTTGTGTGGAATGCAAAATTTCTGGCGACCATCACTAAGGTCGTCACATAGTCATCTTTCATACGATCATAGATGTAAATTTTCATCCTCTGCGTATTGTTCGTACCCGATGCACACAAGCACAAAATGAACTTACTTCTTATAAGGGTTTTCCCGTGACGCCTACCGAACGAGGTGGCGTAGTGGTTAACACACTGATGTCGTATACTGAAGGATGGCGGTTCGTATTCCAGGAACAGCCAGCCAGTTTTACGGCTTCCTTGTCTCTAAACCTCTTAAGCAAACGCCAGAATTATTCCTTTGAAAAGGACGTGGACCATTTCTTTCCTATTTCTTCAGTTACTTTCCATAGGCCACCTTACGTTGATTGGCGGAAGATACTGCTGATACCAGTACGGTTACGTGTCCTTTTCTACTCTGCTTCTACCGCGAATGCTGCGAACAAGGAACGAATGCCGGCAAGCCTCCGCGTGAATACGGGTTTCTCTGATTTTCCTGTCGTAGTCATTTCGTGAGATGTATGTGAGAGGAAGTAGTATGTTGCCTCACTTTCTTCGTATGTAGCCGCTCGGGATTAGCCGAGCGGTCTAGGGCGTTGCAGCCAAGGACTGTGCGGCTGGTCCCGGCGGAGGTTCGAGTCCTCCCTCGGGCATGGATGTGTGTGTTTGTCCTTAGGATAATTAAGGTTAAGTAGTGTGTAAGCTTAGGGACTGATGACCTTAGCAGTTAAGTCCCATAAGATTTCACACACATTTGAACTTTTTTTTTTTTTCTTCGTATGCACACTACCGCAATTTAAACCGTAAATGTGCCGATGATGCACGCCTCTTGCCGGCCTCGGTGGTCTAGCGGTTCTAGGCGCTCAGTCCGGAACCGCGCGACTGCTACGGTCGCAGGTTCGAATCCTGCCTCGGGCATGGATGTGTGTGATGTCTTTAGGTTAGTTAGGTTTAAGTAGTTCTAAGTTCTAGGGGACTCATGACCACAGCTGTTATGTCCCATAGTGCTCAGAGCCATTTGAACCATTTTTGATGCACGCCTCTTCCTTTGTAGGATCTGCTTTGCAGTTTGTCGAGCATCTCCGTGACATTCTTGTGCTCACTAAAGCAACGTACACGGTACCTTCCCGCTTTATTGTGGATCATCTCGACTCCTACGTCATTCATACCTTCCGCGAGTCCTAGACTGGCGAGAAAACGTCACGAATTTGTCGGACGAATTCTATGTCAGCTACCACTTTCGCGCGTGAATTACATTTCCTTAGGATTCTTTCCAATGAGGAAGGGCCTGTTGAATTTTGTAATTGATAAAATCTTGATCATATAGTCTACATAGAGAGAGATCGCTCAGAACAGTAAAGTGCATTAAAGTTAAAATGTGTGTTGTTTTCCACCATATATTACCACGCATCCTTTTTATTACGTATTGGGACTGTGACGACTCGTTCGATGTATTAAAATAAAGCTGACAATTGCTAGAAAACCAGAAAGCTTTACAATGCGTTGTACAATATGAATATACAGTACAGTGTCTTAACCACTACAGCCATTATGCCATCTCGCTCTGGGAGATTCTCTCTCTCTCTCTCTCTCTCTCTCTCTCTCTCTATATATATATATATATATATATAGAGAGAGAGAGAGAGAGAGAGAAGAACATGTGACAAGTCGACCCAAACAGTGAAGTTGCAGGACGCTAATACAGACGAGAAATTTTTACGTGTGCTACAAACATGAGTCTTCAACGAGGCCTACAGCGTAGTCCTAAATCTTTAGCTCGTAATGGACTTCGGTAGACGAATCCTTGCTCTCTTAAGCTTCACGGAGTACCATAAGCTATTTTAATTTTCTGAGGAATGTTAGCTTCTTTTCGAAACAGCCTTTCTTCATTGACGACATCAGCACATTAAGGCCTGTGCCTAGAAAGGGGATTAATTTTAAATGTTATCGGGATCGTCCCGTCGACATTGAGGTCATTAAAGTTAGATATTGTCCTTTTAAGAAATGATTTTATTGTGTGCATTTAAGATTAGACATTGACCCTCACTCTGTTTTTCACCGAGAATTGTGTCCTGCCAAGTTTTCGAGCTAACTGTGCGACTTGCGGAAATATGAAGTAAGTGTGCGGCCGATGTGTCTGTCTCGTGTGGCTAACTTGGACAGCGTAGAGTATTGTTGTGTTGTTACGGATGATAGTGGGCTTGTTTGCAACCCGGTGTCACGACTTAGAGTACTCCCGTTAAATAACTGCAACGGGAGCCGTACACATCCAACCATCTGTACAACAGTGTCACACGTGTCCACCCCCTCCCTCCCGCCCCTTCGCCTGGACCCATAGTCCATGGCACACTAAAGGGAGGTTTGGTATTTAAACCTGGACATTGACAGAAAATCTGGTGCCAAGCAGCCTTACACTACCACCATTCATCCTCCTGCCGGCCAAATACTGGTGATTAAATTCTTCCACCACTAGAATTCAACAGGAAGGAAGGAAAATTTAGAGCTTAACGTCCCGTCAGTGACGAAGTCGTTAAAGAGGGAGCAAAGGCTCAGATTGGAATGGGCTGGGAGGGAAATCGGCTGTGTCCACTTGAGAGGAATAATCGCAGTATTCAGCCCAAATAATTTAGAGAAACCACAGAATACAAAAATATGGATGCACAGACGTGTATTTACCAGCGCAAAAAGGCGAGTGCCGCAAGATAACATCTACAAGGCTGTCAACATTTTTACACATCTTTTGCACGTTCAAAAAAATTGTTCAAATGGCTCTGAGCACTATGGGACTTAACATATGAGGTCATCAGTCCCCTATAACTTAGAACTACTTAAACCTACTAACCTAAGGACATCACGCACATCCATGCCCGAGGCAGGATTCGAACCTGCGACCGTAGCGGTCGCGCGGTTCCATACTGAAGCGCCTAGAAACGCTCGGCCACGCTGGCTGGCTTTTGCACGTTCAAAACAGATGCAGTCTGTTGTTTCGTGGATATTGCAAACTCCTGTTTTGGGTCGAAGCTATAAAGCGTCGAATATCCACATATAACTCCCGTAATTCGTACTCATTACGGGGAAGTGGTTTTCCGACTCTGGGCTGACGCTAAATATCATCCCAAATTTGTACCGCAGAATTGATGTACAACAGTTTTGGAATCATAATATGATCTGAAGCGCATCATATTCCTCAAATCATTGTAGTTAGATTCTGGCAGAATATTCTGTCTGAGTGGTCATAAAAAATACTGATTTAGTCCATGGCTTTCGTGTTGCGAAGTTTAACAGTCGTAAGTTCTATCGAGGACTAGGTGAGCGTAATTTTGTCATAACAAAGCTGTTCTCCTTCCGTGACCTTTTTAATTTTAATGGAATTATTTGGCGCAGTGGCATTTCTGCGCCTTATTAATATGATTTCTGATACATCCTGTGAACCCTGTCGCACGCAAACAATAATATTTAATAAGCTGTATTCATACATCATTGACATCATACACGTAAGTCACGTTCATTATTACTTCTGGAACTGAAAAGGTTATTACTTCATATGTAGATGCCGGCCGTTGTGGCTGAGCGGTTGTAGGCGCCACAGTCTGGAACCGCGCGACCGCTACGGTCGCAGGTTCGAATCCTGCCTCGGGCATGGATGTGTGTGATGTCCTTAGGTAGTTAGGTTTAAGTAGTACTAGGGGACTGATGACCTCAGATGTTAAGTCACATAGTGCTTAGAGCCATTTGAACCATGTGTAGATAAAATCGTATGAGGCTCTTCATAATGTCCTAATAATACGGAAATACGAATCCCGTAAAATGAAATGGTTTTCCTCCATTGTTAGTAAGCTTCCTTTTCTGCTCTAGCGAAAGTAGTCACCTCTGCTGCTTTCTCCAGGAGAGATTTTGCCAACACATACAACACAATCCGAGTCTCCCAGAAAAGTCCCGTCCTTGGAAAAAATCTTTTCGACGGCGAATTCAGTAATTTATCAATTCGCCATTTAATTGAGTTGTCTTTGTGTAAAATAACATAGAAGATGGCTAATTTCAGGGCATTGTCACCTAGAAGTCTGAAGGACCTACCTGGCGGTGAAACGATGTATGGTTTGCCTTTCCAACTTTCATTGTTATTGCACCACTCATATGATGCCTTCCAATCCTTGGGTCTCCGGTACCCCCTTAACTGCACAGAAAAATAAGTATTTCTTCTTTTATTTTTTAACGCTGAGACTACCTGGGAGTACTTGTCACAGTTGTAGCGCTTCGACGTTTTGGAATACAGTAGGCTGAAGCAGGTGGCTCTTTCAGTATTTTCAGTAAATCATCACACATGAAATGCTGAAGATTAGCGGTTGCCTTGACGTCGTCAAATGGCAAATTCATTCTGGTATTAGTGGTGGCTCTAAATACTGTAACCATCAGAGAAACCCAAGTTACTCCTTGGCACTCGGTTTAGATATTCTACCCACATTAGTTAAATATAATATTGCGTGATGTATCTGTGTTTTTCACTGTTCTTTAGTTGATTTTACCTAGCACTGTGAAATGCCACACCCCTACCCTTCAAAGTTTTAAAATCGCTTTATATGTCAGCGCTTCTCACGTTCGCGTGTATTTCTAAATTTATTTCGGTTGGTGCCTGTGGCAACTTCCGCAACGTGTAATAAAGGGTTATTTCCCGGTATCTTATTACGTGGTTCTGCTGCATGACCCCTGAGTAATTTGACTTCGTTACGGAGCAAACGATGTTACATCATATCAGCATGCGGAGGGGGAAGTTATCGATTATTCTCCTCGTTTCTGGCTGCGCTCTCCACCCCAGGCGAGGAATTCATTTGCGCAGCGAGTGTTAAGATTCGTACCTCGTTTGACACGCCTGCCGGGGCCGCGTTTATATGTAGCGAATGGAGGTGCGCTGCTGGCCTTAGCAAAGTTTCTCGCTTGTGATTCTGCTTTCATCGTATATTCTGCACGTGCAAATATGCTTCTGCGCATTGCCCCGCATATACAAAGAAATATTTTTCCCGAACTCTTATATAACTCTTGTGCTTTGGAAATTAAAGAGAAAATATCTTCTGTGTATATTTCTAAAGGCAAAGCAGAGTCACCGCATAGAGGTGAAGT
This sequence comes from Schistocerca serialis cubense, assembly GCF_023864345.2. NCBI lineage: Eukaryota > Metazoa > Arthropoda > Insecta > Orthoptera > Acrididae > Schistocerca > Schistocerca serialis. Next base: position 137,053,397 of record NC_064640.1, on the reverse strand, counting down.
GATCAGAAAGCAGTCCTATTGACAGACAGATGTGTGTCACGCTATGGTTTTGTCTTCCATCTTCTTATCTTCTATACCAGAGCCTCCCAACCTTTTCAGCTGGCGGACCCCTTCCACAGTCGAAAATCCATGGCGGACCCCTAGTTAGTCAAGAGCACAGTAACTTCAAATTTCAGAGCAAAACCCATGGGAACTGAAAGCTTCTTAATGAAAGTGCCATGTTCCCAATGACCCCCTTCCCACCCCCCCCCACCCCCCTCCCGAAGTATCAATAGTCCTTGATTTAGAGATGAATGAAAACAACTTGAAATTAACGATCCAATTTGAATTCCCACTGTAACCAGACACTTACTAGTGGATTTACTCCCTTTGTTCAACACACTATAGCCGGCCGAAGTGGCCGTGCGGCTCTAGGCGCTACAGTCTGGAACCGCGTGACCGCTACGGTCGCAGGTTCGAATCCTACCTCGGGCATGGATGTGTGTGATATCCATAGGTTACTTAGGTTTAAGTAGTTCTAAGTTCTAGGGGACTGATGACCACAGCAGTTAAGTCCCATAGTACTCAGAGCCATTTGAACCATTTTTTTCAACACACTATAGCCTAATTAATATTACTTGGTAATTGACATTTCACACGTTGGCGCTGCCTTCCTCCAAGAGCAATCGACGTCACGTCCAAACTGTTCGCTGTTGACAAGCTGCCGCCTGTGGTCTGTTTCTGTTCACTTCCACTGTTTGGCAACTGTTGTGTAAGGAGCATGCATATTTAGTAACAGTCGTGTGTGTGTGTGTGTGGGGGGGGGGGGGGGGGGGGGAGGGGTTTGTGAAATCGGAAGAAAAATGTTCAAATGTATGTAAAGTCTATGGGACTTAACTGCTGAGGTCATCAGTCCCTAGTCTCACACACTATTAAACTAAGTTTAACTTCCGCTAAGGACAACACACACATACACGCACACACATGCCCGAGGAAGGACTCGAACCTCCGACAACGGGAGCCGCACCAATGTTTTGGTCTGTGTTGCCGACTGTCAAATATGATTGCCAAAGATCGAATGTTATTGCCAACTTTCGAGTGCTATACACATGTTTTTCACAGGAAAAATAATAGTGATGAATTTGATTTTCACATTTTTATTCGATAATTTTACTCATTATTTTACACGATTTGGTGAAAGGTGGCAGCGGACCCCTAGAAAGGGCCGGCGGACCCCTAAGGGGTCCGCGGATCACACGTTGGGAAGCCCTGTTCTATACTCATGTTTTCAATTAATTGTGTTGTTCCTACTCCCTTGAATTTTGACCCATAAATATCCTTCCATGATTAATGTAACATCAGAAAGCACATGAGCTCCAACTTTTACCAACACAATTGTCAGAAAAGGATTGCTCCTGTCTTGCTTAATATCATATCCTCCAAATTAGGAGCGGTACGTATCAAGGTTTGTTAAATTCATTCATAGCTGCTGAAAATTTATTTTTTGCTTCATTTATGATGCATGTACTGAGACTGAAATTTTAGTACTAATTCCAGGAAGTAGTAGTCACGTTGTTCATCTGTTCTGTAGAGATTTGGTTGTGGCGATGGTTAATTTTTTTTTTTTTTTTTTTTTTTTTTTTTTTTTTTTTTTTTTTTTTTTTAAATATAGATATCGTGGCTTTTGTAACGGCTCAGAAAGTGTATTGTTCTGTAGCCGTCGGTAATACTACTTTGACAAACTGGAATAGTCCACTTTATTTTCAGACGAGAAATGAAGCGCTCTACGAAAAGAGCGAATAGTAAATTTATATAAAGTATGCTTCCAATGTCTTGGTTACAAAAACTATTAACATTATGATATTTATTGTGATTCTAAAATACTGGCAACATCGTTTTCTTACAGACACGCAAATTGTGGCCCTGTTGTTGTTCCTGTGTGGGCCGCATCTCGTGGTCGTGCGGTAGCGTTCTCGCTTCGCACGCCCGGGTTCCCGGGTTCGATTCCCGGCGGGGTCAGGGATTTTCTCTGCCTCGTGATGGCTGCGTGTTGTGTGCTGTCCTTAGAATAGTTAGGTTTAAGTAGTTCTAAGTTATAGGGGACTGATGACCATAGATGTTAAGTCCCATAGTGCTCAGAGCCATTTGAACCATTTTTTGTTGTTGTTGTTCTTGTCTTTTTTTCTTTCATCAACCTTGATATTGGTTTGATGCATTTCTCTGTTCCTGTCACTTGTTAGCTATCGCCTGTTGTTGGTTGGTTTGGGGAAGGAGACCAGACAGCGTGGTCATCGGTCTCATCGGATTAGGGAAGGATTGGGAAGGAAGTCGGCCGTGCCCTTTCAGAGGAACCATCCCGGCATTTGCCTGGAGTGATTTAGGGAAATCACGGAAAACCTAAATCAGGATGGCCGGACGAGCTATCGCCTGTATTAGGGTAACTGTTGCAGCCCACATCATGGACGACCAGTCTTGCTTTCTTTATTTCGTTGTATCATCTTTTTAAAGACAGTTTTCAGCAAACACTTATGCGTGCCCAACTATTCCTTATCTCAAATTAATTATGTTCATTAGCCACGTTGCTGGATGTCCTTACTCCATCAATCCGCTCACCTTCAACTTTCCACTGTAACACAGATTTCAAAGGTATTTAATCTTTTCAGTCCTATCTCCCCATTGCCTCTTTCCTACCTTCTACCTTTCACAGAAGTTCTCCTGTATGCCTTGCGGTACTAATATTCCGGACGAGAAGACATTGCAGAGAAATGGTTTAGCCACAGCATAAGGTATTGTTTCTAGAATAAATTGTCACTCTGCAGTGGAGATACTGGCGGAAGTGAAGCTGTGATACCGGGTCTAGAGTCGTAATTGAATTGCTCAGTCGGCTGAGCACTTTCCCGTGAAAGGCATAGGTCCTAGCTTCGAGTCCCCATCTGACGCTTTAATTTGAATTTGTTTACGTGCATATTATAGCCCTTCGCTAACAAATGGCTCTGAGCACTATGCGACTTAACTTCTGAGGTCATCAGTCGCTTAGAACATAGAACTAATTAAACCTAACCAACCTAAGGACATCACCCACATCCATGCCCGAGGCAGGATTCTAACCTGCGACCGGAACGGTCGCTCGGCTCGAGACTGTAGCGCCTAGAACCGCACGGCCACTCCGGCCGGCCTTCGCTAGCACTCTTTCCATTTCTTTAAGCACCCGACACTCAGTACCTATTCCATTTCTGCAATGTTATATCTACATCTACATCCATACTCCGCAAGCCACCTGACGGTGTGTGGCGGAGGGTACCTTGAGTACCTCTATCGGTTCTCCCTTCTGTTCCATTCTCGTATTGTTCGTGGAAAGGAGGATTGTCGGTATGCCTCTGTGTGGGCTCTAATCTCTCTGATTTTATCCTCATGGTCTCTTCGCAAGATATACGTAGGAGGGAGCAATATGCTGCTTGACTCCTCGGTGAAGGTATGTTCTCGAAACTTCAACAAAAGCCCGCACCGAGCTACAGAGCGTCTCTCCTGCAGAGTCTTCTACTGGAGTTTATCTATCATCTCCGTAACGCTTTCGCGATTACAAAATGGTCCTGTAACGAAGCGCGCTGCTCTCCGTTGGATCATGTCTATCTCTTCATCAACCCTATCTGGTACGGATCCCACACTGCAGAGCAGTATTCAAGCAGTGGGCGAACAAGCGTACTGTAACCTAAACAAGCGTACTGTAACCTACTTCCTTTGTTTTCGGATTGCATTTCCTTAGGATTCTTCCTATGAATCTCAGTCTGGCATCTGCTTTACCGACGATCAATTTTATATGATCATTCCATTTTAAATCACTCCTAATGCGTACTCCCAGATAATTTATGGAATTAACTGCTTCCACTTGCTGACCTGCTATATTGTAGCTAAATGATAAGGGATCTTTCTTTCTATGTATTCGCAGTACATTACACTTGTCTACATTGAGATTCAATTGCCATTCCCTGCACTATACGTCAATTCGCTGCAGATCCTCTTGCATTTCAGTACAATTTTCCATTGTTACAACCTCTCGATACACCACAGCATCATCTGCACAAAGCCTCAGTGAACTTCCGATGTCATCCACAAGGTCATTTATGTATATTGTGAATAGCAACGGTCCTATGACACTCTCCTGCGGCACACCTGAAATCACTCTTACTTCGGAAGACTTCTCTCCATTGAGAATGACATGCTGCGTTCTGTTATCTAGGAACTCTTCAATCCAATCACACAATTGGTCTGATAGTCCATATGCTCTTACTTTGTTCATTAAACGTCTGTGGGGAACTGTATCGAACGCCTTGCGGAAGTCAAGAAACACGGCATCTACCTGGGAACCCGTGTCTGTGGCCCTCTGAGTCTCGTGGACATCGAACTCTATTATGTTGGTTTTCTGTCTGAAAACTCTAACGTCTAGATAGTTCTTTACTTCCTTCATTGCCTTTTCTGTATAGAAAAGATATATCAGAGGTGACAGTGAGCAACCCTGCCTTGTACCTTCGCGGATATTAGCCTCTAGCACCCGGTAACCCAATCTTGGGTATCGTATTGCAGTGCGTGTGGCGATACGGCCATTGTGTCCACCAAAAGAGCAACGGACTTGCCCTTACATGTCTTTGCACTCCAACAAAGACAAAGCTTGGCGGGTTTCAGCAAGTTCCGCCTCACCCGCCAACCAAGAAAGAATAGTACGACATGCATTTAAGCAAAGTTAGGGGCTTTGCAAACAAATTAACTCTTATCAACTCTGTGAAGCGAGAGTCATGAAACGTAAAGACGCCATTTAATGATGGCTGCGCCTACGGGATGGTAAACTTCAAACACAAAAAGCGTATAATAAGAAACCATTCGGATGCAGTTAGACGTCGATATTAGCAACGCTGATGATTAATACATTTTTAGCGTTAGAACGAAGCTATATTTATTCACCTGTCTGAGTTTTTAGATTAATTGACAAAATATCACGCAAACTGTAACAGTTCGCAGTGACAAGTACGTCAGATTTTACGTAGTGTCAAGATACATAAATGACAGCTGGTTTGTTTACTGTCTAATTACGTTGTGCTATCTTTTCATTAATTTAACTGAAATTCTGGTCTCCAATTATTTGCATAATTTCTAAAACTAGTGTTTCTGCTGCTTCACAAGGGCTAGGACACTAGAAACATCGAGCACTGCCTTTCAGCATAAGACGCAGTTATAAAATTATAAAAGCGAGCGAACAGGGGTGATTAGTAAGACACTGGATCTTATTCGGAACGGTCGAGGTTAAGATTCTTGCCTTGTCATCCAGATTTGAGCTGTCCGTGGTTTTTCTAAGTATGTTAATGCAAATGCTAGGATGTATCCTCTGAGAACGTCAAGGTCGAATTCTTGTCCCGTCCTGGTACAATGAAAGATTGTGTTGCGTCTCCAATAACGTCGTCGCATACGGGACGTTAAACATTAATCTTCCTTTCCTTTCCTTCCCTTCCTGCCCACCTTTCATCATCCACCAGTTCTCAGTACTGAGAAGGGAAACTCAAATGGGGTGTTGTAGGATGGATTTAAAGTTTCTATATTTGCCGTATAGCCGAAACAACCTGCGGGAGGAACTGAGGGTAGTAAGTTACGAGTAATTAGTAAGGCACTGCCCCCGAAAGACCGGGATCGACGTTCGAAGCCCGGTCGAACGCATACTTTTAGCTTGTCGCATGCAGTAAGTACTTCCTGATTTGCAGATTCGGCGATTACCCTAGATCTGTTAAGGCGAATGCTGGAATTGTCCCTTCAAAAAGGTGTCCCATCCAACTTGTACTCCGTTTGTTAACCCTCAGTAGTGTATATGTTTTTGTATGCATGTATTCGTTGATTACCCTGGGGATTTCGGGAAATTCAGATACTTCTATACATCGGATGACACACCTTACAGTTCGCATAATTTTACGTGCGCGCTCAATTCAAGCGGCCCGCCAGATACAGTTAATTGCTCTTATAGCGTTTGTGATACCGCACGACAATGCTCGGCTTCTGGTTTGGGTTCGAACCCTACTACCGTCCCATGTCCAATTTTTGTGCCGCTTTCTCTTATACGGTTTTAGAAAGCCAAACGAAGAACACTGTCGGTGACACCGTCTCCGGCGGGCATCTTGAATTTGCGAGCGCAACAGCTTGATAGGCTAACTTCAATGTTAATTAACTCGGAAATGACGCACCATAGCTGATTTTTTTTCTTAAGTTATTTTCCAGTACAACCTACACTCCAACACCTTTACAAGCTTTTCAGACTGTTTCTGACCACGCTGTGTAAGAGTGTAATGATGATGCAGGGTGAACCACATAACGTGAACATTCACAATGCTTCGTAAACGGTCCTAGTTATCGAAAACAAGTTTCCAAAAAGGTTAGTACAGAAAGGAGCAAGAGCCTTTGGTTACCGTTAATGTATATAGTTCCATTTAAAAGTGTAAAAAGAGGTGCAAGTGTTCTCAATACAGGAAAGATCTCTTTGTGTACTGCAAATTTCCAGATATATCGTTTTTATACGTAGAACTGTTTAGGAAATATTCAAGGCGTTTAAGTTACGTGGTTCACGTTGTACAATAACAAACATAACGTACGTATATGGCAAAAATTATGATATAATCAAAATTTAGAAAGAAAGGAGGAAGAAAAAGGGCCGAGCGATTCTAGGCGCTTGAGTCTGGAACCACGCGACCGCTACGGTCGCAGATTCGAATCCTGCCTCGGGCATGGGTGTATGTGTGTGATGTCCTTAGGTTAGTTAGGTTTAAGTAGTTATAAGTCTAGGGGACTGATGACCTTAGATGTTAAGTCCCATAGTGCTCAGAGCTATTTGAACCATTTGAATTTGAAGAAAAAGGAGAGGAGGAACTAAAAGGTGTTTGAGGGTGTGAGTAGCAACATTGGGACTGCAGATTATGTATATGGGCTCGAAGACAGAGGAGGAGCTGCCATTATTTCAGAAGAGAAACGATGTGTTTATTACCAAAATTGGGAAAACTTGTAACTTTTCTTTCTTTATGGGCTACGTTGTTTCACAGTCATGTGCTTCCAACACAGAAGGAATTTTCATTAATAGGTGTGGTATGAGGGGAGGCTGAAAGCAATTTAAAATGTAAGTATCCAGCTTCCTGTTACAATTTTTAATGAAAAATGCAATTTTTAAGATAGAATTACGCTTTATAAGTAAGTAAAAAGCATGTGGATCATAAATAAAACACAATGTGTGAAGTATCGTAATGGAAAGATTTCAAGGAACAATGAAGCACATGTTACATTCCTCGAACGATTACTTTTTGTTTTGAGTATGCGCGTCAGAGGAGGGCGTTGTGGCGATACGGCCATTGTGTCCACCAGAAGAGCAACGAACTTCAGAAAACTTGGCTGGAGGCAACTGGAGCGCGCAGTGCCGCGAACATGTTCCGTCGCGACGGCCCTACAAAAGTCCGCTATCGACTAGCATTGCAGTGTCCCGAGCAGCCGGGGGGGATCCGTCTGCAACTTGTCCCGTGTCTGCCGTTGGCCCATTCACTCTGTCAGCAGCACGCAACTTGATATTGTCACGTACTGCAGACAGCCCTCTCCTTGGCAGCGATATTGTCACGTGCCTGCGAAAGGTCATGCGAAGCCCTAGCCCTCCCTCACGGAATATAGAATACGATAGCTATCTACTATATACGGTTTTCTGTTGCAGCGGTTCGAAGGTTTCGATCATGGGAACCGCTGCAGAGCAAAAAATACGTTGTGTTTAGTAAAGAGGTCTTAGATATTAGATACATCTTCATAGAAACTAAACAGAATCACAGATCGATGACACTGACCTGCGAGGACGCATGTTTTAGAGATGTGAGGGGGGAACCTATGCCAGCTAGAACACAAAATGTTACACACGGACGGCAGAGGTTTATACCTCCTGCCAACGTCTAGATAATTAGAGATGAAACAATAGCTGGGACTGAACAATGATGGTGCAAAATATTTTAGAATTGATAACACACATTTAAATAAAATTTTAATTACTACTGATGTCTTACTCGTAAGCAATGAGGCCTACCTAAAATTGTCTATAAATGACAAAATCATTGTAAGAGTCCACGATCATTATTACTAGTTAATATAATTGTCCATCTAGATCGCTATATACACCTTAACGCGTTTCGGCCACGACCATCACCAGACTCTGTCAGCTAAACAGAACAAATTACAAGTAAATTTCTATATAGTATGTCTTCATTTGTTGTTCTGTACAATCTGTGCATAAGCTGTATATTTCTTTAAAAAATAAAATAAAACTAGCGGTCAAGACCGACAATTATATTGATTACCTACAATCCAGCATCAACACTTTAACCCATTTTTAAACTGCAAGTTAAAGATATTCTAATAAAAACATAACGTAATAGCATTGGAGGAAAACATCCAGTCCGTTAAAAGAATGTAAATGACAATAATATAACCGAGCAGGCTAGCAGAGTTAACATTTTAGAATGATTGACGTGCGATAATAAGGACGAGGACTTTAGAAATAAATTACATACATTCCAACAGAACGCTTACCAACAAAACAATAAAGGTCACACAGACAAAACTCTATAAGGTGATGGCCGTGTCTATGCAGCTACTGGGATATGAGAATTGGAGTCCGAACAGAAAGGAGAATAGAGCTATTGAAACAGCGAAAATTAGAATTGTAAGAAGAACTAGGATATACCCTTAGAGATGAAATAAGAAACGAAAACATTAGACCAAAATTACACATGTGTAATATAAATGGACAGATAGGAAAAGCAACTATTTCGGGAACAACTTACGGGTGGAAGACAAAGATGTCTTGCTTTCTACAAACCGATAGGTCGGAGAGGTGTTGGGCACCTGAGTATGAGACAGGAGGATGACTTTGGTATACATATTTGAATGGTACGGACTGCAGTATCGATGCTGCTGCTGATGATGATGGACCTGTAGGAGGATGGTAGAAGAAAACATAAAACTTATTCCAGGAAGAGTTGCGGCGTTCACGTGCAAATATTTGGAGAAATCATGGAAAACCTAGCTGACGATGACCAGAAGCGTATTTCGGATCCCGCTTTTCGGAAGCGAAGTGTAGCATTTTAACCACTACATCTCTTCTTTTAGTATACTTAATAGAAGTGCGTTGGTGAGATCTTCTGAGACTTTAATACACTATCAATGAATCAAATAGTTATATGCTCCACAGTAGAGAAACATGGTTACCAATTACATTTTTTACAGCTACCGTACAGAAAACTTACAGGTATTAGCAATGATATCTGTGGAGAACGGCAGCGACACAAACCCAGACAGTAAGATGTGAAATATGATGGCACAGCAACTGGAATAACTTCCACGGAGCCAAATCTGTGTTAAGGACCGGAAGATAAAGAACGAATAAGTAGAATTAAAAAAGAGGGAGGGAGGGAGGGAAGTACAGACAGGATTTCGATGTTCATTTTCACCAGCTAAATACCACGTATTACTAAAATAGAAACAGGCTTGCTCTCTCTTCTCTTCTTAGTTGTAATACTAACAAATAATTTCTTTCATGATACACTGCTGCACTTCCAGCACTCGTGAAAGAAGTGCTCTTTCTGCAGAATTCCTATAGTTGACATAGCAGATTAACATTCGAGATACGAACAAATCTCTCTCAATCACATCCCATACCGCGCGATCATCGTAGCTGGGGCTTTTGAAAACTGGGTGCACTATAAGCGGATGCATTGTGCTGCTGGAATATTGCACAGGCTTAGCGTATAGCACGTGTAAACAGCCCCGAAGCTGATCTTCAAAAAGATCGCCACACACTGACAGCTTAAAAAAAAAAGAAAGAAAGAAAGAAAAAAGAAAATAATTCACTGAACCCCGAGAACAGTTCCCACACATGTAGGGAGACGCAATAGGTCTACATGGCGCTACCGACTGAGGTGGCGCATCGACTGAGAAAGTAAACTCATTTCGGAAGGACCATTATTTAAATCCCCGTCCAGTTGTTTTTATTTGATTCCCCGTTTCGCTAACCTCTTCAGGCGAATGCACGAAATGTTTTTACTTACGCAAGACCAGGACCGCTTATTTAAACCAAATGATCCGTTTCTAATGCCATACATGTTGACGACTTGTTCTTTATATCTTCCTTCCACTTTTTTAACACTTTTGTTGGCAACTAAGATATATGGTGTCATGTTGTTTTCTTCATTCTGAATCTGGCCATCAGACGAATAGTCTTGTATCCTTTACTCTGTAACCTGGCGCCTTGATAGACTGTCCAATGGGCTGGATCATGAACCTCTCGCAGTGTTGTTGGATGCAGGGTGTCCCAAAGCTTCAGACTGACTACGGCGCAGACGATAAAGGATCAAAAATTGAGTAATTTCAAACCGAGAACCAGGCTCCACGAGTTCTAGAGTGAGCAACGTGTATGATGAACGTGCTTCGAAAGTTCTTAAGTTTAATCACGAACAAGTGCCTACGGTTTTGACGTATTGAAAACAATACACAGTAGTCTGTTGTATCCAGGATGAATTTCACCGTTGTCACCGCACGCAGCTTAGTCTTTGATGCTGTGTAAAAAAAAAAAAAAAAAAAAAAAAAAAAAAACCAGCTGAGACTAGATCTTGCAACACATTCGTCGATGACGTTTGATGTCTCATCGCACATGAACTGTTTTGTTCGCTTCCTAATTGATTAAATGTTTCATGTTAGTTTATCACATCATAGCCGATGAATGTAAGGGGCCAAAACAAAGTTCGCAAACGTGCAGAATGTTTAGTTGCTGTAGTACGTTATACTTATCTGGACAAGGCAAGGAACTTCCGTCAGGAGTCCAGTACCCGCATTCATATTTTTGTAAGTGAGGCAAGCGCAGCTGCGCAAGCCTGGAAGAACCGTTGCCAGCAGCTGCTTGTCTGTACCACTACCGACACCCCACATATCGTAACCTCTTGTCATACCACACTAACATTTCCACAAACCGCAAGAAAGCGCTGTGCACATTTTGCTCGTTTGATACCAACAATTCGCATTGAACCGAGTTACATTTTTACTAGTTGCTGATGATACACTTCATTATTTATTTTTCACTGCATTTTCATTTTCCTTTCGCAAATTATCAGGAGAAGCGTCTTATAAACTGATCATTACCTCGAAGAAAACGATTTGTTGACACACAGCAAGGAAACATCGTTCTTGTGAAACACAAATAGCTCTTTATACTCATGAAATGGGCCTTAACATCTGAGGTCATCAGTCCCCTACACTTAGAGCTACTTAAACCTAACTAACCTAAGGACATCACACACATCCATGCCCGAGACAGAATTCCAACCTGCGACCGTAACAGCAGCGCGGTTCCAGACTAGAGCGCCTAGAACCGCTCGGCCACAAGGGCCGGCTATAGTGTTTACATGTAACGACTGCCTTATAGAATTTATGAAATTTTGTAAGTGCCACAAAAGTCTCTGATCACAACTATCCGTTTATTCAGTTACCGGTTTGTCATTATGGTCAATTTCAGATCGATATAAAAAGAGAAAATGTGCATATTTATGAAGAAGTGTACGTAATTTCCTGTCAACTATTGCAAGTAGTATCATACTATATATAGTCTGGAAAGTCAGCAAACATACCTGTCTTTTTGAAGGTTACGAAGTAAGAAAATAAAATATATAGTCATAAATGTCATCGTCATATAGAGTAAAATCATGATAAATGGTAAACACCCATGACCAGTGTTGTAGGGCCGTATTTCTGGATTTCCGGAATGCTTTGGACACTGTACCACACAAGCGGCTTGTAGTGAAATTGCGTGCTTATGAAATACCGTCTCAGTTATGTGACTGGATTTATGATTTCCTGTCAGAGAGGTCGCAGTTCGTGGTAATAGACTGATAGTCATCGAGTAAAACAAAATTGATTTCTGGCCTTCCCCATGGTAGTGCTACAGGCCCTTTTGCTGTTCCTTATCTATATAAACGATTTAGGAGACAATCCGAGCAGCCGTCTTCGGTTGTTTGCAGATCACGCTGTCGTTTATCGACTGATAGTCATCAGAAGATCGAAACAAATTGCAAAACGATTTAATAAGATATCTGAATGGTGCGAAAATTGGCAGTTGACCCTAAATAACGAAAAGTGCGAAGTCGTCTACATGAGTGCTAAAAGGAATTCGTTAAACTTCGGTTACACGATAAATCAGTCAAATCTAAAGGCCGTCAATTCAACTAAATACCTAGGCATTACAATTACGAACAATTTAAATGGGAAGGAACACTTGGAAAATGTTGTGCGGAAGGCTAACCAAAAACTGCGTTGTATTGGCAGGAGACTTAGAAAATGTAACAGATCTACTAAGGAGACTGCCTACGCTACGCATGTCAGTCCTCTTTTGGAATACGGGTGCGCGGTGTGGGATGCTTACCAGATAGGATCGACGGAGTACATCGAGAAAGTTCAAAGAATTGCAGCACGTTTTGTATTTTCGCGAAATAGGGAAGAGAGTGTTACTGAAATGATACAGGATTTGCGGTGGACATCATTAAAACAAAGGCGTTTCTTGTTGCGGCGGAATCTTCTCACGACATTTAAATCACCATCTTTCTCCTCCGAATGCGAAAATATTTTTTTGATTCGGACCTACATAGGGAGAAACGATCACCACGATAAAATAAGGGAAAAGAGCTCGTACGGTAAGATATAGGTGTTCGTTCTTTCCGCGCGCTATACGAGATTGGAATAATAGAAAATTTTGAAGGTGGTTCGACGAACCCTCCACCAGGTACTTAAATGTGATTTGCAGAGTATCGATGTAGATGTAGCTTCTGTTTTCTTTAAGCTGTTGGTGACTCAATATTGTGATGGCTACAGCTTTACATAGAATCATGACCGCGGAGTTACTTCAAATTATCAGGTCCCGCCTCTTTCGACTACGACTGGGTAAAGTAATCTACACCTGGCCCAAGACTTACCTGTTCCATTTAATGCGGAAGGTAGTGAGTATGATTACGTTCAAGAAGTATTATAATGCAACCGTCTGCAGTATAATCGAAAATTAAGTCAGAAGTCGCACTTGTGTGCTTCGCAGCGAAGCTAAGAAGTCAGTTGCGGCTGGGTGAACTTGTGTTTACAGACGGTGAGAGCGGAATGAGCCGAATGAAGACGAGCGTTTAAGTTCAGGCGTTCCGTTGATGTTGTCCTTTACAGAATGAAGTCCGGGAGGGAGGCAGTCTCCCAGAATATCTCACAGGGAGTCACTATTTGTGTTTCGTCCTCGTGTATAAGCAAGGGGGAACTTGCTGACGGAGAGTTTCTGTCAGCATGTGGTTGAAGGAGATTTCTGTGTTGGATTAGTTTGGTAGCTGTGGCTTATACTGCTGTGGTTGTAAATCGCAAAGTCGCACTTTGATACAAGATCGCACAAAACTGCTAATTACGTGCTAGTTTGTGGCAGAGTCGACGGCACGAGTAACGGAATTCTGAGCTCTGTATGTGCATCGATACGGGTCAGTTCTCAGTTTAGAATTTCGCGATCAGAACGTAGGAGTTCTCTGTGTATATTTACTCATTTTTCGTGGCGTCTGAAGTCAAGAATGACTACTTTATGCCATATACACTTATCTTTTACTAACAAAAGTATGTGGCCTCGAAACTCTCTGCCTGTAGTTTAAACAGTGTGTAGTGAAAGTAACTTGCATTTATGAAATTATACTCCGCTTAAGACGGAAAGACCAATAATAATTAATTATAAGCAGCTCGTTTGGTCTGTCAATTTGCAAGATAGTTGCTTCTGGTACATAATATTTTGTGCAACGGCTGCTTTCATGCTTCTTTCGACAAAAAGCGTATGGCGTGAATAGAGATCTCTTCTATCTGCTGCATATGGGACCAAACAAACCCGTGAATTTAACCAGACGACTATATACTTCGCAAGCCACTGTACAGTGCATGGTGGAGGGTACATCGTACGGGTGTTACCAGTTTTTAACAACAAGACAGGTTAAACCTAACGACGTCCATGTCGCTGTCCTACTTACGTGACAAAGCTGAGTTCATGGGTAAGGCCAAATTGCAACATCCCTAAAATTCTTTACCGAGATCTGAGGCATATTGATGCAAAGATACAGCTACTGTGTTTAGTTCCTCGTATCGTAAACTATGCTTCAGATATACATTCTACCTCTACATCAGCGTGATTACTCTAAAATTCACAATTAAGTCCTTAGAAGAGGGTTCATCGAACCACCTTTAAGCTACTTCTCTACCGTTCCACTCTCGAACAGCGCGCAGGAAAAATGAACATTCAAATATTTACGTCGAGCTCTGCTGTCTCTCATTTCATGATGATGATGATGATGATGATGATCACCATCACCATCACTTCTCCCTATGTAGGTGACCGCAAACAAAATATTTTCACACTCCGAGGAAAAAGTTAGTGACTAAAATTTCATGGGAAGATCCTGCCGCAGCGAGAAACGCCTTTGATTTAATGACTGCCACCCGAATTCGTTCGTCATATCCGTGGCACTCTCTCCCCTGTTTCGCGATTGTACAAAACGAGATGCCCTTCTTTGAACTTTCGATGTCCTCCTTCAATCCTCGCTGATGCTGATCGCACACCGCACAGCAGTAATGCAGAAGAGGGAGGAAACGTATATTGTAAGCAACCTTTTTAGTAGATCTGTTGTATTTTCTAAGTGTTCTGCCAGTAAATCGTAGTCAGTCATTGGTTTGTTTTCCCTCCACCATTATCTAGGCGATCGTTCCAGTTTAAGTTATTCGTAATAGTAATCCATAAGTATTTAGTTGAGTTTACAGCCGTTAGATTTATGTGATTTTAACTGAAATTTAGCGGATTATTTTTAGTCGTCATGTGGATGACTTCACACTTTTCATGATTTAGTCAATTGCCACTTTTTGCACCATACAGATATCTTGCCCAAATCGTTTTGCAATTCGTTTTGATCATTTGGTGACTTTACATGACGGTAAATGACAGCATCGTCTGCAAACAGTCTAAGAGGACTGCTCAGATTGTCTCCTAAATCATTTATGTAGGTCAGGAACAACAGAGGGCCTATAAAACTTCCTTGGGGAACGCCAGATATTACTTCTACTTCACTCGATGACCTTCCGTCAATTATTACGAACTGTCATCTTTCTAATAAGAAATCACGAATCCAGTCACACAACTGAAACGATACTCCATAAGCACGCAATTTAATTAGAAGTCGCTTGTGAGGAACGGTGTCAAAAGTCTGCTGGAAATGAAAAAATATATGAAATCAATTTGACGTCCCCTGTTTGTAGTTCTGAATCCATGTTAGCTATTTGTCAATAAATCCTCTCTCTCTCTCTCTCTCTCTCTCTCTCTCTCTCTCTCTCTCTCTCTCTCTCTGTGTGTGTGTGTGTGTGTGTGTGTGTGTGTGTGTGTGTGTGTGTGTGTGTGTCAGAGAGAGAGAGAGAGAGAGAGAGAGAGAGGGGGTGGCAACAAATCTACGTAATTGGTAGCAGTGTATCAACTTATTTTTAAGGAAGCATTCTTTCGCAACACTAACGATAATTACCTGGAAAGGCAGATCTTCTAAGAATATCTGATATCTTCGATGGGCTCTCGCTGAATAAATTAAGCCGTTAAGAGGAATCTGGTCATTGCGTCGCACCTGAGTGAGGAAGTTCACAGCGAAGCTAAAATACATCGTACAACACGCCATAGGTAATGAGTGATCGGTAATGCAATTATACGTGATTAAATTCAGATAACAATAATAAGCTCTTACAGCAGCACACCGAAGTAAAAATGAGATTATTAACACCCTAAAGATGTAAGAGGAAATCGTGAGCTCTAAAGACCATGAAAATTACGCGGGGTTGTGTAAGCACCACAGTCGTTCTAGGTGCGTACTAATTTCTGGTTTTGTGTTAAATCAGTGAGCGTATGAAAGTCAAAATGGATGTTGATATAATGTAGGCTGAAATTTTAAAATATGCTGTTGAAACTAGCATTGCAAAAGATGTAAACTTGATTTTGATCTCAAATATCCCAGAAGTGAATGTTGTCGCGTTATAGATGAGCACACGTCGTCGGACTGCAAGTCAAATGAACGCATGTCTTAACATATCGGCTCTGATAAAAAAAATCTTCCACACTGGTAACTGAATATTTGAAGCACAATACTAGCACAACCTACCCGCTACGTACATCTGAAAAATGTGTCCTCAGCCAGTGCACGTGCATTGCTTGCGAAACCATGACGATGAATTTTAAAGCGTGCAGCTGCACAGATCGTAGATTTCGCGAGTGTTATCAATCCTGTGTGACAGCTGCGATATACAGCGTTGTTTCTGTTTCGTAATCATTATTCTGTAGTTTTCCTTTATTCTCGTTATTAACAGACCTTAGTTCACCCTAGGGTAACCATATTAGAGTTGCAAAATTGTGCAGCAAAAAAAGATGCACTGCAGAACATTTAAGTGTTGGGTTGTGGTATTTGGTAGTCAAAAGTTTATGCACTTCCGTACGAGAGCGAAGCACAACTATAGCCTTCAGACAACGATTGAATTTGAAATGCGTCAGATGGTTACATGTCCAAATATCGGCAGAAATGGGGTGTAAGCAGAATGTATTTACAAAGTCATTCCATAATTTGGCCACGTTAATGTCACTGGCCAACGTTAGACCAGACTGTGTACGTTTAATAGCAATCCAAAAGAAATCTTTTCATCATGAACATTAGTAATCTTATATTCATCACAGCCACAGATGATTGTCTCTCTTCCAAGTTGCTCCATTTATTTAGGATATCGTCTCTTTTGAGGACTATTCGCAGCCTGTTGGGTGACTTACATGTAGCCTTCGTTTCTTCACTACCATGGGAGACCTCTCTTCAAGGAGAGCACATCACAGGTGGCTGGGAAATTAACGACTCCGTAGTCCAGTCCTTCGTCTTTCGTATCTGTGCAGAGCAGACGTAAAAGGTTTCTCAGCAGAAATATGTGTAGTGAAGATCCCATCAAAAGAACTGTACTTTTCATTATTGTATGATTTGTGGTGAGAAACCATTTACCTCTTGAGCTCAGTAAGTAACAAGACATTGACAACTACGTGCGCTTACGTCACAAAGTTTTCTCTTTCGTACAGAGACCTATCCATATGCCACCCAGTGGCGCATTAACACACTGGACTGGCATTGGAGGGTAGCATCTGTCAAAGTCTCGTCTGTCCAGCCAGATTTAGATTTCTGTCGATGTTTCCAAAAATAATTGAGACGAATGTCGAGTTGGATGCTTTGAACAAAAACACGGGTGATTTTCTTCCCTATCCTTGTCCAAGTAGAGCTTGTACTCAGTTTGTAATGACCGCGTAGTCATAGGGATGTTTATCCTTAATCTTTCTTCCTTCTCGTATTTACATGCGTATATCCTCAGTAGGAAGACGGTATACAAACGAATTCGTATGCTAAATACGTAATTAATATTTATAGATCGTAATTTTCACTTGTGGCAGCTAGGTCCAGACGCAAATTATCATCATCCATAGTGTCATGAAATGCAGTAGTTCCAGTCAATAGTGAAGAGAAGTTTAGTGATATATCCCCATATACTACTAGCCGATGTTACCCTGATTGACACCACCTGCTGGGTAAATCTGATTAAAACGATTCCGATTTTGCAGGAGATTATGTTCTTTCATGAGAAAGAGGAAAATCGCCCGTTCATTCTAACCCACAGTAAAAATAAAACTGAGTTTGCTGTGGCATCTACATAAGTCTTTGGAACGTTTTTAATAAAGGAGTTTCATGCATGAGAAACCCTTTTTTCTTTGCTCTACTTGTGTTCCCCTGACTATGCTGCTGCTCCTCCTCCCCCTCTACCTCCCTGTAGTTCTCAACAACTTTTATTATTCAGGTCCGCCAGCCAACTGATCACACGAACGAAGTTTATGTAAAGTTTACGTCTCCGTCTGCACGATGTCCTGCTTCGGGTTTCTGGGCGGAGTGTTCTTCTGACAAAACTGTCTTTCTTTGATAAAATTCTATGCCCAGTTGATCTAGTTAAGACGTTGTTTCCTAATTTCGTATCAATGCACGAGCATACAACAGCGACCATTTTATCGGCGCTCTACGTACTGCGCATTTCTCTCAGATTGTTCCCGACCTTGCTCGGAGCGTGTTACACTCGTTGACATAGTTCTAAGCTCCATACGTAGCTGGTAGTCGTTTCACTGTCCTGGACAGCGAAAATATAACTTAGCTTGTTTCAAGAAGCAACTATTCTCTTACGATACCCCATTCATGACAGGTCCATCTAAGAGGGTGGGCAAAAAATATGAAAACACCACAAACGCAACACATTACCACAACTAATATGGTGTAGTAAAACAGATGGCATTCTAAACCGTTTCCAGTCGTCTCGTAATCGATAAATACAGGTCTCGTTTTCAAGGGAATCTTATACCATACTTCCTGCAAAATAGTGCCACGTTCAGGCGACGATGCTGGAAGTGGACAGCGATGACGCACCATTCTCTCCAAAGTAGACAACAAAGGCTGAGTAATATTGAGACCTGGTGACTGTTGTGGCAAGGGAGATGCGACAACTCATCCTAATGTTCACAAAACCAGCCCTTGACGATGATAGTTGGGTGAACAGGGCCCTGTCCGTCTTGCAACACAGCATCACCATTGGGCAACAGACATTTTACCATGGGGCCGACCTGATCAGGCAAAATGGTCTCATATGCTTAGCAGTAATGCGACTTTGTGGAGTACATCTACGTTTATACTCCGCAAGCCACGCAGCGGTGTGTGGCGGAGGGCACTTTACGTACCACTCTCATTACCTCCCTTTCCTGTTCCAGTCGCGTATGGTTCACGGGAAGAACGACTGCCGGAAAGCCTCCGTGCGCGCTCGAATCTCTCTAATTTTACATTCGTGATCTCCTTGGGAGGTATAAGTAGGGGGACGCAATATATTCGATACCTCATCCAGAAACGTACCCTCTCGAAACCTGAACAGCAAGCTACACCGCGATGCAGAGCGCCTCTCTTGCAGAGTCTGCCACTTGAGTTTATTAAACATCTCCGTAACGCTATCACGCTTACCAAATAACCCTGCGACGAAACGCGCCGCTCTTGTTTGGATCCTCTCTATCTCCTCCGTCAACCCGACCTTGGACGCATCCCACACTGATGCGCAATACTCAAGTAAAAGTCGAGCGAGTGTTTTGTAAGCCGCCACCTTTGTTGATGGACTACATTTTCTAAGCACTGTTCCAATGAATCTCAACCTGGCACCCGCCTTACCAACAATTAATTTTATGTGATCATTCCACTTTAAATCGTTCCGTACGCATACTCCCAGATATTTTACAGAAGTAACTGCTACCAGTGTTTGTTCCGCTATCATATAATCATACAATAAAGGATCCTTCTTTCTATGTATTCGCAATACATTACATTTGTCTATGTTAAGGGTCAGTTGCCACTCCCTGCACCAAGTGCCTATCCGCTGCAGATCTTCCTGCATTTCGCCACAATTTTCTAATGCTGCAACTTCTCCGTATACTTCTCCGCAGCATCATCGGCGAAAAACCGCATGGAACTTCCGACACTATCTACTAGGTCATTTATATATATTGTGAAAAGCAATGGTCCCATAACACTCCTCTATGGCATGCCATGGGGCCCACGGAAGACCGCGATATGGCTGCCCAAATCATCACCAAATCCCCACCATGTTTCACTCTTGGGACGTAAACTCGGCCAGTTGTTGGAAGCGATGTGAAACAAGACTCATCCGACCAATAGTTTCTTCCAGCGCTCCATAGTCCAAGTATTATGTCTCCGGCACCACGTTTTCCTGTGAAGGGCATTTGCATCAGTGATGAGTGGTTTCGTAATTCCAGCTCGCCTTGCAGTTCCCTGTTTATGGAGCCCCCCTTCGTGTTATTTTGGTGCTGGCCGGGTTCCTGAATGAGAGATTCGATTCTGCAGCTACTTGTGCAGCTGTCGTTCTTATTTTTCGTCACGGTCGCGTTCAGTGACGGTCCGTCGTGATCACTCAACACAGTTTCGTCCACGTTGTGACTTAGCGGATGTTTTTCAGCTTTCCCTGTATGCGTCGTAAATCTTCGATACGATGTGTCTTGAAACACCACACACTTCGGCTCCCTTCAGTACAGAAGCACTCACCATACGAGCGCCAGCAATTTGCCCACCTCTGATATCACTTAGCTCCGACATAATGCACTCACAACTAGCAACCTATTGAGGATATTGCACAGGTGCAGTTTGTGGTCAAATACGGGTAAAACGGCGCAACCTGCGGGGTTGGCTAGCATCTGCATTTCTGCTCATGCATGCATTTCTCGCAGTGTTTTTATATTTTTGTCCAACCCCTGCAGATTAATCGCACATCCACATGGAAATATTCCTCGTTACCATTATGCAAAGCCGGCCGCGGTGGCCGAGCGGTTCGAGGCGCTTCAGTCCGGAACTGCGCGACTGCTGCGGTCGCAGGTTCGAATCCTGCCTCGGGCATGGATGTGTGTGATGTCCTTTGGTTAGTTAGGTTTAAGTAGTTCTAAGTTCTAGGGGACTGATGACTTCAGATGTTAAGTCTCATAGTGCTCAGAGCCATTTGAACCAGACGTTTTTAACGAACATATGGGGCCCAATGGAATTAAAAGCAGACAGAATCTGATATTGACGTCTAACCATACCTTATTCTCCTCACTCACTCACTCACTCGTCTTTGAAGATTATTTACATTGTGTGTAAGAGTGCTTCTATCAGGCTTAACTTTAAGGCGCAGCAATTCTGTTTGCTCTCCAGTCAATAGCGCGCGCTTGGGAAGTGAAATTCCACACGCCGGTCTCATATTCCTGGAATCGTTTCGAGACGGCAAGCTCAACAACGCGGAAGTTTCTCTTCTTTTTCAATTAAACACACAAACATGCCATAATAACAAAACTTAAGAATTAAGATGGCAGTGTTCAAACAGTTGGAATAGTTTTAAAGGCAAAATACGCTAATGTTACTGTATTTCCTCCCAGAAATAGACTTGCAAGTTTGAAATCAAAAGGCTTTGTTTCCATGCTTTTACGTATAGAAATGCACTGGTGCTAGACTTACATTCTAGCATACTGGCTCTTCGTTCTTACGAACTGAAATTGTATCTCCATTTCCCAATCTAGTATCTCAAACGGTAATCTGTCGGGAATTGCGGTTTAACATTACCGTCGTATTTCTTAGGTACCTTTGTTATATTTCTATAACACCACGTACATTTCGAAAGTTAGTTCTTCAGAGTTTACCAGTGAAATTTCTTTTCTTTCAAAGACGTTTTATAATGATCGACAAGGTATGAGAGTATTTTGAATACTCTGTGGAACCGAGTCCTATCTACGAGAGGGCCTGAAGACCCTAATCTGAGCACGTTAAATACATAAAGAAAAATAATACATAAATAAAAATTTTGTTTTCGACTTGGTTATAATCGTGCAAGCGAGATAATGTGCTAGAATTGTTTGTATGAATTATATACAGTACACATTCGCTGGAAATGACGTAAAAAGGTTAACTGTTTTCGTTCTACTGTAGAACACAAATGTCTCTTTGTTATTCAGCCGTAAGTATGGATATTTTTCTATCAAGAGGTGGCGGAAGAATGCATAAATAAGACACAAAAAAGGTATTGGAAAGAGAAGTTAATACATACACACACATTTGATTGCGACAGAAAAACAGAACGCATTTGTGAAGTTTTCTGTCTTAGTACTAAAGATAAAAACATATTATCAAGAAAATTATGGCTATTAAAATATCGGATATCTTGAGGTATTTTCATACTACGATGTTGTTATCCTTAATCAAAAATTGTTGCACCAAAATGACATAATGGGAGGTAGAAAATGATCTCATCCAGGATCATGTTTCAGCATGACACTGTAAGTGTGTGCATCAGTTCGTGAAAAGAATATTAGCAGTTTCTACATATGAATTGAAAAAGACGTAATTGGTATAAATAGGAAACAAAATAGCAAAGACGTAATATCGATGAATAGTAATGATGAAAGTAAGAGACAGTCGACGAGCTCAAAAGAACCCGGATTGAAACAGCCGGTTTCAAAAGTAGCGAGGTGCAAGAAAATATGTACTAAGACAGAGAACGACGAAAAGACCTGAAAATAAGTTTACAGAAAATCGAATTCTACCCGCAATCCACGAACGCATAGAAGGAAAGAACCCATCTCTGAATCCGCTAAACGATGATGTTTATCAAAAGGTACCTGTTGCGAAGAAATCAAAGAGATAGTAACATTGTTTAAGAAACTCTGAATAATAATAATAATAATAATAATGCGTGAAAAAATCCTTGTGAAGCAGTAGCAAGGAAAATGAGTGCCAAACAGTCTCATATGACAATTACGCTCGTCGCGGCGAGAAGGCGGGGGGAGTAAAACAGTAATGGGGGCTATTTTCGCAGACGTCGAGTATAAAGGTAGCGTGTGACGACTGAAATATCAAAGAAAAATAAATGAAAATTTAGCGACGGTAATACTTTTTAAGAGGAAGGCGTCTGAACAGCGAAACAGAAAATTGAAATAAAACTGGAGAATGTCTTCAGAGGCTGATGTAATGAGAGTGGGGCCCTGTAAGGAAACACGTCAAAGTCGTTTCATACCTCGCGAGACCATTTAATGAATATCATGTCGGGAATTCTGGACCAAAAATCAGCAATGGGCATAACGCAAAAGTAAAAACAAGGTGTGCCCTGTCGCTCTCGATATATTTTGAACACACAACTCATTAAACATGTGACAAATTGTGCACTCTCCCCTCAATATGTTTTATTCACTGTATACCTTGAACGAAAACAATAAAATAAAAACAAGAAGTTGATAAATCGTATTTAGAGTGTTCCCACTCTAACGATTAACAGGCAATGACTATGAAGGGGATCATCTTTAGGGAATCACATAACAGATGGCGGACATTTTTTATTTCAGAAGAACCTAACCTAGAAACACACGTGCTCAAAATAAACTTCAGACGATAGTAACGAATACGTGTCCTCAAGAGCCTAAGTTGAGCGTAAGCTATACGAATGGTCGGACTTAAGGCTAAATTCAGAGGTATACTAAGGCCGTCATATAAGGCTGTCGCTGCTCACGACGTAAATAAAAGAACTAACTAGTGGATAAATTTGGAAGTTCTGAGAGTATGTTCGCGGATGATGTATATAAAAAAAGTTGAAATCTTAAACTATAGCGAAATGCAAAAAGACCTTCAACAGTACTGTTCGATTGAACTATTGATGGTGCGGAGAAGAAAGAAAGATGGAAAGACTTCACAAAGAACCTCTTTTCAAATGATAGAAAAAATGTTGAAATTTCTAGGAGCAGTAATCAAACAGGACCTACAATTATGAAAGAAGAAGTCGAGAATGCCATACGAAACCAATAAAGAAACAAGACCTGATGAAAGAACTCTGGAATTCATTAAACTTCTTGATGAAGCAGGTATCATGGTCTTATACAACCTTTTTAACAAAATTTGCGATACAGGTCGCTACCCTGCCAAATAGCTGTTATAAAATTTCATTCCCTTACTAAAAAAGGATAATGCGCGAAAAATGTGAAGATCGTAGTCTCATTAGTGTTACGAGCCACTCCTTGAACACATTTCTGAAATTCGTACATCAAAGATTATATGAAAAATGTGAGAAATTCGCTGGTGAGACTTCATACCTATGACATATCTTACGGAACATATGTAATGGTTCAAATGGCTCTGAGCACTATGGGACTTAACTACTGTGGTCATCAGTCCCCTAGAACTTAGAACTACTTAAACCTAACTAACCTAAGGACATCACACACATCCATGCCCGAGGCAGGATTCGAACCTGCGACCGTAGCGGCCACGCGGTTCCAGACTGTAGCGTCTATAACCGCACGGCCACGCCGGCCGGCGGAACATATGTACTTGTACATTTGGTAACAGAACGCGAAATTGAGGGTAAAAAAATACAATTGCGAAGAAGAGTATCTTGATGAGATAACATACAGCAGTGGACAGGATTATAGTGTGTAGATCAACTATTACGTACTGCGGTTAATAGACTAAAGATGCACCGTGTGGTCGCCAGCATCCATTAATGAACGAAAGAAGAAGAAGAAGAAGAAGAAGATGATGATGATGATGATGATGATGATGATGATGATGATGATGATGATGATGATGATGATACATCACTAAAAACGACTTGTGGGAAGAGCTAGAGGGAGTATTATCCGTCCACGATGGAAGTGGTTTACAAAACACTACTTCGATCTATTTTTTAGTATTTCTCGTCAGCATGGAACATTTACCAAGGAAGATTTAAGGGAAGGGATAGAGGAGATCCAAAGAAGAGTGGTGTATTTCGCCGCGGGTCGTTTGGTAGGCGCGTGACCCTAATGAAACGAGGGAAGAAAGGGGGCGTCCCGACTTCATCGAGGTCATTAGAGACGGAACACACACTCGGAATGTTTCAAGGATGGGGAGGACAATCGGACGCGCCCTTTCAAAAGAACCATCCCCACATTTGCCTGGAGTTGTTTAGGGAAATTACGGAAAACGTAAATCTGAATGCCCGGACGCGGATTTAAACCGTAGTCTTCCCGAAAGCGAGTCCAGTATGTTGATCACTGTGCCATCTCGTTCGATGAGTGCGTTACGGAGACACTCGTCAAAGGAAGGAAGGAAGGAAGGAAGGAAGGAAGCAAGATTGAGTTTAACGTCCCGTCGACATAGAGATCATTAGAGACGCAGCAGAAGCTCGGATGGTGTCAAGGATTGGGAAGGAAGTCGGCCGTGCCCTTTCAAAGGAACCATCCCGGCATTAGCCTGGAGCGATTTAGGGAAATCACGGAAAACCTAAATCTGGATAGCCGGACGCGGGTTTCAACCGTCTTCCTCCCGGAGTAGAATCCAGTGTGCTCGGTGCTCATCAAAGTAAGGTGGTCGGCGGAGGTGTTCGTTAAAGTCCAATGGCTGGCGCCACAGAGTCGGGCAACGTGTTACTTCCTCCCACGTGTACCTCGAGAATTGACCACAAGGGGAAAATTGGAGAAATTAGAGCTCATGTGACGGCTTCCTGGCAGTCGTTTCTGCCACACGGCACTCACGAATGGAACAGGAGAGAATGCTGCAAGAAGGACCCTCCGCCTAACACAGTGAGGTGCCAAGTAGATATATCTTCTGCAGTGCAATTAAAAGACCATGCATTAAAAATAAGTGCTCCAATGTAGCCTAATTTACAAATTTTCTGTTGAGCTTAACAAACTCGAGAATGCAAAACCAATATCGAGACGCCTTCTGTTGCATCATTGGATGTGATGTTGCAGTGGAGACTTAGGTACATCACGTCGTTACGCATGATAAGGCTCTTTCAGACATACTGGTGAAGAAAGCGAATGGGATCTTGTAAAAATAAAAAAAAAAACGCAGTGCATTGATTAAAGAAATTCTGTTACTCTCAACTGCAACCATAAATACTGAAGCTAAAACAGAGATGTAAAAAAACACCGACTGAAGACGTCATGTAAACTGCGTATGTCTCTTTACAGGGAAGTTCAACAGCTCACCGGATGCATTATACGCAGTGAATGGTGCATAAATGGAAGACACCGAAACTGTGCGAAATCATACTCCACCACCAAGTGTAAACCTCGAAATTCAGGAGGCTACGAGACTTTACACAATTAATACGTCCGATTCATGTTTATGAATCCGACACGTAACGGAAAGAGCGATCTTGCCATCGCATGAAGCGGAAAAAGAAGGAAAACTATTCCGCACAGTGTGCGTACTGAAGCATCTTCCAGGAGCACCGATAAAGTTATAAAATTCGACGCACCAGAAGATGTAGGCTTTCTGACATTATCAAAAATGAAGCCCCACCATTCATTTATGATGTCTACTATGGATGATTTGTGTGGAAATGGACAGAATACCACTGTTGTGCAGGTTCAAGAAGCCATGCCGCTATAATCTTCTCGCCAGTGATCTTCAGCATCAGATAACTCTATAACCCATGCCATTCACACTGTGTGTTCATTAGATATTATCAGTGGTAATCGAAACCGCTCAAAGCGTTTACTACCTTAACTACAAGACATCCCAAACAGCATATCTGACGAAAAGGCCAACATCTAATCAAACTAGAGAGATCAGGACGTAATTATTAAGACATTTACTGCTTAATATAAGCTAATATGCAAGATGCAGCGGAACATAACGTAATCGGCGAAAACCAGTACAAACCGCGGATAAAGTTTTGGAACTGATATTCATGATTTTTTGCCAATAAAGTAACAAAAAATTACGAAACTGACTTTACACCTTTATTGTACACCCTTAAGATTGCATTACCTATTTTCTTAACTAAAAAACTTGCTCGTAGAGGACACTGACAGCGACGAAAGGCCTTCGCGGAGGGTGGTTGGTGGGATCTCCGAACGCCACAGTTTTCAACCTAGAACAAAATTTCAGAAACAGCTTTGAAGCTGTTGGTGTTGTCTAAAGTAATACGTAGGGATATTTTAAAATTTGGTTTTTAACAAAATGGTGGCACTCTGAAATAAAAGTAAATTTTTCGACCAAAATTCGTTATAAAAACTTGCACCAAAAATCGAAATTAAAATATATCTTAAAATCCTACGTATTACAGTAGAGAAAACACCGACTCACAAGCTACAAAAAGGTATAATGTAATTACATATGTAGTTTATGTGTTATAACTCCCGCCAACTTGAAAATGGTTTGAAAAAGCAAGCGTTTAAATTTTCAGCTTGTGATTTTTTTTTTAATATAGAAACTGAAAAACCTGTAATCGGCAATGCCAATACCGTACAATTAGTTGGTCATTTTATTTTTTTTTTCGCCGATGTCGAAACACACTTATTTTGACGAAATTATATCGATTAACTGGCTTCCGCCTACCAATCGAAGCATTTTTTGCATGCCTTTTTTCTATCCGTATAAATACTTTTGTTCGTCGTTTTCGACTACCCGCGTTTTACTTTGTATAAAAAGCAAGCGAAATGACAAGCAGACGTGAGACAAGCTCGTGCTTTCAGAGTGTTTCCATAAACGAATCATGCTACGAATAGAAATCTTGTTGAGAGAAGTATTTTAGTTGATACTAATGCCCTCTGCGATACTACCTTAAACTGTCAGATCCCCTATTCTGTGGGTAACTATTACAGTATTTCATCCGTTCCATTCGAGTGCTCGAATGCACCAGACTCCCATGCAGTAATACGCGCTTTTAACATATTTTGACATTAATGACACACTTTATATGCAGCTCTCTAAGGGACATTTTGAGCCAATAAAAAAACTGGCTCAAACAACGTTTCCTACCCTGGTCAACCCCCTTAAGCAATGTATGCTTCACTGTTTCTCCTTGGTACAGAGACCCCACATGATTATGGATGTAATCTAATCCATAATTCTGTGGGCCAGGAAGATAGGAGCCTCATTATCGCTCAGATAATGACGAAACTAAAGTACGATGAACTGAGGGATATCAGTCCATTCCAAGAACAACAGAGGTCATTGGAAGTCGTAAGAACACAAGGAATGGTTTAATAATTGCTCGTGGGTGGTGAAGATACTTCAGTGTACCATACGCGTATTCGTGGGAGGGCCGTAGAAAATCTAATAAATCTTTTTAAAAAGGAAGCAACGGAAAGGGTCGTTTGTGGACCAGAATGCTTATTATGCTGTTACATTTGTATTTCGCTTGTAGCATGAGTGCCGGCCGATATGACCGAGCGGTTCTAGGCACTTAAGTCCGGAACCGCGCTGCAGCTACGGTCGCAGGTTCGGATCCTGCCTCGGGCATGGATGTGTGTGATGTCCTTAGGTTAGTTAGGTTTAAGTAGTTCTACGTCTAGGGGACTGATGACCTCAGATGTTAAGTCACATAGTGCTTAGAGCCATTGGAACCATTTGCAGCATGAGTGCAACCACGCACACAAGCAAATCACGTATAAATAACCTGCAAACTTGCTCTTTCCGCATAATGTCGATAGAAATGATCCAGATGAACATTTAATTAATTTACTATTATGACAACAGGAGTGGTGCTTCCTACGGCTGTGACTTCAAAATACACTGGTGTCCAAAATTAAAGCAACAAACCGCTATTTCCCCGCCCTGTGACTAATTCACGACATTTTCGTACACACTGTCAACAGATGTCCGTACGATTTTATTCTGCACGGAAGATGTCATTTCGGTCAACGGAAAACCGCGCCAACTATGACGTCACGGCACCTATAAAACGGAGGGGTGTTTGCCGGGTAGTTCCACATTCACAATCGCTGTGTGCACAGTCGCAGACGGTGCACTATGGCAAAGAGAAGAGCCTACCATACTCTCTGCGTTGGAGGGCCATAGGAAGAATGGAAGCAGGACAGGCAGGACAGTCGAAAACTCACGTAACCCAATGGCTTAATGTGAATCGTTCTGTTGTTTCCCGGATGTGGCGGCAGTTTATGGAGACCGAAACTGTATCCCGAATACCAGGACAGGGTGGCCCACGTGTGACATCAGAAAGGGAGAACAGTCATTTGGCTGTAAGGCCACGATGGTACCGGCTTAGTAGTACGCAGCAGCTGGCATCGGACCTCGCAGAGCCAGTGAACGTGTTGTATCGAGGCAAACGGTGCGCAGAAAGCTTCGACAGAGTGGCCTTTATTGTCGGAGACCTGCTGTATGTGTGCCTCTGACCCGTCTTCACAGAAGGGGACGTCTAGAGTGGAGTCGTCAACGGGCCACCTGGACAGTCGAAGAGTGGACCTATGTTCGTTCCACAGATGAGTCCCGGACTGGAGAGTGATTCTCGACAGATTCACACCTGAAGGGAATGTAGAACACGATATCGAGGAGGATCACTAATGGTGTGGGCAGGGATTATGTTGACCACTCGAACAAATGGTTCAAATGGCTCTGAGCACTATGGGACTTAACTACTGTGGTCATCAGTCCCCTAGAACTTAGAACTACTTAAACCTAACTAATCTAAGGACATCACACACATCCATGCCCGAGGCAGGATCCGAACCTGCGACCGTAGCTGCAGCGCGGTTCCGGACTTAAGCGCCTAGAACCGCTCGGTCACAGCGGCCGTCACTGGACTCGCATTCGGGAGGACGACGGTTCAATCCTGTCTCCAGCGATCCTGGTTTAGGTTTTCCGCGATTTCCCTAAATCGTTTCAGGCAAATGCTGGGATGGTTCCTTTGAAAGGGCACGGCCGATTTCCTTCCCAATCCTTCCCTAACCCGAGCTTGCGCTCCGTCTCTAACGACCTCGTTGTCGACGAGACGTTAAACACTAACCACCACCACCACTTCGGCCGGCCCACTCGAACACCTCTTCATGAAGCTGTACGGGTGAATCGAAAAGGTTTAACTGCCGTGACTAGATCTTGGGATATCTACATCTACATTTATACTCCGCAAACCACCCAACGGTGTGTGGTGGAGGGCACTTTACGTGCCACTGTCATTACCACCCTTTCCTGTTCCAGTCGCGTATGGTTCTCGGGAAGAACGACTGCCGGAAAGCCTCTGTGCGCGCTCGAACCTCTCTAATTGTACATTCGTGATCTCCTCGGGAGGTATAAGTAGGGGTAAGTAATATATTCGATACCTCGTCCAGAAACGCACCCCCTCGAAACCTGGACAGCAAGCTACACCGCGATGCAGAGCGCCTCTCTTGCAGAGACTGCCACTTCAGTTTGCTAAATATCTCCGTAACGCTATCACGCTTAACAAATAACACTAGTATGACGAAACGCGCCGCTCTTCTTATCATGTACGGTTGTTGCGGGGTGCTGTGCGCCCAGACTTCGTATTGATGGACGATAGTGCTTGACCTCATAGAGAAGGAGTGGTTGATGTTTATTGGAAACGGAAGAAACTGCACGCATGGCGTGACCTGCTCGCTCTCCTGATTTTAATCCCATAGAGCAGGGCTTCCCAACATTTTCAGCTGGCGGACCCCTTCTACAGTCGAAAATCCTTGGCGGATCCCTAGTCAATCAAGAGCACAGTAACTTTAAATTTCAGAGCGAAACCTGTGGGAGCTCAAAGCTTTTTAATCCAAGTGCCATGTTCCCAATGACCCCCATCCCCCCCCCCCCCAATCAATAGTCTTTGGAACTTCTTGTGATTGTTCTTTCTTTGGTCGTCCTCCCTCCTCATTCATTTCAACTGGAAACTTCCCTTGTTGTGAAGGCGATGGAGAAACCGCACCCTTCTTCAATGATCCTGACTTCAGCCACCGAACCATGTTAGAAGTAATAAACTTGTCAAAAATGGACTTATGAAACAGGTAGTGCACTGACAAGGCAAGTTTTTAACATTTAACGATGCCTGGAGCCGCATATGTGCCAGCGAGCGCTGTGATTGGTCGACAAAGCTTGCTCCGCGCATGCGTAAAAGGTTTCAGCGCATCTAGCGCCGTGAGCCGGCGCACAAACGACCCCCCTATTGTTGCGAAATAGTCGATCAGAGAAGCCGCATTCACCAGCACTAAACTGTGTATGCGTTCTCACTTGGGAACCGCAAAGGCTGCTTGGGAATACGACTTGAAGTAAAAGTACACATGTTTCACACACTTTTATTCAATAATTTTACTCATTATTTTACACGATTTGGTGAAAGGTGGCTGCGGACCCCTTAGAAAGAGCTGGCGTTAGGGGTCCGCGGACAACACGTTGGGAAGCCCTGCCATAGAGCATATATGGGATGAACTAGGGAGACGGGTTGCATCACGTCAGCATCCACCGACCACTCTGCAAGACGTGCGAGCAGCTCAGCAGGAAGAATGGGCGTTATTGCCTCAACATGACATTCATGACGTTATTCACAGCGTGCTCCGTCGTTGTTAGGTCTGTATTGCTGCCAGAGTTGGTCACGCCCAAAAGTGAGCACATTAACCAGTTGCCGCAATGTTTGTGCGAATCTGTTAAGTTGGAAAAAACGAAGAACCTTTTCGTTTACTGTTGTGCATCTACATGTACATGGATATTCTGCAAATCACATTTAAGTGCCTGGTAGAGGGTTCATCCAACCACCTTCACAATTCTCTATTATTCCAATCTCGTATAGCGAGTGAAAAGAACGAACACCTATATCTTTCCGTATGAGCTCTGGTTTCCCTTATTTTATCGTGGTGATCGTTTCTCCCTATGTAGTTCGGTGTCAACAAAATATTTTCGCATTCGGAGGAGAAAGTTGGTGATTGGAATTTCGCGAAGATATTCCGTCGCAACGAAAAACGCCTTTCTTTTAATGATGTCCAGCCCAAATCCTGTATCATTTCTGTGTCACTTTCTCTCCCATACTTCGCGATAATACAAAACGGGCTGCCCTTCTTTGAACTTTTTCGATGTACTCCGTCAGTCCTATCTGGTAAGGATCCCACACCGCGCAGCAGTATTCTAACAGAGGACGGACAAGCGTAGTGTAGGCAGTCTCCTTAGTAGATCTGTTCCATTTTCTAAGTGTCCTGCCAATAAAACGCAGTCTTTGATTAGCCTTCCCCACAACATTTTCTGTGTGTTCCTTCCAATTTAAGTTGTTCGTAATTGTAGTACCTAAGTATTTAGTTGAATTTCCTGCTTTTAGATTGGAGTGATTTATCGTGCAGCCGAAGTTTAAAGAATTCCTTTTAGCACTCATGTGGATGACCTCACACTTTTCGTTATTTAGGGTCAACTGCCAATTTTCGCGCCATTCAGATATCTTTTCTAAATTGTTTTGCAATTTGTTTTGATCTTCTGATGACTTCATTAGTCGATAAACGACAGCGTCAGCTGCAAACAACGTAAGACGGCTGCTCGGATTGTCTCCCAAATCCTTTATATAGATAAGGAGCAGCAAAGGGCCTATAACATTACCTTGGGGAACGCCAGAATTCACTTCTGTTTTACTCGATGACTTCCCGTCGATTACTACGAACTGTGACCTCTCTGACAGGAAATCACAAACCCAGTTGCAGTTGTTTACGTTCTGTAGTCTTTCCATTGTCTCTACTTTGCAATCTCCTGTTTTTTTTTGTGGCAAAATAAAGGCAATCTTGCAAAATTTCCGTTTGTTGCTTTAATCTTGGACACAAGTGTATATTGCAGGGGATTTGAAAAGGAAACAGGCTGGGAAAACTGGAGAAACCAGCGGAATCAAGGTCACAAGGTCAATATGGTGAGAAGTGCGAGTGTGTGTGTGTGTGTGTGTGTGTGTGTGTGTGTGTGTGTGTGTGTGTGTGTGTGTGGAGGGAGGGTAGATATGGGCGAGCACTGAACTTATCAGCGCCTTACTAAATTAGTCAGAAACGATTGTCGTTAAAACGTGTAAGTACTGAAAATAGGTCTCGTAATATAATGCTTAAAATTGCCCTCTCTTCCAACTTCACCAACTTCCACCCAAACATACGTACTATCACGCAACCTGTAAGATCCTCTAAGTGCCATGAAATGTTTCAAAACTTTTTTAACCTGCATAATCAAGAAAAAAGGCTAAAGTAGCCACACAGGGCTATGTAGCTGGCCGAGAACTTAGAAAAATCGTGGGTGAGATAGCCGCCCAGATAGTACTATTATTTTAGAGAGCAAGCTGGACATTTCACAGAATCTTAAGTCTTACCACTTCCGTCTCATTGTCAGCTTAAATAGTAGTCAAGTTTTTTACAAGAAAGATAGAACGTCAAACAATTGATGTCGTATGTAAATATTTCTAATAATTGTAATTGTTTTCTTCTTGATTTGGTAATTATTGTAATTAGTGTACAATTCCGTTCAACGTAATTACTAGTCTCTGATTTCGGTAAATGGTTCGGTGACCGTAAAGAAGTTGGAGGAGCGCGATACTCGTATTAACTTAGCGGAAGCCTTCGCCTTCCACACGTGCAGTCTGCAGGTGCGATCACAGGTAGCAACTGAGATTCAAAGGGTCGAAGGAAGGCAGTGGCTTTGTCCAAGACTGTGGAACAGAGCTCCCTTATTACTTTCCTACAGTCAAAGCGGGATATTGAATCGCAGAATTTCTCCTCTTCAGAGAGCACCTAAGGTACAATGCAGAGGGCACGCTCTATAGAGTAGCTTCTTAGAATGTAGGGACCTGGAGAAGTGGTGCCGAAGTGCAGGAAGGAACATATGTAGGGGATTCACAGGTGTTACGTGCTACTGCTACTGCTGCGAAGCAAATCTGTAGCGTAAAATTCAAGGTGAAGACGGCGGTATCTGTGCAGCTTCGTCTTTTCTTGCTTTGTCACTGTATAGGAATTAAGCTTTTGCAGAAACTAGAAACTTCTGTTTGCAGTGAAGACGTGGCCTGTGAATTAGACGATGGCAACCTTTGTGGCGTCCCATTGTTAACAACCAGTTTAGTTGGCGCATGATCAGTCTTGCTTACAATAAATTTTTCCACAAATGTAAAGCAGTTGCCGTGTATTGTATTCGCTGATAATCGCCTTCTTGAACTACACTGGTTTCCGAAACTCAAGGAAGAATTGTGAATATACGGGGTGGCTTCCTAAGAATGACCAGATACATTTTATCTGGTGCTGTAGCAGATATTTGCAGTTTATTTTTTTCAGTATGTAGCTGGCGTCTGCTCAAATAAATACTGCTCGCCACGTCTTTGATGCGCGCCCCGTGTCGGCGGAAAGCGTCGGTTTGTTTCCTGTTACAAACAAAATTGTTTCAAAAACAGAATTTTCCGTATTCATTCTATATTCCCAAATTAGTCTAGTGCGTCATTCGTTTCAACGATATTCGTGAACCAGGGACCGTAAAACGCGGACAATAACAAGTGCTCGAGGAGCGACAGAGCTGTCGGGGCCCGCGCTGACTGCCACCGACGTGCAGAAGCGATGGGACCACTCTATCGCATGGGGACGTAAAATTCCGCTTTAAAAATCGTTTTGTTTGTAGCGCGAAACACACCGACGCTGCCTGCCGACACTGGGCGTTGCATGAAAGACATGATGAGCGTTATTTGTTCAGTCTGACTCCACCTACACATTGCAAACATGAAATTCGAAACATCTGTCAAAACAAAAGAGAAAATACGCCTGTTGACTCTTAAGAGTGACATCCGGTAAATAACTCAAAAGGTGTGCACTGAGCATGATAAAATTTAGTTTAGAAATACGAAAAATTGTGAATAAAACATGAAAACACAGTTCCAAACAGAGATTTATTTTTAGAACTAACACATTTAAAATGTGCAAAATGGATGGGTTAATTTAACACACCGGAAGTAAAGTCAATAAGGGGCGCGATTTACAGAGAAGCGATACCGCACATGTAACAGAACACAGCATGTTGTTCTCAATGGAGAGACGTCTACAGACGTTAAAGTTACCTCTGGCGTGCCACAGGGGAGTGCTATGGGACCATTGCTTTTCACAATATATATAAATGACCTAGTAGATAGTGTCGGAACTTCCATACGGCTTTTCGCGGATGATGCTGTAGTATACAGAGAAGTTGCAGCATTAGAAAATTGCAGCGAAATGCAGGAAGATCTGCAGCGGATAGGCACTGACCCTTAACAGAGACAAATGTAATGTATTGCGAATACATAGAAAGAAGGATCCTTTATTGTATGATTATATGATAGCGGAACAAACACTGGTAGCAGTTACTTCTGTAAAATATCTGGGAGTATGCGTACGGAACGATTTAAAGTGGAATGATCATATAAAATTAATTGTTGGTAAGGCGGGTGCCAGGTTGAGATTCATTGGGAGAGTCCTTAGAAAATGTAGTCCATCAACAAAGGAGGTGGCTTACAAAACACTCGTTCGACCTATACTTGAGTATTGCTCATCAGTGTTGGATCCGTACCAGGTCGGGTTGACGGAGGAGATAGAGAAGATCCAAAGAAGAGCGGCACGTTTCGTCACAGGGTTATTTGGTAAGCGTGATAGCGTTACGGAGATGTTTAGCAAACTCAAGTGGCAGACTCTGCAAGAGAGGCGCTCTGCATCGCGGTGTAGCTTGCTGTCCAGGTTTCGAGAGGGTGCGTTTCTGGATGAGGTATCGAATATATTGCTTCACCCTACTTACACCTCCCGAGGAGACCACGAATGTAAAATTAGAGATATTCGAGCGCGCACGGGGCTTTCCGGCAGTCGTTCTTCCCGCGAACCATACGCGAGTTTAACAGGAAAGGGAGGTAATGACAGTGGCACGTTAAGTGCCCTCCGCCACACGCCGTTGGGTGGCTTGCAGAGTATAAATGTAGATGTAGATGCAGACCCTAGTGAAGTTGCCCTCACTGCCATAATAAGCGAGGTGACGCAGTTGTAAGATAGTGGATCCCGTTTCGTGAGGAGATTTAGTTTCTTTCTTATTCGCTTAAAGTGATGCTTCCTTTGAGAAAGACACGCCGAAGTTCCTTTACCAATTCTGGCTTCAGCTCTGTTTTTAATGACATTATGGTAGACGGGACGTCAAATCTAATTTTCCTTCACTCCTTTCCGCAGTGTCATAAGGCACTGCTGAAGACTGCGAGCTGGAACTCGTATCTCTACAGCTCCGCTAAAATGCTCTGTGGGATTCAGATGAAGATGTTCACTTCGCTAATCCAAGAAGTAAGTCCTGTGAAGTTGCACGTTGACATAGGCGTTCGCAGAAAGGAGACAACATTCCAAAATTGCGATTTTTATATAACTGATTCGGTGAGTCTGGAAACGTGTCCTGCCCCAAGAACCAAATACTGACAGGACGTGTACAAAACCTATTTTATTTCTAACTGTTGATAGCTACCCATTTAGTTCTTTTAACGTACCTAAACGGCAAACATATTTCAGTAGCATACGAAAAGTACATCTTATTATATTATTAGTATGAATATAGATGCCACCTTTATAGCATCAACGGTCTGAAATTACAATCTCATGAGCTGGCATCCAGGATATGCGACTTATAAAATATATCTTGAAAATATTCACAAAAATTAGTTCATATTCCAGTAATGTTTGATTGACACTGAAAATTAAAAATGTGTAATTTAAAAAAAAAACTAGTGAAAAAATCGTGTTGTGTATCAACAAAAAGAACCAACAAAGAAGCCACGTTAATGCAGAGAATCAGTGCATAAACTTAACAAAACGCTTATTCGACTCTGGTGTCACTTTGTTTGCGTACAGGACGTAAAGACTGATCATATTAATTGATTCATTACACTTCTTTCACTATTTCCATTTTTTAAATGAACACTGCCATAACTAAAGTTGAATAAATTATGTTTTGTAAGCTATATTTTTTATGTTGATTGGGCGAAGTGTAACTTGGGACCCGTATACGACTATATGAGTCTATCGTCAGTTTGTCACTTCATTGAGCAGCCACGTCATTTGAAGTGTAGAATTCGTAGCTCTATTACTGCATGTGCTGCAAAGTTTGAGCAGTTCCCAGCTACCTGGAGTAGACATTTTTTTCAGCCCTGGTATTTCATTTTTTTTCTTCTAGTGCATAAAATAGTATTTATTTTTTCCGGAAATTTTATTTTGCTCCATAGATGAAGTATAGATGTTCACCTCGTACATTTTAACATGCCCATGGCCTTCAGAGTCCACTAAAGTAGCTCCGTCGTGTAAAACTGGATGCAGAATCAGCACTCCAGCACTGGTTCTACGCCCACAGACAAACAGTACGCTACAGTTGTGATTACGTTGTGCAAGAAAGGGAAGAGGGCGACCTTATGGGAATTTTGGACGGATAACGGGCAAGTACACTGCTGGCTGGCATTTTCAAGTTGTGCTGGGAACTGACGTCGGAATCCCAGCGATAATGTGTTGGGCTGGTCCCTTTCTGCAACTCGTTAAGGCCTGTACGTGAAAGCGACAGGTAAGATTGTATACCCTATTTTGCAACTGTTGTGGAAACATTCGCATTAATCTTGACTGCAGAATAGCACCGAAACAGTCGCCGCATCAAGCACACATCATACTTTCCCGTGAACATCGCGGCATGAAAGAAAACAGTGATTGCGATGTCACATTATTTCCCGTCCCTCTTGGCAGTGCTAAATCTGCAGTTTAGTAGAGTCGCAGACAACCATTGTAAACTGGTAAGAGTTCTGTTACGAGTAAAAAATTATGCCCAGAATCGAGGGGTGGTACGTGCCCCAACTTGTCCTCCATTTCGGACTCTGTGGCACTGTAGGAATGGGGCAGTACACAAACACGAAGACTGTTATCTCTATGAAGGTATCTCAAACCTTTAGGGTCAAATTTAAGACTTTACCAAAACTCATTAATTTTATATAAGAAATAAATAGTTGCAAATGGCTATTTCGGGCGATACAAGGCCTCGAATGAGGAATGCGTGTGACCACGTGTTTGTAAACTGAAAATAGAACGTTAAAGTTACAGATTTGACTAATTTTCTGGACAAATAATATTTCGCACAGAACATTTTAAAGATACGGTTTTGTATCATGTGGCAGACGATTCGCGAATCAGCCGTGGTCACCTTGCCCGTGAAACTCAGACGGCGAAGGATACAAAGTG
The DNA here is from genome assembly GCF_023864345.2 of Schistocerca serialis cubense. Taxonomy (NCBI): domain Eukaryota; kingdom Metazoa; phylum Arthropoda; class Insecta; order Orthoptera; family Acrididae; genus Schistocerca; species Schistocerca serialis. The sequence continues at coordinate 137,015,788 of NC_064640.1, read as the reverse complement.
GTGAGTACTGATATAGCAGCAGTTACATATTTTTAATAAACAGTGCTGGCGTCCAATGGGGCCAGATGGTTTTGATCCCAGAGTTCAGATGAACTGCTCGTAGCGTAAATGCGCAGCGCGCTAGCTTGCAAGACAGGGAGGTGGGCTAGACCCTAATCGAATACACGCGGCGGATTAACGATTGCGGGCTGCTACATCGGCCAGTCTCAGTGTGGTTTTTCGGCGGTTTCTCGCGCTCGTTTAGGAAAATGCTGGGCTGGTCCCCAAAATTCCGCCACAGAGAATACGTCACACAAACAAAATATTACAGAGAATAAAGTTTACACAATTCACTCAGAGAAGGCACATACGAGTTGCATCCTTTGATGACCGTGACGTTAGGAAGGGCATCTGACCACCAGTTTAAATAACGAAATAAAATTTGCCAAATTGTGAAAGAGTGGACACCGTGTTAGACGAGATAAGCACAAGGGAAAAGAAAGTTGAGTTCGGTCAGCAAATTATATTTTAATGCGTGTATTAAAGTTGGCGGTAGTTATTCTGACTACGTGCTACGAGTTTAACAACAGTTTATTACCACCGAAGCTGCACGTCAACGGCAAGATCTTACGTGACGGCAAATAAGCTTTCGCAAAACACGGTTGGCGATCCCTTTGATCAGCAAGTGTCTCTTAATTAAATTTCTAGGAGCTTAATTGGTTCCTATAAGGTTTAAAAAGCTTACTTCAGTAAAATAACATGTCTTTTCGGCCATTAGTTTCTTATGTCAAAAGTACGCTGTTGAAAATCCTCTATCATCTGTGCAATGGCAGTCCTAAAGGATTGTGCCGTAATTAAGTGATGCGGAAACAGAAATCTGTGCATCCAGGGTCAAGCATAGAGAGATTTCCACGCCTAAGGCATCTCTTTTACAGATGTTTGATGGAATTACTGTGGGAGCTAAAGCAGGACTAGTCCGATTGTACTGCAGCCCAGTGTACTGTACATGCTGGCATGCCAGGTGAAAAGAATCCGTTCCATCGAGAACGGTGGGCGCTCCACACGCGGCTGGTCGCCTCGCACCCACGACACGTTCTGCCTTCTGCGCACACTACCCGATGATATCACTCTTCCGGTCGTTCCAGCGAGGGCGGCAGTGGTTGGCAGCGCGTCGCGTTGCTATTCCAGTGAGTGCATGACAGCAAATATCGGTCATCGGTGCGAGCCGGTAGCCTTTGATCATCCGTAATTAAAACCTATTGTTACCATGGTCTCTGGATAACAGGAGAGCGGATAGTTAACCACCAGTGTGAGATTTCGAAGTGCCTGCAATGTGTTAATTGCCTATCATCGCAGTTCGTTCGATAAATAATACCCCGGCGCCATTCGACCGTGTTGTTATCCCAGCTGCCCCCCCCCCCCTCCCGCCCTCTCTCTCTCTCTCTCTCTCTCTCACACACACACACACACACACACACACACACACACACACACATACATACATAGACGGTGGTCTGAAAGGCTTGTAAGGATGTTGCAGGGTGTGTGTGTGTGTGTGTGTGTGTGTGTGAAACAATTGTTAAGAAAGAAATTCGATACGTTGCCCTGTTTCCGAGTTAATTAGCATTGAAGTTAGGCCTTCGACTCGGGTTCGATCCTTATTGCCGTCTCATGACCAATTTTTGTATCGCTGTCCTGTTCGGTTTTAAAAAATTAAACGAAGTCCGCTTTTGGCGACAACGTCGAGCCGCTTGAATTTGCGCGCGCAACCACCTGATTGGCCAACTCCAGTGCTAATTAACTCTGATACGGAGCAAAATATCGACTTTTTTTCTAAGCAATTATTTCTGAGCACAACCCACCCTGAAACACGCTTTCAAGCTTTTCAGACTGTTTCTGACCACCGTGCTCAATACAGACGGCAGAATAGGATGCTGGTTTGCAAAACTTCTGTGGCGACAAGGCACTCAGGTTCTGCAACAGTAAAACGACGCTGTCCCGTGCTACTTCAGTTCCTTTTTTGTTCTGGTGCATAGTTTATGTCTAAATACACTGCTCAAATGTCGATAAGCGTTACCTTTCGTTAGTCGGCATAAACAACACACATTAAAGACGGGACTGAGTTTTACTTCGGCAACTCTTCGTGTATACGAGACTCACCTGGTTCCACCGACACAAGAAATACCGGAAAGCGGACACTATTGTACTCGTGTAAACGTTGTTCATCAACGGTTCCAAATGATTCTGTGATTCGTACTGATTTGTACATAAAACATTACATGTAAAGTAAGAGCCAAGAGACACGCCTATGGTCGTGTGTCGGCTCAAATGATGCACTTTGCACTTATATTCTGTCTTTTTCTTGTTGTTACACGCTTCAGCCCGAAGAATGGTTTGCAGCAGCTCTCCATTCTACTCTGTCGTGTGCAATCCACTTGGTCTCCGAATAACTACTGTAACCCACATCCTTCAGAACCTGCTTACTGATTCATCTCCTGGTCTCCCTTTGCAATTTTTACAGCCCCCCCCCCCCCCCCCCACACACACACACACACACACACACACACACTGAGCCCTTGATGTCTTCGAATGTGTTCTGTCAACAGGTCCCTTCTTTTAGTCAGGTTATACCACAACTTTCTTTTCTCCCCAATTCCGTTCAGTATCTCCTCATTAGTTACGTGACCTACCCAACTAATCTTCAGTATTCTTCTGGAGCACCACATTCCACAAGCCTCCATTTTCTTCTTGTTAAACTGCTTATCATCCATGTTTCACTTCCACACATGGCTGCAATCCATAAAAATACTGTCAGAAAAGACTTCCTAACACACAAATCTATATTTGATGTTAACAAATTTCTCTTCTTCACAAATGCTTTTCTTGCCATTGCCAACGTAAATTTTATAGCCTCTCTACTTCAGCCATCATCAGTTATTTTACTGCGCAAATAATAAAACTCCTCTACTACTGTAAGTGTCTCATTTTCGAATCTATTTCTCTCAGCATCGCCTGATTGGATTCGACTACTTTCCATAATCTTTGTTTTGCTTTTGTTGATGTTCATCTTATATCCTCCCTTCAAGATGCTGTCAGTTAAATTCAACTGCTCTTCCAAGTCGTTTGCTGTCTGTGACAGAATTACAGTGCAATTGGTAAACCTCAGTTTTTATTTCTTCTCCATGAACTTTGATTCCTAATCCAAGTTTTTCTATAGTTTTCTTAACTGCTTGCTCAGTGTACAGATTGAATAACATCGCCGATAGGTTGCAACCCTGTCTCACGCCCTTCTCAACCACTGCTTCCCTTTCATGCCTCTCGACTGTTATAACTGCCGTCTGGTTTCTGTACAAGTTGTAAATACCCTTCTCTCCCTGTATTTTACCCCGTGCTATCTTCAGAACTTCAAAGAGAATATCCCAGTGAACATTGTCAAAATCTTTCTCGAAGTTTATAAATGCTTTAAATGTGTGTTTGCTTTTCCCTTACCTATCTTCTAAGATATGTGGTGAGGTCAGTATTGCCTCGCGTGTTCGTACACTTCTCCTAAATCCAAAGTGACCTTCCCCGAGGTTGACTTTTACCAGTTTTTCCATTCTTCTGTAAATAATTCGTGTTAATATTTTGGAACCATTGATGTGTTGGCAAATGTGCCAACACCTTGTAGATAGAGGAGGCCGAAATGCACGCTATCTAACGCAGACGGGCGTGAATTCTGGAACAGGATAAGTAGTGAATGGTAGCAAGAAAAGTACGTTGCTTTGGGAATACTTAACTTTTATATAGTCCTTTGGTTTACAACGTTCTTGATGAGACATTTCATACGATAACTATCAAACTATGTAAGGCTAATGGCGCCTTGCTAGGTCGTAGCCATGGACTTAGCTGAAGGCTATTCTAACTGTCTCTCGGCAAATGAGAGAAAGGCTTCGTCAGTGTAGTCGCTAGCAAAGTCGTCGTACAACTGGGGCGAGTCTATATCGTATCTCGAGACCTGCCTTGTGGTGGCGCTCGGTCTGCGATCACACAGTGGCGACACGCGGGTCCGACATGTACTAAATGGACCGCGGCCGATTTAAACTACCACCTAGCAAGTGTGGTGTCTGGCGGTGACACCACAACCATGACTTATATTCTTCCTATTGATCTGTTAACAACATTATTGGTGACGTTATTTCTCTACTTTCCGCAAGAAACTCGTTCACGCGCAAAGTCTGTTGCTTAGCATAATACTGGTCTCCTACTCATCTCCGCCGTAATGCAAGAATGTAAATTGGAAAAAATCCAATTTCATATTCCTTAGCAGAAAAATTCCTTGGTAAAACAAGCGGGAGGTCATCTCATTATAACAACGACCCTTCTCTCTTATTGGAAATTGTATGCGCCAGAAAGATTTTCCTGATCACAGGTGTTCTTTAAAGATTGTACAGTGGCACAGCTTAAAGCCAACTAGCATAACGATGAGAGGTTCAGTTGTCAAAGAGGTTAACGAAGAGTGTTTGAACTTTCAAAGAATTTATATCGTTCGAAAGTCAAGCAAAACCCGTGTATTTCAATTCTAAAGGACAGGTTGATACGTAGATCCTTTTCACGGCATCGTTCGCACCCAACTGCCGATGCAAACCGCCAGGCTGTGAGTTGTTTGATTTGCAGCGGTCAAACTGAGCGTAAATATCCGCTGCTCTCGGATGTAGCCGTGCGGGACTCTTTCCATTAGCACTCAAAGGCGCAGTCAGCTAAACCTAACTGCCTCTCAGCTTTTATTCACTTCTTCTCTGACACTGTTTACTTCAAAAAAAGTGCCCTGCTAGGGAAATTTTATACCCTAGTAGTTAGTTATGTACGTGTACAGTTCCCGCACATTCTGCGCAATATTAATTTCATATACCGGGTGATCAAAATGTCAGTATACATTTGAAAACTGAATAAATCACGGAATAATGTAGATAGAGAGGTACAAATTGACACACATGCTTGGAATGACATGGGGTTTTATTAGAACCAAAAAAATACAAACGTTCAAAAAATGTCCGACAGATGGCGCTTCATCTGATCAGAATAGCAATAATTAGCGTAACAAAATTAGACAAAGCAAAGATGATATTCTCTACAAGAAATGCTCAATATGTCCACCATCATTCCTCAACAATAGCTGTAGTCGAGGAATAATGTTGTGAACAGCACTGTAAAGCATGCCCGGAGTTATGGTGAGGCATTGGCGTCGGATGTTGTCTTTCAGCATCCCTAGAGATGTCGGTCGATCACGATACACTTGCGACTTCAGGTAACCCCAAAGCCAATAATCGCACGGACTGACGTCTGGGGACCTGGGAGGCCAAGCATGACGAAAGTGACGGCTGAGCACACGATCATCACCAAACGACGCGCGCAAGAGATCTTTCACACGTCTAGCACGTGGAGCACCATCCTGCATAAACATCGTACGTTCCAGCAGGTGTTTATCAGCCAGGCTGGGATGATGCGATTCTGTAACATATCGGCGTACCTCTCACCCATCACAGTAGCAGTTTTGCTGTCCAGCGCCATCTGTCGGACATTTTGTGAACTTTGTTTTTTTTTGTTCTAATAAAACCCCATGTCATTCCAAGCATGTGTGTAAATTTTTAACACTCTATCTACATTATTCCGTGATTTATTAAGTTTTAAAATTTGTACTGACTCTTTAATCACCCTGTATTTATTCTAATACTAGGTGCAGTGGCTGTCATTGGCCGGAATAATATCTGCCACACAAAGTGATTGGCTCTGTGCATTGTTGATACTCATAGCGAATACAAGGTGCATATGGAACTGTAATGGCTTTATATTGAAGGGCATAGTTGAATCACTGGGTGTTAGCAGAATGCGACGAATGAAAACATCACCTGCAGCATTCATAAAAAAATGGGCTTCCGGTTCTGACTTTTGCGCCATCTATTGTTACATTTTGCGATAAGTATCTCATTGTGGTTTTGGAGAATTGATCTGCTATTGTTTCAGCTCAGTTTTCAGTGTTTCAAGAAGGGCTGTGCCTGTGCACGAATCGAACTATTCGAACAATTTACGTCACAGTTCGGCAAATCTCGGGTTGTGTTCGATCTTTTGTTTGACCCGTGATCTAGTGATTTCTGTTGGCACTATATCCACGACCTGCCTTAGCGTTTGTATGGCACTTTGGATTTTAATACTGTAAATAACTGTGAAACACGGACTGAAATACCTTCTAGAGTATATCTCGTATGTAACAACGGCAATATATCAATAAATAAGAGTTTTCCATCATGTTCTGTCAAATTGACGAGCTTTCGCTCCTCCCGCGATCTGGTGACGGCTGACTGCACTATCCCCAAAAGGGTATTGCCGCTGTAATTTATTCTCGCGATAGGAATTAGTCAGTTTACCACAATATACACAGAAGCGCCAAATAAACTGGTATAGGCATATGTATTCAAATACAGAGATATGTAAACAGGCAGAATAAGGCTCCTGTCAACGCGCATATAAGACAAGTGTCTGGCGCAGTTGTTAGATCGGTTACTGCTGCTACAGTGGCAGGCTCTCAAGATTTAAGTGAGTTTGAACATGGTGTTACAGTCCGCGCATGAGCGATGTGACACAACATGCCCGAGGTAGCGATGAAGTGGGGATTTTCCCGTACGACCATTTCACATCGCTTTGGTTCATTCCGAGACGCCTGGACACTTCCCTTGTTGAGAACCCTTCCTGGCACAAAGTAAGAATGCGAACGTAATCGAAGCGCGGTATTGACCATGTAGGCATGGTTGAACTGCGTACTACACGAGCCGTGTACCTCCTTGGTTTAAAATGGCTCTGAGCATTATGCGACTTAACTTCTGAGGTCATCAGTCGCCTAGAACTTAGAACTAATTAAACCTAACTGAGCTAAGGACATCACACACATCCATGCCTGAGGCAGAATTCGAACCTGCGACCGTAGCGGTCGCTCGGTTCCAGACTGTACCGCCTAAAGCCGCTCGGCCACATGGCCGGCGTACCTCCTTCCTGGTGGAATGACTGGAACTGATCGGCTGTCGGACCCCCTCCATCTAATAGGCGCTGCTCATACACGGTTGTTTACATCTTTGGGCGGGTTTAGTGACATCTCTGAACAGTCAAAGGGAGTGTGTCTGTGATAGAATATCCACAGTCAACACGTTGTCGTCTGGTGTTCTGGGAACCTGAGTGATGCAAAACTTTTTTTGATGTGTGTTTATTACTTATATGTTTCAAGTCAGATCTACCTCTTATATCTTAAATGGGATTATATATTTGACGGTGACTTGATAATTATGTAATGGTTACCTATGCTAACTAAATAAATTAATTTGGCACAGTGGTCTTGTACACGGTATCAAAGTTTGCTTACAACTATTCAGGATTAATAGAATGTATACTCGCAAAATTTTACTTCTTTTGAGGTGGCGAAACTCTTGGGGAAATGTATCGCGGTTGCAGAATGGCCATTGGTCTCCTAAGACGGTATTCAGAGTTACCTATTGATGTTCTGTACGCGGCTTTAGAGAATATATTTTAAGTAAACACAAGTGATATCTGTGATAGTCCATGAGCAAAAGTTCCAGTACTATTACGAATAGCCGGTCTGGCCGAGCGATTCTAGGCGCTTCAGTCTGGAACCGCGCAACCGCTACGTTCGCAGGTTCGAATCCTGCCTCGGGCATGGATGCGTGTGATGTCCTTAGGTTAGTTAGGTTTAAGTAGTTCTAAGTTCTAGGTGACTGATGACCTCAGAAGTTAAGTCCCATAGTGCTCAGCCATTTGAACCATTATTACGAATAATCGCCGTGGCTTTCAGAAAGGAGACATTCAGCTCTTCTGGTGCGCCTCCTCTGTTTTTAGCTGACGGAGCTGCCGTGTGTTGCATCAAGAAAACACACGCTCTTCCGTCATTTGCACTCTAGTGGGTTTGCCTGATACCCGTTTCCTTGGGCCGTAGCTTTTTCACCCGAACGTACGGATGCCCCAACGCGTGTAGAGCTATAGACACGAAATACGGCCCAACTTCTTTTATAGCACTGACTATTCGGCTACAAACTTCGTTGCTACTTAATGATGAAACTCCACAGTAGTTTACAAACAGTCTGGTATAAGTTCGACCAAAGACTCAGAGGAAGATGTCTAGTCTCAAGTGACCCGGATGTTTGGCCTCTTAAGATCCCTGGTTGTAACTCCTCTCGATATTTTTGTGTGGGCTTACGTGAAGAGTATAATTTGTGAGTCTCTGAGAGAGTTGGTGTTTTCGCACCCATTCTGGCTGCAGGTGGAGAGATGTGAGAAACACCAAATCTTTTTCTGTGAGCGCGTGTTCGACAAAATGATTCGTAATTACTTTGCACACGACGAAATTGTCGGACGGTCACATTCATGGTTAACAAAGCATTGTTACACACAACAGCAAATGGAAACTAGAAAGTCTGGTCTGATAGAATACACTGTATTTGCTGTTTTTCGTAAACATCGTTTCCGAAAAGGAAAGCAGAGTGGATTTCGCATCGGTACAGCTCTTAGGATTAGCAGAGCCCGAGACTGAAACACTGCGTTAATTAAGTTTTAGTATTAAGACACTTTGTGTAGGGAGTTTAATCAGCCTCTTTTTTTTCAGTATCTGTAAAATGTTTTTCGGCTGATAAGCTTCGCGCTTTTCATTAATGCACGATTTTCCGTGTTAATTATCTGAACTTTAAACGCGACAAGAAGTTTCTTGTATGCTCCTAGTATAACCTGGCTTCCTTTTAGAGATACCACTTTCTACGCCTTATGCACTGTCGAGTCATTACTGAACGTCTACTGGAAGTGCGTAATATATAAAATACGCTACATAATGAGAAAGCAGAACTACGTGTTAACTCAGGAAAACATAATTACTGCGTTCTTGACTGTAGACAGATTAAGATTAACCTCAAAGAGAGAGAACCTTATTAAGCACTCGGGGACCTCTTCAGTAAAGACCACAAACCAATATACAATAGATGTACATCATTGAACAACTAACAGAACGCTGTAAAGTTATGCCAACATGCTTATAAAAAAACTCTTCGCTACAACTTCAAAATTCGCATATTTCAGTGTATTATAATGCCGGTGTTCTTCCACGGAGGTGAATCTCTAACATTTAGGATTAAAAAATGAGAAACTATTGACATTCTAGAAGGAAGTATTAAGAAATATTTTTGGATCTGTAATCATTGATGATACCAGAGCCTGGAAGATGAAATAAATGAAGTAAAACGGGAGCTGTAAAAACACCATGACATCGTCACAGTGCTGAAGAAGAGAAAGTTGTGCTGGGTTGGTCATGTACAAGACGACTCCAAGACAAGCTACCTAAGACAGCATTTTTGATAAAAGTGCGTAAGACGCGAGGAAGAGGAATACTAGATGTGTATGGCGAGAAAGTATCCAGGGTGGAGCAGGTAGTATGAATGTCAATACAGAATGGAATACGAGCGTACTGGACATAACGAAATGGATGAGGTTTGTGGAGCAGGTGTATTATCGATAAAACTCTGGCCATATAAAAGAAATAATGATTGTTAATCCCTCGATAAATTATGCAATTGGAAATTGACTGGTGGGTGCATATGGGAACAGTATTTACTCTCACGCTGCCGGCCGAGCGGTTCTAGGCGCTACAGTCTGGAACCGCGCGACCGCTACGGCCGCAGGTTCGAATCCTGCCTCGGGTATGGATGTGTGTGATGTCTTTAGGTTAGTTAGGTTTAAGTAGTTCTAAGTTCTAGGGAACTGATGACCTCAGAAGTTAAGTCCCATAGTGCTCAGAGCCATTTGAACCATTTGAACGATAAGTGGCGCAAATATGGAAATATGCGAAGCGACTTTGACAAAAGTCAGACTGTTGTGTTTCAATCCTTGGGCGAAGCTGGTCGGCTGTTCACGTGCTACAGTTGTGATCATCTATGGAAAGTGGTTGAAGAATGCTGAAACCACGAGTAGGTGACAAGAAGTTGGACGTCCATATCTAATCACGGAAGGTAGGAATCGGAGACTTGCCCACTCTCTAAAGCTGGATAAGTGGCGATCTGTGGCAGATCTGACGACAGAGCAGAGTGCTGGCGCAGACACAAACGCTTCGAAGCACACAGTTTTTTTTTTTTTTTTTTTTAAATTGGCTCTGAGCACTATGGGACTTAACATCTGTGGTCATCAGTCCCCTAGAACTTAGAACTACTTAAACCTAACTAACCTAAGGACATCACACACATCCATGCCCGAGGCAGGATTCGAACCTGCGACCGTAGCAGCCGCGCGGTTCCCGACTGCGCGCCTAGAACCGCTAGACCACCGCGGCCGGCGAAGCACACAGTTCAGCGCATAGTGTTGAACATGGTGTTCCGCCGCAAAGGACCCCTACATGCTCACATGTTGACTCAGCAACATCGTCAATAGTGATTACAGCGGGCAATCAATGGAATCTTGTCGCCCGGTCGGATAACCCCAGTTGAACCAGATCGATGGTCGTGTCCTGATATGCCATCATCCAGGCAATCGGCTACTCGAAACATGCAGCGCGCAACGTACGCAGGCCGGTGGTAGCAGTATTATGTTATGGAGGGTATTCACCTGCCTTCCATGGGACTGGCTGTAGAAATCGAAGGCACCATGACAGCTGTAGGTGACGTAAACATTATTAGGGACCACACGTAACCCCATATGCTTGATGTCTTCTTCAACAGCGATGGCATCTTCCTCCAGGATAACTGTCGGTGTCACATGGCCAGAATCGTGCTGGAATGGTTTGAGGAGCATGATAGTGAACTCAAGCTGATGTCTTGCCCATCAAATTCGGCGTACCTGAATCCGATGAACCCCAACTGGGACACAATAAGGCGCCAGCTCCGCGCTCACAAACCAACCACCCGTAAATTACGGGAAGTGTGTGACTTGTGCGTTGCCATCTGGTGCCATAAAACTCTGGAAACCTATGACGTACACTACTGGCCATTAAAATTGCTACACCACGAAGATGACGTGCTACAGACTCGAAATTTAACCAACAGGAAGAAGATGCTGTGATATGCAAATGATTAGCTTTTCAGAGCATTCACACAAGGTTGGCGCCGGTGGCGACACCTACAACGTGCTGACATGAGGAAAGTTTCCAACCAATTTCTCATACACAAATAGCAGTTGACCGGCATCGCCTGGTGAAACGTTGTTGTGATGTCTCGTATGAGGAGGAGAAATGCGTACCATCACGTTTCCGGCTTTGATAAAGGTCGGATTGTAGCCTATCGTTATTGCGGTTTATCGTATCGCGATATTGCTGTTCGCGTTGGTCGAGATCCAGTGACTGTTAGCAGAATATGGAAACGGTGGGTTCAGGAGGGTAGTACGGAACGCCGTGCTGGATCCCAACGGCCTCGTATCACTAGCAGTCGAGATGGCAGGCATCTTATCCTCATGGCTGTAACGGATCGTGCAGCCACGTCTCGATCCCTGAGTCAACAGATAGGGACGTTTGCAAGACGACAACCATCTGCACGAACAGTTCGACGACGTTTGCAGCAGCATGGACTATCAGCTCGGAGACCACGGCTGCGGTTACCCTTGACGCTGCATCACAGACTGGAGCGTGTCCGATGGTGTACTCACCGACGAACCTGGTTGCACAAAAGGCAAAACATCATTTTTTCGGTTGAATCCAGGTTCTGTTTACAGCATCATGATGGTTGCATCCGTATTTGGCGTCATCGCGGTGAACGCACATTGGAAGCGTGTATTCGTTATCGCCATACTGGCGTATCACCTGGCGTGATGGTATGGGGTGCCATTGGTTACACGTCTCGGTCACCTCTTGTTCGCATTGACGGCACTTTGAACAGTGGACGTTACATTTCAGATGTGTTACGACTCGTGGCTCTACCCTTCATTCGATCCCTGCGAAACCCTACATTTCAGCAGGATAATGCACGACCGCATGTTACAGGTCCTGTACGGGCCTTTCTGGATACAGAAAATGTTCGACTGCTCCCTGGCCAGCACATTCTCCGGATCTCTCACCAATTGAAAACGTCTGGTCAATGGTGGCCGAGCAACTGGCTCGTCACAATACTCCAGTCACTATTCTTGATGAACTGTGGTATCGTGTTGAAGCTGCATGGGCAGCTGTACCTGTACACGCCATCCAAGCTCTGTGTGGCTCAATGCCCAAGCGTATCAAGGCCGTTATTACGGCCAGAGGTGATTGTTCTGGGTACTGATTTCTCAGGATATATGCACCTAAATTGCGTGAAAATGTAATCACATGTCAGTTGTAGTATAATATATTTGTCCAATGAATACTCGTTTATCATCTGCATTTCTTCTTGGTGTAGCAATTTTAATGGCCAATAGTGTATTTTCGCTCATCAATGCACCATATTTGGGGTACGAAGCTGGCTGTTGAGAAGCCGCCGTTGAGCAGTGGCTTCTTGTTGGGCCAGTGCAGCGATTGCACTCGCTCCATTTGCGGGTGGTTGATATGTGCGGCACATTTACTTGGCGGCAAACACAATGCCGTCGGCCCGTCGGCACACACTTGCTATCTGCTGCGTCCTTCGTGATCCAAAGCAGGCATCTTGCCTTTCTGGCTTCTCGGCCAGTGTATGAGCAACGCACTCGTAGGCCTCTAGACAAACGTGACTCCGCTTTTCTCTTAAGTTGCTAACAGAAACAGCTTCAGCAATCCCGCAACTTTAAGTGTCCGAATATTTCGTTATAAGAGTACTGAATTAAAATTTATGGCAGTGAGCAGAAGTGGAATCAAAGTGTAACACTGGCCTGATCCCAATCGGTCTGACGTACAGCTAGACCACCTTCGCTGCCAGAACGCAACCGTGCACTTCTATTTTGTTTGTTTAGAAAAGGTTACAGTCTCGCATCAGGTGTAAAGAGATATGATAATCCAAAAGTCGCGAATTGAAACATGGACAGCTCACATAATACCTTACTCTGCAGCTGAGTGTTCGCTGTTTTGACATTTCCTCGCAGATTAAAACTGTGTTCGGGACCGGGATTCGAACCCGGAACCTTGCCTGTGGCAGGTAACGCTCTTACCAAGTCATCTGTCCAGACACGATTCGCGACCTGCTCGCACAGCTTCACTGTGATAGTCCCCTTCTCCTCCAAACATAACGTGTTGTGCAATAAAAGTGACTTTACCATCTGGCAAAGCTATGAGTAGGAGGGAAATGCTTCATTTCTAGCTTGACAAGAATTCCGTAATAGGGTCAGGGATTTTCACCTGCCTCGAGATGACTGGGTGTTTGTGTTGTCCTCATAATTTCATCATCATTCATGAAAGTGGCGAGATTGGACTGAGCAACTGAGCAAAGGTTGGGAATTTGTACGGGCGCTGATAACCGCGCACCTGAGCGCCCCACAAACCAATCATCATCATCATCATCATCATCAGTTCCGTAACAAACTACAGGTGTAATGACTCGCTAGTTGGTCGACAGTATGTTCGTACTAAGTCCGACAGGAAGATGGTTAGATACTTTGTTTGTGTGACCATAATGTCCGTAGATGATTTCAGATTCGTCTTTTCAACTGCAAAAGATGCGTATTTATTTTACGATACGGGTTTAGTATTATTCATTAAACCATAGTCAGTTGTATGTAATCAAACGTATTTACAGTTTTCATTTTGGTTATTGATCTAAAACAGATCGTTTTATAAGATATTGAAGTATGATTTTCACTTATTGCAGTAAGTAAAAATGACGAAATTATCTGTTTTTAGGTCTAGAGCCAAAACCTCAGTTTCAAAGTTTGATTTCTAACCCCTGACTGAATAAAGCAAAACGCGCATGGTAAAATAAATACGCAATTTTATTACCTACAAAGACGAATCTGAAATACCATCAGAGAGGCTAGAGACTGATGAAAGTGCTAGAGACTACAATATTATTAGCGAATTGTGATTTATGTTACACAGTGTTGCGCGAGCTTATGGTGGAAAATTTCAGTAATGCATAAAACTCACAATAGTGAATGACGTGAGATACTTATTCTTCCTTACTTGGTAATCTCCGCTTGTAATTTCTGTGACCGACAGATGCGGAAATGTACTACCGACATGCGTTTCGATGTGTAACCTTTTCAAGAGAAGATACGTTATTCCTCATGTGAACATGAGTTCAACAAGAAAATTGGCTCATTCAGGCGAAGAAAAAGTAGTTGATATATTGAAAACGTTAAGGTAGCTAAATTTACATTAAAAGTGCTTTCCAAAGTAGGATAGTATTTTAAAAAAGTCTGTACATCAAAATTATTGTTTTAAAAAGTTGAAATCTGGAATTATGCTGCTAATCAAGATGTCAGACTTCATGCGGGAAACGTTCTTACGTACAAATATGTGTAGAAAGAGTTTGTTTTTGTAAACTTTCCTTGAATTGGAAAAAGGACAAAGACTGGTATGAACCTTCGGAAAGAACAAATAAACTTACTGTTAAGTACTTAAGTATCCCTCCGATTTTGAGCAGCAGTATGAGAATTGGGTACTAACCGCAGCAATATGTAATGATTGCAGCCAACGTCCATTACTGCGTGGCGCGCTTGCTTGTGAGACAGAGGGGTGAGAGCCTGAATATGATCCACGACTTGGTACACCGACTGGCCGCAATATGTTTTAGGCGATTTTCCACATCGTCTTGGTGAGTGCTTGGTTGGCTCCCTGTTGTAGACTCAGAATCGTAACACTTATACAGGAACATTGCGAATACACACAGAATAAAGTTTAGGCGATCCCCATACGGAGGGCACACATTGCTTTATTGATTTTAGGTAACTAATGATTACGACAATAGGAAAGGAATCCGTCCACAAGTTTAAAAATAAAAGTAATGATCAAATTTTTGCTGGTGATTCCACATTATTAATGCTTTCTGATATACATCGGAACAAATGCTGAAGAAAAAGTAATAAAGAGTGACACGTATTGCGAAGTGCTGTGTGAACATGCATCAACTCCAAGATTCAGTGTGCCCGTATCCCTCTCAGACCTCTCTAGAGATTCCTCACAAATCTTCGAGAACTAGTGCCTTTGAGACGGGGAAACTGACGGCAAAAATAATCCCAGTGCACTTATACTGATATGTGGTGGCGTGTGCAAGCGGATGCGGTAAGTAGACACGTCCCAGACTCCCCGTACGTTTCACAGCCTCAGAGTTATGGCTGGCTTTCATTCCACCTACGCTCACGAAGTACTCTGCCTGTTGACCATCTTAATATGAGTTAGCATAAGTGAAAAACGTTGTTAAATAAAATAAATAAGTATATGCGGATCACAATACGTGCTGAATACTGTGTGGGAAAATTTTGTGAACCTGTTGACGTCAAATAAAATAGCCATAAGTTTGTTGGTAAAGCTATAAATAGTTTCTGTACGCACCTGTTTCTCTAGTCGTCATATGCATTTAAATTGCACTGCCATGTGACAGAGTTTAGGTACAGAATTTCGTGCTTTGTACAACGCTGTATCTCGCAACACTAGCTTCGCGCCGGCCGGTGTGGCCGTACGGTTATAGGCGCTTCAGTCTGGAACCGCGTGACCGCTACGGTCGCAGGTTCGAATCCTGCCTCGGGCATGGATGTGTGTGATGTCCTTATGTTAGTTAGGTTTAAGTAGTTCTAAGTTCTAGGAGACAGATGACCTCAGACATAAAGTCCCATAGTGCTCAGAGCCATTTGAACCACTAGCTTCGCATTTTTGAGTACACTTTTTTGTGTTTGCCATGTACCAAAATTGAGCTCATATTGTCGCTTCGAGACCACAGTACAGTCCAAGTCCGAAGGCAGGGTCTACAATGAAGTACAACACTGAGAACAAAAAGAGCGTTTATTACTGATACCAACGTACAGCCGTAACGGAACTAGTCCGCAGCTCGTGGTCCAGCGGCTAGCGTTGCTACCTCTACATCTACATCTACATCCATACATCCATACTCCGCAAGCCACCTGACGGTGTGTGGCGGAGGGTACCTTGAGTACCTCTATCGGTTCTCCCTTCTATTCCAGTCTCGTATTGTTCGTGGAAAGGAGGATTGTCGGTATGCCTCTGTGTGGGCTCTAATCTCTCTGATTTTATCCTCATGGTCTCTTAGCGAGATATACGTAGGAGGGAGCAATATACTGCTTGACTCCTCGGTGAAGGTATGTTCTCGAAACTTCAACAAAAGCCCGTACCGAGCTACTGAGCGTCTCTCCTGCAGAGTCTTCCACTGGAGTTTATCTACCATCTCCGTAACCCTTTCGCGATTACTAAATGATCCTGTAACGAAGCGCGCTGCTCTCCGTTGGATCTTCTCTATCTCTTCTATCAACCCTATCTGGTACGGATCTCACACTGGTGAGCAGTATTCAAGCAGTGGGCGAACAAGCGTACTGTAACCTACTTCCTTTGTTTTCGGATTGCATTTCCTTAGGATTCTTCCTATGAATCTCAGTCTGGCATCTGCTTTACCGACGATCAACTTTATATGATCATTCCATTTTAAATCACTCCTAATGCCTACTCCCAGATAATTTATGTAATTAACTGCTTCCACTTGCTGACCTGCTATATTGTAGCTAAATGATAAGGAATCTTTCTTTCTAGGTATTCACAGCACATTACACTTGTCTACATTGTGATTCAATTGCCATTCCCTGCACCATGCGTCAATTCGCTACAGATCCTCCTGCATTTCAGTACAATTTT
Source organism: Schistocerca serialis cubense (assembly GCF_023864345.2). NCBI lineage: Eukaryota > Metazoa > Arthropoda > Insecta > Orthoptera > Acrididae > Schistocerca > Schistocerca serialis. Next base: position 136,999,068 of record NC_064640.1, on the reverse strand, counting down.
CCATTGTTACAACCTCTCGATATACCACAGCATCATCCGCAAAAAGCCTCAGTGAACTTCCGATGTCACCCACAAGGTCATTTATGTATATTGTGAATAGCAACGGCCTACGACACTCCCCTGCGGCACACCTGAAATCACTCTTACTTCGGAAGACTTCTCTCCATTGATAATGACATGCTGCGTTCTGTTATCTAGGAACTCTTCAATCCAATCACACAATTGGTGTGATAGTCCATATGCTCTTAATTTGTTCATTAAACGGCTGTGGGGAACTGTATCGAACGCCTTGCGGAAGTCAAGAAACACGCCTTCTACCTGGGAACTCGTTTCTATGGCCCTCTGAGTCTCGTGGACGAATAGCGCGAGCTGGGTTTCACACGACCGTCTTTTTCGAAACCCATACTGATTCCTACAGAGTAGATTTCTAGTCTCCAAAAAAGTCATTATACTCGAACATAATACGTGTTCCAAAATCCTACAACTGATCGACGTTAGAGATATAGGTCTATAGTTCTGCACATCTGTTCGACGTCCCTTCTTGAAAACGTGGATGACCTGTGCCCTTTTCCAATCCTTTGGAACGCTACGCTCTTATAGAGACCTACGGTACACCGCTGCAAGAAGGGGGCCAAGTTCCTTCGTGTACTCTGTGTAAAATCGAACTGGTACCCCACCAGGTCCAGCGGCCTTTCTTCTTTTCAGCGGTTTTAATTGTTTCTCTATCCCTCTGCCGTCCATTTCGATATATACCATTTTGTCATCTGTGCGACAATCTAGAGAAGGAACTACAGTGCAACAGCTGTGAAACAGCTTTGGAAAAAGACATTTAGTATTTCGGCCTTTAGTCTGTCGTAGTAGTCATATGATGGTATGGGGTGCCATTGGTGACACGTCTCGGTCACCTCTTGTTCGCACTGACGGCACTTTGAACAGTGGACGTTACATTTCAGATGTGTTACGACCCGTGGCTCTACCCTTCATTCGATCCCTGCGAAACCCTACATTTCAGCAGGATAATGCATAACCGCATGTTGCAGGTCCTGTACGGGCCTTTCTGGATACAGAAAATGTTCGACTGCTGCCCTGGCCAGCACATTCTCCAGATCTCTCACCAATTGAAAACGTCTGGTCAATGGTGGCCGAGCAACTGGCTCGTCACAATACACCAGTCACTACTCGTGATGAACTGTGGTATCGTGTTGAAGCAGCATGGGCAGCTCTACCTGTGCACGCCATCCAAGATCTGTTTGGCTCAATGCCCAGGTGTATCAAGGCCGTTATTACGGCCAGAGGTGGTTATTCTGGGTACTGATTTCTGAGGATCTATGCACCCAAATTGCGTACAAATGTAATCTCACGTCAGTTCTAGTATAATATATTTGTCCAATGAATACCCGTTTATCATCTGCATTTCTTCTTGGTGTAGCAATTTTAATGGCCAGTAGTGTATGTGACATAAGTGGCCGTATCTTTTGATTGCATTTTTTTTAAGTCGCCAAGGTACCGTAGGCCTTAGTATGTGACATAAATTGCTACTTGATACCTCAACCCGTTTCTGAGGAGAGGTCTTGCCAGGCGAACTAACAGACAGACAGGCGGACTACGAAGTTTTTGGTTCAAATGGCTCTGAGCACTATGGGACTCAACCGCTGAGGTCATTAGTCCCCTAGAACTTAGAACTACTTAAACCTAACTAACCTAAGGACATCACAAACATCCATGCCCGAGGCAGGATTCGAACCTGCGACCGTAGCGGCCTTGCGGTTCCAGACTGCAGCGCCTTTAACCGCACGGCCACTTCGGCCGGCACGAAGTTTTTACCGGTTTACATACGGAACCGTAAAAACACCGACAGCGCTTGATACGTTGTGCGGGACGGCTAGCTGGTAATATTTAAATAATTGCACAGATTGGATGTTGTGGTGCGTCGAAATTAGATGACGTTTGCGTCAGGTGTCTTCGGATTGTGTTTGATAGCCTGATTAGTTATGCAACCTTCTAGCCTTCAGTGTACACGGGCTGCGGCTAATAGCATTCCTCCGCACGCGCTGCATCTTTCCATAGTGTATTCTTCTCCACATAAGTAGGTAATTATGTCTAGCACTGCATCTGAAACTATGCTCACGACCTTACTCCAAAGAAAGGTACCCGGTCAGTACCGTTGTCTTTCATAGTTGCCATGACTACCGAACTTTAGAATTATATATATTATTATCATCATCATGATCGTCAGTATCAGACAACAACCTGTCTCCGGGCAGATGAACAGACTTGCGACTAAATGCGCCTATTGCCGTGTGGTACACCGTTCACCACGTGAGGCGAGTATTGCGACAGTTGTCTCCTAACATAACGCTCTGCCCTCGTCCGGGCCACACCTGTCATTTTTCTTTTCTTTGTGCTGCCCTGAATGGAAGGGAGTGAATTCTGGCGGTGGCTTCCGCTGCAGACCTTGACCCATCTCTGCTTCAGTGAGCAGGAGGTAGACTACCGACATCCGCAACGCCCTGTGCATTTTCCAGCAACGTAAAACCGTACGGTATGCTTTTCAAACGGATAAATGTGAAGTTGAAACTTCCTGGCAGATTAAAACTGTGTGCCGGACCGAGACTCGAACTCGGGACCTTTGCCTTTCGCGGGCAAGTGCTCTACCATCTGAGCTATCCAAGCACGACTCGCGCCCCGTCCTCACAACTGTACTTCCGCCAATACCTCGTCTCCTATCTATCCGTTTCATATCAGCGCACACTCCGCTGCAGAGTGAAAATCTCATTCTGGAAATGTGAAGTTCATCTGCGGCACTCTCCTACTTAATAGCCATTTCGGCATCATAGTCCAATGGAGCTCTTCATTTCGACACCTATGTACCTTGAGTGGATAACTGCAACTTATCTTAGCATAAAAATTTATCTTATTTTTTAAAAAAATCATGTAATACCATGTGTGGCACACGCTAGATAAATAACAGTTTTGTTGCCTGTTCCAGCGCGGACTCGCAGTCGGACAGAGCAAGTTTCGTACTTTTCTTCGCCGTGGTCCCTTTAATTGCTCCTAGCTAATGGTGGGACGCTTTCTACCTTAAAACTAAAGCCCTTCCCCAGTATAATTATTACAAAGCGTTATAAACCAGCATTAGCGGTGTAGTCAGAGTTATATTGAAAGGCTTTATACGCTGTTATCGACATGTCCCCTGCGTGGTGAAATCGCGCTGCAGCATCACACATTCATCGTCCTCCAAAGTTTAAAATTTCGCATTTTACGCCGATATCTGTAGAAATATCAATTTGTGACCAATTTTTATAACTGCTTTGTGGTGTGTCGCTTTTTTTTTTTTTTTTTTTTTTTTTTTTTTTTTTTTTTCTTAGAGTGTATATGACATTCGTCAGGGCCACTCGCGTCTATACGGGTGCCATCTCACGTAATGTGACTCATTTGTCCAGAAAACCTTCATCCTGCTCAACAGCCGCATTTCTGCATTGTTTACACTACTCTGCGCTACGTCACACTATTGTCGGCACCGCCACCATTAAGAAGTCTTATTACCTGTGGACAGACCTTTCTTTTACTGATATCTGAACCTAAACTGCAACAAAAGCCCTCCGAATTTTTGGTGTGAAACCTCTTAAAGCTGTTTAATTAAAAACAAAACTTATTAACATTCTACATCTTTATTCTTCACGTCTAATATTTGCAGCCCACTGACGCTAGAGGCTCCGAATTGTAGCGTGTAACATTGTAGTGTGTAACGGAAATATGTCGATGCCTGAGAAACAGCTTTCTGATATCGAGTTCCTAATTTGAAGAGTTCGTCCACACATGAAGCACCCTCTCCTTCACCAAGACGATCATGCACACGAGCGCTGAGACACCTGCAACACTCCAACGTGTTCACTGTCAACGATCATTCTGCGTACAGTCTCGACTTGGTCCCATCCGATTTGCATCTGTTTCCAAACATTAAAGAATATCTTCGAGGACTTCACTTTTACAGTGACGGTATCAACAAACTTGTCTCTCGTTCGTAAAAATGTGTTCGTTGCCAGGATAACTATGTTGAGAAATAAATATGTAGGCATGAAGAATAAAGATGTAGAATATTAATAACCTTCGCCTTATTTTAAAAGCCGTAAGAGTTTTCACACAAAAAAATTCGGAGGCATTACTTTTGAGCACGCCTTTTAGTAGGAAAGGAAGTCTGATGACTGATGAATGCAGCAACTATAGTATTCCAAGGCCATGATCAGCTAGTTTCTCATGGTTTTCAGGAGAAACAGTGGCACAATAAAACAAACATCAATAATTTTCGTTGTCTTTAATTCTGACCTCAAATTTACCCTCATTTAGTAAGACGACAAAAGCATAGAGCGTAGGAAATCCAGACTGGCAATAGCATGAAAAGCTTTCCCGAAAAATATAAGTATTTTTACATTTGACGTAATTTTAAAAAAATTGGAGATCGTTGTAAATATTTGTTTAAGGAGAGGGTTGTGTGGAACTGAAACGTGGGCGAGAAGCGAAAGAGACAAGGGGAGAATAGAAGCTTTTCAAATGTGTTATTACAGAACAATGTTGAAGACTAGAAGAGCAAATAGGAAAAATAATGAAGAGATTTTTAATCGAATCAAGGAGAACAGAGCATTCGAGACAACGAGAATAATAGAAGGGATCCTGAGGCAACAAGGAATAGTTACTTTCGTCATTGGGGCGGGTGGAGGAGGGGGGGGGGAGTTAAACATTCTGGAGGTCGACCAAAGCTTGAATACAATACTCAGGTTAAAATGGATGTACAGCTCTCTAGTTATACGGAAAAGAAGAAATTTGCGTGGGTTTCGCTAGCGCGGATAGCTACAGCAAACAAGTCTTGGGATAGATGACAATAACATAGTTTCTAAATTTAGGATTTCATTAGTTTTTCAGTTTTTACACAATATTTGAGATGATTTTATGTGTCAAAGTTTAAACGCCTGAACACATGTACTATTACATTTCTTGTGCATCATTATTGTATAATACTGCACCGTGTTATTTGCAGTAATAGAAGTATTCAATGGCCCGCTGTTATAATTCTAGAGAGTTATACTGAGGTATTGCATCAACCGAAATAAAAATAAAAATTCTTTAATACACGAACAGGTTCAGATCTTCACCGAGCGAAGTAGTTTAATTCCGGATCATTGAAATATTTTACATGAATAAACTTACCAAGAGAAAATAAGAATGCGTTACGCAATCGTACATACGAGCGCTGTTCGGAAAGTAAGTTCCGATCGGTCGCGAAATGGAAACCACTGTGAAATTCGATGACGTTTTGCACAGACGTGTTGGGTAGTGCCTCTAGTACGCCCGTCGATCAAGGCACGTCATTCTTTTCAATTCTGAGCGCACAGTGAGAGCTTCAGTATACCTAGAAAATAGTGTATCCCGCCATGTAACAGGGCCTGGAGAGAGATTTCTCCTGATGTCATGCACCCAACATAACATAACCGTCATGCGTTTAGTTGCTCTTGACAATTAACGGCCGCAATCTGCAGGGGGCAATGAAGATGTCCTTGCAGCGTTTTCGATGGGAAGTGTTTGATCGCCCACAGTACAGTCCTTAAGTGGCTCTTCCTGAGTTTCATCTCTGCTCGCGTGAACCGCTCGCTATGAAGACAAAATTTTCACATCGACGAACATAGAGAATTGGCGGTAAGCACAGTCGGCTGCCTTCTGTGATGAGGGTGTTGGAAAGTTGGTGCAACGCAACAACAATTGTGCAAGTCGGAGAGGCGACTATGTAGAGAGGTAGCTGTAAGATGTACCTAACTATTGCAAATAAAACATATTTGATTTTCAAAGTGGTTTCCATTTCGCGACCGATTGGAACTTACTTTCCGAATAGCCCTCGTATTTGAACAGATCTGAAGTTCGACCCAGTGAGCATTTTCTTGGTTTTGGTAAATTGTTTAGGGGGAGTAGGGAATAACATCACGGACTAGACGATGCACCGGAATTGACTTAGGTTAGAACTAGTTAGTAGAAATTAAATTAGGAAATTAGTATTAGGAACCTGCAGCGAATAACATCCTGGCCTGCCCAGTGTCAGGGGCACGCCCATCGGGATTAGCTCGATGGGTAAGGCAATAAAATAGGTTTATATATACATTTCTGACACATTCGTGACGCTGCAGGTAGCAGAGTTCGTTAAGATCTTAGGAATTAAATACTAATACGTGTAAGAATAGCTGCCCATTGTAATTAGAGTATAGCTGTAGCTAACAATCCACTACGTTGTAATTAGCTGCAAATTGTATCTAACAAACTTAGAAAGTAAGGCCCACTAATCATATAAGGAAGTGGGTTATGTTGTATAATTGTTATCGATGGTTAATAAAGAATTTTATTTAAAAAAAATTGTTTAACACAAACGGTTCCTTCGGAAAGACCACGACCGACTACTTTTTTCCATCCTTGTCCTACAGGGCACCGCAGGAATAGTTGACACGTTTTAACATTGAATAAAAATTGCACCTCTAGTAATGTTAGATTCAAATTTCACAACAACGCTCTTTGTTTCATGGAACTGTCGGCAGAGGTCATGTTGCTGCAATATCGCCAGTCTCTTGTTTCGCAGTTAGCGTTTCGCCATGACTGAGCATGGACGTTTATCTGTTCAGTGGCGTTCTAGTTTAAGCTGAATTGAAAAGCGTCACAGCAATGAAAAGATGATTTAGGACAATATTGTACAACCTCTGGGTTCCATAAAGGAACACTATTAGCTGATTAGCAAGAAAGTTTGAAGAAGGCAGTTTGTTGGGAGGAAAATGATCTCGTTCCATGGAAAACATTGCAGTGCTACGAGTCGCCATTTAATGAAGTCCAAACAAATCATCCCAGCGGCAGCAAGAGAAACGTGGGTATACTTTCGTCCTGCACAAAGAATTTTACAGAGTGATCTCAGGCACTTCACTTACAAAATGACTGTGTTACAGAAGCTGACTTAAGAGAACAAACAGAAAAGACTGGAGTACTCATTATGTGCAGAAGGAAAGGATGAAATAGTGTTCAACACATTGCTCTCAAACGAAGCTTATTTCCGCCTTAACGGAACAGTAAAAAAACAATGTTCAATTTTGGCGTAGAGGAAAACCGCAAAATGTTTGTTGATGGAAAAACGACGCGTGAAGAAAAAGTGGCAGTGTGGATAGCTCTATACAGTCATGGCATAATCGGCCCAAGGTTGTTCAGTGAACTGTCAATGCTGACCGACACGAGAGAATGTTGGAAAGTGACTTAGTGTCACATCTTCTCGCCATCAATCTCCCAATGAACACACAGTGGTTCGTGCAAGATGGCGCAACACTTCATACGACTAATGCTGTTCTGTATTTTCTACAGGAAATATTTGGCAGTCGTGTGATGTCCCATCGTTACCCGCAGCGCCGTCATGGACGATTCTTCTGGTCTACATCTACATCTACATCTACATTTATACTCCGCTAGCCACTCAACGGTGTGTGGCGGAGTGCACTTTACGTTCCACTGTCATTACCTCACTTTCCTGTTCCAGTCGCGTATGGTTCGCGGGAAGAACGACTGCCGGAAAGATTCCGTGCGCGCTCGAATCTCTCTAATTTTACATTCGTGATCTCCTCGGGAGGTATAAGTAGGGGGAAGCAATATATTCGACACCTCATGCAGAAACGCACCCTCTCGAAACCTGGACAGCAAGCTACACCGCGATGCAGAGCGCCTCTCTTGCAGAGTCTGCCACTTGAGTTTGCTAAAATCTCAGTGACGCTATCACGCTTACCAAATAACCCTGTGACGAAACGTGCCGCTCTTCTTTGGATCTTCTCTATCTCCTCTGTCAACCCGACCTCGTACGGATCCCACACTGATGAGCAATACTCAAGTATAGGTCGAACGAGTGTTTTGTAAGCCACCTCCTTTGTTGATGGACTACATTTTCTAAGGACTCTCCCAATGAATCTCAACCTGGTACCCGCCTTACCAACAATTAATTTTATATGATCATTCCACTTCAAATCGTTCCGCACGCATACTCCCAGATATTTTACAGAAGTAACTGCTACCAGTGTTTGTTCCGCTATCATATAAAGATACAATAAAGGATCCTTCTTTCTATGTATTCGCACTACATGGCATTTGTCTGTTAAGGGTCAGTTGCCATTCCGTGCACCAAGTGCCTATCCGCTGCAGATCTTCCTGCATTTCGCTGCAATTTTCTAATGCTGCAACTTCTCTGTATACTACAGCATCATCCGCGAAAAGCTGCATGGAACTTCCGACACTATCTACTAGGTCCTTTATATATATTGTGAAAAGCAATGGTCCCACAACACTCGATGTGGCACGCCAGAGGTTACTTTAACGTCTGTAAACGTCTCTGCATTGAGAACAACATGCTGTGTTCTGTTTGCTAAAAACTCTTCAATCCAGCCACACAGCTGGTCTGATATTCCGTAGGCTCTTACTTTATCAGGCGACAGTGCGGAACTGTATCGAACGCCTTCCGGAAGTCAAGGAAAATGGCATCTACCTGGGAGCCTGTATCTAATATTTTCTGGGTCTCGTGAACAAATAAAGCCCAGATTTAAACCCATATGATTCTTTTTTGGGGATATTTGAAACAGAAACTGTTGCCTTTGCGACCACAAAATATTATGAAAATGCGTGCTCGGATAGTGCAGTTGTGCAACGAGATAAATGAAGACTTTGGCAGCAAAGTTGTAAGGAATATATGTACTGTCCTTTGCGAAGTCGTCCGCTGAAATTGAGCGCGTATTGAACACGTGACGAAGTAATGCATTTCTGTGGATCATACTACCTGGGTGTAAAATTTTAAAATTATCAATTCAGAAGTAAGTGTTGTGACAATATTAAATGTGTCATCTCTTCATGTATCACCATCTCTCTGAGCTTCTACTCAGACTAAATGAACTCATTTTCAGCAGGACGTTAATCGTTGCACTTTTTCATTTTTGTAACTAAGAGCAACGTTTCCAGATTAATTTAAAAGATTTAGGCTATGGTATTTTCCAGATGAGCCTTTTAAAACGCAGATTTATAACTTTTAATGCTCAATTTGCTTCTCGCGGAGCATCCTGTCTTCCAGATTTCTGAGAAAGCGATATGGATGCATTTTTGTCGCGTAAAGGCGATTGCCGCCTTGGAACTGGTCAGAGAAAAACGCAGTCTTTGTTTTCCGATTTACTCACTTGATTTACGCTGGCTTATTCGAGGACAAATGGCGGAACTGCTCTGAAAGGTAAGTCACGGCCTTGTCAGTTCGATCTCTAACCACCTCCGTGTCAAGGCATTACTCGGTAATGAACTAAACGGCCAGCATTTCACGAGGAAACAATGAACAACTGGCTAGCGGAGACTTCTTGGAAAAAGCACAGATCCTGCATCACGAGGAAAAGCAAAGCAGACTATAATTTGGAGAAGGTTATTACAGACTATTTGCCTGTTTCAGACTCTGAAGATATTTGAAAAGCGTCATTTGTGTCGGAATGAAAAATCCGGATGAAAGAATCCACAATTAGAGTTTTCATCTTTTCGCTCCACAACTGTTGAACGCTAAGAATAATTACTACAAAGAAGTCGTAGCTTACTCTTGACATAATAATGTTGTTTGCACTAGTGGAGTAGGTCAGAAACAGGCGAAGCAACCATATTTACTGTCCATTAATAAGGTAAATGGCCAACACGGCTTCGCCCCTTCGCGACAGGGATTCAGTTACATTAAATCTCGTTCCTTGACAAAAGCTGTCTCTAGCTTTGGAACACTCATGGGAGACGCTGGACTAACAGTAATACATATTCCAAACAAAACCCCGGCTTCTTCAATAGGATTCAAGTGCGAGTTGCGCTCTAACCGCTTTAGTGGTGATAGCCCACCTTTCAGCACGTTGTCCACGAGCTTATCTCTAAGAAGTACGTAAAAGAGAAAGAAGACTTCAATAGCACCTGCACACGCCGGAACGAAAGGTGGGAAGTTTTTTCCGTCCACCTTGAAGCGAAGAACCTTTGCGAAATGCGTGGAGCTCTATACATCCGCCAGTGCTAATACCTTCCGGTACCATTCGCTATTGCCCTCATTCCTCGGCGTTCTTTTGCCAAATGTCAGTGTCATGCTGTTACTGGAGAACACAGTTTGGGCATGCGTGAACAGAAATCCCCTCCACGAAGACGTCTGTGGACGCTTTCGTTTGATATTTGCCGCCACGTTGCTTTTCGCAAAGTTTGGTAAGGTTCACTGCATTCCGGCACTTCTTACCCTTACTCTTCTTCTTCTTCTTCTTCTTCTTCTTCTTCTTCATTATTCTATTGTGTTAAATTGTTTGAAAGTTTGGTTCAGTCATGAAATTACCCTTCAGGACGCTCCTTGACATTTCACGCCGTGTTTACTGAACTTGTGCCCTACGTTAAATCATGTCGCCGAGTCGTTGGAACTCTGTATTCGCAAGTAAATGGCCGCTAGCTCCAAACAGTGATGCCTTCTGGACATATTAATCAGTATGCCAGTTATGTCTCGTGTACAACTCCTTTGTCTCATACCAACCATGTGCTATTGAAAACAAATCGACGCTACCAGGGAAAATCTGACTCCATAGCCATTTGATCAGTGTCATCTCTGAATAACAAAGGTACTCGTAAAAATAAGTCACCTAATTTCCTTCCTGTAGAGAGATAAGTCTCTACAGGCACTAAAAATATTGACGAGGTCGAATAAGGGAAACAGCATTTCCCCAGTCTTTAGGAGAGTATAGGGCCATAATTTTCATCCTCTAATGTTTTCTAGTTTTTAACGAAAGGTAGCTGGAACAATTATCAGAGAAAGTTCGTGAATCATCTTCAGATATCAATAGATAAATTCTATAATCTGGGTTTGCTGGTGATTTATACAAACTAAATAAACTGTTACACATTTATTTTCCTATAAAATGATACCCACTTGGGCCCGCTAGTTCGCTGGGCAATGTAAACTGAAATGTTACTTTCATTTCCCTAAGAAGTTGCCATACTGATTTCAGTCGCAATGGGAAAAAAATTTAAAACACTAAAACAATGTCTTAAAAATGTCAGATCCACGCACATATCATAAAGGAACTGCCTTGTCGAGAAGTGGATCTGCAGATTCTGTATCACCAATTAAAACAGTTCATTTAAATAATTTTTTTCGTTACTTCCGCTGGATAACGACTTACCAGACTGGTGACAGTCTACATCCTCGTGATAAGGATCTTTAGCATCCATTGACACACACAGGATACCTTCATTTGCCCCAATGGAAGTGCATGTTTAAAGATTCTTGCCTTTCAAGAACCAATTTATAGGATTTTCCTCCTTTACTTTATTGTTTTATGCTATTGAGTAGATTTTCAAATGGTTCAAATGGCTCTGAGCACTATGGGACTCCGTTGTGACTTGGCAAGACAGCCAAGCCATTGTGGGGTAGCCGAAAGGCACGCGTTTAAGCTCACGCGGGATGGCGTGAGGTCTGGAACAGGCAAGGTCTTTGAGACTAGCAAAGAAAGTACGAAGCTGCTGGAATACTTAACTTTAATCCATAATTGGTGAACATCGGTCTGACGGTACATGCATCACAAGATAAATAGCAAATGATAATGGCGCCTTGCTAGGTCGTAGCAAATGACGTAGCTGAAGGCTATGCTAACTATCGTCTCGGCAAATGAGAGCGTAATTTGTCAGTGAACCATCGCTAGCAAAGTCGGCTGTACAACTGGGGCGAGTGCTAGGAAGTCTCTCTAGACCTGCCGTGTGGCGGCGCTCGGTCTGCAATCACTGACAGTGGCGACACGCGGGTCCGACGTATACTAACGGACCGCGGCCGATTTAAAGGCTACCACCTAGCAAGTGTGGTGTCTGGCGGTGACACCACAGACTCAACATCTGAGGTCATCAGTCCCCTAGAACTAAGAACTAATTAAACATAACTAACCTAAGGACATCACACACATCCATGCCCGAGGCAGGATTCGAACCTGCGACCGTAGCAGTCACGCCGTTCCGGACTGACGTGCCTAGAACCGCACGGCTACCGCGGCTGGCAGTAGATTTTCTTCAGTAGCTGTCGTCTTTGCCACCTAAAGGAGTTTTTCTTTCCTTCATCGCCTCAGTGCTGCCGTATCTAGATGCCAAACTAATTATTTTGAGCCAAGTATCCATGCTGTACCACATCTTTTTCTGGCTGTATAGAGTCAACTCTGGCTGGAGCGTGCTATACATTTTTAGGACCGTTCCAGCTTTCGCCACCAGGACGACGTGACATAAAATTCAGCTTCTAAACATGATTTGGCTGCAGTTCTTACAGTCATTATGAGATGACATAGTCAATTTTTTAATCGTAAGTAACTCTTAAATCTAAACTGTGTAACTTAGAGGCTCAAAGATAGTTTAAAACAGACCTGTGCTTTACAGCGCACTGTGAACGAGGAAGCAATTGCGGCACTGATTTGCGTTCACTGACAGCTCATTAGCGACATCCGTACTAGTAATTCGACATTCGACCAGGCACGAAGCGAGAAAAACGAAGGTACGAAATAAGGCGTAATGGCGAAACATAAACGCTGTGCCTTAATACTGAGCCCTACCGCTTAAGATTGTCAGAGACAACTTTCGCTCCACGTTATCGTGTCTGGTCCCGTAACTATTTTTGCTAGTGTGTCGACGACTTAACTCTGAGGAAGCGTCATTTAGAGTTGCGGTACATGTTAACAGTAGCGACGCATAAAGAATCTGCCGATATGATCTTATACTGAAGTGTTTGCCTCTGCATTCGAACGTTGAAACCCCAAATAATAATAACAATAATAATAATAATAATAATAACGAATAGCAGTGAAGAAGCGTGTCACCAAACGTGAAAGCTGTGCACAAACGAGAGACCAGTGATGCGACAAGCTTTCGCCGGTAACTTATGCGGCCAACTGGAACAGGCCAGCGGAAGCAGCTCTTCCTTTTCTGCAACGCGACTTGCAATCGAATTCTTCTATCCTGTACTGACTGACAACTTATAATTGCAACTCTCGGTACTTTCATATCTAACCAATAAGGATACGTTATCAGAAAGAGATTTTCACTCTGCAGCTGAGTGTGCGCTGATATGAAACTTCCTGGCAGATTGAAACTGTGTGCCAGACCGAGACTCGAACTCGGAACCTTTGCCTTTCGCGGGCAAGTGCTCTACCAACTGGTAGGCAAAGGTCCCGAGTTCGATTCTCGGTCCGGCACACAGTTTTAATCTGCCAGGAAGTTTCAGGATACGTTATGTTCCCCAGATCTTCGCAGGTCATACAATATAACAGTGGATAGAGAGTATAGGACAAAAATCTCTTGTGAGTTTACCAAGGGCGGAGAAAATCGCCACTAAAATCAGTCATCAACAATCCAATGATCACTTCAGATGCACACGGATGAATTTACAATAAACCGTTATACATTAGTTATGTACAGCGGTCGTTTAGTTTGCACACTACAGTGCTGTACTTGGCTCAGTCGCTCTGCCTTCTTATCATCTGTGAGTTGACCTACAAGGTAAAATGGAATCCGAACCGCCGAACAACTCGGCTTTTTCCATATACACAAAGTATGGACTCGTTGTGAGGAAACTCTAAATCTATACTGCCTGAAAAAAATAACCGTAAGACATGGTCAGATGGCAATGTAACTTCGCACACATACATCTATGTAAATATAATTGCGTAGATTTTCGCGGCCAGAGTCAGTTGGCATAAAGTTTTTCTGAATATCGTACTGTGCCATAATGGAGAAAACTATACTGGAGAAACCAACGTTTCGGCCACTGTTATAGTGACCTCAAATGGTTCAAATGGCTCTGAGCACTATGGGACTTAACTTCTGAGGTCATCAGTCCCCTAGAACTTAGAACTACTTGAACCTAACTAATCTGAGGACATCACATACATCCATGCCCGAGGCAGGATTCGAACCTGCGACCGTAGCGGTCGCGCGGTTCCAGACTGTAGCGCCTAGAACCGCTCGGCCACCCTGGCCGGCCTATAGTGGCCTCCTTCTGGGCCTATTGGTGTGCTTTAGCTGTGTGGTCTGCTCACTGAACATGACCTTACGTCAGAATTGAAAAAGATCGTTGTTTCGGGTAGTCCCTTGAGGCGCAAGGAACGGGAACTTCATTATAATGGGTTGCTACGCAAAGGGAGTAAGGATCTGCTGTTGCCCATTGCTTCTTTCATTATTTGCTATTATTGGTGGACATCGGCGAACGAGGTGTGAAGTCCAGCTTTCTTCCTGCTGGACGCAGGTCGCGCTGCGGTATGTAAATGATTAGATACGATACTGGAGTGCCCGTGTTGTTCAGCGTTATTGTGAGGTACTCCCGTGGCCCGCAAATCCGTAGATCTGTCCCCGACAGAACATTTCGCACCCGGCAAGAACAGTGACACAACTCAAAAAATACAGTACTTGAAGAAATCGACTTACAGAATTCTATAAAACTTACAGTGAAATAGTATAAACGGCCTTTAAATTTCAGGTAATATGGACATGTAGTTCTGTACTCGTTAAATGTGAGGTGTTATCACGTAATTATTAATTAATTCTTTGAGTTGTCACTATTCTTGATTTTCGAAAAACATTTTTGTTTTTGTTTTGACTCCTCATGTAATACATTTACCAAAAAAAAAAAATGGTTCAAATGGCTCTGAGCACTATGGGACTCAACTGCTGAGGTCATTAGTCCCCTAGAACTTAGAACTAGTTAAACCTAACTAACCTAACTAACCTAAGGACATCACAAACATCCATGCCCGAGGCGGGATTCGAACCTGCGACCGTAGCGGTCTTGCGGTTCCAGACTGCAGCGACTTTAACCGCACGGCCACTTCGGCCGGCTACATTTACCACTTTTCCATCGAAAATAATACTTTCTTTTTAACTACTGTAATATAATACGACATTCGAACCTCCATCTGGCAAAATTAGTACTTACGCTAAAATAAAAAATAAAAAACATGTTGAAACTTTTGTATTAGAAAAGTGCAAAATACAAATTGTAATTTACGAAAATTAATACAATTTAATTAGGTACAATTTAACAAACACAATTTACGAAAACATAGAATCATAAATGGGCTTATACAATGTAAGAATCTTTTCACCGAGAAAAGTGGTTGAGTATGAACTTCCTTTATAGCCGGAATTTCCCTTTCTTCTTGTTTGCTGCAGCTCACGAAATTTCATAATATTTACAACAGATTTAATCGTCAATATTTTCTGTTCCTTCAGATATGTATGCATATCTGAAGGACACTATAGGGTAACATTCAGGCACTGTATGAACACAGACATTGTAATAATCAATTATATTAAAAATTACATTCAACTTACGTATCTTACCTTATACCTAGAACGTTGCACAACTCAGAATATGCCGCTCTTCTTGAATGACCCGTGCAGACGTGCCAGTAGCAATGCTGTAGTGACCCTGTCCTTGCTGTGGCGAATCGTGAAGTAGCCTACAACAAAACGGACACAACTACTCTAAATTGGACAAATTGCGAGATAGACATGTGACGTTCCAGCACCAGTATACTGGACATCAAAGGCCAGTTTACAACATCTGTGGCGCAGCTTGCCTCAGGAGAGAATATAACGGCTTTATGAGACCCTTCCCAGTGCATCACTGTAGACATCCAGGTCAGAGAGGGTGCAACTTTATATAGATAAGTGGTCTCATACTGTCAAGTTCTTTGTAAATTTGATTCGATTTTATGATCACTGAAGAAACATCACATACCCTCTCAGCCCTTGGTTCAAACGGCTCTGAGCACTATGGGACTTAACATCGATGGTCATCAGTCCCCTAGAACTTAGAACTACTTAAACCTAACTAACCTAAGGACATCACACAACACCCAGCCATCACGAGGCAGAGAAAATCCCTGACCCCGCCGGGAATCGAACCCGGGAACCCGGGCGTGGGAAGCGAGAACGCTACCGCACGACCACGAGATGCGGGCTCTCAGCCCTTGAAGTTTCATTTCGTTTCCTCCTGTGCTTATGAGTACCGCACTTTTTCTCTCACGAATACAAATTGTAATTTGCGAAAATTAGTACAATTTAATTAGGTACAATTTAACAAACACAATTTACGAAAACATAGAATCATAAATGGGCTTATATAATGTAGGAATATTTATCACCGAGAAAAGGGATTGAGTATGAACTTCCTTTATAGCCGTACGTTGCATGGCGGAGGATAATTCGTACCAGAGTCAGCAGATTTCATTCCTATTGCATATGCGATCGAGCTAATGGAAAAATGACTGTAGGAACTTGGTGTTAAGCAACTGACATTGCACCTCTTTGGATGATACAGGGTAGCCACTAACAGACTGAAAACTTGTGTGTTGCAGTGTAGGTTGTGCTGAACAATAATTTTTATGAAAAAAAAATTCGAAACGTTGCGCCGCTTCCGAGTTAATTAGCATTGAAGAAAGCCAATCAGGTCGTTGCGTAAGCATATTCAAGCGGCCCACCATATGCAACTGGTGTCAGTTATTATCATAGCGTGGATCATAGTACACGATACTGCTCAGCCTTCAGCTCGGATTCAATTTTTGTATCGGTCTCTTGATCCGTTGTAGAAAACCAAACGAAGAACACGTTTCCGGTGCCATCTCTGGCGGGATCGCAATAATTAGCGCGCGCAACGGTCCGATTGACTAACTTCAATGCAAATTAACTCGGGAACGGCACTACGTAGCTAATTTTTTCCAACAGATATTTCCAACCTTCCAACCTTACAAGCCTTCCAGACTGTCTCTCACTACTCCGTATATTGTTCAGTAGCGGCTTGATGTTTCAGTTTTTATACTGTGCCGCAGCCATTCACATCTAATTCAGTTTTCCTAATACCTGAAGCGCCAAAACATTGATTAACAATTAAGAGAATCGTTTCCTTAGCATTATCTTGTAACATCTTTTATCTGCTATTGCTGCAACGTTTCGTTTCAACCAGACACAATGCCTAAAACTGCGTAACACACCCACAGGAGCGGAAGTTCCGCAGGAGAAGACGTGCGGTCGGGGGCGTATATCTTGACTTTCTCCATTTCGTTTACGATCTGTTTGCCCTCATCTAAGGGAAACAGCTGTTACGCAGTTACTGCCTCACTAGCTCCGTAAAGTTTATAGCAGGTGTTCCTGGAGCCTGCGAAACGGAGAAACTTGTTTTGTCTCCAACTCGGAGATAACAAGGGGCCGACGTCCTCTCGGGAATATTGTCCTGCTTCATCTTTGTTACTTCATTTCTCGTTTGTGTGGCCTTACTGGACTCCTTAAAAGCGATCCGAGAGATGTTCTTTCGAAGAACAACCTGTTCGATAGCACTATGGCGACTGTGACAAGTATGTGTTCATTGGAACTGACTGTAGACATAATCCAGCCTCTTTTGAAGGACGCCAACACATTATTAGCGACACTGTGCGTGGGGGACGAGGGGGGGGGGGGGGGGGAGAACTGTGCCCAATCGTTGATGATAATTGGTGTTCGTTCGTTCATGTTGGCAGCTGCACTAGGATGAGCAGCGAATGACCATTTTCAGAGGATGGCATAGCGGTCAGTCGATACCAATGGGGGTCCACCAGGGCCTGCAGACGGGGAGTTCGATGTTAATCAGTTCATTTCGATCGTACTGCAGCTGTTCTTCATTTCATTGTGCCATCGAGTAAAACTACTTGTTACTTTTTAACACAGTCGTTTCCTCAGCATTTTCTTGTGATTTCCTGCATGCGCACATGTAAAAATGGTTCAAATGGCTCTGAGCACTATGGGACTTAACTTCTAAGGTCATCAGTCCCCTAGAACTTAGAACTACTTAAACCTAACTAACCTAAGGACATCACACACATCCATGCCCGAGGCAGGATTCGAACCTGCGACCGTAGCGGTCGCGCGGTTCCAGACTGTAGTGCCTAGAACCGCTCGGCCACTCCGTCCGGCTGCGCACGTGTGAAAGAGTTCCAAAGTTCGTCAGGAGAAGATGCACTACCGTATGTTCTGACTTCTTACATTTCGTTTACGTTTTGTTTAGCCTCATCTAAGAGCAATACCTGTTACACAGTTACTGCCTCACTAGCTCCGTAAAGTTTATAGCAGGTATTCCTGCGGCCTGCGAAATAAAGAAACTTGTTTCGTCTTCGGTAGCATCCAACTCGACCAGCAACTCAGAGTTCGCAAGAGCCGGCGTCCTCACGGGAATATTGTCCTGTTTCCTCTTTGTTATTTCATTTCTCCTTTGTTAGATGTTACTGGTCTCTTTGAGAGCGAGATGCTGTTTCCGAAGAACAGTCCGTTCGATAGCACCCTGGCGACGGTAGCAAGATGTTCCATCACATGTGCTGCTCGTAATTCCCTGAGGCATGATCCAGCCACTTATTATCGACACCCAGCACATATAATAAATTAAGATTGTGTGTGTGTGTGTGTGTGTGTGTGTGTGTGTGTGTGTGTGTGTGTGTGTGCGTGCGGGCGCGTTGGTGCGTGCGTTTCTTTACCTACATTCACATAAATGGTGATTCTGCGATGAGGATCCAAACTTTCACGGATGATAAGGAAGGGTAAATTTATGAATTTGAGGTAAGTAACATTGCTCCTGAAATGGCAGAGTCGGAAGTTATAAGCGAGAATCGTTCTGATATCTTTGACAGTAGACATCTTCCACTGCAAGCTCTTTGCTTTCCATATTTTGAAAGGAGTTAATATAGACCAACACAAGAAAAAAAGTCGCATACACGTGGGCTCTAAAGTGCATACATTGCGTGCTATGAACACTTGTTCATCTTTGCTACTGTGAAACACATGTTTTCTACTGAGCATATGCTTTTAGGGCTTAAGGGCTGCATTTTAGAGACAATGTTCAATAGACAATTTTTTCTTGTATTGGTCCATACTACCTCCTCCAAAATATCGAAAGCAAAGAGTTTGCAGTAGAAGAGGTCCACTGTCAGAGTTAACAAAACGAATTTCGCTCATAACTTTGGACTCGATGGTTTCCGGACCAGGGTCCCTTACCTCAGCTAGATCCGTTAACCCTTCTCCATCATCCCTGAAAGTTTGTGACATCACGGAAGCACACTGTATATTGTCCGCAACTCACTGTATGATGCTTGGCGAAGGTTGATTCGTGCCCTATTCCATTCATGTCTGCAACGAGGGAAAAAATGGCGTGTTTCCTCTGTAAGCGCTCTTATCTCTCTCATCGTATTTTTACGATCGGTACGCGGTGGTGGTAGCAGAACTGTCACACATTCTTCGTAAAATACTGCTTCTCTAAATTTATCCAAGAACAGTGTTCTACCAGAGAGTCCCATTAAAATTCCCGAGGATATCTGTTGTAGCTTCGAATGGGTGTACTGAAATGTTATGATCCCAGCTGCGCGTCTCTGAATTCATTCGACGTTTGCTGTCATGATTACTTTATAAGGACTCGTGTCGCTGAAGCAGTACTCTTAGAATGCATCGCAATAGCGTCTTGAATGCCATTTCCTTTATAGATGCTCTGCACTTCCCAGAACCCTTCTAGCTAATCTGAGACTTCCATACGATTTCCCTGCTAGTGATTTTTACGTGTTCGTCGCATTTCGTATCGCTTCTTAGTATTACCGCAAATTATTTAAGCGATGATTAAACTTGTAATCACATACTAGCGGATTCTTTCTCTTTGTTTTGGGCATTGTCTTGATTTTATTCTCATTTAGAGATAGCTGCCATTCACTACACCACGTGACGTTTTGCGCAAGTCATTGGATTTCCTTACCACCTTTCAGTGATGGCACTTTTATAAAGAAAGTAGTATCGTCAGCGAACAATCTGATAGTCCTGCATACGATATGTGATAAATCGTGTACGTATATTAAGAACATGTCCGCCCCGATAGCTGAGTGGTAGCTCAGCATGTTCGGTCAGAGAGTTTAGCTACTCTCTGTAATAAAAAAAAAAACTGAGTGAACGGATCAACGAACAACCTGAATGGGTGTCATCTCACGTCCGCCACGAACAAATTCAACGAACAATGTACACTCCTGGAAATTGAAATAAGAACACCGTGAATTCATTGTCCCAGGAAGGGGAAACTTTATTGACACATTCCTGGGGTCAGATACATCACATGATCACACTGACAGAACCACAGGCACATAGACACAGGCAACAGAGCATGCACAATGTCGGCACTAGTACAGTGTATATCCACCTTTCGCAGCAATGCAGGCTGCTATTCTCCCATGGAGACGATCGTAGAGATGCTGGATGTAGTCCTGTGGAACGGCTTGCCATGCCATTTCCACCTGGCGCCTCAGTTGGACCAGCGTTCGTGCTGGACGTGCAGACCGCGTGAGACGACGCTTCATACAGTCCCAAACATGCTCAATGGGGGACAGATCCGGAGATCTTGCTGGCCAGGGTAGTTGACTTACACCTTCTAGAGCACGTTGGGTGGCACGGGATACATGCGGACGTGCATTGTCCTGTTGGAACAGCAAGTTCCCTTGCCGGTCTAGGAATGGTAGAACGATGGGTTCGATGACGGTTTGGATGCACCGTGCACTATTCAGTGTCCCCTCGACGATCACCAGTGGTGTACGGCCAGTGTAAGAGATCGCTCCCCACACCATGATGCCGGGTGTTGGCCCTGTGTGCCTCGGTCGTATGCAGTCCTGATAGTGGCGCTCACCTGCACGGCGCCAAACACGTATACGACCATCATTGGCACCAAGGCAGAAGCGACTCTCATCGCTGAAGACGACACGTCTCCATTCGTCCCTCCATTCACGCCTGTCGCGAAACCACTGGAGGCGGGCTGCACGATGTTGGGGCGTGAGCGGAAGACGGCCTAACGGTGTGCGGGACCGTAGCCCAGCTTCCTGGAGACGGTTGCGAATGGTCCTCGCCGATACCCCAGGAGCAACAGTGTCCCTAATTTGCTGGGAAGTGGCGGTGCGGTCCCCTACGGCACTGCGTAGGATCCTGCGGTCTTGGCGTGCATCCGTGCGTCGCTGCGGTCCGGTCCCAGGTCGACGGGCACGTGCACCTTCCGCTGACCACTGGCGACAATATCGATGTACTGTGGAGACCTCACGCCCCACGTGTTGAGCAATTCGGCGGTACGTCCACCCGGCCTCCCGCATGCCCACTATACGCCCTCGCTCAAAGTCCGTCAACTGCACATACGGTTCACGTCCACGCTGTCGCGGCATGCTACCAGTGTTAAAGACTGCGATGGAGCTCCGTATGCCACGGCAAACTGGCTGACACTGACGGCGGCGGTGCACAAATGCTGCGCAGCTAGCGCCATTCGACGGCCAACACCGCGGTTCCTGGTGTGTCCGCTGTGCCGTGCGTGTGATCATTGCTTGTACAGCCCTCTCGCAGTGTCCGGAGCAAGTATGGTGGGTCTGACACACCGGTGTCAATGTGTTCTTTTTTCCATTTCCAGGAGTGTAGAACAAAATGAGATCAACAAACAAAAGTTGTCAGAGTGACAGATTGCCGTCGTACAGGTCGGAGATTTTCTCCGCTCAGGGATTGGATCATCATCATCATTATTTCATCCCCATCCGGCGCGCAGGTCGCCCAGTGTGGCGTCGAATGTAATAAGACCTGCACCAAGATGGCCGGACCTGCCCTGCAAGGGGCCTCCCGGCCAATGACGCCAAACGCTCATTTCCATTTTTCCATTAAGAACGTGAAGTGGTTCAAATGGTTCAAATGGCTCTGAGCACTATGGGACTCAACTGTTGTGGTCATTAGTCCCCTAGAACTTAGAACTACTTAAACCTAACTAACCTAAGGACATCACACACACCCATGCCCGAGGCAGGATTCGAACCTGCGACCGTAGCAGCAGCGCGGTTCCGGACTGGAGCGCCTAGAACCGCACGGCCACCGCGGCCGGCTGAACGGGAAGTGGTCTTGTTTTTTGGATTACACCGGATGTTACTTTCGTTTCTGTTGAACATTCGCCGTCCAAACTCGCTGAGATCTGTTTGTCAAAAATTCTTCAAAGAGAATTCAGTACGTGTATAAAGGAAGATGGAACTTACTGTATCACTTGCGTCTACTGTTTGCAAGATATGGGGTGAATAAAACATGTTCTGTTGAGCAGACGTGCTTTTCCCTGAAATTTTATTAATTCTTTCAGAGAAATTCATACCGTTGGAGCGTAAAGTAGGTCTATGATCCTGCAATGAACGAACGTTAGCGATTTTGTTTTGAAGTTCTGTGCAACCATTCTCTCGCCATTTTTTTAAGCAGGAGAGACGTAGACAAACGCTCAACCACTTGAGATTATTCACTGCACGGTACTTTCTCGATAAATGAGCGCTAAGAAGGGGGCTAGTAACCCATCCTATTCAATGTAAAATCTAAAATGAACTCCGTGATGATGTAGTGCATTATTCGCTTTGAACACTAACGTAGCATTTTATAGCCATAATGGCTGTGGTGTGTATTCCAATATTCGGCATGTAATAGGGGAAGGCTGTTATCGATTGTCCACCTACACAAAACATGAAATAAAATTCACAGATATTGTAATAAATATTTTATGTTCACTGTAACTTGAACATTGTCTTTTGCATTTCACTATGATAGACACAAAGTAGTAAATATTCAGCGTTCATCTAAATACGTGTCAATACATTTCATATTTTTCTATTTTAGGAGTTTTTTAGCATCTGAAACCGAATAACGTGTTTAGAAACCAAGGAGCCTAAAAGTAGAAATGTCGCCATAAAAGGAAAAAATAAAAAAAGAAACCATGTGACTGATTATCGAAACACTTACAAGCTATTGGAAAACATATAATGAAAACCATTACTTAAATTTTATTCGTATAGTACTAAGATCAGACGAAATTCGAGGTAGCTCATTCAAGCTAAGTCGCACTGCGTCACTTAATAAAACGTACTATCCGTCTACATCAAGCAACTTCATATTGCGAATATGACAAAATGATGAGAATCGCTTGTGCTTCCCAATGTGGCTGCAGAAATTTAAGCACTACTGCTATGTCAGTACTACGTTTCAGTCATTAACACTAGTCAATTACAACATAGTGCAAATCATACATTTTTTCGCTGTTTCTTTGTCTCTTCGTGGAACAAGATAGCGAATCTTTGGCAACGCGGGGTACACTTAATGACAGCTGGAATGCACCTATTGTCAGTATCCACAGAGAAATCGAACACGCCTGCCATTTCGGCCCGTGGATAGAAATCCTTCCCCTAACTGTACTTCGCGAATTTACAAACAGTGGACAACAAAAATTCAGATTAACAATGTTGGAAGGAGGACTGCTTTTTGTAACGAATAGAGTAGCCCGCGACACATGCCAAGATTAAAAGCTACTGCACTAACATTTATTTGTATTCGTGTCAAATGTTTCTGTATTGCCTTTTTTGCCTTTAGGTGTCATATCTCGAAAATGTTGCATTGTTAAAATAGGTCCACCACACAGAAAGATCCTAACCTGCAGAAACTGGAGATTAATTCCACACCTTGTCAGTGATAACCAGTTTCAAACCAGCCAGGGAATTGCGCTGTCAGTGAATGCAGGACCATCCCCACTAGTTACAGAGCGAATATTGGGAATGGAATTGCGCGCAATGGACATTTGGAGAATACCTCACAAAAGGCTATCGTTCGTAGCGGCACAAAAAGCTGGACGTATTCAATGGACGAAATAACACAGAAACCGGGCAGTAGCTCACGGGATGCGCGCAGTGTGGTCCGCCGAGTGACGATTTTGCTTCTTTTTAAATGAAGCGAGGTGTGAGCGTAACGACGGCTCAATGAGGCGTTTAACGCGCAGTTTGTGAAGGTGTAATTCACGCCGCAGGCGGTTCTGTGATGATTTTTTGTGTTGTTTTTCGAATCATAACTTCGGCTCAATCACTTAGGTTACGGTGAATATTAATCGGGATATTTATTTCAATATTGACAGAGAGCAACTGCTGCCCTTTCGCCTACAGCTTTAATATGAATATTTTCGTCTTCGACAACAGCACGGTTTGAGGTAACAGCGGTCATGCGAGACACAGCTGGCCCTCTTTGTGCATGATATACAACAGGCTCTAGATACCGGCTCCCAGGTTGATGCCATATTTCTCGACATTCGAAAGGCGTTCGACTCAGTTCCGCACTGTCGCTTGCTCCAAAAAGTGCGGGCTTACGGCCTATCCGATGACATATGCGGTTGGATAGATAGTTTTCTAACAGACAGGAAGTAGTATGTCGTCCTGAACGGTGTGACTTCAACAGAAGCAAGCGTAACTTCAGGTGTGCCCCAGGGCAGTGTAATAGGTCCGCTGCTTTTTACGATTTATATTAACGATCTGGTTGATGGTATTGACAGCGACATTAGACTGTTTGCCGATGATGCTATAGTCTACAGGAAAGTAGTATCACACGAAAGTTGTGAACAAATCAATGAGGATTTGCAGAAAATAAATGCGTGGTGTAATGACTGACAGTTATCTCTCAATATTAGTAAATGTAAACTACTACGTATAACAAGGCGAAAATCACCATTAATGAATGAGATTTTCACTCTGCAGCGGAGTGTGCGCTGATATGAAACTTCCTGGCAGATTAAAACTGTGTGCCCGACCGAGACTCGAACTCGGGACCTTTGCCTTTCGCGGGCAAGTGCTCTACCAACTGAGCTACCGAAGCACGACTCACGACCGGTACCCACAGCTTTACTTCTGCCAGTACCTCGTCTCCTACCTTCCAAACTTTACAGAAGCTCTCCTGCGAGCACTTGCCCGCGAAAGGCAAAGGTCCCGAGTTCGAGTCTCGGTCGGGCACACAGTTTTAATCTGCCAGGAAGTTTCATCACCATTAATGTACGAGTACAAAATAAATGGCCAGTCTTTGGAAGCGGTAACATCTGTCAAGTATCTGGGTGTGACTATTCGAAATGATCTCAAATGGAATGATCAGATTACACAAGTAATCTAGCCATCTATCATAAAGCGAAAAAAGTGATCTTTACGTGCTATACGAATATGTAATAAAAATGGGTGTTCCTATTTAAAAAATGCAGTTGATATCCGTTTGACCTATGGCAGCGCCATCTAGCGGGCCATCCATAGCGCCATCTGGTTTCCCCCTTCAAGTTAGACGAATTTCGTTCTTTGTAGTTTTTTCGTTTGATGCTTATTTCCTGAGATATTTGGCCCGGTCGCTATCAATGGACTACCCTGTATATTAGGCAATTTGCACCAGAAGATGATCCATGGAGTCCAAAACTCATCGTGTTATTTAATTGAACACGAAAAAAATTATGACTGAAGGCGTTTTTGTTCAGACTACTTCTTCTTCTTCTTCTTCTTCTTCTTCTTGCGTTGTGGCCTCTGTAGGACCACGGGTAGCCCTTTCGTGGACTGCATTTTCCTCTTCTTCTCCCAGAACCTCTTCATTCTTTCTCTCCTTTTCTCCCGCTCTTCTTCCGAGATCTTCAGTTTCCGTTTCTCCTGCAGGCTCCACTGGTGACACTCTAATCTTTTCCTGTATTCTTCTCTGTCATTGATCTCCGGCATATTGGTCGGTGTATATTTGTTCCTCCAATTCTCCTTTCCTTCGACCTTGATTCCCAATTCCAACTAGTCCTTCCGAAGTTCAACAACCCACTTGGTTCCTGTCTTTCCCCTTGTCCTCCCTGTTGTTTCCCACACTCTCTTCGTCATTCTGTCCATACTCATTCTAACTACATGTCCAGCAAACCTTGCCCTGTTGAGTCTGATTTCCCCGGTTATTGTTCTCATGTTCCGGTACAATTCTTCCCTAGGTCTTCGCATCCACCTCTCTCCACCTCTTTTGGGACCTAGTATTTTTCTCTCTTCTTTCTCTAGTTGTTCTGCCCCATTTCTTCCTAGTGTCATCGTCTCAGCAGCATATAATACTGCATTCCTCACCGTTGCCTTGTAGTGGCGTGACTTTGCCTCTGTGGATATGTTCTTTTTATTGTATATGCCTTTCGTCATGCAGAAGGCTGACCTCATCTTCTTTATCCCTCTGTTGTTCCCTCCTTGCTCCTGTTCCTTCCTGTTATAAATTCTCCCAGATTTTTAAATTTGTCCACCATTTGCACAGTGCCTTCCGGTGTTTCGCGGTCTGCAGTGGTATTTAATGACTTCGTCTTGTTATAGGCAATCCTGAGTCCCATTTGCGTCTTCTTCCATCTCACTTACTATTGCTATGTCATCTGCAAAGGCTAGGCAGTCCACTTGAGCCCTGTTGTCCTTTTTGTCCCCCACATGGGTCTTTGGTATTCCCATTTCCTCGTTTATTGCTCTCCACTGCCTGATCACTTCGTCCAGTGCTACACTGAACAACAATGGCGACAATCCATCTCCCTGTTTAACACCAGTCTTGATCTGAAATTCTTCTGACAGTGCTCCTCTGAATTTCACCCTTGCTTTTGTGTCTGTCAGAATTTCGTTTATGAGTTCTTGTGTAGTTCCATCAAGTCCTCTGTTCTTCAGGATCCTAACAAGAGTCTGTCTGTCGATGGAGTCATATGCCTTTGTGAAGTTCACGAAGGTTTTTACTGTCTTTTTGCTCAGACGTCCTGTGTGTTGAATACAGTCACTTTCACGTCTCCAAAAAAACAGACAAAATTAAGAATATCTTGTGAACGAAAAAAGTCAGTAACAGCTTAGCAATTAAAAAAATCGAGTGCAGGGACAGCTATCCGTGTTGCAGAGTGCACTGACTCACTCCTCCACGGCAGAGTAAGCCCGGCCGGCGCCGTGGGCGGAAGTCAAGGGCCAGGGGTGGCGGCGTGACGTGACGAACGCATTCTGCGCGGCCGCGGTCGCCGATAGTATGCACATGGCGCCGCGCCGACCCGTCCGTGTCTCTTGACCCGCTTTCACTGAGCCATTAGCCTCTAGCGAGCTCTGCAAATCCCCGCCAAACCGCTCGTCCGATCCGCTGTTCACGGTGTTGTGCACAATCGGCGCTGCCGCAAAGGACTTACCAACTGCTAATTGGCATTCGATAGTACAGCACAGAGATCTTACCTTGACACTGATGAACAATATTGTTTCGAACCGAGCGAGGTGGCACGGTGATTGCGGAACTGGACTGTTATTCGAGAGGAACGAGGGACAAATATCAGTCAGCCGTCACATTTGGATTTTTCGTAGTTTCCCTTGATAACTGAAGCTACATCTATACTTCTCACGTCGCAGCGCCTGATTTCCTATTTTATTCTGGAATGGCGTATTGGAACGACGACTGTCGAAAAACCTATGATATTTGTCCTCCCGTCATGGTCATTTCTCGACTGACACTCAAGCGCCGGCCGGCCGGGCTGGCCGAGCGGTTCTAGGCGCTTCAGTCTGGAACCGCGTGACCGCTACGGTCGCAGGTTGGAATCCTGCCTCGGGTATGGATGTTTGTGATGTCCTTAGGTTAGTTAGGTTTAAGTAGTTCTAGGTTCTAGGGGACTGATGACCACAGATGTTAAGTCCCATACTGCTCAGAGCCATTTGAACTCAAGCGCCAAACAAACTGGTGTAGGCATGCGTATTCAAATACGGAGATACGTAAACAGGCAGAATAGGGCGCTACGGTCGGCAATGCCTACATGAGAGAACAAGTGTCAGGTGCAGTTATTAGATCGGTTACTGCTGCTACTGTGGCAGATTATCGAGATTTAAGTGAATCTGAACGTCGTGTTATAGTCAGTGCGCGATCGGTGGGACATAGCATCTACACTACTGGCCATTAAAATTGCTACACCAAAAAGAAATGCAGATGATAAACGGGTATTCATTGGACAAATATATTATGCTAGAACTGACATGTGATTACATTTTCACGCAACTTGAGTGCATAGATCCTGAGAAATCAGTACCCAGAACCACCACCTCTGGCAGTAATAACGGCCTTGGTACGCCTGGGCATTGAGTCAAACAGAGCTTGTATGGCGTGTACAGGTACGATACCACAGTTCATCAAGAGTAGTGACTGGCGTATTGTGACAAGCCAGTTGCTCAGCCACCATTGACCAGACGTTTTCAATTGGTGAGAGATCTGGAAAATGTGCTGGCCAGGGCAGCAGTCGAACATTTTCTGTATCCAGAAAGGCCCGTACAGGACCTGCAACATGCGGTCGTGCATTATCCTGCTGAAATGTAGGGTTTCGCATGGATCGAATGAAGGGTAGAGCCACGGGTCGTAACACATCTGAAACGCAGCGTCCGCTGTTCAAATTGCCGTCAATGCGAACAAGAGGTGACCGAGACGTGTAACCAATGGCACCCCATACCATCACGCCGGGTGATACGCCAGTATGGCGATGACGAATACACGCTTCCAATGTGCGTTCACCGCCATGTCGCCAAACACATATGCGACCATCATGATGCTGTAAACAGAACCTGGATTCATCCGAAAAAATGACGTTTTGCAATTCGTGCACCCAGGTTCGTCGTTGAGTACACCATCGCAGGCGCTCCTGTCTGTGATGCAGCGTCAAGGGTAACCGCAGCCATGGTCTCCGAGCTGATAGTCCATGCTGCTGCAAACGTCGTCGAACTGTTCGTGCAGATGGTTGTTGTCTTGCAAACATCCCCATGTGTTGACTCAGGGATCGAGATGTGGCTGCACGATCCGTTACAACCATGCGGATAAGATGCCTGTCATGTCGACTGCTAGTGATAAGAGGCCGTTGGGATCCAGCACGCCGGCCGCGGTGGTCTAGCGGTTCTAGGCGCTCAGTCCGGAGCCGCGCGACTGCTACGGTCGCAGGTTCGAATCCTGCCTCGGACATGGATGTGTGTGATGTCCTTAGGTTAGTTAGGTTTAAGTAGTTCTAAGTCCTAGGGGAATAATGACCATAGATGTTAAGTCCCATAGTGCTCAGAGCCATTTTTGGATCCAGCACGGCGTTCCGTATTACCCTCCTGAACCCACCGATTCAATATTCTGCTAGCAGTCATTGGATCTCGACCATCGCGAGCAGCAATGTCGCGATACGATAAACCGCAATCACGATAGGCTACAATCCGACCTTTATCCAAGTCGGAAACCTAATAGTACGAAAAAATGGTTCAAATGGCTCTGAGCACTATGGGACTTAACATCTATGGTCATCAGTCCCCTAGAACTTAGAACTACTTAAACCTAACTAACCTAAGGACAACACACAACACCCAGTCATCACGAGGCAGAGAAAATCCCTGACCCCGCCGGGAATTGAACCCGGGAACCCGGGCGTGGGAAGCGAGAACGCTTCCGCACGGCCACGAGCTGCGGACGTGATGGTACGCATTTCTCCTCCTTACACGAGGCATCACAACAACGTTTCACCAGCCAACGCCGCTCAACTACTATTTGTGTATGAGAAATTGGTTGAAAACTTTCCTGATGTCAGCACATTGTAGGCTTGACCACCGGCGCCAACCTTGTGTGAATGCTCTGAAAAGCTAATCATTTGCATATCACAGCATCTTCTTCCTGTCGGTTACATTTCGCGTCTGTAGCACGTCATCTTCGCGGTGTAGCAATTTTAATGGCCAGTGTATGATGTAGCGATGAAGTGGGGCTTTTCCCGGACGATCATTTCACAAGTTTACCGTGAATATCAGGAATCCGGTAAAACATCGAACCTCCGGCATCGCTGCGGCCTGAAAATGATCCTGTAGGAACAGGACCAATGTCGACTGAAGAGAATCGTTCAACGTGACAGAAGTGCAACCCTTACGCAAATCGCTGCAGACTTCAGTGCTGGACCATCAACAAGTGTCAGCGTGTAAACTATTCAACGAAACATCACCGATATGGGCTTTCGGAGCAGAAGGGCGACTCGCTTACCCTTGATGACTGCACGACACAAAGCTTTACGCCTCACCTGGGCCTGTCAACACCGACGTTGGAGTGGTGATGACTGGAAACATGTTGCCTGGTGGTACGAGTCTCGTTTCAAATTGTATCGATCGGATGGGCGTGTAGGGGTATGCAGACAACCTCATGAATTCATGTACCCTGCATGTCGGCAGGGGACTATTCAAGCTAGTGGAGGCTCAGTAATTCTGTGGGACGTGTGCAGGTGGAGTGATATGTGACACTAGATACGTCTAGATACGAATCTGACAGACACGTATGTAAGCGTCCTGTCTGATCACCTGCATCCATACATGTCCATTGTGCATCCCGACGGGCCGGCCGCGGTGACCGAGCGGTTCTAGGTGCTTCAGTCCGGAACCGCGCGACTGCTACGGTCGCAGGTTCGAATCTTCCCTCGGGCATGGATGTGTGTGATGTCCTTAGGTTAGTTAGGTTTAAGTAGTTCTAAGTTCTAGGGGACTGATGACCTCAGAAGTTAAGTCCCATTGTGCTCAGAGCCATTTGAACCATTTGCATCCCGACGGACTTGGGCAATTCCAGCAGGACAATGCAACACCACACACGTCCAGAATTGCTCCAGAGTGGCGCCAGGAATACTCTTCTGAGCTTAAACACGTCCGTTAGCCACCAAACTCCCCTGACATGAACATTATTAAGGATATCTGAGATGCCTCACAACATGCTGTTCAGAAGAGATCTCTACCCCCTCATATTATTACGGGTTTATGGATGGCCCTGCAGAATTCATGGTGTCAGTTCCCTCCAGCACTACTTCAGACATTCTTCGTACATCCATATTAAAACTGGATGAACGTGGGACACAGCTGGTATAATTTTTTTATTAAAAATTAAATTCCTCCTGCTGTACTTAAGATTTTATATTTACTTCGCTACTAGTACACTTCGCTGAAATCAGTTGTGTGTGGCTCAGTCTAGAAGTCCGCGGTGAGACCAACACGTTCTCCACTTGACCAAACAAGCTGCTTTATTCCATAGCAAGAAGGAGTCTATAGCAAATCAATCAGTCTACTTTTCTTCCATAGTTACCTTAGTTGTCGTGCAGAATTTGAACACTGATAAAACCGACAGTCTTGCTGTAGAGCGGTATTTTATTCCCAAGCAGTAAGATATTCAGAAGTTCCAGAATCTGACTAGTAATAAATTGCGGATCTTTTAAGTAGAAGACAAAATAATCTACGAATCACTCTTTTACCACATTTAGAAAATTATTCATACCTATTGAAATAATTCATCAGCAGTCATTTGATATTCACTACTAACTACTGGATAAAGGTCTGTTCTAGACCGTTTCATGCATTAGTTTTCAGCAATACGAATCCACTTGCCTTCTGCAGGTTCTCTAATGGCGTCCGTTCTCAACTTCTGTTAGGTAGCCATCTCAGTCGGGAATGTAGCAAAATACTTCCTTGGCGCATCTACTCTCCACTCACCTGGCTATACGTCCCGCCGATTTCCACTTTATTTTCGTTACAGTCATAATTACGACTTCCACTACAGTATGTTCCCTAACAAATTTGTTTTCGTGTCTCTCGTAGTAACCCAACATCGATCTCTGTACTGTTTTCTGGGACACCTTCGGTTTTTTAATGATTTCACATTAAAAGTTCATACCCCATTGCCATAACTAAAAATTGGTAGTACACACTGATAATAAAATTTAGTTTCCGGACACGCTGGAATTTCTTTTGTTACGCAATTTTGTTTCCCAAAAAGCTCAACAACACATTTTTAGGCTTCTGTTTGTTTATTTTCCTGTTCATGCCATTATTTTCTTAAAATGTTCTGAATCTAAAAAACTCGTGCACTAGTTACATGACTCCATTCTTGATCTATAAAAGTTTGTTTGCGATACGTTAGTTATATATTAATTACGTCTTACTTTAATATTTGTTTTGTAAATGAAACAGCCTTTCCTTGCTGGAACTGTAATTTATTTTTCCCAGACGCGTTTCGTTGTTTTTTTCCCCTCCTTTCTCAACGGCATTTTCAGTGGGATCTAGACCATTACAGTTTTGTTTTGATATGTATTATTTTTAGATTATCAAACAGGTCACGTCGCGTTTTTTTTATGTAAACAAGAAATTACTTAGAGTTTGTTGGCATCCGCGTTTCCTCTTACCTGGTCTGGAGGTCGCACTACCACTTAGTTTCCGAAACATGAAAAGGTAGTGCGACCTCCAGAACAGATGAGAGGAAACGCAGATGCCAACAAACTGTAAGTAATTACTTATTTACATAAAAAAAGAGACGTGAACTGTTTGATGACGTAAAAAACACATAGCAAAACAAAACTGTATCGTTCTAAATCCCATGAAGATGTCTAAAAGAAACACATCTAGGAGAAATAAATTACAGTTGCAGCAATAAAAGGCGGTTTTATTTATAATACAAATATTTCTGTGCCTGTTGCGTAAGATGGCTATGCAAACAAACTTGTCTTACTTTAATTGATTTCGAAGTCTACGTTCAAAATTGTTCTCTTAAATTCTTCCATTCGTTGTCAAGGTTTATCTCCACTAAAGGCAAGAAATATAATTCCATCAACAAAACGGAGTTCAGATATAAACTACTTACCTGCAGATCTTTTTCGCTTTCCATGATGAAGGATCTGATATCTACTTCATATCTGCTGAAAATAATTTTGACGACATTTAATAGGAATTGTTAATAGTGCGAAAAAGATTAAATGGTGTTACTGCGGCTGCATGGTGCCAAATTATTTCATTGGGGGAATTTTATTTATTCACGAGTGGAGGAGAGGTGCGTCATTCTATTCTGTTGTTGTACCTACCACCATTTATACTAACAGTCGTTATCGTTCGGTTAACAGACACAATATATAAATGTGTTCCGCCGCAGCCATAGAACACAATGACCCATCTCTCGGTCTGTAATGGAAACAAGATAGCCTGTCATTCTATATAACAGCCGTGCGCCAGACACTTCCGTAGCACGAGGAAAAACTTGTCTCGCCAGTCGGAAGGAACCTTTCAGGGGTTTCTCCTGTGCAGCCTGCAAGGTTCTCACACTCTGTAAAAAGGCCAAGGTGCGCTTGCCTAACAATGAGCCTAGGCTGACCTGAATGAAATGCTGAACGCAGAGCAGCCGGCAAACGGTCGTGACGAGGTGGGAGCGAGAGGTTCTTTGCAGGCGGTGGGGTGCGCGTGTCGGCTTCAAAGGACGAGGGAGGACGCCGGTTTCGAACGCAGGCGAACAAGCTTCGCTGGCAAATTTCTCCTCAAATCTATACTTCTTCTCTTGCTGAAATTAAAACTCGTCATTTTTATTTATTTTTATTCGTTCTTTCCGCAGTGCCCGTGCCAGAAGTATCTGCAGCGTGGATCTCTAAGAAATGTCTTTTTCGCTACGTGTTTACGAATTGTATAACCTCTGTTCTGTGTTTTTCCATTTTGTAACAGATTTTTGCCCGTTGGGTATAGTGAGAAAACGTGTTTGGCGCAGTGGGGCAACCGATGCGTTGGATG
Source organism: Schistocerca serialis cubense (assembly GCF_023864345.2). Taxonomy (NCBI): domain Eukaryota; kingdom Metazoa; phylum Arthropoda; class Insecta; order Orthoptera; family Acrididae; genus Schistocerca; species Schistocerca serialis. The sequence continues at coordinate 136,965,628 of NC_064640.1, read as the reverse complement.
ACTTCCACTACTCTCGAAATTGTGAATAATACTTTAAACCGAAGTCAGCAGTTAATCTCTTGTAGCAAACAGCAAGAGCTCTCATCGAGTAAAACTGAAGTGATATCAGGTGTTCCCCAGGGAAGCGTCCTGGGACCTCTGCTGTTCCTGATCGATATAAATGACCTGGGTGACAATCTGAGCAGTTCTCTTAGGTTGTTAGCAGATGATGCTGTAATTTACCGTCTAGTAAGGTCATCCGAAGACCAGTATCAGTTGCAAAGCGATTTAGAAAAGATTGCTGTATGGTGTGGCAGGTGGCAGTTGACGCTAAATAACGAAAAGTGTGAGGTGATCCACATGAGTTCCAAAAGAAATCCGTTGGAATTCGATTACTCGATAAATAGTACAATTCTCAAGGCTGTCAATTCAACTAAGTACCTGGGTGTTAAAATTACGAACAACTTCAGTTGGAAAGACCACATAGATAATATTGTGGGGAAGGCGAGCCAAAGGTTGCGTTTCATTGGCAGGACACTTAGAAGATGCAACAAGTCCACTAAAGAGACAGCTTACACTACACTCGTTCGTCCTCTGTTTGAATATTGCTGCACGGTGTAGGATCCTTACCAGGTGGGATTGACGGAGGACATCGAAAGGGTGCAAAAAAGGGCAGCTCGTTTTGTATTATCACATATAGGGGGGAGAGTGTGGCAGATATGATACGCGAGTTGGGATGGAAGTCATTAAAGCAAAGACGTTTTTCGTCGCGGCGAGATCTATTTACGAAATTTCAGTCACCAACTTTCTGTTCTGAATGCGAAAATATTTTGTTGAGCCCAACCTACATAGGTAGGAATGATCATCAAAATAAAATAAGAGAAATCAGAGCTCGAACAGAAAGGTTTAGGTGTTCGTTTTTCCCGCGCGCTGTTCGGGAGTGGAATGGTAGAGAGATAGTATGCTTGTGGTTCGATGAACCCTCTGCCAAGCACTTAAATGTGAATTGCAGAGTAATCATGTAGATGTAGAACTGTCAGATTTACTATATACTGTGCCCATAGGGAATCTCTTTCGAAAAGGTGAATGACGTATTAACAGCAATAAGAATTCAGATATAATTAAGAGATTCACCAAAAGTTTTCTCTGGAGTGAATTTTTATATCGCGGCGAATTATGGACAATCAAAAAGAAAGAAGAAAAATGCTTGTATAGTTCTGGAAAAAAATACTAAAAGTTAAATGAACTGACAGAATTACAAATGAGTAAGTACTTCTAAGAAAAGGAGAGGAAGATAACCTAGTGGAAATTAGCAGAATGTGGAAAACGTTTGGCTGTGACATATACAGGCTGTAACTGGTATTAAGTGCACGTATTTTAAATGCCATTCGTTAATATGTACACACATAATTGTCTTCGTTGTTTTTTGGTCTGCGTTGAACAGTCTTCTACAAACACGTCACAAACTTAACGACCTGGTGTTTTCTGCAGGGTCATACTTCACCTCTAAGTGGACTATACGTGTCAGTATAGACTAACCATTTTCCCTTCACGCGTCTACACTTCAGCGCCTGACCTGCTGCCCAGGGAAAAATAATAGCTAATAGCTAGCTCTTGTAACGTATACTTCCAGGTACTAACCACCCTAAAATGGCTGTAACTATCAGTCTCAAAATTGCGTAAATACTGATTTAATGTTGTTCAGTATACCGTCCTCAGTCACTAATAGAAATATTTGTACTCATACCCGTTACACCCTCTATTGCGAAGAAATTACCAGCAACGAAAGGTCGTTGAAGGAAAGCTTACAAGGAAGAGAAGAAAAGGAAGTAGAAGGCTGAATGACATAAAGGACGAAAATACCAGCACATGAAGGAAGAATCACAGGAGAGCAGGAAGTAGAGACATTCCAATCTATAACTATCGTGAGACAGACATACCAAAGAAGAAGAAATATGCCAGTGACGAGGCTACTGCTCACACGTAAGCTGCGTTTTACACCATCCTGGAATAAGTATTGTCACGTCATAGCCACAATAAAGTCCAAATCCGAAAGCAGCTGTACGACATGAAGATGCACTTTTTCTATGACATCTGTATGTATACAAGTAATCCTGCCCATTTTTCAAATGGTTCAAATGGCTCTGAGCACTATGGGACTTAACATCTGAGATCATAATTCCCCTGGAACTTAGAACTACTTAAACCTAATTAACCTAAGGACATCACACACATCCATGCCCGAGGCAGGATTCGAACCTGCGACCGTAGCGATTTCGCGGTTCCAGACGGTAGCGCCTAGAACCGCTCGGCCACACCGGCCGGCGCCCGTTTCTCACGTCTTAATGTTGGTAATAGGTGTATCTGGAAACATGTTCCAGTGTTGATAAATGAAACACTGGTGTTTTTGAATATGTTATTCAAGAAATGCCATACCGCTTCCCGGCCAAGAACGTTTTTTTCGCCCTCCTACTCCCACCCACATAACCAGTTCGCCACGACGACCTTACGATGGTTCGCTCGCAAATGTACGTTCCTACTTTCTCTTCCCTTCCTCCCGAAGAGAATACATCGATCGTCAACCTTGACACAAAGCCCCGACTTGGCTGAGAACAAAACGCGGCTCCATTCGTGCGCTTCCATCCACGATGTGCCTCCGCCCATTGTCTTCCTGCGGCACGATATAGAGCTGTTAATTGATCACACGTAGACCTATGCGCATAGAGGCCGCATTCAAGTTGGCGAATGCTGTCAGTTTGTGTTGAACCCGTCCGTCTGTTGTGATGCGCATAGCTCATTCCAGTACATTTACATTCTAACAATGGTTCAGACGTCTGCTGTCAAGAGATAAAGATCGCTTCTGGCTGTGTTTGCTTGCGGACGGCCTTCTGCGGACTCTTCCCATAGTCTGAAAACGAATCTATATAGAAGCGAACTCATTCTATCCGATAGTTTTGGGATAGCAGCAGCAGCAGCTTCGTCCTCTGGGTGACTATTTTGCGTATTCTCGGAATGGCTCAAAAATTCCGACAAAACACGCAGCATGCATCCGTAAGTGAATTCTCGTACTGAACATGACATGCCCAAGCACTCATTCGTTACCACGATCGATCTGTGCCGGAAATGGGTAACGGATTAAAATCATTTTTCTCAAACATCGCTGAATCTACAAATATACAGTCTGAAAAAAATGTGAAGCATGTATAAGGGAGGAAGAAACGAAATGAAACGGCACGAGTTGAGAGGGTATGTGAGTGTTGTTTCGGCGATTACAAAATCGAATCAAATTTACAAAGAACCTAGCAGTTTGAGCCCACATATCAGTATGTCGTTGCACCTCACTTAAATCTTGATAACCTGCCATTGTAGCAGCAGTAACCGATCTAACAACTGAGCCAGACACTTGTCTTATATACGGGTTGCCGTCCGCAACGCCATGTTCTGCCTGTTTGAGCATCACGGGGAGTCTTACTGTTTAAATGTGTTCCAAAATGGGTCACCCACCATATTACTTGTTCCTACATACTCTGATGCGCCAAAGAAACTGGTATAGGCATACGTATTAAATACAGAGATATGTAAACAGGCGGAATATGGCGTTGCTGACGGCAACGCGTATATAAGACAAGTGTCTGCCGCAGTTGTTAGCTTTATGCCACGCCTGGGCCCGTCAGCACCGACATACGACTGTTTATGACTAGAAACATGCTGCCTGGTCGGAGAGCCTTGTTTCAAATTGTATCGAGCGGATGGACGTGTGCGGATGTGGAGACAACCTCAGGAATCCATGAACCTTGCATGTCAGCAGGGGACTGTTCAAGCTGGTGGAGGCTCTGTAATGGTGTGGGGCGTGTGCAGTTGGAATGATATGGGACCCCCGATACGTTTAGATACGACTCTGACATGTGACACATACGTAAGCATCGTGTCTGATCACCTGCATCCATCCATGTCCATTGTGCATTCCGACGGACTTGGGCAATTCCAACAGGACAATGCGATACCCCACACGTCCATAATTGCTACAGATTGGCTCCAGGAACATTCTTCTGAGTTTAAACACTTCCGCTGGCCACCAAACTACCCAGACATGAACATTATTGAGCATATCTGGGATGCCTTACAACATGCTGTTCAAACAACATGCTGTTCAAAAGAGATATCTACCCCCTCATATTCTTACGGATTTATGGACAGCCTTGCAGGATTCATGGTGTCTCTTCCCTCCAGCTCTACTTCTGACATTAGTCGAGACCATGTCACGACGTGTTACGGCACTCCTGCGTGGTCGCGGGCCCTACACGACATTAGGCAGGTGTACCAGTTTCTTTGGCTCTTTGCCCGCATCCCGTGGTCGTGCGGTAGTGTTCTCGCTTCCCACGCCCGGGTTCCCGGGTTCGATTCCCGGCGGGGTCAGGGATTTTCTCTGCCTCGTGATGGCTGGGTGTTGTGTGATGTCCTTAGGTTAGTTAGGTTTAAATAGTTCTAAGTTCTAGGGGACTGATGGCCATAGATGTTAAGTCCCATAGTGCTCAGAGCCATTTGAACCATTTTTTTTTTTTGGCTCTTTGGCTCTCGCGAAATAAGCACGGCGGTAAAAAGGAGAACCACGAACTCATTCAGGTGTTTACCGACAATCGTCTTCCCCGCGCACAATTCGTAAATTTTCCTCTTACACCGAACGGCTAAAACGGTGCCAAGTGCACGATCCCAGTTGCAGGCTGGCTGTCTGACGGCTTCCAGGAGCAACAAAAATTTGATTTTCAATATTTCATATAATTATTGAATGAATTTAAAAATTTAAAATGCTATCACAATCTATTCATAAAGAAGTATAGTCTTACCTTAAAGTTTTAGCACAGTAAGTCAGGTTTTAAAGGTATAATTTCTGTATATGTCTTCAGGCAGCGTAACCCACGGCGCACAAATCAGCCAGGCTGAATTCATCCAGTATTTGAAAATGAGAACACTTAGCGACTTCCAACAAACTTTACTCATAATGTCAAACGTTTTTGAAATTTTTTTCTCTGGCACTACCCACAAAATAATGAAAGGAAAACAGTTTATTGCTTACTGTCTCATATAACACTGAATTTGCCTGCAAAATTGTATCTTTTTACGACACACAGTTCGATGGATATGACGTTTTATCCATGAGACTTACAAGGGGAGGCCACCACGTTTGGAACGCGGATTTACTGCAAACTTCGTACACTCGTAGTACTACATTAGGACAACAAAATGTGTAAGCAATAATACGTACTTCTCTAGCGTTATTGAGAAAATCACAAGATAATTTCGACCGTCAAATGTCGTCAAATATATATACCAGTGCGTGGCCATTTTGACCAGGAAGCGCCGCCAGCCGAGTGGTTAGCGTTCAAGTCCCGTAATCACTGGGTCGCTGGATCGACTCCCATTAGTCAGTTTTTTTTATTTCTAACACAGTCATTTTCTTTACTATTTATATTACAATTGATGTAATGGGTAAAATATGTGTAATCGGATGAACTTTTATTAAATTTACAATGTTATTTGGCAGTCTACAAATTTTTATGACAAATTATTTAATATTCAAAATTACCGACTAGTAAACGACCAAACGCAGAAAGTGGTACTGAAAATGTGTGCTTGTCCGTTTCTTCAAAATTGTTCGTATTTAATCGAAAGAGAACGAGAAATTGCTTCTCGTGAAGACGCTATTAAAATACACTCGATACTGCATGACCAATGATGAGCGCCAATATTTAAGGAAATGCTGCGTTATGCACGGTTTGCTTCCAAATTATCGGCTGAAAGAGAGGTTTTTGAAAATGTTAACGAGGTTTGTTTTTCCACAGAAAACCTCAAAACATCTTGCGTGTGCGGAAACATAGCATTTATTCAATGCAGCTGGTGCCGTTTAACTTTATGTTTTCCATGTTTTTACGAAAAATACCATCCCGCAACTTGTAATGTCGAAAGCGACGATTAATTGTACATCTTTCGAAAGCCGTCTGTGCCGGTCAAAACTTGGGGGTAACAAGTCGTTTCGGGCTCCTTCCAGGTATAAGGGGTTTCTCAAATCACGGACAAGCATAAATTTTCAGTATCACTTTATGCGTTTGGCCGTTTACTAGTCGGTAGTTATGAATATTAGCCGGCTGAAGTGGCCGCGCGGTTCTGGCGCTGCGGTCTGGAACCGCGAGACCGCTACGGTCGCAGGTTCGAATCCTGCCTCGGGCATGGATGTGTGTGATGTCCTTAGGTTAGTTAGGTTTAACTGGTTCTAGGGGCTAATGACCTCAGCAGTTGAGTCCCATAGTGCTCAGAGCCATTTGAACCATTTATGAATATTATATTATTTGTGATAATAAAAATTTGTAGACTGCCAAATAACATCGAAAATTTAATAAAAGTTCATCCGACTATACGTATTTTTCCCATTACAACAACTTTAATATAAATAGCAAAGAAAATGACTGTGTTAGAAATTTAAAAAAAAAAAAAACTGACTAGCGGGACTCGATCCAGCGACCCAGCGATTACGGGGCTTGAACGCTAACCACTTTTTTGTTGATCGTTGTGTTTGGTCGTTGCGGACGTCACATGACATCCGTTCAAGTTCGTTTGTTGATCCTTCCACTCAGTTTTTTATTACAGAGGCCTACCAGATCTCTGACCGAACACGCTGAGCTACCGTGCCGGCTTTTTTTTTATCTCATTTTGTTCCTTATTGTTCGTTCTATTTGCTTGGGGCGGACGTCCCATGATGCTTGTTGAAGTTCCTGGTGGGTACATTAACTCAGTTTTTTTATTACAGAGGGCAGCTAACCCTCTGACCGAACACGCTGAGCTACCCCACTTGGCTGCCGGCGCTTCCTGGTAAAAATAGCCACGCACTGATATATATATATATATATATATATATATATATATATTTGACGATCGAAATTATCTTGTGATTTTCTCAATAATGCTAGAGAAGTACGCGCTACTGCTTACACATTTTGTTGTTCTAATGGAGTACTACGAGTGTACGAAGTTTGCAGTAAATCCGCGTTCCAAACGTCGTGGCCTCCCCTTATTAGATTCTTTAAAGAATCGGGAGTTTCCAGAATGAGATTTTCACTCTGCAGCGGAGTGTGCGCTGATATGAAACTTCCTGGCAGATTAAAACTGTGTGCCCGACCGAGACTCGAACTCGGGACCTTTGCCTTTCGCGGGCAAGTGCTCTAAAGTGCTGTAAAGTTTGGAAGGTAGGAGACGAGGTACTGGCAGAAGTAAAGCTGTGAGTACCGGGCGTGAGTCGTGCTTCGGTAGCTCAGTTGATAGAGCACTTGCCCGCGAAAGGCAAAGGTCCCGAGTTCGAGTCTCGGTCGGGCACACAGTTTTAATCTGCCAGGAAGTTTCAATCGGGAGTTTACTTGCATTCTTCTAATTAAGAAGCGATGTATTCCATAGTCAAAGCAATATACATAGCGTCTGAAAATAAGGTACGGAAATTGTACGAAGAATTTGGTAAGATCCAAAACCTTATTTCCAGCTTTCTTCCACCGAGGGAAGCCTGTTGGGAAATTCGATACAGTATCGCAAGTTCAGCGGCGAGCCACTTCTCCTCCCAGGTGGCACGTTGCTGGCCGGCCGATAACAGGGTGATGCAGTGCCATACATTTAGCGATCCACATCAAACTCCACAACTTAGAAACAGCTGTTATACAATGACTCGCATAACGCATCCGTGTGGCGTAATCTGATACAGTGTGATTCCCACTGACGCTCTGCTGACTGCACTCAGTTCATTAATAAAAATTTCCATCACTTCTGCACAGCCACAGCATTTTCTTCTGTGGTTTTGAATCCTCTTAAGCACTTCACCATTAATGGTTTTTGTGTATATCGTGTTCTTCGTCGTAGTACCTGAAGATGTGAATAACAATTATTACATTTAAATACTTGTGTAAAGTATTTCCGGGGCCATAGTGGTTTCGACTAATTGGTCATTTTCAACAGTCTTATTAAAAAAGTTAATTTATGACTATATACAAGAAAACAAAGATATTAAATTGATGAACTACAGACGTATGTTGTTAAACTACATGTACACGTATCTCTGTATCTGTAGATATTCTGCCTGCCTGTCTTTCTGTGTGCGAAGGCTGATCTCGGGAACTACTGTCGGGATTTAGATACGGTTTTCACTAATAGGTAGATTAATTCACGCGGAATGGTTGCGAATATAATTTATTACCGCTGCGCCAGAAAAGTCCACCGGCCGTAGATGCTTACAAGGGAACCTCCCCATCGCACCCCCCTCAGATTTAGTTACAAGTTGGCACAGTGGATAGGCCTTGATAAACTGAACACAGATCAATTGAGAAAACAGGAAGAAGTTGCGTGGAACTGTGAAAAAATAAGCAAAATATACACTCCTGGAAATTGAAATAAGAACACCGTGAATTCATTGTCCCAGGAAGGGGAAACTTTATTGACACATTCCTGGGGTCAGATACATCACATGATCACACTGACAGAACCACAGGCACATAGACACAGGCAACAGAGCATGCACAACGTCGGCACTAGTACAGTGTATATCCACCTTTCGCAGCAATGCAGGCTGCTATTCTCCCATGGAGACGATCGTAGAGATGCTGGATGTAGTCCTGTGGAACGGCTTGCCATGCCATTTCCACCTGGCGCCTCAGTTGGACCAGCGTTCGTGCTGGACGTGCAGACCGCGTGAGACGACGCTTCATCCAGTCCCAAACATGCTCAATGGGGGACAGATCCGGAGATCTTGCTGGCCAGGGTAGTTGACTTACACCTTCTAGAGCACGTTGGGTGGCACGGGATACATGCGGACGTGCATTGTCCTGTTGGAACAGCAAGTTCCCTTGCCGGTCTAGGAATGGTAGAACGATGGGTTCGATGACGGTTTGGATGTACCGTGCACTATTCAGTGTCCCCTCGACGATCACCAGTGGTGTACGGCCAGTGTAGGAGATCGCTCCCCACACCATGATGCCGGGTGTTGGCCCTGTGTGCCTCGGTCGTATGCAGTCCTGATTGTGGCGCTCACCTGCACGGCGCCAAACACGCATACGACCATCATTGGCACCAAGGCAGAAGCGACTCTCATCGCTGAAGACGACACGTCTCCATTCGTCCCTCCATTCACGCCTGTCGCGACACCACTGGAGGCGGGCTGCACGATGTTGGAGCGTGAGCGGAAGACGGCCTAACGGTGTGCGGGACCGTAGCCCAGCTTCATGGAGACGGTTGCGAATGGTCCTCGCCGATACCCCAGGAACAACAGTGTCCCTAATTTGCTGGGAAGTGGCGGTGCGATCCCCTACGGCACTACGTAGGATCCTACGGTCTTGGCGTGCATCCGTGCGTCGCTGCGGTCCAGTCCCAGGTCGACGGGCACGTGCACCTTCCGCCGACCACTGGCGACAACATCGACGTACTGTGGAGACCTCACGCCCCACGTGTTGAGCAATTCGGCGGTACGTCCACCCGGCCTCCCGCATGCCCACTATACGCCCTCGCTCAAAGTCCGTCAACTGCACATACGGTTCACGTCCACGCTGTCGCGGCATGCTACCAGTGTTAAAGACTGCGATGGAGCTCCGTATGCCACGGCAAACTGGCTGACACTGACGGCGGCGGTGCAAAAATGCTGCGCAGCTAGCGCCATTCGACTGCCAACACCGCGGTTCCTGGTGTGTCCGCTGTGCCGTGCGTGTGAACATTGCTTGTACAGCCCTCTCGCAGTGTCCGGAGCAAGTATGGTGGGTCTGACACACCGGTGTCAATGTGTTCTTTTTTCCATTTCCAGGAGTGTACAAACTGAGTAGTCCATGGGCCACATAAGCAACATAATAGACAATGTGAGCTTAGGTGCGATGTGGTCTCGTTGTAGCGTGAGCAGCTGCAGAAGGAGAGGTCCTCGGTTCAAGTCTTCCCTCGACTAAAAATTTTACTTTCTTTATTTTTTCATAGTTATTATCTGTCCGTTCGTTCATTGACATCTCTGTTCACTGTAATAAGTTTAGTGTCTGTGTTTCGGGACCGCATCACAAAACCGTGCGATTAGTAGACGAAAGGACGTGCCTCTCCAATGGGAACAGAAAACATTTGATCGCAAGGTCATAGGTCAACCGATTCCTCCACAGGAAAACACATCTGATATATTCTATACGACACTGGTGACGGCATGTGCGTCACATGACAGGAATATGTTGTCGACCCACCTAACTTGTACACTTGGCGAATGGGTAAAAAGATTCTTCTACCTTGCCCGATTTAGGTTTTCTTGTGGATATGATAATCACTCCCAAAAAAGTGATGAAAACATAAGAGTTTGTCACATAAACAGAAAATAAAAAATTAAACTCTTCACTAGATAGAAGATTTGAACCAAGGACCTTTCGTTCCGCAGCTGCTCACGTTACCACGAGACCACGGCGCTCCTACGTTCCTATCGTCCTTAATGTTGCTTATCTTCCCTTGAACTACTCAGTTTGTATATTTTGCTTATTTTTTCACAGTTCCACACAACTTCTTCCTGTTTTCTCATTTGATCTGTGTTCAGTTTTTCAAGGCCTATCCACTGTGCCAACTTATAACTAAATCTGAGGGGGGTGCGATGGGGAGGTTCCCTTGTTAGTGGTACCCGTGCGAAGTGAGGCGGATCATTAGTGCCGTTTCATAGTGATCGCACGGAATGCGCCTTGGCTTCAGGCTGAGTCAGAATATGGCGATATGAAGTACTTCATATGACAGAAATAATTGAACTGGGAATATTAGGCCCAGACACTTTCTGCAGCTTGGTGTGTATCACGAGAACTGTCTGTCATTAATGGTATTCATAACTTTCAATTACTATTCACAAACCAAGCAATGATGATACTTTCTAAGGAACATGATAGTATCGCTACTCATTTTGTACAATATATCAGTGGCGGCACATAAATGAACCTTCAAATCTCTTCTCGAACGTTTTGCCGGCTCGAAAAATGAACCCTCCATTCTGTCAGTTCCTTTAATTTTGTTTTGTAAAACTGACCCGAGAGTCATTGCACACCACGAGAATTACGTAGCGATCTCCGTGATCGTACTAGCCTCTCTTTCAGTATTCTCACTACTGACATCTTCAACTTTTGTAGTCCTGTCTTCCTCAGTTGCGTGTAATATTACGGTATATTGATAATTTTTACTTATGGACCGTCTGACAGCAACTGAATAAAACACAATTTTAGTGCCATATGCGTTTCGCCTTTACTTTCTGCAAGGCATCATCAGTGGCAGGTTGCGTGGACAGTTTCTTACATATTACGCTCCTGTTGCATTTTTGGTGTTGTTCTTCTTCTTATGAATGTCAATTTACGGTTTTTTCCCACATTCCACAGCGTTTCAAGCGTTCAGTTCATAGTGCTGTGGAATGTGGGAAAAAAACCGCAAATTGGCATTCATAAGAAGAAGAGCACCACCAAAAGCGCAACACGAGCGTAATATGTAAGAAATTGTCCACGCAACCTGCCACTGATGATGCCTTGCAGAACGTAAAGGCGAAACGCGTATGGCATTAAAATTGTGTTTTGTTCAGTTGCTGTCAGACGTCCATAAGTAAAAATTATCAATATACAGTAATACTCTCACTACTCTTTCCGTATTAGCACCAAATAAAGCAGTCACCAACGTGAAGGTCACATTGCTGTACTGGGCATGGTTATATTTTACGTGTAGCTATTTTCCTTCGACTTGATATCTGTTTCTTTTTTTCACAATCCGAATTGGAAACCGCAGTGAAAATCAAAAATGTTGTAGTTGCAACATTTGGCTACTCCCTCCAACTTCTGCTCTACATTGTTGCTGCTCCAACTTAGGCACTTTTTGTAGCCTGATACCAACTTTCCAACACCCTCGTCATAGAAGACGGCCGCCAATTCTCTACGCTCTTCTGCAGCTCGTTGTCTGTGCCAAAATGCTGTCCTCTTAGCCAGCAGTTCTTGTGAACAGAGAGATAAAAATCAGAGGTAGCCGAAGGCTGTATGGTGGGTGATCAAACACTGCAATGCTGCAGGAGCGTCTTAAGTGCAGCTGCAGTGTGAGCCCTTCCTTGTCATGAAGAAGGGCAATGCCTCATAATAACATTCCTCTTTGCTTGTTCTCGAATCGTCTCATCCACTTGCTGAACAAGACCATTGGTTGACACCGCGTCCTTCTCTGACCACCTGCATCATGGACACCTGAACGTCCTGCCTGAAAGTTCCCACAACATTGCCGCACTTTGCTGTCACGCATGACAGTCGCGTTATGTGGGTTGCATAAAATCAGGCGGAACCCCGTTCCATGAAGAAACGCACTTCACACATGGTGGGAGGCTCTATTATTGTAGGCATCTTTACGCGCTCACTGTGAACTGAGAACTGAAAAATGCGACATGACACGATCGATGGGTGTACTAGACACACTGCATAATACGTCTGTCCAAAGCTTCACAAGAATTTTTCTGTGGTTTTAAGTTCGCGACCGATCGGAATTAAAAGAAAATTGTCCTCGTATTAAACTGAAATCCGAAGTGTGATATACGTTAATTTTTTTCGTCTAAAAACAACCATTGCTAGGGGTGAAAGTCACGTAAACGACCAGAACAGGAAGTTCCTAATAACCAACCAAGAATCAAACTCCAAGCATTAGAATTTGTCGTCTGTCAACAACATACTTCAGAGGCCACGTCCTATATTCTTCTACATATGAGTATATAACAGCCCCAAATAAACGTGCTCGAAATAATGCCATTGGGGAATCTGACATTCTGCAGTTTTCTTCCGATACCGTCTCTTCTGAGATTTTTGATAATTTCTCGTCAGCTAATGCTGTATCATTTCAACGCACTAATTCACAAAATTAAGCAGGTCCTTACTAAGAGGGTTATTCCGACAGTTTTCAGTTAGATTAGAAGACGTCGAGATGGTCACTAGTTTTCTAGCGAGATTTACGCGAGAACACTCTTAAGATATATTCCATAAACAGTATTGAACATGTAAGACAAATGACATGCAAAACACTATGTTGGGACGATTCTAACATTTTTGATAGATACCAAGAAGTTGTTTCTTTGAAAATACCTCCACACCAGTGAAAAAGCGTGTGATATGCAGTCTCCAAAATGTATAACACAAAACACAGTATTGCAGCAACCCTCAGAATACATATGCAAAAGTAGCTGTCATCGTTGTGAAAACAGATCAGCATGATGTCGCTGTGCCTCTGTTTAATTGCATTCAGTGATACTATCCACACTGTAGTGTGTGACTGTCAACGTACAACTAACATTGCCGTAAAACAAACCCTAGGCACAACTGAGCAGCAATCAATGCAAGTTTGACGGCGTAGTTGGAAATTACTGTTGCGGCAACTACCGTATGTAAATCGAACAGTTTTGCTTCCAGACACACAGCACATGCGGCCCGGGGGATTTCAGGTTCCCCTACCCAGGCGATGAGATATTTGAATTTTGAAGCTCCACTGGGCTTTGCCTGTACGACTTCAAATTGTACTGTTGTCGTCTTGCGGAACTGTTTGTGGTAATGTTTGCGCGCATGCATGCATGTATGTGTGTGTGTGTGTGTGTGTAAGTGTATTATTAAGTTCAATTTGGGCTTTTCATGAGAAGCTTCGAAAGGGGGGGGGGGTTTCATCGTTCATCGCCTAAATTTTGGATAAGGAAGAGGTAGGAGATTCGTGATATATGTATAATTTTTTGTAAAATTTGATTGACTTATTTTGTATGATGGAGTGGATAGTAGGTTGTCCCAACTTTCCCCTAATGTGTGTGCTGGGAATATATTTACAAGCTCCCGTTAAACTGCTGAAGGCTTTGTTTAGAAAGGTTTTCAGGTGCGAGAGATTAGTGTGTGACGCCAGTCACACTTCTGAGCCCTACCGGACAACCGGAAATATGATCTGGCTCCAAAGTAACATCTCAAAGCCTACGTGTTTTGGGCCTTAAGTAGAGGATACAATCGAAATAAGAGCGTGCGACGTTTAGTTCTAATACTAACTTTGTGTTTGTTGCATATAAGTCGCCTGTCAGTTTATGGACGTAAATATAAGGGGCGATCAAGAAGTTTCCGTTTGACGGCGTGCTGCAGCGTACGAGTATATGCAACGTAGCGCAACTCCGATGCGGGTGAATAAACATCGACATATAGGCACGGTATTAGTGTGGCATCCGTGTCTTTCGGACGTGCGTGCGGTAAATGCGGAAATGTGAACTATGCCGACGTTATTACCAACTGCGTCCAAACAGGACGAACGTGCTGTTATTCTTTGCTTGACTGCCGAAGGACGAACACTGGTAGACATCGAAAACCAACGCTGTGGAATGGTGCTTCATGATAACGCACGTGTCCATATTGCAAATGTCGTAACCCAGAAGTTACACCGCCTCAAGTAGTAGACACTCGAGTACCAACCCTGTAGTCCTAATCTTCCCTTTCGTCCCTGAAAGGGTCGCCGTTTTATGTCGGACGAGAACGAGCAATAGGCAGTTACGGACTTCACGCGGCAGGACACGGCCGTTAACGAAACGGATGTCGCCAGCCTGGTGCGTCAGAGACACGATTGCTTCAGTGCTGATGGCAATTTTGCCCGCCAGGCATACCGATTCTGGAATGTACGGTATTCGAACGTAAACTTTTTGATAGCCCCTTAGATCTTCGTGAGAAGACTATATACAGGGTGGTCCATTGATAGTGACCGGGCCAAATATCTAACGAAATAAGCATCAAACGAAAAAACTACAAAGAACGAAATTCGTCTAGCTTGAAGGGGAAAACCAGATGGCGCTATGGTTGGCCCCCTAAATGGCGCTGCCATAGGTCAAACGGATATCAACTGCGCTTTTTTAAAATAGGAACCCCCATTTTTATTACATATTCGTGTAATATGTAAAGAAATATGAATGTTTTAGTTGACCCACTTTATTCGCTTTGTGATAGATGGCGCTGTAATAGTCACAAACGTATAAGTACGTGGTATCACGTAACATTCCGTCAGTGCGGACGGTATTTGCTTCGTGATACGTTACCCGTGTTAAAATGGACCGTTTACCAATTGCGGAGAAGGTCGATATCGTGTTCATGTATGGCTGTTGTGATCAAAATGCCCAACGGGCGTCTGCTATATATGCTGCTCGGTATCCTGGACGACATCATTCAAGTGTCCGGACCGTTCGCCGGATCGTTTCGTTATTTAAGGAAACAGGAAGTGTTCAGCCACATGTGAAACGTCAACCACGACCTGCAGCAAATGATGATGCCCAAGTAGATGTTTCAGCTGCTGTTGCGGCTAATCGCCACATCAGTAGCAGACAGATTGCGCGAGAATGCCGGCCGTTGTGGCCGAACGGTTCTAGGCACAACAGTCTGGAACCGCGCGACCGCTACGGTCGCAGGCTCGAATCCTGTCTCGGGCATGGGTGTGTGTGATGTCCTCAGGTTAGTTAGGTTTAAGTAGTTCTAAGTTCTAGGGGACTGGTGACCTCAGAAGTTAAGTCCCATACTGCTCAGAGCCATTTGAACCAATTTTGCGCGAGAATCGGGAATCTCAAAAACGTCGGTGTTGAGAATGCTACATGAACATCGATCGCACCCGTACCATGTTTCTGTGCACCAGGAATTGCATGGCGACGATTTTGAACGTCGTGTAAAGTTCTGCCACTGGGCACAAGAGAAATTACGGGACGATGATAGATTTTTTGCACGCGTTATATGTAGCGACGAAGCGTCATTCACCAACAGCGGTAACGTAAACCGACATAATGTGCACTATTGGGCAACGGAAAATCCACGATGGCTGCGACAAGTGGAACATCAGCGACCTTGGCGGGTTAATGTATGGTACGGCATTAAGGGAGGAAGGATGATTGGCCCCCATTTTATCGATGGCAATCTAAATGGTGCAATGTATGATGATTTCCTACGTAATGTTCTACTGATGTTACTACAAGATGTTTCACTGCATGACAGAATGGCAATGTACTTCCAACATGATCGATGTCCGGCACATAGCTCGCGTGCAGTTGAAGCGGTATTGAATAGCATATTTCATGACTGGTGGATTGGTTGTCGAAGCACCATACCATGGCCCGCACGTTCACCGGATCTGACGTCCCCGGATTTCTTTTCTGTGGGGAAAGTTGAAGGATATTTGCTATCGTGATCCACCGACAACGCCTGACAACATGCGTCAGCGCATTTCCAATGCATGTGCGAACATTACGGAAGGCGAACTGCTCGCTGTTGAGAGGAATATCGTTACACGTATTGCAAAATGCATTGAGGTTGACTGACATCGTTTGGAGCATTTATTGCATTAATGTGGTATTTACAGGTAATCACGCTGTAACGGCATGCGTTCTCAGAAATGATAAGTTCACAAAGGTACATGTATCACATTGGAACAACCGAAATAAAATGTTCAAACGTACCTACGTTCTGTTTTTTGATTTAAAAAACCTACCTGTTACCAACTGTTTGTCTAAAATTGTGAGCCATATGTTTGTGACTATTACAGCCCCATCTGTCACAAAGCGAAAAACGTGGTCCAACTAAAACATTCATATTTCTTTACGTACAACACGAATATGTAATAAAATGGGGGTTCCTATTTTAAAAAACGAAGTTGATATCCGTTTGACCCATTGCAGCGCCATCTAGCGGGCCAAACATAGCGTTATCTGTTTTCCCCCCTTCAAGCTAGACAAGTTTCGTTCTTTGTAGTTTTTTTCGTTTGACGCTTATTTCGTTAGATATTTGGCCCGGTCACGATCAA
Organism: Schistocerca serialis cubense; assembly: GCF_023864345.2. NCBI lineage: Eukaryota > Metazoa > Arthropoda > Insecta > Orthoptera > Acrididae > Schistocerca > Schistocerca serialis. The sequence continues at coordinate 136,948,822 of NC_064640.1, read as the reverse complement.
TGGACCGAAAAAATGACTGACTGGATATGGAGGGAAAAAGGTCCTGTGAACATGTGTCCCATGTGTCTGGAAATGCAACGTTGCCACGGTTGAAGGCGCTGATGAATGGAAGTTCCTCGGACCACATGCCGTGTGTTCCTTGTGTGTTGCAGGCTGTGTGATTGACGCAGCGCACTGTAAGCAGCAGAATGTTGGGAACAAGCCGAGATGGTGATCGTGTACGACCAAGTAGATGGAAACTGTCGAGCGGCAGCATGGCTATACCAAAACAAGTACGCTTACCAAGACCAACCACATCACACCACATTTCAAGCCATTTTTGGGCGTTGGTGTGATCATTCAGACAGACGAACATGCAGGGAGGCGGTGGACTCTGCGTACACCAGATTTGGAAGGCCGGGTTCTACAGAATGTCGAGGCGAACCATAGTATAAGCCCCAGACAAGTGACCCGCCAACATTGTGTAAGCCAAAATACACTACTGGCCATTAAAATTGCTACACCAAGAAGAAATGCAGACGATAAACGGGTATTCATTGGACAAATATATTATACTAGAACTGACATGTGATTACATTTTCACGCAATTTGGGTGCATAGATTCTGAGAAATGAGTACCCAGAACAACCACCTCTGGCCTTAATAACGGCCTTGATACCCCTGGGAATTGAGTCAAACAGAGCTTGGATGGCGTGTACAGGTACAGCTGCCCATGCAGCTTCAACACGATACCACAGTTCATAAAGAGTAGTGACTGGCGTATTGCGACGAGCCAGTTGCTCGGCTACAATTGACCAGACGTTTTCAATTGGTGGGAGATCTGGAAAATGTGCTGGCCAGGGCAGCAGTCGAACATTTTCTGTATCCAGAAAGGCCCGTACAGGACCTGCAGCATGCGGTCGTGCACTATCCTTCTGAAATGTACGGTTTCGCAGGGATCGAATGAAGGGTAGAGCCACAGGTCGTAACACATCTGAAATTCAGCGTCCGCTGTTCAAAGTGCCGTCAATGCGAACAAGAGGTGACAGAGACGTGTAACCAATGGCACCCCATACCATCACGCCGGGTGATACGCCAGTATGGCGATGACGAATACACGCTTCCAATGTGCGTTCACCGCGATGTCGCCAAACACGGATGCGACTATCATGATGCTGTAAACAGAACCTGGATTCATCCGAAAAAATGACGTTTTGCCATTCGCGCACCCAGGTTCGTCGTTGAGTACACCATCGCAGGCGCTCCTGCCTGTGATGCAGCTTCAAGGGTAACCGCAGCCATGGTCTCCTAGCTGCTGCAAACGTCGTCGAACTGTTCGTGCAGATGGTTGTTGTCTTGCAAACGTCCCCATCTGTTTACTCAGGGATCGAGACGTGGCTGCACGATCCGTTACAGCCATGCGGATAAGATGCCTGTCATCTCGACTGCTAGTGATACGAGGCCGTTGGGATTCAGCACGGCGTTCCGTATTACCCTCCTGAACCCACCGGTTCCATGTTCTGCTAACAGTCATTGGATCTCGACCAACGCGAGAAGCAATGTCGCGATACGATAAACCGCAATCACGATAGGCTACAATCCGACCTTTATCAAAGTCGGAAACGTGATGGTGCGCATTTCTCCTCCTTACACGAGGCATCACAACAACGTTTCACCAGGGAACGCCTGTCAACTGCTGTTTGTGTATGACAAATCGGTTGGAAACTTTCCTCATGTCAGCACGTTGTAGGTGTCGCCACCGGCGCCAAGCTTGTGTGAAGGCTCTGAAAAGCTAATCATTTGCATATCACAGCATTTTCTACCTGTCGGTTAAATTTCGCGTCTGTAGCACGTCATATTCGTGGCGTAACAATTTAAATGGCCGGTAGTGTACGATTGCATATGTCTTGCATGACAACCGCTACTACCCCTATCACCTATAAAGAGTGCAAGGATTATCAGCAGCGGATTTACCTCTAAGGGAAGGATGTTGTGGATGGTTTTTGCCAGCAGACCATCACAGTTATGAGATTTTGTTGACAATCCTCTTTATTAACGAAGCAACCTTCACCAGAACTGGTATCAATAGTCTGCATAGTCGTAATTTGTGGGCTAAAGGGACGGCACGTTGTCGGAGGAACTTTCATTCGTCAGCGCCATCTACCTGGGCAACGATGCATTTCCGGACACATGTTCGTACGACCTTTCTTCCTCAGCAATACGGCCTTGCAGTTTGCCGGTTTTATTCGTGTTCACCCAGTATATGTTCTTTTTTTCAAAAATGGTTCAAATGGCTCTGAGCACTATGGGACTCAACTGCTGTGGTCATCAGTCCCCTAGAACTTAGAACTAGTTAAACCTAACTAACCTAAGGACATCACACACATCCATGCCCGAGGCAGGATTCGAACCTGCGACCGTAGCAGTCGCACGGTTCCGGACTGCGCGCCTAGAACCGCGAGACCACCGCGGCCGGCTGTTCTTTTTTTCTTTAACGTCGTCCGCAGCTCGTGGTCTAGTGGTTAGCGTTGCTGCATCTTAATCACGGTGTCCCGGGTTCGATTCCCGACTAGGTTGGGTGATTTTCTCCGCCCTAGGCCTGTGTGTTTGTGTTGTCTTCATCATCGTTCATGAAAGTGGCGAGATTGGACTGAGCAAAGATTGGGAATTTGTATGGGCGCTGATAACCGCGCAGTTGAGCGCCCCACAATCTAAACCATCATCATCTTTCACGTCATGGCTAGTCAGTATGGACCTCCAAGCCAGTGGAAGAAGAGGCATACCTCTCTGGCACTCAGCGTTTAAGCTGCTAGCAGTTTGAGTCTGTGTGCGAAGGTCGTCGCTGGCTGTTGTTCAAAGAGCGTGGACGTATCGTATTGGTGGATAATGATGATTAATGATTTTCTGAGGCTCTTTTTGGAAATGCAAATACCTGTAATTTTCTGTCCTACCCAACTTGGGTACTGATCAAGAAAAAAATAACAGTCTACGAGGTGACTTTAGAAAGTAAGTTACTCATTATTATGGCAGGCTAAGTAAATTTTATTGAATGCTGGACTATACTTTAACGTAACAAATATAGATGACCCTAGTATTAAACATAGTCACAAAACCTCTGTTGTAAACAACGGTCGGGAAGTTGTAGCAATCGTTTAAGTCCTTGGCGAAAGAAATGTGGTCCTTGGTCACGGATCCATTCGATAACTGCGGTGTGAATGTCCTCTTCGTTGGAAAATCCCCCCCTTCCCAAGATGTCCTTTCAGATTGCGGAAAAGATGGAATTTGCTGGTGCAAGATCTGATCTTCCCTATTGACATCACCCACGTCTGTGCCGTCTTGGACAAATTGTTTGCGCCATTTCACTGCCACTGGACGCGACATTGTATTTGGTCCGTATACAGCTAGCAATCATTGTACATCCGCGTACTTCAACTTTGTAGTGCGTTTCCGCTTGCCGCACCGTTTCAATGAGACACTGTGATGCACTTATTATCCTACCGCAGCAAAACTCTGTCTGCAGGAAACCCGGAACAGGTCTTCGCGTCTCACAATGCGCTACTCTTGTCGCGCAATTGTCTTAGCGTGGGACGACATGTGTACCTTACTTTCTGCAGTCCCTACATAGATGCCTCTGTAAGCGCTCTAATCTCCCATGGTTCATTCTTTTGATCTCTACTCTTGATATACGACGGTACCAACAAAACTGTCACATGGTCTTCCTCGAATACAGTTTCTATAAGAATATAACTAACAATGTTTCGCCAGATCAACGTTGCTTTCCTTCCGAGGATTCCCATTTAAGTTCCGTGAGCACACCTTTCTTACACACTCGTTGGAGCTATGCTGTCCTGTGGCGTTCCTAAAAGCGCGCTTCTGAATTAGTGGCATGCATGCTCTCATGCAAATGCTGAAGTAGTGTTCTACAATTAGTCGCACTACTGCCTTGTATGTTATTTCAGATGCGCTGCACTTTTCTGGAACACTTTCAACAGATCTGTCATCGATTCGTCTCCCGTGCTACTGATTTTACATTTTTATTCCATTTAATATTTCTTCTTAGTATTACTCCTATATATGTTAACAATGTGATGTGTTCCACACTTTCGCCACTAATTTTATAGCACGACACGCCTCGGTTCTTTCTCATCGTTATAAGCGTCACCTTGCATTTATCCACATTTAGAGACAGGTGGCATCCATCATAACAAGTGGGAATTTCTTCAAAGTCTTTCTGCATTTCCATACTTTCTCCTAACGACGATACTTTCCAATAGGCAACAGGAGAATCAACGAACATTATGTTGTCACTGTGGAGCCTGTAAGATAAATCGTTTGTGTATTCTGAGAACATTAAAAGCCCCATTTCGCTTCCTTGCTGCACTCACAACGTTGCTTTCGTTTCTATTGCTCGTTCGCCGTTCAGCTTAACATACTGGGTTCTGTCAGTCCCTTACGTGTGAAGATACTCCATATGATCGTATCTTGTTTATTAGTCGGCAATGAGATGTCGTAATTCTTTCGGAAACCTAGAAAAGGCCATTTTATAACTACCACCAGTTTCTTCTGAACTCGGGAATTGCCATTCATTTATCGAAATAAACGATTTTGTGACTTTGCTTGTAACACACATTACAAAGTGTCAAGTCAAGGCATTGCGTAGAATGTCTAGGTAATATACAGACTGTCTAGAACTTTTTGGCAATTTTAATTTAATACTTCTCCGGGACTGATGACTCTGTAGTTTGGCCCATTTACTCCCCAAACCAACCAACCAATACTTTTCTACTAGGTGCCGGCCGCGGTGGTCTAGCGGTTCTAGGCGCTCAGTCCGGAACCGCGCGACTGCTACGGTCGCAGGTTCGAATCCTGCCTCGGGCATGGATGTGTGTGATGTCCTTAGGTTAGTTAGGTTTAAGTAGTTCTAAAGAGCCATTTTTCTACTAGGTATTGTGTAAAATGCGAAGTAGTCACGGTAAAAGTATAAAATTACAACGAAATAACATTTTCAAACTACAAAGTTGTATATTTAGTGTAAGCTAAATTGAAATTTATCACAACTGTTTGTAAATTGCCTTATCCGGAAGCAGATGTTAAAAATGAACATGAATAGTCACAACCACAAAAAACTTTTTTTTTTTTTTTTTTTTTTTTTTTTTTTTTTTTTTTTTTTTTTTTTTGAGGTTGCCGGTTTTGACCTGTTTTAGACCATCTTCAGACCTCACACCATGATTGAAGACAATGAATGTGAACGGAACAGCTGCTACGACTCCACGAACGCTAACATACGTGACTGTACTCTAAGAAAAATATTCTCAAAAATTATTGAAATAGATGTTTTAATAGTTTTTAACAATTACTAATTTTTTAAACAATTAAACACAGTTTTTAACAATATTATTATTCTCGAATCAGAAACATACAAATTTACCGTAGCCATACACATCAATATATATATATAGTATTTATATTACATGTGCCCAGTACTTTGCAACCTCCAAGGCGCTTGGAGTGGCTTGTAGGAGATAAATCTTCGTGCAGGATGTAGGGCACAAAAGGCACTGGAGCATGTGGCTTGTGGTTTGTTCTTGTCCACAATCACAGGACGTATGTTTTTAACAATTATGCCAAATGTATAATAATAGTAACTGAAGCTAAACTTTCAATTTTTATATACTTCGAAGCTCTACTTCTTTAATGTTTTATTTATTGCAGAAAGCAGAACTGATATGACATTTTGAACAGCAAATAACTTTTCTTTTTACACACTAGCGTCTCATATTCTGGTATTTATTTTTGCACATGCACTTCACAAATCCTTGTCCAATCCCGATGGATTGCCGAGTCGCAGCTGATCTTAGAGATACATCTTTGTTCGTCGGAACATCTTCAGACGTTATGAGGGATTCCTTGCATGCTGTAAGCTGTGACCTTGTGTACAGCTACTTGAGAATTCCTTCTTTGGTATACAACTTATAAGAACAACCTTTGGGACTTTAACCAACACAGTCAAAATTTTACAAGCATCACCACGACCTTTATCAATTTCAGGAACGGGAACTTTAACTATAGATCTTCTTTTTTTCAACTAATTGGAACAGTTTATCGCCTAAAATTACATTTTTCGTTGAGTCTTGCGACCAGTAATTGCGTTTTTGTTGTTCTTGCGAAGGGGGCTGTAATGTGCCTACCAAATCCTTGTTCCCACACTTGAGTCGAAATCCCACATATGGCATAAGTGTAGCGTTCACAACCTCGATTTTAACTCAAGTGTCACTCTGACACAACTAAACTCCAACGAAAATGGACTGAAACTGTTACAACAATGCTACCTGTAGGTCTCGTAAGTTCAAATGGCTCTGAGCACTATGGGACTTAACGTCTGAGGTCATCAGTCCCCTAGAACTTAGAACTACGTAAACCTAAGTAACCTAAGGACATCACACACATCCACGCCCGAGGCAGGATTCGAACCTGCGACCGTAGAAGTTGCGCGTTTCCAGACTGAAGCGCCTAGAACCGCTGGGCCACACCGGCCGGCCGTCTCGTAAGTGTCAAAATATTTAAATTATCTTCCTTTCATACTTTTCCCTAAACGGCATTCCATTAAATGTCTAGGGAAAATGTTAAATAAGATGAGTTTCACACCCTGCCTAATGATTTTTAAGTATTCTGTATATTGCCTTAGGCAGTCCATAAAATGTCGGTAACATATACAGTTGTAAGTACTGGTAATGTTCTTTACTCTTGCGGGCACCGGGAAATAAGACATGGAACTGTAGCGTGTGCCTAATTTTACAACAGCCTATTTGTTTGGTATGCGTTGAAGGAAGAGAGAGGATGCCCCGCCCATGGAGTTGTGAATCACGGCGTGTACATGCAAATGTCGGTCGCCGGCGCTGAGGTCGGCCTTGGCTGGGCTCGTGCCGTACGCTCTTCTCACGTTATTTCCCTGGAAGACTTCAACAGCACGCCTTCAGGGCACTCATGAATAATAATGCTAAAAGCACTCATCTAAAACGCTGCACTTTTTTCTTTTAGAAATATTCTTAATTCCGTGACCGACATCGTCCGTGAAGTTGTGTAACTGTGCTGCACTGAAACTGCTTGAAATCGCACTAGTCCCACGCAGTTACTAACGTTCCGTCGACGACAAGTTCATTAGAGATTGGGGCGCAGGTTCGGGTACGTGAAGGACGGGAAAGGAAATCCGTCGTGCTCTTTACGAGCGAACCATTCTTTTATTTGCCTTTAGCGATTTAGCAAAAACCTAAATTGGATGGCCGGATGGGGAGATTTGAACCGCCCGAATGAGAGTCAAGAGTCTTATTACTATGCCATCTCGCTCCTTTTGTCTCTGGAAAACATTGACGTATTCAGCGTCTGGTAATAGTGCTCCACATTAGTTACGTTTTGTAGGACGTGCAAGTATGTTACGCAGATCGTGTGTAACGTCTCTGTTTTACATCGGCTTAACTAGTAAGATATTTCTATTATGTTTGCAATGTAACTATTGCTTGCTGGTCATTTATTAATCTGTTTAACTAAATTTGTTTTATGTGCTCCTATGAATGTAAATAAGTAAGTCAGCAAATTTTCAACTTTTGTGGATGACATACTAATTTTTTTTTTTCCTCTCATCGTTGCTTCGTCTAGAAGTGCAGGCCCTTCGGTTGCCTACGGGTTTCATTCAATGTATGACCAGTTGGTAAAAATGAGTAACATTAACCCTCGCAATACTAGGGGAGGGGGGGGGGCGGAGAAGGGGGTACTTAACGCCCATCTTTTCAAAATATTATGTAGTCATGTACCTTATACTGTAAAGGTTTTTAAAAAATTGTTGTTGGTTTTAATGATATCTTCTACCATATTGTTTTAACTTTTTCAGTAAAACTTAACCCAATAATTTAAATCTTAATAGTGAATGTCACTTTTCACAACAAATTTCATTTTCATTTTTCGCGTTTAGGACCCTCTTACACGCAAATATATACACTCATGTTCAGAAAAAACAGAACTCGTTGAACGACTAGAGATAAGACGTTCATATTGTCAGGACATGTACCGGGTGATCAAAAAGTCAGTATAAATTTGAAAACTGAATAAATCACGGAATAATGTAGATAGAGAGGTAAAAATTGACACACATGCTTGGAATGACATGGGGTTTTATTAGAACCGAAAAAATACAAACGTTCACAAAATGTCCGACATAAGACCCTTCATCTGATCAGAATAGCGATAATTAGCATAACAAAGTAAGACAAAGCAAAGATGATGTTCTTTACTGGAAATTCTCAATATGTCCACCATCATTCCTCAACAATAGCTGCAGTCGAGGAATCATGTTGTGAACAGCACTGTAAAGCATGTCCGAAGTTATGGTGAGGCATTGGCGTCGGATGTTGTCTTTCAGCATCCCTAGAGATGTCGGTCGATCACGATACACTTGCGACTTCAGGTAACCCTAAAGCCAATAATCGCACGGACTGAGGTCTGGGGACCTGGGAGGCCAAGCATGACGAAAGTGGCGGCTGAGCACACGATCATCAAAATGGTTCAAATGGCTCTGAGCACTATGGGACTCAACTGCTGAGGTCATTAGTCCCCTAGAACTTAGAACTAGTTAAACCTAACTAACCTAAGGACATCACAAACATCCATGCCCGAGGCAGGATTCGAACCTGCGACCGTAGCGGTCTTGCGGTTCCAGACTGCAGCGCCTTTAACCGCACGGCCACTTCGGCCGGCACACGATCATCACCAAACGACGCGAGCAAGAGATCTTTCACACGTCTAGCAATTTTATTTTTTTTTTTTGTTCTAATAAAAACCCATGTCATTCCAGGCATGTGTCAATTTTTACCTCTCTATCTACACTATCCGTGGTTTATTAAGTTTTCAAATGTATACTGACTTTTTGATCACCCTGTACATTATTATGTTCTCCAGAAATGGTTAGCGTTTGTCACCTTGGTTCATCCTGTGTCCTGTTGCCTAGTAGGCACAGCGTCCGCTTTGGGTCCTGGTAACTTGTTCCATGCGCGATGGCATCGACGCGTATAAGGCGTGAGTAGCGTCCTGTGGTATAGCCATCCATGCTGCATTCACCTGGTTGCGAAGTTCATCCGCGGTGGTCGGCATGGGTCACAGTGCTACACCCGTCCTTTCATCATGTCCCACATGTTTTCGATTGGCGATAAATCTGTTGATCGGGGTCGGCCGGAGTGGCCGAGCGGTTCTAGGCGCTAAGTTTGGAACCGCGCGACCGCTACGGTCGCAGGTTCTAATCCGCCCTCGGGCATGGATGTGGGTGATGTCCTTAGGTTTAAGTAGTTCTAAGTTCTGGGAGACTGATGACCTCAGAAGTTAAGTCCCGTAGTGCTCAGAGCCATTTTTTTGTTGATCAGGCAGTCCAGGGCAAAAGGCTGACATCATGTGACACCAAGAAGGCACTTGTTCGTGCAACAACGTGTGGTCTTGCATTGTCTTGCTGAAATGTGGCGTCTGGGGTGTTGTGCAGAAAGCGTATGGCTACGGGTCTCAGGATGTCATTCACGTAGGTCACACTGGTTTCAGTGGAGGAGGAGGAAACTAGAGTTTAACGTCCCGTCGACAACAAGGTCATTAAAATAAGAGGGATCGGCACTAGGTCTGCGCTGATCACTAGTAATTAGTTTTTTTCTGTCCTGCATTATATGACTACACTAAACCAAGCTGTAACTGCGCGAACTCCGTGGCTTGCGGACGCGGCACTGACGCCACTGAATAGCTCGCATTAACTTGAGACCAGAGACAGATATCAGTATCATTATCATTTCAAAAACTTTTTGGTACTTTTAGCTACATTTCATTCCCAACAATGTATGGTCTAAAACGGATCTAACAGTAAGCTACCCGCTACATAACTTTTTCACTACAAGATTTGTAAATCAAGTGCACAACGTTGACAAATAACATCATTTCACAATGACTGTTAAGAAATATGGAAAGATAAATGATTCAATACAAATCTAAGATGTTGCACTACCACGTGTACAAAAATCAGATTCTTTAGCCGCACACTTTCTTCAAAATCGGTTGGGAAGCGTTACGAAACTATGAAATCACGCGAAACGAAAAGTAGACTTTTTCTTTTTTCACGACGTAAGTAACGCTTTTAAGGAAAAAATAAGTTCATAAAACGATGTGGCGAAGTCTTATATACCGCTAAGAATTTTTAAAACATGAAAATCGGAGAAGTGGATTTTCCCCCATTTCGCCGTCCCGGCTCGGCGCGGCGCGCAATGTGAATGCACTACTCGTCGGCCTGAGCTGGCTAGGCACGAGCCGAGCCAGTACGCGTCAGCCCGGCCCGGCCCGGCCGGCAGTGTGAACGCAGCCCTAGTGTTGCCATCTGTTGCTGGATACGGGAAGTATCAAAATTATCACTGTCGATAATTCCCATACCCCAGCAACAGATGTCAACACTTTTCTCTAAGCTTTTACATTTGAGGGTAGCTCGTTTTTTCCGCGCATGTCTTTAATTCCACCACCTTCGAATAGTGTTCCGAAGGAATAGGTTCCAAAATCAACAAATTGAGGGGTCGTTGCAGTCAGTCAACAAGGAAGGAAGAGCTTGATACTGAGAATTAAAAAGAGAAGCCAAGAATCGCTTATCTGCATTATGCTGACCAGTCTTCGGATGATCGGTAGGCTGCTACGGAAGTAAGGAGTCGAAAAATAATTTGTTTTGTTTTGAAGTAATAAATAAACGAGGGCCATCACTGACAATGTTTCTCATATGAACATGGTTGAAATCAGTGTTGCCAAATTAAAAACTCCTGTCACACAGACACACTGACAGCCACTCAACTAACGCGGCTCGCACTCACCGTGTCACAGCCGCTAAATCCCCTACGTTAGCTCAGGCAGCTAATTATCTCTGTGGCTCGTAACGTCTTTGTTCTATCGTACTGCGAGCTGTGTGTCAGAAAGACGACGCGACTCCTCGGAAAATTAATATTTAATGTATTTTCGGTTTAGTCTAGAGGTCAATGTATTTAGTTATAAATAATATAAAATGAAGTCCCTCGTAGAGTGCTGGTTCTTTGTTCACGAGAATCATGTTTGTAAGATAATGATGGAATCAGGTTATCATGGGGATGGTAGTACCATAAACAGAACAAAAGCAAAGCTACACTCAGTCCGAAGATTGGTTTGACCACTGCGGTGCTAGGCACGGTACTTCTGGAGGTGATATTCTTCAGACCGTCGGACTCAGTTGCCCAGTCAACTGTAGGGGAACCTACAGTTTAACTTGGACGGTATACCTCCGCATTTTTTCACATATCTAAAATTTACAAAGGTGAAAGGTACTATAAGGAACAGAAAAAAAATTAGGACTGACTGAGGAATGTCCGCAGCTCGTAGTCGTGCGGTAGCGTTCTTGCTTCCCACGCCCGAGTTCCCGGGTTCGATTCCCGGCGGGGTCAGGGATTTTCTCTGCCTCGTGATGACTGGGTGTTGTGTGCTGTCCTTAGGTTAGTTAGGTTTAAGTAGTTCTAAGTTCTAGGGGACTGATGACCATAGATGTTAAGTCCCATAGTGCTCAGAGCCATTTGAACCATTTTTTGACTGAGGAATAAATGCTGGACATTTAGATTTGTAGCCTGAGTGTTAACCACTGCTCCACACTATTACTTATGCCATAAATATGAAAAAAAACATTTTTACTTTGGTTGCCTTATGCTAAATTAAGTGCCATGTGAACGTCATCAACCTTTTTCTTTAAAAAAAAAAAAAAAAAAAATTGGGTTTCGGGACGTGCCACTAGTGCCATCTCAAAGTGGAAGATACGACAATGTGTTTCGACAATGCAGAACATACATTAGGGCTGGTACGAAGTTACATAGGCTTAGGCGTTTCATGTAACGTCATGCAGGCAATTTTCTTGTCAGTTATAACGGTACGAAGATAAGGACAACATAATACCCAGTCCCAGAGCGGAGAAAATCTCCGACCCGCCCAACGTCAATATCGTTTGATCTCAGAAATATGCACATTCCCAAATCACTTTATAGTGCCTGGCGGAGGGTACTTCCGTGTACCACTGTCCTTAACCCCAATCCCCTCTTTCCTTTTCTGTTCCACTCGCGGATGGTGAGTGGGAAGGAGGAATGTCTGCAATCCTCCGAAAGAGCTCGTATCTCTCTTATTTTCCCGTCACGATCAGTTGGCGACGATAGATGGGAGGAAGTAATATGTTGACTGAATCTGCTTAGAATTATCGCTTGCTAAAAGAACGCGAGACGTAACGATTCCCACTTCACTGAAATCGTTTTTGTTCAGGTTGCGTGTAGGAAAACTACTCAATGTCGTTTCGATGCTTTAATTAATTCGCGCTAGTTAAAATACAGTCTTGTTCCGGAATCTACGTGGGTCAACAAAGGTTTTTTGACCTGTTGTTTCGACTGAGATAGCTCAACTATTTCAAATGGCTGTTTGTAAGAAGTAACTAAAACCAAGTAGTACAATAGTTTCTTACTAGGCTTGGTTTGAATAGCTGATGAAAGTTTTATTGTGTGTAAATTCAAGTTAGAAAACCAAAGAGCCTCTAGTTTGTAACAATCGATAGTTATCGATCGAGAGCTTGTTATCGAAAGTGGTGGTTGGTTGAGAACTACATCACGCGTGTTAGTATTGCGTCTTGTTACGTCAGTGGTATCAATGTGAAGTAGTCGAATACTGCTGAAGTTCTGTTGTAGTTCGCTAGCGTGCATCAGATTTCCTACCGTCATACTGACTTGAGGCGAACGTGAACGGTATTCTAGTAACGGTGTGCGCTCCGTTCACGTAATAGGATAGCCGGAAGCGCTGCAGTCTACTTCCTACTGGCCAGAGCTTCCCACAGGAATGGCCTGCCGGGGAGTCGCCACGAAGCGCTAAATGTCTCCTGTTCTCTGGAGGTTCATCCAAGTAGAACTTAGATCGTTTCCTGTATCGTTCTCCGGGTTGTGGGAAGCGTCCAGCGGCGATGAACACACAAATCCACTTTGCGAAGCTGCCTCTTTTCTGGTTACGCCGATAAGAAAAAGTGCTTCGAAGATCTGTGTGGAAGAGGAAACGAGAGCTAATGCGTCCAGCCTGCTAGCGAATTTACTATCTTTCGAACTGTTGGTTGGTTGGTTTGTGTGTGTGTGTGTGTGTGTGTGTGTGTGTGTGTTTTGTTGCTGTATGTGATTTCAGAGTTCCCCGAAGAAATCGCTCGATCTTGAGAACTTTTTTTTGCGAATACAACAAAGAAGTCTTATTATCAGCGGCACAGAATCTACTCTAGAAAGTCTGTTGCTGCCGGAAATACCTTTACACCGACTACTGTCGCCTGGAATATCCTATAATGTGCTAGTAATTGTGACAATGACAGTAATATGGTGACGAATATATACAACTTAATTTTGCCAGTAACATATTTTATTGGCCAGAAAGCAGAATTCTTACGGAAAAAAGGTCTCTCTGTAGCCACTCACGATTTCTCTGCCATTTAAAATCCAAAAATCGTAATATTCCTCAAGTTACTTTTCATTAGGAATGTAGATGCACTCAACGACTGTGATATGACTTTCAAAATGATGGAGCACAGCAATCAGTCGCTCTTTCCTTCAGGTTTTATTAAGCAAATATAGATTTTGGCTCGTGCGTAGCCATTATCAGTGCACTATATCACAGGATCAATGCATGTCCTAGTACACCAGTCCCCTCCTGTTCGGGCTTCTGTCACAGTTTGTTCAAGACTACTGTGGATAGTGCACTGATAGTGTCTAGGCATTAGCCAAAATCTACATTTGCTTAATAAAACCTGAAATAAAACGACGACTTATTGCTGTGCTGTATCGTTTTGAAAGTCATATTATTCCATCAGCTTAAAATAACTAATCAAAAGAAGAAAGTCTAAATAAGAGACAGTGGCCATTTTTTGTACTTCTGTAAAAAATGTCTAAATCTCGAATATTTTCGTTTCTTACACTTCACAAATAACATATGTTAAATTGAAACAAATTTACTGTCACAATATGTGGATAAATATAAGTAGAACTTAATAAAATGACGGCGCGAATCATACCATCTCTCGTAGCAGGACATTCAACGCAATAGCATATCATTAAATTATGCGTATTCTTATTACATTGCATGTTTATTAACACGCTGTTCTACACGTAACATATCGAAGTTCCAACACCACAGAAGCGTCACTTACTGGATCTGGCAGACGCAGATAAACACAACTTCGGTACTTGTGCCGGCCGCGGTGGTCGAGTGGATCTAGGCGCTTCAGTCCGGAACCGCGCGACTGCTACGGTCGCAGATTCGAATCCTGCCTCGGGCATAGATGTGTGTGATGTCCTTAGGTTAGTTAGGTTTAAGTAGTTCTAAGTTCTAGGGGACTGATGACCTCCGATGTTAAGTCCCATAGTTTTCAGAGCCATTTGAACGATTTTTCGGTACTTGTCTGTTACCGCTTACACCTTAGGCATGATGTAAGTCTCACGAGATACATTGTAGTGGAGAGTTTACGTTGAGATGGTATGATATGCGCCATTATTTCTGTGCTCTTCTTGTGTTTCATCTTATATAGTAATAGTCAGTTTCGTTTCGATGTGACTAATGATCGCCAACGGCCGGAACTAGTTTTCGAAATGTGCACAAGTGAAAAACGTTCACGATTTAGAGTGAACATTGTAATAAAATTGTAAACTTTAAAGAACTGGTCCTAAAATACGGCCAATGGTATTTTTTGCATGTAAAGGCCTTATCTGCGAAATATCATTTGTTTTGATACCAGTAAGAAATTTTGGATAGTTGTCGTCCGGCACTTTAAAAACCATTAACATTTTCCGGAATGACTATTTTAATCTACAGCGGTGTGTTCGCTGTCAGAAGGCGTGCAGGGCAAGGGTTCTAGTCACCAAAAAATGTTCAAATGTGTGTGAAATCTTATGGGACTTAACTGCAAAGGTCATCAGTCCCTAAGCTTACACGCTACTTAACGAAAATTATCCTAAGTACAAACACACACACCCATGCCCGAGGGAGGACTCGAACCTCCGCCGGGACCAGCCGCACAGGTTCTAGTCACCGCCCGGCATTGCAGATTTAATCTGCCAAAAAGTTATGGTAACGTACACTGTGTGATCGAAAGTATCCGGAGAGCTGGCTGAAAATGATTTAAAAGTCCGTGGCGCCCTCCATCGGCAATGCTGGAATTCAATATGGTGTTGGCCTTGATGACAGCTTGCACTCCCGCAGGCATACGTTCAGCCAGGTGCTGAAGGTTTCGTGGGAAATGGCAGTCCGTCTTCACGGAGTGCTACACTTCTGACAAGGGAACCTCCCCATCGCACCTCCCTTAGATTTAGTTATAAGTTGGCACAGTGGATAGGCCTTGAAAAATTGAACACAGACCAATCTAGAAAACAGGAAGAAGTTGTATGGAACTATGAAAAAATAAGCAAAATATACAAACTGAATAGTCCATGCTTGAGATAGGCACCATCAAGGCGAGTGAAAACGAAGGAGCACCGTGGTCTCGGGGTTAGCGCGAGCAGCTGCGGAACAAGAGGTCCTTGGTTCAAGTCTTCCCTCGAGTGAAAAGTTTAATTTTTTATTTTCTGTTTATGTGACAAACTCCTATGTTTTCATCACTTTTTTGGGAGTGATTATCATATCCACAAGAAAACCTAAATCTGGCAAGGTAGAAGAATCTTTTTACCCATTCGCCAAGTGTACAAGTTAGGTGGGTCGACAACATAGTCCTATCATGTGACGCACATGCCGTCACCAGTGTCCAGTGTCGTATAGAATATATCAGACGTGTTTTCCTGTGGAGGAATCGGTTGACCTATGACCTTGCGATCAAATGTTTTCGGTTCCCATTGGAGAGGCACGTCCTTTCGTCTACTAATCGCGCGGTTTTGCGGTGCGGTCGCAAACCACAGACACTAAACTTGTTACAGTGAACAGAGACGTTAATGAACGAACGGACAGATCATAACTTTGCGAAAATAAAGAAAGTTAAATTTCCACTCAAGGGAAGACTTGAACCAAGGACATCACATTCTGCAGCTGCTCACGCTAACCACGGGAGCACGGCGCTCGTGTACTCACACTGTCCTATATTTTGCCTATCTTGCGCATGGACTACGCAGTTTGTATATTTTGCTTATTTTTTTCATAGTTCCACACAACTTCTTCCTGCGATTGATCTGTGTTCAGTTTTTCAAGGCCTATCCACTGTGCCAACTTATAACTAAATCTGAGGGGGGTGCGATGGGGAGGTTCCCTTGTCAGAGGTATCGATGTCGGTCGGTAAGGCCTGACACGGAGTCGGTGTTCCAAAACATCCCAAAGGTGTTCTGTAGGATTCAGGTCAGGACTCTGTGCAGGCCAGTCCATTACAGTGATGTTATTGTCGTGTAACCACTCCGCTAGTGGCCGTACATTATGAACAGGTGCTCCGTCGCGTTGAAAGATGCAATCGCCATCCTCGAATTGCTGTTCAATAGTGGGAAGCGAGAAGGTGCTTAAAACTGCAATGTAGGCCTGTGCTGTGATAGTGCCACGCAAAGCAAGGGGTGCCATCCCCATTCATGGAAAAACACCAACACGCCATAATACAACCGCCTTCGAATTTTACTGTTGGCACTACACACGCTTGCAGATGACGTTCACCGGGCATTCGCCATACCCACACCCTGCCATCGGATCGCCACACTGTGTACCGTGATTCTTCACTCCCACACATGTTTTTCCACTGTTGAATCGTCCAATGTTTACGCTCCTTACACCAAGCGAGGCGTCGTTTGGCATTTACCGGCGTGATGTGTGGCTTATGAGCAGCCGCTCGACCATGAAATCCAAGTTTCTCACCTCCTGCCTAACTGTCATAGTACTTGCAGTGGATACTGATGCACTTTGGAATTCCTGTATGATGGTCTGGATAGATGTCTGCCTATTACAGGTTACGACCCCCCTTCAACTGTCGGCGGTCTCTGTCAGTCAAAAGACGAGGTCGGCCTGTACGCTTTTGTGCTGTACGTGTTCCTTCACTTTTCCACTTCACTATCACATCGGAAGCAGTGGACCTAGGGATGTTTAGGACTGTGGAAATCTCGCGTACAGACGTATGACACAAGTGACACCCAATGACCTGACCACGTTCGAAGTCCGTGACTCCCGCGGGGCGCCCCATTCTGCTCTCTCACAATGTCTAATGACTTTTTCGATCTCTTCCTCCACGTGTACTCAGTGGCTCGTGATAAACTTGCACCTCGCTGTTAACATGCATGGCCTGCTTTATCTCGATGCTCGCTTGAACTGCGCCTCTGAGACGCGGACGCCTGTCTAATCTCGGTTTGCTATTCACAGACAGGTTGCGCGAGCTCGTACATAATCATGTAAGCTAATATGGTTCCTCTCTGTTTGCTGTTAAGTTGCATCGTGCATCCACGCATGACCTAGTGACCATGAATTTAAAAATGACCCTTGACGACTTATTGCATTCGTTTTCGTTGATTCAGAAAAAAACGGAGGATCCAAATGGTGTCTCTTTTTTTCTCCTAGCGCGTTTCCTCTTAAATGTCTGCTTTTTCGTCCTGATTTAGGTTTTCTGTAGTTTTTATAAATCACTTCCGGCTAAAGCTGAAATGAGTTTTTTTTTTAATTGAAAAGTGCTCGATTTACTCCCAACCCTTCCACAGTTGTCTCTGATGACTGCGCTGTCGACGAGCCCTGAAAATCCTAACCTTATTTCCTGTGACATCTCCCATATCCGACTTGCTATGAACAGAGATTTCGGTTTATTGGGAGAATTTTAGGAAAGTGTTGAGTAATGGAAGACGTCGAAGTAATTCAGAGGCGGGCTGCTGGATTTGTTACTGGTATTTTCGATCAACACGCAAGTATTACTGATGTGCTTCGTGAACTCAAACGGGAATCTCTGGATGGAAGACGTTGTTTTCTTGAAACACTGTTCAGAGAACCACCATATGAAGCTGACTGCTGAACGATTCTACTGCCGCCAACGTAAATTTAGCGTGAGGACCACGAAGATAGGAGAAATTAGGGCTCGCACGGAGTCATACAGTCAGTCATTTTCCCCTCGCTGGATCAGGAAATGAAACGACTAGTAGTGGTGCAACAAGGTACTCTCCGCCATGTATAGGAGTGTATAGATGTAGAGCGATTCGTGAAGGAGAGGCAACGTTTTACAGTTATTCAACCTATATGGATAAATACAAATGATTCATCTTGACGTAAAGCAGCGTTTCTCGCCCTTTCACTATTCATACGTTAACATTATACACTCCTGGAAATGGAAAAAAGAACACATTGACACCGGTGTGTCAGACCCTCCATACTTGCTCCGGACACTGCGAGAGGGCTGTACAAGCAATGATCACACGCACGGCACAGCGGACACACCAGGAACCGCGGTGTTGGCCGTCGAATGGCGCTAGCTGCGCAGCATTTGTGCACCGCCGCCGTTAGTGTCAGCCAGTTTGCCGTGGCATACGGAGCTCCATCGCAGTCTTTAACACTGGTAGCATGCCGCGACAGCGTGGACGTGAACCGTATGTGCAGTTGACGGACTTTGAGCGAGGGCGTATAGTGGGCATGCGGGAGGCCGGGTGGACGTACCGCCGAATTGCTCAACACGTCGGGCGTGAGGTCTCCACAGTACATCGATGTTGTCGCCAGTGGTCGGCGGAAGGTGCACGTGCCCGTCGACCTGGGACCGGACCGCAGCGACGCACGGATGCACGCCAAGACCGTAGGATCCTACGCAGTGCCGTAGGGGACCGCACCGCCACTTCCCAGCAAATTAGGGACACTGTTGCTCCTGGGGTATCGGCGAGGACCATTCGCAACCGTCTCCATGAAGCTGGGCTACGGTCCCGCACACCGTTAGGCCGTCTTCCGCTCACGCCCCAACATCGTGCAGCCCGCCTCCAGTGGTGTCGCGACAGGCGTGAATGGAGGGACGAATGGAGACGTGTCGTCTTCAGCGATGAGAGTCGCTTCTGCCTTGGTGCCAATGATGGTCGTATGCGTGTTTTGCGCCGTGCAGGTGAGCGCCACAATCAGGACTGCATACGACCGAGGCACACAGGGCCAACACCCGGCATCATGGTGTGGGGAGCGATCTCCTACACTGGAGTACACCACTGGTGATCGTCGAGGGGACACTGAATAGTGCACGATACATCCAAACCGTCATCGAACCCATCGTTCTACCATTCCTAGACCGGCAAGGGAACTTGCTGTTCCAACAGGACAATGCACGTCCGCATGTATCCCGTGCCACCCAACGTGCTCTAGAAGGTGTAAGTCAACTACCCTGGCCAGCAAGATCTCCGGATCTGTCCCCCATTGAGCATGTTTGGGACTGGATGAAGCGTCGTCTCACGCGGTCTGCACGTCCAGCACGAACGTTGGTCCAACTGAGGCGCCAGGTGGAAATGGCATGGCAAGCCGTTCCACAGGACTACATCCAGCATCTCTACGATCGTCTCCATGGGAGAATAGCAGCCTGCATTGCTGCGAAAGGTGGATATACACTGTACTAGTGCCGACATTGTGCATGCTCTGTTGCCTGTGTCTATGTGCCTGTGGTTCTGTCAGTGTGATCATGTGATGTATCTGACCCCAGGAATGTGTCAATAAAGTTTCCCCTTCCTGGGACAATGAATTCACGGTGTTCTTATTTCAATTTCCAGGAGTGTATATAATTACAATAATGCATTTTTAGTACTTTGACGCTAAAGCTACGAAGTTACAAACATTACGGATTACCAAGAATAAATAACTTCATTGCTGGTTCGCAGCACAGGTCAGGTACATTGACATACCCAGAATCGATGGCCCTCCATTGCTCTGTGTCATACAGGTGACGCGCGAAAAGTTGATGGATTACGTCAGGAGTTAGCGGGGAAGTAGCACGACCGCTTCCTTCAAAAACCTTGCTCTTCACACCAAGCCAAAGGGAGTCGCTAATAATTACTGAACTAGTTTTTAATTTAGTACTGAAAAGTTAACTATTAAATGCATTGTGCAGTACTTATACAGTCCTATTTCTAATTTTATTATGTC
This sequence comes from Schistocerca serialis cubense, assembly GCF_023864345.2. Lineage (NCBI taxonomy): Eukaryota > Metazoa > Arthropoda > Insecta > Orthoptera > Acrididae > Schistocerca > Schistocerca serialis. Next base: position 136,928,719 of record NC_064640.1, on the reverse strand, counting down.
AGAAAGCATTTTACTTTGCTTTCATTTCAGTAAATTAATGAATTTTTAATTCATATTTGTTTTGACTAAGCTCGCGCACCTCATGTAGTGTTATCACGCATCCCTAGCGGAGCGCGCTCCACAAGCTGGTGTAAGGTTTTCTCTCTCTCTATTACCAGTCACTATTTCTTAAATATCGTCAAATGTTATCATGTGTCCATTGCTGACATTCAGTCGTGAAGAAATTTATCTGTTAGACCTCCGAAACACGCAGAAATATTTTCCCTTTAGTAAGCTAAAGCGAGAAAGAGTCCAGCGTGACGGGCTGACAACACTAATATTTGAAGTAATTAAATCACATGGCATTTACAGTTCTGGCGAATTGTATTCAACGCTTAGCGCAAATTACATGACTAAATTTCTCGTGGATGTTGACGTGCTCATTACGACGATGCTACAGACTCGGAGACGTGCTTCGGAATGCCGTCCCTAGACTGATGGCTGTTACTTTGGTTCACTGCCCAGCTTCAGGGTGTTTTTTTTAGGTAAACTTGCACAGCCGTTAAAGCTTACCCCAGGCTGATTCCCAGTCATCGCCTCCAGCTCTCAATATGCAAGCAGTTAAAAATTAGAAACATTCAAGAAAGGCTACACAACTGGCGCTGACGGATGACAAACACAGTTTCGCCTTCCCCCCCCCCCCCCCCTCCCTTTTCATCTCGCCGGTTTAACCATCGAGCCACATTCAAGCTTAGGTTAAATTATTGAGACGACAAAAAGGGAGTAGAGGAATAGAAGCGACATATCAGGCACGAGAAAATGCCCAAATAAGGGCAGATCCTTCAACGGTAGGAACAACAGGAAAGGAGTACGAGCAAGAGGAGGAGGAGGAAGAGAACAACGACAACAGCAACACCAACTATGTTAAAAAATGAAAAATATATTGTTCTGCTACGGTCAGATAGTTTTACTTTTCCACTGTGGATTCCGATGGTTAATCACCATCATCAGGTGGAATGCATGTTTACTTACCTGCTCTTAGTAAGCAGCATTGCCGATTTCGTATAGCAACATGTGAAATGGCAGACAGGTTAGGTTGCGACTTGCACTGTTGATAATCACTAATTCACTTAGTTATTAACGTTGTAAACCTCTCGGCTACCTAAATTCTTCTGCACGAAACCGAACTAACAACAGGTATCTAGAAAAATTTCTTCCACTTAATGTTAGCTAACCATCGAAATGCATAGTGGATGAACTAAAAACATTTTTTATTTATGGATTCTTGCGTTTCTTCTTGGTAGAACAACTGCATAGTTAAGATTGAATAACAAGTACACCGTTTTTGTACTGCTGGTTTTTGTTTATTTCAAACTAGTTTTCGGCTTAGGCGATCATCACGAAACATTAAATAAACACATTTTGACTGAAAAACCATTTACGCCTTGATCCATACTCAGCAACCCACTTTACCGCACTTCTCTTACCAGTATAATACTCCCACCGCCGGCCGCGGTTGCCGAGCGGTTCTAGGCGCTTCAGTCCGGAACCGCGCGACTGCTACGGTCGCAGGTTCGAATCCTGCCTCGGGCATGGATGTGTGTGATGTCCTTAGGTTAGTTAGGTTTAAGTAGTTCTAAGTTGTAGGGGACTGATGACCATAGATGTTAAGTCCCATAGTGCTCAGAGCCAATACTCCCACCCTTGTTCCATTCACGAATGTTGTATCAGAACATTGTATATCGGTAGACTCAGTATGAGCTCTAATTTCTCAGATTTTCGCGTCACAGTAATTTCACGAGACATATGTGGAAGGAAGTAACTCACCATCCGTCCTAAAAGTTCGAGACTGATTTTATTCCTGGCATGTAACTAGGATGGCAGCATCCCTGAAAAGACGAACATGATGGAGTACAGTGTCACAATAACACTGACCGGTGAGAGTACCGTGTTCAAAGATTTGGAGGTCAGTACGCCCATGAGACATTGTCTCCCCACGCCATAACACATAGACCACCAAAACGATCACGTTCGACAATGTTCCTGGGTGCATTACGTTTTCCCACCTCTCGACATTATATGGTACATCCAGCATTGTCGAACATTATCGTGTTGGTGATCCAGGGGTTACGTTGTGGGGAGGCATAATGTTACATGGACGTACTCACCTCAAAATCTTTTAACACGATGATCTCAGCGGTCAACATCATTGTGAAACTGTACTCCTTCCCCATGCACGTCTTTTAGGTGATTTATTCGCCCCAAACTTCATTTTTATGACAATGCGCTACGGCGTCGAAAAGCGCAGGTGCACGAGCTCTTGCAGTGAGAGGATAATCGGCGAATGGACTGGCCTGCCCGTTCCCCCGATTTGAATACCATCGAGTACCAGGGGGATGCGTTAGGAAGACGTAAAGCAGAACGTCCACAAACATCAACGACCATGCATCAATTGTCAACCACTCTGGTGGAGGAATAAAACGCCCTATCATAAGAACTCCTTGCCAATCTTTTGGCCAGCATGCGAGCAAGTTGCAGGGCACGCACTGCCAATCGTGGTGATCGCACGTCATATTAAGAACCATGCCGCGCCTTTTTTAATTCCTAGAGGATCACCATGAATCGCGCTGATTTCAGCGTAATTATTGTCTTTGAATAAAAATGGTGTGGTCGAGCGGTTCTAGGCGCTACAGTCTGGAACCGTGCGACCGCTACGGTCGCAGGTTCGAATCCTGCCTCGGGCATAGATGTGTGTGATGTCCGTAGGTTATTTATGTTGAATTAGTTCTAAGTTCTAGGGGACTGATGACCTCAGATGTTAAGACCCATAGTGCTCAGAGCCATTTGAACCATTTGAACTATCTTTTAATAAAAATGTCTTTTCAGTTCGCGTCATTGAGTATTTCTTTGTTACCTTCTGAAGCATACCGTAGCAGTTCTTTCTACACTACTGGCCATTAAAATTGCTACACCAAGAAGAAATGCCGATGATAAACGGGTATTCATTGTACAAATATATTATACTAGAACTGACATATGATCACATTTTCACGCAGTTTGGGTGCAGAGATCTTGAGAAATCAGTACCCAGAACAATCACCTCTGGCCGTAATAACGGCCTTGGTACGCCTGGGCATAGAGTCAGAGCCTGGATGGCGTGTACAGGTACAGCTGCCCACGCAGCTTCAACACGATACCACAGTTCATCAAGAGTAGTTACTGGCGTATTGTGACGAGTCAGTAGCTCGGCCATCATTGACCAGACTTTTCAATTATTGAAAGATCTGGAGAATGTGCTGGCCAGGGCAGCAGTCGAACATTTTCTGTATCCAGAAAGGCCCGTACAGGACCTGCAACATGCGGTCGTGCATTATCCTGCTGAAATGTACGGTTTTGCAAGGATCGAATGAAGGGTAGAGCCACAGGTCGTAACACATCTGAAATGCAGCGTCCGCTGTTCAAAGTGCCGTCAATGCGAACAAGAGGTGACCGAGACGTGTAACCAATGGCACCCCATACCATCACGCCGGGTGACACGCCAGTATGGCGATGACGAATACACGCTTCCAATGCGCGTTCACCGCGATGTCGCCAAACACGGATGCGACCATCATGATGTAAACAGAACCTGGATTCATCCGAAAAAATGACGTTTTGCCATTCGTGCACCCAGGTTCGTCGTTGAGCACACCATCGCAGGCGCTCCTGTCTGTGATGCAGCGTCAAGGGTAACCGCAGCCATGGTCTCCGAGCTGATAGTCGATGCTGCTGCAAACGTCGTCGAACTGTTCGTGCAGATGGTTGTCTTGTAAACGTCCCCATCTGTTGACTCAGGAATCGAGACGTGGCTGCACGATCCGTTACAGCCATGCGGATAAGATGCCTGTCATCTCGACTGCTAGTGATACGAGGCAGTTGGGATCCAGCACGGCGTTCCGTATTACCCTCCTGAACCCACCGATTCAATATTCTGCTAACAGTCATTGGATCTCGACCAACGCGAGCAGCAATGACGCGATACGATAAACCGCAATCGCGATAGGCTACACTCCGACCTTTATCAAAGTCGGAAACGTGATGGTCCGCATTTCTCCTCCTTACACGAGGCATCACAACGACGTTTCACCGGGCATCGCCGGTCAACTGCTGTTTGTGTATGAGAAATCGGTTGGAAACTTTCCTCATGTCAGCGCGTTGTAGGTGTCGTCACCAGCGCCAACCTTGTTTGAATACTCTGAAAAACTAATCATTTGCATATCACAGCATCTTCTTCCTGTCGGTTAAATTTCGCGTTTGTAGCACGTCATCTTCGTGGTGTAGCAATTTTACTGGCCAGTAGTGTGTGTGTGCCCCAAGGTTCACCGGGCTATGTTACTTGGTAGCGACACATCTCGCGAAAGTTACATTCGTCCTTAAGTTTTGCACGCCAGTGTAGTTTTATCTGATCAAATAAATCAGGAGAGTCGGGTATCGTCCTCGACAACCTCCGTTGTCGAGGTCGTTACGCGGCTGCATTTCCGTAACTGATTGAACATTCGATGCTCCGAAAGTTTCATATTGTTGTAACTGGTAATTCCTGTAGATTGCTCCGGACGGTTACTCCAGGTCTTTTTTACGGTTATTACTGTTTTTAGTGATTTGTTTCGCACATCGATGGGTTTCCTTTCCTATTTATGCACAATATCTTACTTATGTTTACTTTCAGGGTCAACTGCCTGTCCCTTCAGCAAGCGTCAACCCTCTGTAGATCTCTCTGCAGTTCCCTAGCATTGCTATCACCATACAGACTAAGATCATCGTCCGTGAACTGCTTCACAGAGCTTGCGACATTATTCACTAATCCTCAGTTTCGTCCCCTTAAGAACGGCGTATTGATTTCTGTTTGCTAGGACGTAACTGTATCAGATACCTTCCAGAAGTCAGGGAAAAGTGCATGAACATGGACGCCGTTGTCTGTGACGCTCTTCATCTCGCTAGCGAACAGAGCTACTTGAGTTTTACAAAATGGTTCTAATGGCTCTGAGCACTATGGGACTTAACTTCTGAGGTCATCAGTTCCCTAGAACTTAGAACTACTTAAACCAAACTAACCTAAGGACAGCACACACATCCATGCCCGAGGCAGGATTCGAACCTGCGACCGTAGCGGTCGCGCGGTTCCAGACTGAAGCGCCTAGAGCCGCTCGGCCACCACGGCCAGCGTGCTTGCCTGTACTTCCGTTGTTGTCAGATGTGTCCTCCGAGTTGACGTTAAGACCCACTGATTGTTGTGCGTGGGTCAGCTTGGCTGTGTGTCCCTCTCGCCTGTAATACTGTGAAAGACACTTCTATCGGCTGTAGTTGGGGAGGATCACTGCAACAGGTCTTGGAAGGAAGTTATAGAGCTCTGTTTTACTGACTTTGCTTGCAGTTGCGTCCACTGAGCACCATAGTTCAAATGGCTCTGAGCACTATGGAACTCAACTGCTGAGGTCATTAGTCCCCTAGAACTTAGAACTAGTTAAACCTAACTAACCTAAGGACATCACAAGCATCCATGCCCGAGGCAGGATTCGAACCTGCGACCGTAGCGGTCTTGCGGTTCCAGACTGCAGCGCCTTTAACCACACGGCCACTTCGGCCGGCTAAGCACCATAGTTGTACGTCTCTTTCATGGTTCAGAGGGACCATCTAGTAACTACTTATGAAGAAACAGTCACGCTCGAAAAATATCATTTATTTAAAATGACCAGTTTCGGCACATACAGTAGGCCATCTTCGGATTGATTGCACCATTTGCCAGAGCTGGCGACGTGCTGAGCAGCTGCGTGCTGTCAAGGCGATACGGTCAATTTAAATATATGATATTTTGTGATCGTGACTAATTCTTCAAAAGTAATTATTACAAGTAAGATGGCTGAAACTCCCAACCATGTTGGTTAAAATCATGAACCATGTAGTACCCAAGCAAAGGCATACACCGCCTTTCGTCCATAGTCCGAGCCAAATGCTTTTAACTACTGCCCCACCGTGCTCGGCGCGACACGGTGGTATTCAGTAAACCACACCAGACGTACAGAGCTGAAAGAGGGCCTGGATTTCAAAAGGCTGGCGCATGTATGGAAGCATAAAATAGGCTGTCATTTTTTGCCCTTCTGAATCTACATCCATGCTTTAAAAAAACCACTATGAAATGCATCACAGCGGGTGCTTCCCATTGTAGCAAGTATTATTATTCCTGTTATAGATCACGGCAAGAGTAAACGTCTCTGAGTGCGTTACAATTAATCTGGTCTTGTCTTCACCGTCCCTGTGGGAGAGATACGTAGTAGGCTGTAGCATATTGCTAGCTTCCTCAGTTAACGTTCGTTCTTCAAAATTTGGAAGCAGGCTTTCGCAGGCTAGTTGACTTCAGTATTCTCGCGTGTGCCAGTTTGGGTGTTCCCGTGAAGCTCTTCCGCGTGTCAATGAACCCTGTAACCATTAGTGCTTGCCCTTCTTTGCATCCTTTTAATATCTCTTGTTAGCCTTCTGTGGTGGTATAAGTTCCAGACACTTGACCAATATTGTAGGATGGATTGCACAAGTTGTTCCTAAGCTATCTCGTTTCTAGGACGACTGCATTTTCCCAGTCTCCCCCCGGAGAGCTCAGGCCTGACATCAGCTTTACCTACGAGTGAGCCTACGTAATTACCCCGTTTCTTATCACAAGAAATCGTTACAACCAAGTATTTGTAGAAGCTGACTGATACCAGTTGTGACTAACTGATACTGAAGCCATAGCATACTTAGTTTTATGACTTGCACAATTTTGCGTTTCTGTACATATAAAGCAAGTTTCCAATGTTTACACCACTTTTGAAAACTTACAAAGATCCGACTGAATTTTTGTACAGTTTTTTTTCCAAAATATACTTCGTCATAGATAATTGCATCATCTGCGAGAAGTCTGAGGTCACCAGTAATGCTGGCTGTAATGATATTAATATACACCATAAACAGAAAGGTTCCTAACTTCCCTAAAGCACACTTTACTTCTACATCTCTTGTTACTCTCTATCCAAGATAACGTGCTTCGTCCTTCATATCAATAAATCCTCAGTCCAGCAACAAATTTCGTTTGCTACCCTGTATGATCGTACTTTCGTTAATAAGTGTTAATGTGGTACTGGCTCAGTTGCTTTCAGAAGCTAAGAAATACTGCAGCCATTTGATTGCCTCGGTCAATGACATTCAGTTAGAAAAGCCCGTTTTATGCTCGCATGTTATGACGTTTTCGGGGACCGAAAATTTCCTCTGGAGGACTCCAACATGGGTTCTGAAAATAACGATAGACCTAGAAAGCAGTATATGACGGCGCCCAGCTTAAATCCGTGTTCCTTGATACCGGAACGCGTTTGATACGGTTCCACACTGCTGCCTAACGAACAAAATACGAGCGTACGGAATATCAGACCAACTGACTGGAGTGAAGGCTTCCAGGCAAACAAAACACAGCATGCCTGTATCAACAGAGAGAAATCTTCAGACGTAAAAGTAACGTAGGGCGTGTCCTAAGGGAATTCTATTGGACCATTACGTTTCAGAGCATGTGTAAATCACCTAACGGATAACGTCGGAAGTTGCATTCTCCTTTCCGCAGATGATGGTGTTGTATTCAGAGAAGTCGCGACGCTAGAAAATTATAGCGAAATGCAGAAAGACCTACAGAGGGTCGACATTTGCTGTAGCGACTGAAAATTTACCTTCAACATAAAGAAGAGTAACGTATTGCGCATAAATAGGCAGAGACCCATTATTGTATGATAACACTGTTTCAGAACAGTTACTAGAAGCATTCACATCCATAAAATATATAGGAGTATGCATACCTAGCGATTTAAAGTGGAACAACCACATGAAACTAATCGCAATTACGGTAGAGGCCAGAGTGAGATTCATGGGATGAACTCTCAGGGAGTTCAGTCCAACACAGGAGATAACTTACAAAACTGTTGTTCGACAGGTACTTATGTTGCTCGTCAGCGTGGGATCTACATCTACATTCATTCTCCGCAAGCCACCCAACGGTATGTAGCGGAGGGCACTTTACGTGCCACTGTCATTACCTCCCTTTCCTGTTCCAGTCGCGTATGGTTCGTGGGAAGAACAACTGCCGGAAAGCATCCGTGCGCGCTCGAATCTCTCTAATTTTACATTCGTGATCTCCTCGGGAGGTGTTAGTAGGGGGAAGCAATATATTCGATACCTCATGCAGAAACGCACCCTCTCGAAACGTGGACAGCAAGCTACACCGCGATGCAGAGCGCCTCTCTTGCAGAGTCTGCCACTTGGGTTTGCTAAACATCTCCGTAACGCTATCACGCTTACCAAATAACCCTGTGATGAAATACGCAGCTCTTGTTTGGATCTTCTCTATCTCCTCTGTCAACCCGACCTGGTGCGGATCCCACACTGATGAGCAATACTCAAGTATAGGTCGAACGAGTGTTTTGTTAGCCACCTCCTTTGTTGATGGACTACATTTTCTAAGAACTCTCCCAATGAATATCAACCTGGTACCCGCCTTACCAACAATTAATTTTATATGATCATTCCACTTCAAACCGTTCCGTACGCATACTCCCAGATATTTTACAGAAGTAACTGCTACCAGTGTTTGTTCCGATATCATATAATCATACAATAAAGAATCCTTCTTTCTATGTATTCGCAATACATTACATTTGTCTATGTTAAGGGTCAGTTGCCACACCAAGTGCCTATCCGCTGCAGATCTTCCTGCATTTCGCTGCAATTTTCTAATGCTGCAACGTCCCTGTATACTACAGCATCATCCGCGAAAAGCCGCATGGAAAAAAAAAAAATGTTCAAATGTGTGTGAAATCTTATGGGACTTAACTGCTAAGGTCATCAGTCCCTAAGCTTACACACTACTTAACCTAAATTATCCTAAGGACAAACACAAACACACACACCTATGCCCAATGGAGGACTTGAACCTCCGCCGGGACCAGCCGCACAGTCCATGACTGCAGCGCCTTAGACCGCTAGGCTAATCACACGCGGAAAGCCGCGTGGAACTTCCGACACTATCTACTAGGTCATTTATATATATTATCAAAAGCCATGGTCCCATAACACTCCCCTGTGGCACGCCAGTGGTTACTTTAACGTCTGTAGACGTCTCTCCATTGAGAACAACATGCTGTGTTCCGTTTGCTAAAAACTCTTCAATCCAGCCACGCAGCTGGTCTGATATTCCGTAGGCTCTTACTTTATCAGGCGACAGTGCGAAACTGTATCGAATGCCTTCCGGAAGTCCTTCCGTACCAGATAGGGCTGAAGCATGAAATAGAGAAGATCCAAAGAAGAACAGCGCGTTTCCTTGCAGGTTCATTTAGCCAGAGCGAAAGCATCACGAAGGTGGCCAGCCAACTGCAATGGCAGACGCTGCAAAAGAGGCGTTCTGTATTACGGTGCGTTAAAGTTCCGCGAGCGTACGTTCCTAGAACAGTCAACCGATACATCGCTTCCTCCTATGTATCTGGAGAAAAGACCACGAAGTTAACATTAGCTTACCAACAATCGTTCTTCCCGCTATCGATTCGGTACTGGAACAGAAAAAGGGGAAAGTGACATTGTTACACGAAGTACTCTCCGCCACACACCGTCCCGTCGATAGTGGAGGTAGCCGAACATCAAACGCAGTGGGCTAGAAATGGGCGGGGCATGCGAGTCGCTGGAAGCATAAAATAAGTCGTTTGCCTCCCTTCCTTGCCGAGCGACAGAGGGAAGGAAATGGCCAGTAAAGGGAGAGGCGCGCTTGGCTCTAAGTGATTGGAGAAGCGGTCAGCGGGTTTGTGTATCAGCGGCGCGCCTGCGTGGGAGGAGCGAGCTGCCGTTACGCGGGGGCGTGCAGGCATCGCGACACTCACGTGCCCGGCATCGGCTCCGCGCCTTCCGACGGACAGCCTGTGCCCGGCAACGTTTCTTGTAGTCAAGCCTCTGGTCCAGTGTGACACCAAGCTTTTGCGCGTTTAGTGTTTCTCTCTCTCTCTCTCTCTCTCTCTCTCACTCTTAGCTGAGGGCATTTCAGGTTGAAATAGAGAACCGGACAAAGCATTAGGCACTCTCTTGACAGCTACTGGTCGCTTTGGATTGTTGTTAATGGTGCAGAGCTGTACCAGACTGTCAAGTGACTCTCCATGCTAACGTGATTCATGAAAATGGAGTGCTATGCACGAGGGCGTGTTGAAAAGTAATGCCTCCGAATTTATTATGTGTAAACTCTTAAAGCATTTTAAGTAAAACAAACGTTATTAACATTCTACACCTTTAGCCTTCATGTCTACATACACTACTGGCCATAAAAATTGCTACACCAAGAAGAAATGCAGATGATAAACAGGTATTCATTGGACAAATATATTGTACGAGAACTGACATGTGATTACATTTTCACGCAATTTGGGTGCATAGATCCTGAGAAATCAGTACCCAGAACAACCACCTCTGGCCGTAATAACGGCCTTGATACGCCGCCGGCTGCGGTGGCCGTGCGGTTCTGGCGCTGCAGTCCGGAACCCCGGGACTGCTACGGTCGCAGGTTCGAATCCTGCCCCGGGCATGGGTGTGTGTGATGTCCTTAGGTTAGTTAGGTTTAAGTAGTTCTAAGTTCTAGGGGACTTATGGCCTAAGATGTTGAGTCCCATAGTGCTCAGAGCCATTTGAACCATTTTTGAACCTTGATACGCCTGGGCATTGAGTCAAACAGAGCTTGGATGGTGTGTACGGGTACAGCTGACCATGCAGCTTCAACACTATACGACAGTTCATCAAGAGTAGTGATTGGCGTATTGTGACGAGCCAGTTGCTCGGCCACCATTAACCAGACTTCTTTAATTGGTGAGAGATCTGGAGAATGTGCTGGCCAGGGCAGCAGTCGAACATTTTCTGTATCCAGAATGGCCCGTACAGGACCTGCAACATGCGGTCGTGCATTATCCTGCTCAAATGTACGGTTTCGCAGGGATCGAATGAAGGGTAGAGCCACAGGTCGTAACACATCTGAAATGCAGCGTCCACTGTTCAAAGTGCCGTCAATGGGAACAAGAGGTGACCGAGACGTGTAACCAATGGCACCCCATACCATCACGCCGGGTGACGCGCCAGTATGGCGATGACGAATACACGCTTCCAATGTGCGTTCACCGCGTTGTCGCCAAACACGGATGCGACCATCATGATGCTGTAAACACAACCTTGATTCAACCGAAAAAATGACGTTTTGCCATTCGTGCACCCAGGTCCGTCGTTGAGTACACCATCGCAGGCGCTCCTGTCTGTGATGCAGCGTCAAGGGTAACTGCAGCCGTGGTCTCCGAGCTGATAGTCCAAACTGCTGCAAACGTCGTCGAATTGTTCGTGCAGATTGTTGTTATCTTGCAAACGTCCCCATCTGTTGGCTCAGGGATCGAGACGTGGCTGCACGATCCGTTACAGCCATGCGGATAAGATGCCTGTCATCTCGACTGTTAGTGATACGAGGCCGTTGGGATCCAGCACGGCGTTCCGTATAACCCTCCTGAACCCACCGATTCCATATTCTGCTAACAGCCATTGGATCTCGACCAACGCGAGCAGCAATGTCGCGATACGATAAACCGCAATCGCGATAGACTACAATCCAACCGTTATCAAAGTCGGAAAGGTGATGGTACGCATTTCTCCTCCTTACACGAGGCATCACAACAACGTTTCACCAGGCAACGCCGGTCAACTGCTGTTTGTGTATGAGAAATCTGTTGGAAACTTTCCTCATGTTAGCACGTTGTAGGTGTCGCCACCGGCGCCAACCTTGTGTGTGTGCTCTGAAAAGCTAATCATTTGCATATTACAGCATCGTCTTCCTGTCTGTTAAATTTCGCGTCTGTAGCACGTCATCTTCGTGGTGTAGCAATTTTAATGGCCAGTAGTGTACTTGCAGCCCTCTGCCGATAGTAGGCCCCTATTTTAGCGTTTAACATGGTGGTGTGTAACGTAACTATGTCAGTGCGTGTAATAGGGTTTCAAGTTAGAAGAGTTCGTCCATACACGGAGAACCCTCACCTTCAATATGACAGTGACAGACCACACACGAGCGCTGCGACACATGCAATAATCGAACGCCTTGGGTTCACTGTCATCGATCATCCTCCATACAGTCCCGACTTGGCCCCATCCGATTTTCATCTGTTTCCAGAGCTTAAAGAAAACCTTCGATGTTATCACTGTGATAGTGATGAAGCGGTGCTAGCAGAGGGAGGTTGTAGCTACGTCAGCGGGTCAGGCATTCTGATGTGACGGTATCAAAAGGTTGGTCTGCCGTTGGGTAAAAAGTGCTCGTCGCCAGGTGACTATGTTGAGAAGCAAATATGTAGACATGACGAATAAAGATGTACAATGGTAATAACTTTTGTTTTATTTGAAAATCTTTGAGAGTTTTCTCATAAAATATCCGGAGGCATTACTTTTCAGTAAACCCTCGTGCGTGCCATTTGGTTGCATGGCATCGGCAGAGTAAGGTGAGTCGTCGTGGGGGTGTGACGTAATGGCAGAAAGGGGCTCTCGTGTTCGGTCGTGCCCTTAAGCACACCGTTAATGTAATTCCAGATTTGTTGGTGTATCAACACGGACTGAATGACGTGTATCTATCGCAGTCTTGTAACTCGATGTAGGAACAGTGTCGTAAAAACATCCTAACCGGCAGTGACCAGAAACGAGTGTCACGCCTTGGCAATGACAATCGCTTTCAAACCAGACAGTTGTTGCTGCTACCAGGGAATGCAGGTTTGTCTTAGGAGGTAACACACCTGTAACGGCTTAAGAAAAGCCTTTCCTTAACAATTTTTTGAGTGGAAGGAAAGGTGATAGAGTAGTAATGCGTGGGGTAATTACTGACCATATATTTATGTATGGTACAAAAAATTTTTGTCGGAAAATATTACAGAATGGCGACACTGCAGCAATTCTCCCGAGACATGCTGAATTTGAGCCGATCTGCGGCACGCACCATAAGTGCTGCCAGATTGAATCTGGATAAAAGAAAAAAATATCTGTCTAATTTACATCAGTGTAGGTAGTAAACCACGTAGGTCATTTTCAGAAATATTGGTTTTTGTGTAATTGGTGAGTGTTTGAATAAAGTCGTTCAATTTTCACCAAAAAAGGTCTGTCATTTGTTAGTAAATATTGTTGAAACTATCTAATCGAAAACGCCTTATGTGCTTAACTTTGAAATGTTTTATCAAAGTTGTGGTTAAATTTTCAAATAAAAAGAGATTTAAAATTGTTGGAGCTATGCTACTTTTAGAAAGCTCTTGCCATTAATTTCTATTCCAGGACTAGCCTGTCGTATGTTGCCGTTGCGATCGAAATCATATCCACTAGTTTATCAGAGAACGATTGAAATATCCGTCGTGACAATTCCATGAACATACAAACCTTTACAGTTCCGTTTAGTCCTACTCCAAGCAGGCGCATTCTAGGAAGATTCTACGGCTGATTTCATATGCGTCCCGTATAAACTTGATACTTGGTATAACAACTTCTGGGCAGAATGTGATTTTCACTCTGCAGCGGAGTGTGCGCTGATATGAAACTTACTGGCAGATTAAAACTGGGTGCCCGACTGAGAATCTAACCGAGGACCTTTGCCTTTCGCGGGCAAGTGCTCTGCAGGTTCGCAGAAGACCTTCTGTAAAGTTTGGAAGTAGGAGGCGAGGTACTGGCAGAACTGAAGCTGTGAAGACGGGTCGTGAGTCGTACTTGGGTAGCTCAGATGGTATAGAGCACTTGCCCGCGAAAGGCATAGGTCCTGCGTTCAAGTCTTGGTCCGGCACACAGTTTTAATCGGCCAGGAAGTTTCAACTTCTGAGCAGTCTTGACAAGCAGTAGTTATTGTGAAGTCTAAGCCTCGAAGACTTCGTTCTTGCAACGTGGTGTCAGTATTGTGCGTTTTATATCTCACGTGTTGATAAACAACAGAGAAAACGGCAAGATAATTTATAATCCTTTAGCTAATCTGTAATTCACATCAAAATGCTGGTCACTGTCTTTCAATTTTTTCGCCGAGGCACTGACTACATCCTAACTGCTCTCAGCCTCATATACACACATCAAAAAAAGTTCTACACCACCTCGGTTCCGAGAGTACCGGAACCTGTAAAGAAAATTGGAATAGAGATCAACATAAACATCATTTCCGCCCTTTTTATTGCTTATGAAAACCGCACATTGCATGTTGTACCACCATACAGCGAGACCTTCGGAGGTGGTGGTCCACACTGCTGTAGACACCGGTACCTCTAATACCCAGTAGCACGTCCTCTTGCATTGATGCATGCCTCTATTCGTCGTGGCATACTATCAACAAGTTCATGAAGGCACTGTTGGTCTAGATTGTCCCACTACTCAACGGCGATTCGGCGTAGATACCTCAGAGTGGTTGGTGGGTCACGTCGTTCATAATCAGCCCTTTTCAATCTATCCCACTCATGTTCGTCAGGGTTCATGTCTGGGGAACATGCTGGCCACTCTAGTCGAACAATGTCGTTACCCTGAAGGAAGTCATTCACAAGATGTGCACGATGGGGGTGCGAATTGTCGTCCCTGAAGACGAATGCCTCACCAGTATGCTGCCGATATGGTTACACTATCAGCCGGAGGGTGGCATTCACGTATCGTACAGTCGTTATGGTGCCTTCCATGACCGCCAGTGGCGTATGTCGGCCCCACATAACGCCACTCCGAACCAGAAGGGATCTCCACCTTGCTGCACTCGCTGGATAGTGTGTCTAAGGCGTTCAGCCTGACAGGGTTGCCTCCAAACACGTCTCCGACGGGAGTGAAGTTGCGCATCATGCAGCCTATTGCGCACAGTTTGAGTCGTAACACGACGTCCTGTGGCTGCGCGAAAAGCATTATTCAACATGGTGGCTTTGCTGTCAGAGTTCCTCATAGCCATAATACGCAGGTAGCGGTCATCCACTGCAATAGTAGCCCTTGGGCGGCCTGAGCGAATCATTTCAACGACAGTTCCTGTCTCTCTCTGTATCTCCTCAATCTCCTAACAACATCGCTTTGGTCCACTCAGAGACGCCTGGACACTTCCCTTGTTAAGAGCCCTTCCTGGCACAAAGTAACAATGCGGACGCCATCGAACCGCGGTATTGACCGTCTAGGCATGGTTGAACTACAGACAACACGAGCCGTGTACCTCCTTCCTCGTGGAATGACTGGAACTGATAGGCTGTCGGATCCCTTTCGTTTAATAAGCGCTGCTCATGCATGGTTGTTTTTGCATCTTTGGGCGAGTTTAGTGGCATCTCTGAACAGTGAAAGGGACTGTATCTGTGACACAATATCCACAGTCAACGTCTATCTTCCCGAGTTCTGGGAACGGGGGTGATGCAAAACTTTTATTGCTGTGTATATATTCTTTAGAAGCTTTATGACATAATACTTCGACGCCGTGTTGGATACGATGTTTGCGTACCTTTTCTGTCCGAGTACACCTTATTACCACTCATTCTTACCTGAAAGACAAAACTGTATAAAATAAGATCACAAAAGAACTATTAAAAATCAGTACTGGGCACGAAAATAAAGATTCGAAGCGAAAAAATTGCCTTTTTCGTACACTTACTGGCGCCAGGCTAACGTATTATTGTTTTGAAATGCTCCTATCTGTACACAGACACTAATAGAAGTATCTAGCTGGCGTAGGTAAACCGTTTCGGGTCATCCGAGTCGCTGGAGGAGACAATTTTTTCAGGAATTATACTTTTTGTCTCATAGTTTAGAAAGTTGAAAGTATCTTTTAAGCAAATAAAAATAATTCCTTTTTTAAATTATACGTTGGTGTTACCCTTTAACCAGTTTCCGAGCGAATTTTCGAAGAAAACTGCATGTAATGAGCATTTAGAGTGAGGGTGAAGGCCGAGCGGCTCTAGGCGTTTCAGTCTGTAACGGCGCGACCGCTACAATCGCAGGTTCGAATCCTGCCTCGGGCATGGATGTGTATGATGTCCTTAGGTAGGTTTACGTAGTTATAAGTTCTAGGGGACTGATGACCTCAGATGTTAAGTCCCATAGTACTCAGAGCCATTTGAACCATTTTCATTTTTATTTATTTTTTATTACAGAGGGAGGCCATCCCTCTGAACGAGCACGCTGGTCTACCATGCCGGCTGCGTTGAGACCACCAAGCTCAACTGCTGTGTCATAAACCAGCGTAACAAATGATTATAATCATATATCGCGTTTGTCCAGTACAAGTGCTGCGTTGTGAGACCTTGAGTCATTCGTTATGGACACCATCGCATTTTGTAGAGCTGTTGTCTAACGCGCGCCATGTGCTGCTCTTAGCCATTCCCTTACAGACTGCCCAAAATTTAAAATTTTAACATCATATCAATGTGGAAAAGCTTATGTTGGTCAAACCCCTCGCACAATACATGAAACGTGCGTGGAATATGATCCCCATACGCTCCTTTCGCAGTCCAGTAAATCATATAAAGCTGAGCTTTTATTGATTTTTCTGCCACGAAAATCTAGGCCACGACGAGATCCTTCTCAGATTCATTTATCAAGGAATATGTAGAAACACTTCAGCAGCTCGTGGTCTTGTGGTTAGCGTACCTAACTTGATCACAAGGCCCTGCGTTCAATTTCCGGCAGGGTTGGGGTGTTTGTGTTTTCATCATCATCATCATCAGCGCGCAAGTCGTCGAAGTGGCATCCAATAAAAAGACTTGAACCAGGCAGGTAAACTCCCCACAAGGGGCTTCACGGCCAAATATTCCATTCGCTCTTTTTTTTTAAATCTTGAAAGCTGTCTTCAACTTGGTAAGGCATAGGACCGAGTGATTTCTTTGATATCATCACAAAAGCTAAATTTTACACCAGCGAAAATTATACACTCCTGGAAATGGAAAAAAGAACACATTGACACTGGTGTGTCAGACCCACCATACTTGCTCCGGACACTGCGAGAGGGCTGTACAAGCAATGATCACACGCACGGCACAGCGGACACACCAGGAACCGCGGTGTTGGCCGTCGAATGGCGCTAGCTGCGCAGCATTTGTGCACCGCCGCCGTCAGTGTCAGCCAGTTTGCCGTGGCATACGGAGCTCCATCGCAGTCTTTAACACTGGTAGCATGCCGCGACAGCGTGGACGTGAACCGTATGTGCAGTTGACGGACTTTGAGCGAGGGCGTATAGTGGGCATGCGGGAGGCCGGGTGGACGTACCGCCGAATTGCTCAACACGTGGGGCGTGAGGTCTCCACAGTACATCGATGTTGTCGCCAGTGGTCGGCGGAAGGTGCACGTGCCCGTCGACCTGGGACC
This sequence comes from Schistocerca serialis cubense, assembly GCF_023864345.2. NCBI lineage: Eukaryota > Metazoa > Arthropoda > Insecta > Orthoptera > Acrididae > Schistocerca > Schistocerca serialis. Next base: position 136,911,364 of record NC_064640.1, on the reverse strand, counting down.
GGACCGCAGCGACGCACGGATGCACGCCAAGACCGTAGGATCCTACGCAGTGCCATAGGGGACCATACCGCCACTTCCCAGCAAATTAGGGACACTGTTGCTCCTGGGGTATCGGCGAGGACCATTCGCAACCGTCTCCATGAAGCTGGGCTACGGTCCCGCACACCGTTAGGCCGTCTTCCGCTCACGCCCCATCATCGTGCAGCCCGCCTCCAGTGGTGTCGCGACAGGTGTGAATGGAGGGACGAATGGATACGTGTCGTCTTCAGCGATGAGAGTCGCTTCTGCCTTGGTGCCAATGATGGTCGTATGCGTGTTTTGCGCCGTGCAGGTGAGCGCCACAATCAGGACTGTATACGACCGAGGCACACAGGGCCAACACTCGGCATCATGGTGTGGGGAGCGATCTCCTACACTGGCCGTACACCACTGGTGATCGTCGAGGGGACACTGAATAGTGCACGGTACATCCAAACCGTCATCGAACCCATCGTTCTACCATTCCTAGACCGGCAAGGGAACTCGCTGTTCCAACAGGACCATGCACGTCCGCATGTATCCCGTGCCACCCAACGTGCTCTAGAAGGTGTAAGTCAACTACCCTGGCCAGCAAGATCTCCGGATCTGTCCCCCATTGAGCATGTTTGGGACTGGATGAAGCGTCGTCTCACGCGGTGTGCACGTCCAGCACGAACGCTGGTCCAACTGAGGCGCCAGGTGGAAATGGCATGGCAAGCCGTTCCACAGGACTACATCCAGCATCTCTACGATCGTCTCCATGGGAGAATAGCAGCCTGCATTGCTGCGAAAGGTGGATATACACTGTACTGGTGTCGACATTGTGCATGCTCTGTTGCCTGTGTCTATGTGCCTGTGGTTCTGTCAGTGTGATCATGTGATGTATCTGACCCCAGGAATGTGTCAATAAAGTTTCCCCTTCCTGGGACAATGAATTCACGGTGTTCTTATTTCAATTTCCAGGAGTGTAGTTATGATGGCGCTTTTAATTCTCCAATTGTTCTACATAGTCTCCTGCATTTCAGTACAATTCACAGAACATTCGTACAATCACGTGAAACTGTCAGCAACGTCCTTGGGATGTTGTTCAGCTAGTGCGTCATGTTGTCTTGAATGTCGGTTATGTCGTCAAAGCGTTGACCCTTCATTTGGATTTCTGCACTTTGTTGTTCTGTGGTAGGTTCGTACTTATGACACCAAGTCTCGTCACCCGTGATGGTTTTTTTTTTTTTTTACCAGAAAAGAATTGTTCGCGTTTTCTTGCATTTCAGTCAAGTCGTGTCAGACGCCCACGTGTCGTAATTTTCGATCGGCAGTCAAGGTGTGTGGGCCGACTTCGCAAACACTTATCTCTTCTTGAAAACGTTATAGAAAATGTTTTGAACACTTGATTTAGAGGTATTGCTACATTGCACTTTGTGACGGCCTGCTCACAACGGACTGGTCGAATGCACATCTTTTGCTTACAGCTGTTCATTGAAGCTGCCCCCATGGTTACTGTGCTGACGTCGTTTATACACTGGCGATAATAGTGGTCTCGGAACGTCTTGGACGGACAGTGTATGAGCCTGAGAGCCACAGAAGGAACAAACCCGACAGAGAAGATCGTGCGCATGCTCTACAGCGCCAGATTTGTATAAACTCATCGACCTGCACAACAGTCTCCAGTATTAACCTAACCTGAAGACTGCTGTCTGGTTGTCAGCCGAAATATCTCTTGAAGCTATGGACATCATTCTGCTGCAGTTCCGAAACTTCACGGAAAAATACACGTTAACTAAAATCGCATTTTCCGATTACTTGCAGCGATACACCCGTCACATTAGCCGGCACGGTAGCTCAGCGTGTTCGGTCAGAGGGTTAGCTGCCCTCTGTAATAAAAAAAGAGTTAATGGATCAAAGACCAGCTGAAACGGGTGTCTTGCAACGTCCACCCCGAACAGACACAACGAACGAAAAGGAACAAAATGAGATAAAAAAGGTGGTCAGCGAGACAGAATGTCATACCTAACTGTCCGGGTTCGATTCCCGGTTGGATCGGAGATTCTCTCCGCTCAGGGACTGGGTGTTGTGTTGTACTATTCATAATTATTTCATCCCCATCGACGCGCAAGTCGCCGAAGTGGCGTCAAATCGAAAGACTTGCACCCGACGAAAGGTCTACCCGACGGAAGGCCCTAGTCACATGACATTTACATTACCCTTCACGTTGAACATAAATTAATATAATTCTGCTTGTTTTCTGACTACGCCCACGTGCCTCAGTATATCTGAGGGAATCGTCACACGTGTGCCATGAACTCAAGGGATGGGGACCGTCGTAGTTTGCTAGCGTATTCAGAGCCAATTTAGACTCGCAGGCAATTGCATTAGACACGTCTACCCAGTAGCGTGCAACAACGTGGCCTTTCGCGGTGACGAGGACGGCGCCGACGCGTCGCAGCATGAGCTCCACTGGACACCTAAAGCATTGGTTAGCCATCCCTATACATGACCGCACAACAGCCGTTCCAAACTCACAAAATTGAAAACTCCTCTTAGATTAAATTGTGTGCCGGACCAAGATATGAACCCGAACCTTGCCTTTCGCGGGCGGTGCTGTTACCTTGTGAACCTACCCAGGTACGAGTGACGACCTACGCTCACAGCTTCACTTCTGCCCCAACTTTCCAAGCAGCGCACTATGAAAGATTCATATTGGCACAATCATTTTTGCCCGTGAAAATTTGGACAAAATTCTGCAGCGGTGAGGTAGTAGATATGCTTACAGCTAGACAAACCACATCTACACTGCGCAATACACCTTGTGGTGTGTGGTGAATGGTGGTACCATCATCTTCACACCCCGACCCATATCTAGGTTCCACTCGTGAATGGCGCGTGGGAAGAATGATTGTCGATAAACATCCGTACGCGCTATAATTTCTGAATTTCTGGTTTTCTTATTGTGATCATTTCGCGAGACGAATTCATATGGTGCCGACTCTTCCTGGAACGTATGCAGAAGACCTCCCAGAGATGCACAACGTCTCTTTTGTACCGTCTGCCACTGGAGTTTGCTTAGCATCTCCGTCACGCTCTCGCGCCGTGTAAACGATCCCGTGACGAAATGCGCCGCTATTCTTTAGATCTTCTCAGTGTCTTCTATTGTATTAGTTTGGTAAGGATCCCAAAATGACGGACAGAACTTAAGAATCGGTCGAAGATGTGTGTTACAAGCCTATTCACTCGTGAATGAATTACAGTTCCTTAAGATTCCTTCTGGGGATCTCAAACTGGCGTCTGCTTTTCGTGCTACTTGTTTTATGTACTCATTCCACTTTAGGTCGCTCCTGGTAGCTTCACCTAAGTATTTAATGATAGATAAGGTTTCAAAAATTGTTCAAATGGCTCTGGGCACTTTGGGACTTAACATCTGAGGTCATCAGTCCCCTAGAACTTAGAACTACTTAAACCTAACTAACCTAAGGAAGTCACACACATCCATGCCCGAGGCAGGGTTCGAATCTGCGAACCTGCTTCCGGGCTGAAGCGCCTAGAACCGCTTGGCCACCGCGGCCGGCGACACGGTTTCCAGTGTCTAGCCGCCAATAGTGTAATCGAACAGAAGTGGATTTCTTCGCATGTTCACGCGTAATATGTGACATTCATTTACGTTCAAAGTCAAATGCGAGTCCTTGCAGCAATCACCGATCCTCTGCAGGGCTTCCTGTATTGCACTACAGATAACTGTATCCTCTGCCAACAGCCGTATGGAGGTTCCGATGGTATCCACTAGTTCATCTATACACACTGATCAGCCAGAACATTATGACCACTTGCCTAATAGCTGGTATGTCCACCTCTGCCATGGTTAACAACGGCGACGCGTCGTGGCGTGGAAGCACGAGTCCTTGGTAGATCGCCGGAGGGAGTTGGCACCACATCTACACATACAAGTCACCCAATTCCCGTAAATTCCTGGGAGGGGTGCGATGAGCTGTGACGCCACGTTCAATCACATCCCAGCTGTGTTCGACCGGGTTCAGATCTGGCGAGCTGGGAGTCAGCACATTAATTGGAAATCGCCACTGTGTTCCTCAAGCCACTCCATCATACTCCTGGCCTTCGGATACGCAGCACTATCTTGTTGAAAAATGGCACTGTCACAGGGAAACATGATCGTCATAAAGGAGTGTACGTGGTCTGCAACCAGTGTACGATACTCCTTGGCGGTCATGGAGCCTTGCACAAGCTCCACGGGGACCATTGATGCCCACTTGAATGTTGCCCAGAGAAGAATGGAGTCTCCGCCAGCTTGTCTCCACCCGGCAGCACAGCTGTCAAGGAGCTGTTCCCCTGAAAAACGACGGATTCGCGCCCTCCCATGGGCATAACGAAAAAAGTATACACAAGTATAGGGATTCATCGTACCATGCAACGCCTCGCCACTCTGCCACTGTGCCGATAATCATGTGTCCATTTCAGGCACAGTTGCCGATGTCGTGGTGTTAACACTGGCATATGCATAGGTTGTTGGCTGCGAAGGCCCATCGTTAGGAGTGTTCGGTGCACTGAGTGTTCAGACACGCTTGCACTTTGCCCCGCATTAAACTCTGATGTTAGTTCCACCTTAGTTCGCCACCTGTTCTGTTTTACCAGCCTGCCCAGCCTACGAGATGCGACATCTGTAATGAGGGGAGGCCGTCCAACATCTGGAAGTGGTGTCACCTTGGTTCCGCCATGTGTTGAAGACACTCACCACAGCACTCTTCTGACACCCGACAAGTCGTTCAGTTTCCGAAATGTCCGTGCCGAGCCTCTGGGCCATCACAATCTGCCCTCGGTCAAACTCTGATACATCGTGCCTTCACCATTCCACTCAAGGGCAGCACGCTCACTGAGACACACCGTACGTGTGTCTGACTAGCTGTCATTCGTCGCCAGGTGACGCTGCTATAGTCTGGGCGTGTTTATATCGATAGTAGGTCGGCGGTCATAATTTTCTGGCTGATCAGTGTATATTGTAAACAGTAATGACACTACAACACTCGCTTGGGGTACGACTGAAATTACACTGCTGGCCATTAAAATTGCTACACCACGAAGATGACGTGCCACAGACGCGAAATTTAACCGACAGGAAGAAGATGCTGTGATATGCAAATGATTAGCTTTTTCAGAGCATTCACACAAGGTTGGCGCCGGTGGTGACACCTACAACGTGCTGACATGAGGAAAATTTCCAACCGATTTCTCATACACAAACAGCAGTTGACCGGCGTTGCCTGGTGAAACGTTGTTGTGATGCCTCGTGTAAGGAGGAGAAACGCGTACCGTCACGTTTCCGACTTTGATAAAGGTCGGATTGTAGCATATCGCGATTGCGGTTTATCGTATCGCGACGTTGCTGCTCGCGTTGGTCGAGATCCAATGGCTGTTAGCAGAATATGGAATCGGTGGGTTCAGGAGGGTAATACGGAACGCCGTGCTGGATCACAACTGCCTCGTATCACTAGCAATCGAGATGACAGGCATCTTATCCGCATGACTGTAACGGTTCGTGCAGCCACGTCTCAATCCGTGAGTCGACAGATGAGGACGTTGGCAAGACAACAACCATCTGCACGAACAGTTCGACGACGTTTGCAGGAGCATCGACTATCAGCTCGGAGACCATGGCTGCGGTTATCCTTGATGCTGCATCACAGACAGGAGCGCCTGTGATGGTGTATTCAACGACGAACCTGGGTGCACGGATGGCAAAACGTCATTTTTTCGGATGAATCCGGGTTCTGTTTACAGCATCATGATGGTCGCATCCGTGTTTGGCGACATCGCGGTGAACGCACATTGGAAGCGTGTATTCGTCATCTCCATACTGCCGTATCACCCGGCGTGACGCTATGGGGTGCCATTGGTTACACGTCTCGGTCACCTCTTGTTCCCATTGACGGCACTTTGAACAGTGGACATTACATTTCAGATGTGTTACGAGCTGTGGCTCTGCCCTTCATTCGATCCCTGCGAAAACCTACATTTTAGCAGGATAATGCACGACCGCATGTTGCAGGTCTTGTACGAGCCTTTCTGGATACAGAAAATGTTCGACTGCTGCCCTGGCCAGCACATTCTCCAGATCTTTCACTAATTGAAAAGTCTGGTCAATGGTGGCCGAGCTACTGGCTCGTCACAATACGCCAGTCACTATTCTTGATGAACTGTGGTATCGTGTTGAAGGTGCATGGGCAGCTGTACCTGTACACGCCATCCAGGCTCTGTTTGACTCAATGCCCAGGCGTATCAAGGCCGTTATTACGGCCAGAGGTGATTGTTCTGGGTACTGATTTCTCAGAATCTATGCACCCAAATTGCGGGAGAATGTATTACAATCTTCCCCCGTGAAACAATTTCGTAATGCTGAATTCAGTGTTTCGGCCTTGTCTGTCATTTTCCATTTAGGTGTCAACATGACCACTGCCGGAAACGACTGAGTCGAGAGTTATAAGAGAAAATAGTTCTGATATTCCTGACAGTGGACCTCTTTACTGCAAGCTCTTGGATTTCCATATTTTAAAATGAGGTAGTATGGGCCAAAACAGAATAAAAATTTCCAGCAAACATATGCTCTAAAGTGCATACCTTAAGAGCTATGAGCGCTTTGAAATTGTGAAACACCCCTCTTCTAATGAAAAATTTCTCGTAGATCTTACGGCAAGCTTTTTAGAGTCCTTGTTTACTACAAAATTTTTACTTGTTTTGGTCCGTACTACTTCCTCCCAAAATATGGAAAGCAAAGAGCTTGCAGCAGAAGAGGTCCACTGTCAAAGGCATCAGAACGATTTTCGCTTATAGCTTTCGACTCTGTCATTTTCGGATCAGGGTCCCTTCCTTCAAATTGATACATTTCCCTTCTCCATCATCGTTGAAAGTTTGTAACGTCATGTAGGAAACACCCTATAACTTCTAGCGTGAACAATACATGGATTTGCTTTTGCTTTTAGTGTGATTTATCTTTTTACATATGGCAAAGTACTTCCTGGATGACTGTCGTACAGTGTCTGCAACGAAAAGTAAAATAAGCGTTTGTTTATGCCGTGACAAACTAAATATTTGAAATCTTTTCCACTTAGTAAACTTCCAAGCATTTAGCTACTGAAAATTGATGGTTAATAATTATTGATACCATTGAACATTAGTGGCATGTCAGAGCAATTTACTTATCCTCTTCCAACACTATTTTCTGCTCATCTGTCGCATTTGAAAAATAGTAACTTTAATTTTTACTTTGTTCTTGTTTCTCTGTTCTGCGAATCCGTTTTGTACTTGAAACCTTTGATAAATCTTAACTCTTGTATCGAGTACGACTGTCTTCAACTTAAAAGTGAAGTGGATTCTTTTCAGTAACTTTGTCTGTAAAGTTAGAGAGCATTTGCCCTCCTTGTCATAACAGATCTGAATGCTCATGAAAAGATCCCGGACTGGCTTCTTCTCAAAGCGACCGTAGCCTCTGTACGGAAGTGAGTTGAATTTCTCCTCCGTGTTCGCAGTTCTGCTTTCTCTCGAACGCGGAGACAGCGATGCACTCGAACAGGTTTATTCAGCACGGCCTTAAACGAAAGTTAATGTCAAGTAAGAAGGTTCAAGTTTCCATATTAGTTGTTCAGTTCTAATAAACATTTATCGCAATCTTTCGCCCTGAGGTTAGTAATTCTACAATAATTAGTTCCGAAAGCGCAAATGTTTGAGCTATATAAGTGCCCAAGAATATTAATAGACTAGATTATAGCGTGGACAATTTATCGTTGGGTTGCAGCAGGCCGTAATTCAGCCTTCGTTTAGTTTCCTGTAAAGAGAATGACTGGGTGGGGGAGGGGGGGAGGCAGTATATCTTTTCTCTTCGGAGCCCGAACCACTGTCATGAAACAATGTTTGTCTGTACCATATGCTGTTTATCTGGTTTCACATGCAAAATACCGGGTGATCAAAAAGTCATTATAAATTTGAAAACTTAATAAACCACGGAATAATGTAGATAGAGTGTTAAAAATTGACCCACATGCTTGGAATGACATGGGGTTTTATTAGAACCAAAAAAAAAAAGTTCGCAAAATGTCCGACAGATGGCGCTGACATCAAAACATTAGTGACTGCGCATGACAATCGTGTGTAAAAGGAGCTGTAATGAGAGAGAGAATCAGAAGCGCCGGCAGTCGCAGCATGTTGACGTTACCTGAAATGGCGCTTTTAGTAAAGCTGTATTATCAGAATGGGGAATGTGCTATTTCAGCGTTACGATCCTATCGCCATAGGAAGGGGATTCGAACGGGTAAAGGTTCGTTGACAAATGCAGCTGTGGCGAGAATGATTTCGAAGTTCGAAGCCACGGGTTGTTTAGACGATAGACCCCGTAGTGGCCGACCGAGCACAAGGCGTAATGCTGCTGAGACAGTTCAGGAAGAAATGGAGACTGTAGCGAGTTCGTCTATGGACGGGGAAGTCGGCGCTCGTGCAGTCGCACGTCGCACCGGCATTCCATACACTACTGTTTGGTTGGCACTTAGGCGTACCCTCCGATGCTATCCGTACAAAATCCATCGGCATCATGAACTGTTACCTGGCGATTTAGAGAAGCGGAGGGCATTTGCGGTGTGGACGTTTCGAAAGATGGCGGAAGATGACGATTGGTTGAGTAACGTGTTGTGGACCGACTAAGCTCATTTCACGCTCCGAGAGTCTGTCAACGCCCACAACTGCAGAATTTGGGCTACCGAAAATCCTAGAACTGTCGTGGAAACTCCATTGCACGACGAGAAAGTCACGGTATGGGTTGGATTTACCACATCTACCGTTATCGGGCCTTTTTTCTTCGAGGAAATGCGTGATTCTGGTTTTGTAACTGCTACCGTGACGAGTGAGAGGTATACCGAAATGTTACAGAATCGCATCATCCCCAACCTGGCTGATAAACATCTGCTGGAACGTACGATGTTTATGCAGGATGGCGCTCCACCCCATATTGCAAGACGCGTGAAAGATCTCTTGCGCGCGTCATTTGGTAATCGTGTGTTCAGTCGCCACTTTCGTCATGCTTGGCCTCCCAGGTCCCCAGACCTCAGTCCGCGCGATTATTGGCTTTGGGGTTACCTGAAGTCGCAAGTGTATCGTGATCGACCGACATCTCTAGGGTTGCTGAAAGACAACATCCGACGCCAATGCCTCACCATAACTCCGGACATGCTTTACAGTGCATGTGTGGACATATTGAACATTTCCTGTAAAGATCATCATCTTTGCTTTGTCTTACTTTGTTATGCTAATTATTGCTATTCTGATCAGATGAAGCGCCATCTGTCGGACATTTTTTGAACTTTTGTATTTTTTTGGTTCTAATAAAACCCCATGTCATTCCAAGCATGTGTGTCAATTTGTACCTCTCTATCTACATTATTCCGTGATTTATTCAGTTTCCAAGTTTATACTGACTTTTTGATCACCCGGTACTTTGTCAAGTTTAAGACTGAGGAGCTACTTGTTTGAGGAGTAGCGGCTCCGGTCTCGTAAACTGACATACGGTCGGGAGGGCGGTGTGCTGACCACATGCCCCTCCATATGTGCATCCAGTGACGTCTGTGGGCCGAGGATGACACGGCGGCCTGTCGGTACCATTGGTCCTTCAGGGCCTGCTCGGGCGGAGTTAAGATTTAGTTCTTTAAGTTTAAGACTCTATTCGGTAGACACAGAAAGCAAGTAGACCTGTCAGCCATCTGCGCTCCCGCGCCAATTGGTGTGTTATAAAATAACGCAAATAATTCCACAAAAATATTATTATAGTCGTCTGTCAGTAAATATTGTCTCGTTTTGTTGTTCCTGCCATGAGACCGATACTGCTGCTATTGAGCGTTATGGAGCAATGTGGGAGCTCCATCGTGATAAATCGTATGCCAGGTCCTAGAGTAGAACCACGTCATTGCTTTGCCCTGGCAGTTCAAACTGGTACAGCCTTCCTGCAAAGCTAGAAACACGACTGTTTGGTGCTAAACTGCAGATAGACTCGTCTGAATTTTTGTCTGTTACATACGAGGGATATTCGGAAAGTAAGTTCCGATCGATCAAGAAATGAAAACCACTGTGAAAATCTAATAAAGCTTCGCACATGTGTGTTCAACAGTGCCTCTAGTATCCCTGTCGGTTCCATCACTTCGCTCTTTTCAGTTCTGAGCGCATGGTGAGCACATAAAGATGCGAAGAAATAGTGTCGGCCGCCAAGTATGTGGTCCTGGTGAGAGTTTTCGCCTGATGTTATAGAGCCCACATTACAGATCTGACATACGGTTCCTACTTCGTGACAATTCTCGGTCGCAATCTGCAGGGGCAATGAAAATGCTCTTGCAGCGTCTTCGATGGGATGTGTTTGATCACCCGCACTACAGCCTCTGTTTTTCATCTCTGCTCACATTAACTACTGGCTATGAAGACAACATTTTCGGACAGACAAAGAGCTATAGATAAGCGTAGAGAATTGGCGGGAAGCACAGGTGGCTGCCTTCTATGACGAGGGTGTTGGAAAGTTGGTACAACGGTGCGACAGATGTCCTAGCTGGAGCGGCGACCACGTATAGAAGTAGCTGGAAGGTGGAGCCAACTGTCGCAAACAAAACATTTCTGATTTTCAATGTAGTTTCCATTTCCCGACTGATCGAAACTTACTTTCTGGACAAGCCTTGTGTTTAACATAAAAAATAACAGCGTTAATTTATTTCGCTTTAACGTGACCTGGAATTTTCACAAACGAAACAGCAGTGTTGTCTACCCCTGTCGCTCAAGCTACAGCTAGAAATCGCCCTACGATATAGCAACCTAAGAGGCTTCTATAAACAAAAGTGTACTGAAACACTACACTAAAGGAAAATGTAAACCAGTAACATCACATCAGATAAAGTGTGTTGGATAGACGGTCAGCAACAGAGCACCTCGTGTTCCTGCTGCTAAGAAGGCGAGTACACTGTTCGTTTGTTGTATATTTTTACGAGCTTCCAGCAGAAGCGACTTATTTATTTACAGATACCTGTGTAGTTACTAGATTATTTTTGTAATTTCTTGCACAAGCTTTTATTTTAATACAGTGTAGCGTAGCGTACCGCCGTTGCTATCGACCCTCGTATAGTACACGCTTTTGTTTGTTTTGGTTAGTGTAGCTCAGTGTCGGATATACCGTCAGTGACAGAGCACCTCGCATTCATGCTGCTAAGAAGGCGAGTATACCGTTCGTTTGTTGTATATTTTTACGAGCTTCAAACGGGAGTGACTGCAATAATGGATAGGAACTGTGATTGCTGTGTACAGATGCGAGCTAAGTTGGCGAACCTTTGCTCACAGCTCCAGGCTGTGTTGGCTTCCGTCGTACAGCTTGAGGCTGCTGCCAAGGGGCGTCACTGTTGGGGGTCGGACACGGGGATACGAGACAGGACGAGCACATGGGAGATCATTTCAAAGTCTGACAGGCAGCGAAAAACTTTCCAAGGGGCAGATCGTAGCCACCCCCCCTCCCCTTCCGTTTCGTTTGACGAACGGGTTTCGAGCGTTATTTGTGGCTGACGATGTCTCTGAGCCGGAAGCTTCTCGGCCCGCAAGGTCTGGGCGTTCACAGAGGGTGGGTTTGCTGTTAGCTGGGAATTCCAACGTTAGGCGCGTAATGGGGCCCCTTAGGAACCAGGCTGCCAAGGAGGAGAAGGAAGCCAGTGTGCACTCCGTGTGCACACCGGGGGGAATCATTCTGGATGTGGAAAGGCTGCTTCTGGATGCCATCAAGAGTACAAGGTGCAGCCAACTGCAGGTGGCGGCTCTTGTCGGTACCAATGACGTATGTCGCTTTGGATCGGAGGAGATTGTCTCTGGTTTTGGACGGCTAGCGGAAATGGCAAGACTGCCAGTCTTGCTTGGGAAATGAAGGCGGAGCTCACCTTCTGCAGCATCGTCGATGGAATCGACTGTGGTCCTTTGTTGCAGAGCCGAGTGGAGGACCTGAATCAGAGGCTAAGGCAGTTCTGTGACCGTGTAGGCTACAGATTCCTTGGCTTGCGCCATCGGGTGGTGGGTTTCCGGGTCCCGCTTAATAGATCAGAAGTCCACTACACACAGGAAGCGGCCACACGGGTAGCGGGGTGTGTGTGGAAGGGACAGGGCGGTTTTTTTAGGTTAGAGGGCCTCAGGGAACCACAGAAAGTGCGTCCGTCTAAAAGGGGGCAGGTAAAACACAGTAAGTTAGTTGTAGAAACGATCGGTATTGTAGTTGTAAATTGTCGTAGTTGTGTTGGGAAAGAACCAGACCTCCAATCCCTAATAGAAAGCACTGAAGCTCAAATAGTTATAGGTACAGAAAGCTGTCTAAAGTCTGAAATAAGCTCAACGGAAATGTTTTCTAACAGTGTTCAGAAAGGATAGATTAAATACAATTGGTGGTAGAGTATTTATTGCTGTCAGAAATAGTTTGCCTTGTAGTGAAATTGAAGTGGATAGTTCCTGCGAAATAGTATGGGTAGAGGTTATACTTGACAGTCGGACTAAACTATTAATTGGGTCGTTTTACCAACCCCTCCCCCCCCCCCCTCCCCACTCAGAAAATATAGTTGCTGAATAGTTCAAAGGAAACTTGAGTCTCATTTGAAATAAGCTCCCCGCTCATACAATTACAGTCGGTAGTGACTTTAATCTACCCTCTATATGCTAGAAAAATTATACGTTTAAAGCCGGCGTCAGGCATAAAACGTCATACGAAATTGTACTCAATGCTTTCTCAGAAAATTATTTTGAACATTTAGTTCCTGAGCCCACTCGAAGCGTAATGGTTGCGAAAGTATACTTGACTTCTTAGCAATAAATAATCCTGGACAAATAGTGAGTATCGTGACGAATACAGGGATTAGCGACCACAAGGCAGTAGCTGCTAGGCTGAATGTCGAAACACCTACAACCAACAAGAAGAAACTCAAAGTATATCTATTTAAAAGAAGCTGATATAAATGCTCTTAACGCCTTTTTAAGAGACAGTCTGCACTCCTGATCTGATCATGTAAGCGTAGAAAAATTGTGGAATGATTTCAGAGAGATGGTATCGACAGCAATTGAGAGATATATACCACATAAATTAATAAGTGATGCTACTGATCCCCCATGGTACACAAAACGGGTCAGATAGCTGCTGCAGAAGCAGCGAAAAAGCATGCCAAATTTAAAACAACGCAAATTCCCCAAGACTGGCAACATTTTACAGAACTTCGAAATATAGTGCGTACTTCAATGCGAGATGCTTTCAGTGATTTCCACAACGAAACTCTGTCTCGAAATCTGACAGAAAACCCAAAGAGTTTCTGGTCATACATAAAACACACCAGTGGCAAGACGCAATCAATACCTTCACTGCAAGATAACAACGGTGATGTCACTGATGACAGTGCCACTAAAGCAGAGTTATTAAACACGATATTCCGAAACTCCTTCACCAAAGAGGAAGAAGTAAATATTCTTGAGTTCCAGTCAAGAACAACTACCAAGATGAGAAACGTAGAAATAGACATCCTCGGTGTCGCAAAGCAGCTTAAATCACTTAATAAAAGCAAAGCTTCCGGTCCAGATTGTACACCAGTCAGGTTCCTCGAGTATGCTGACACAATAGCTCCATATTTAGCAATTATATACAACCGCTCGGTCACAGAAAGATCCGTAGCTAAAGACTGGAAAATTGTTCAAGTCACACCAATACCCAAAAAGGGAAGTTGGAGTAATCCGTTGAATTACAGGCCCGTATCACTAACGTCAATTTGCATTTGGGTTTTGGAACACATACTGTATTCGAACATTATGAAGTACCTCGAAGAAAACGATTTATTGACACGTAGTCAACACTGTTTCAGATGATATCGTTCTTGTGAAACACAACTAGCTCTTTATACTCATGAAGTAATAAGTGCTATCGACAGGGGATGTCAAATTGATTCCATATTTTTATATTTTCAGAAGGCTTTAGACACCGTTCCTCACAAGCGTCTTCTAACCAAACGGCGTGCCTATGGAATATCGCCTCAGTTGTGCTACCCGATTCGTGATTTCCTATCAGAATGGTCACAGTTCGTAGCAGAAGACGGAAAGTTATCGAGTAAAACAGAAATAATATCCGACGTTCCCCAAGGAACTGTTATAGGCCCTCTATTGTTCCTGATCTATATTAACGACATAGGAGACAATCTCGGTAGCCGCCTTAGATTGTTTGCAGATGATGCTGTCATTTACCGTCTTGTGAAGTCATCAGATGATCAAAACGACTTGCAAAATGATTTAGATAAGATATCTGTATGGTGCGAAAAGTGGCAATTGACCCTGAATAAAGAAAAGTGTGAATTTATTCGCATGAGTACTAAAAGATATCCGCTAAATTTCGATTACACGGTAAGTCACACAAATCTGAAGGCTGTAAATTAAACTAAATACTTAGGGATTACAATTACAAATAACCTAAATTGGCACGATCACATAGATAATGTTGTGGGTAGAGCAAACCAAAGCCTGCGATTCATTGGCAGAACATTTGGAAGGTGCAACAGGTCTACTAAAGAGAATGATTACACTACACTTGTCCACCCTATTCTGGAGTATTGCCGTGCAGTGTGGGATCCGCATCAGGTGGGACTGACGGATGACATCGAAAAAAGTTCAAAGAAGGGCGGCTCGTTTTGTATTACCGAGAAACAGGGGAGATAGTGCCACAGACATCATACGTGAATTTGAGTGGTAATCATTAAAACAAAGGCGTTTTTCGTTGCGACGGGATCCTCTCATGAAATTTCAATCACTAGTTTTCACCTCTGATTGCGAAAACATTGTTGGCACCCATCCACATAGGGAGAAATGGTGAACACGATAAAGTAAAGAGAAGTCAGGGCTCGCACAGAAAAATTTATGTGCTCGTTTTTCCCGCGCGCCGTTCGAGAGTCGAGCGGTAGAGAGACAGATTGAAGGTGGTTTATTGAACCCCCTGCTAGGCACTTTATTGTGAATAGCAGAGTAATCTCGTAGATGTGTATTTAGTGTCCATCCTCCACCCCTTGGCCAAGTGGTCAGCGCATGTGGCTGCTATGCAGAGGGCCCTAGCTCGAGTCACGACCGTATCTGAGATTTTCCCCGCTCGGGTACTGGGTGTTGTGTTGTCCTCATTATTGTTTCATCATTATCGGACGCAAGTCACCCAATGTGACGTCAACTGAAAAGCTTGCAACTCGGGCACCGAACATCGCCAGGGGGGGAACTACCGGCTATAACTGCATTAGAATAGCTGTCACCACCTAAGTGACCAAATCATAAAAATCGGATAAACAGTGTTTTTCGTCTGCAAAGCCTTCCACGCGTCTGCATCTGTACTCCGCAAGGCCACCTTGCGGTCTGTAGCAGAGGATACTTTTGAATCTAAGTCTCGCTTCTGCCTTTCCTGTGACTAGTTACATGTGGTCGTTCAACTTCAAATCGCTCCGTACGCATACTTTTATGGGAGTAACTATTTGCAGCAATTGTTCGGAAATCGTGTAATCATAAGATAATGGATCTTTCTATCTATGTATACACAATACGTTTATTTATGTTGAGGGACATTGGCCACTACCTGCACCAAGCGTCAATCCTCTACAGGTCTTCCTGCATTTCGCTAAATTTTTCTAGCGGTTCAGCTTCTCTGTGTACTACAGTACCATCAGCGAAAAGCCTCATGGACCTTCCGATTTTGTCTACTGACATTTATACAAAGTAACTGGTATCGGCATGCGTATTCAGATTTAGAGATATCTAAACAGGCAGACTAGGGATCGCTGCGGTCGGCAACGCCTATATGAGAAAACAAGTGTCTGGCGCAGTTGTTAGATCAGTTACTGCTGCTACAGTGGCAGGTTATCAAGATTTAACTGATGTGAATTTTAAAATTTTCCCGGCGAATTGACTGTTCAAACAAATTTCGGGCTTGCAGCCGGTCGTCGTTCAATACTTCGCACGATATTTCAACTGGGCACCTGTCAGTCATCTTCAGGTGAGCCGTCGCAGACTGGCGAAAACGTCCTCCGTTCCGCAATATACAGCGTACTGTAACTATTCTGCGCATGCGTCGAAAACTTGATAGTTGAACCACACTGCCCGCCGGCAGCGCCCTCGCTGGTGGAATAGCGGAACTCAGTCGCCCTCTGCGTTGCTGTTTGCCACGGCCGTCGACGCACTCTGTCGTCTTCGATTTGAGCAAATCGTGGAGATGATGGGATTCCATGCACTGTCCAGCTGGTAGCCGCTGTCACGGTTTAACAGATTTTCCGCCAGTCGTATTTCTACGGATTCTTTAATAATGGAGTCCCAGAAACACGTTGCTGTGGACAAAATCATTGTTTTCTCATACTCCATTGAATGTCTAGTAGAAATACAATGTTCAGGAATA
This sequence comes from Schistocerca serialis cubense, assembly GCF_023864345.2. Lineage (NCBI taxonomy): Eukaryota > Metazoa > Arthropoda > Insecta > Orthoptera > Acrididae > Schistocerca > Schistocerca serialis. Next base: position 136,894,902 of record NC_064640.1, on the reverse strand, counting down.
GCGGACTTGCTTGGCTGCAAAAGACGGGTGTAACGTTGATGTTCAGTGCAGCGTTCTTTCACGGTGCGTGTGGTTTGACCTATGTAAGCCATACCACATTGGCACGGTATCTTGTAAATTCCGGCCTTTCGTAGTAACAGATTGTCCTTAACTGATCCCACAAGGTCCACAATCTTCGATGGTGGGCGGAAAACCACTTTTACCTGAAATTTTCGGGGGATTCTTGCTATTTCAAACGAAGTGTTGCCAACGAAAGGAAGAAAAGCTAAAGATTGTTCCGGCATGTTCTCCTCTTTATTCACTTCCTGCTTCTTAGTTTTAACTGTTAGTGCCCTGTTAATCTGCCGGTTGGAATGCCCATTTTCGCTGAATACTGTCTTTAGATGGGCGAGTTCTTCAGGTAAGCTATCTAGATCTGAGACAGTATGAGCTCTATGAACAAGTGTTTTAAGCAAACTCATGGTTTGCGATGGGTGATGGCAACTCGATGCTTGCAGGTACAAATCAGTATGAGTGGGTTTCCGGTAAACTGAATGCCCTAGAGAACCATCATTCTTCCTTCGAACCAGGACATCCAAGAAAGGCAAACAACCATTTTTTGCGGTATGTGGATGACACTTTCATAGTGTGGCCTCATGGAGAAGATAAATTATTGGAGTTTCTACATCACCTCAACGCCATTCATAGCAACATCCTGTTCACCATGGAAATAGAGAAAGAGTTTGAACGTGGTGTGTGTTATAGTTGGCGCACAAGCGAATGGACACATCATTTCCGAGGTAGCGATGAAGTGGGGATTTTTGCGACCGTTTCACGAGTGTACTGTGTATATCAGGAATCCGGTAAAACATCAAATCTCCGACATCGCTGCGGCCGGAAAAATATCCTGCAAAAACGGGACCAATGACGATTGAAGAGAATCGTGCAGCCCTTCCGCAAATTGCTGCACATTTCAGTGCTGGACCATCAACAAGCGCCAGCGTGTGAACCATTCAACGAAACGTCATCGATATGGGCTTTCGCAGTCGAAGGCCCACTTTCTGGGACTCCATTATTAAAGAATCCGTAGAAATACGACTGGCGGAAAATCTGTTAAACCGTGACAGCGGCTACCAGCTGGACAGTGCATGGAATCCCATCATCTCCACGATTTGCTCAAATCGAAGACAGAGTGATTGGAAACATGTTACCTGGTCTGACGAGTCTCGTGTCAAATTTTATCGACTGGATGGGCGTGTACTGGTATAGAGACAACTTCATGAATCCATGGACCCTGCATGTCAGCAGGGGACTGTTCAAGCTGGTGGAGGCTCTGTAATGGTGTGAGGCGTGTGCAAATTGGAGTGATATGGGACCCCTGGTACGTTTAGATACGAGTCTGACAGGTGACACGTACGTAAGAACCCTGTCTGATCACCTGCATCCATTCATGTCCCTTGTGCATTCCGACGGACTTGGGTAATTCCAGCAGGACAATGCGACACCCCATACCTCCTGAATTGCTACAGAGGAGCTCCAGGAACAATCTTCTGAGTGTAAACACTTCCGCTGGCCACCAGACACTCCAGACATGAACATTATTGAGCATATCTGGAATGCCTTGCAACGCGCTGTTCAGAAGGGATCTCCACCCCTTCGTACTCTTACGGATTTATAGACAGCCCTGCAAGATTCATGGCGTCAGTTCCCTCCAGCACTACTTCAGACATTAGTCGAGTCCATGACACGTCGTGTTGCGGCCCTTCTGCCTGCTCGCGGGGGCCCTACACAATATTAGGCAGGTGTACCAGTTTCTTTGGCTCTTCAGGGTATATACTGTGAAAAGCAGTGGACCAATAACACATCCTTGGGGTACGCACGAAGCTACTTTTACGTTTGAAGCCTTCTCTCCGTTGAGAATGGCATGCTGTGTTCTGTTTGCAAGGAACTCTCCATTCTAATTGCACAAATGGTCTGATATTCGTACGCTTGGATTTTGTTCATTAGGCGGCCATGCGAATCTGTCTCGCATAACTTACGGAAATCAAGGAACACAGCATCTACCTGGCGCCGGTATCTACTGCTTTCTGGATGTCGTGAACGAACAGAGCGAACTGGGATTCACGTGAGCATTGCTTTCGGAACCCATGTTGATTCCTGCAGAGGAGATTTTAAATCACCAGAAATGTCATAGTACGCGAGCATAAACTTGTTCCAGAATTCAACAACAGACCGATGTGATATGCTTCTCTTGAGCCAGCTTGCAAAGTGTTTACTGTGGAAACCTATCGAACGACATGGTTCAAGAAGGCGAGAGTTTAAAACTCCGCCCGCCCATCCAGATTTTGGTTTGCCATTGTTTTCCAAAATCACGTAGGAGAATTACCGAATGGGATCCTTATGTAGTGCCACGGTCTATTTATTCCCTCACCTTTATGGAATCCTCGTATGGGTAATGTTCACATGCGATTAAATGGGACATGTAACTTCTTCGAACGATACAGTGACACGTATGTTCGCCTAAGGCAGTTTACCACCACCACCACCAACAACAACAACAACAACAACAACAACAACAACTTGTCTCTGGAAAATTGGCTCGATGAACTCTCCATGGGCAAAAGAGTACTTACCTAACCCGTAGAGGTCACCAGCTCCAATCCATTCAGCACATCAGTAACACATTGAAAGGGATTTACGCGCCTTGAAGCTGTCCCGAGCCAACGGCCTTGCCGCAGTGGGAACACCGGTGTCCGTCAGATCACCGATGTTAAGCGCTGTCTGGCTGGGCTAGCACTTTGATGAATGACCATCCTGTCTGCCGAGCGCTGTTGGCAAGCGGGGTGCACTCAGCCCGTGTGAGGCAAATTGAGGAGCTACTTGATTGAGAAGTAGCGGTTCCGGTCTCGTAAACTGACATAGGCCGAGAGAGCGGTGTGCTGACCACATGCCCTTCCATATCCGCATTCAGTGATGCCTGTTGTCTGAGGATGACATGGCGGCCGGTCGGTGCTCGTTGGGCCTTCCTTAGAGCAGCTGTCGTTCTCAGACAGAAAGAACTGTTCTGTGTATAACCAGTAGTTCCCATAATGGAACCATCTGTTCGAAGCACCTTTTCAGAAAATGCCTTTAGAAGCGTTTTGTGGGAAGTTACGTCATTTACCACTTGCTAAATAGTAACTTTTGCAGTCTGTTGCTGGCTAGTTGAAAAATAGAGTTATTAAAATATGAATGGGGAGCAAAGTTATTTGATTCTAGCGAGACTTTAAGGAGCGAGTGGTTGTGTAGCAGGCCAGACACAGTAATACTAGTGTGAGAGTACTGATCCATGTTAGCTTCCAGCACGGATTTTACATCGACTTAGATAGCTCACGGTGCTTGCATGTGTGAGTAGCTTGTAAGCATATCGTTTCTACTTGGTACCGTCCGCCCTCCGTAGGTGAGTGGTCAGCCGGCACGGTAGGCTTCAAATGGCTCTGAGCACTATGGGACTTAACATCTGTAGTCATCAGTCCCCTAGAACTTAGAACTACTTAAACCTAACTAACCTAACGACATCACACACATCCATGCCCGAGGCAGGATTCGAACCTGCGACCGTAGCAGTCGCGCCGTTCCGGACTGAGCGCCTAGAACCGCGAGACCACCGCGGCCGGCCCGGCACGGTAGCTCAGCGTATTTGGTCAGAGAGCCGGTTGGCCTCTGTAATAAAAAACGGAGTGGAAGGATCAACCACCGAACTTGAAAAGGATGTCTTGCGACGTCCGCAACGACCAAACACAACGATCAAAGACGAACACAATGGGAAAAAAAAGTGGTCAGCGCGACAGATTGTCATCCTAAGGGCCCGGGTTCGATTCCCGGCTTGGTCGGAGATTTTCTCCGCTCACGGACTGGGTGTTGTGTTGTCCTAATGATCATCATTACATCCCCATCGATGCGCAGGTCGCCAAAGTGACGTCAAATCGAAAGACTTGCACCAGGCGAACGGTTTGTCGGACCGGAGACCTTAGTCACATGACATTTACATTTTTACTTGGTACCTGCTCTGACAGCAATAGTCAGAAAGCGTGGAAGAGGTTTGTCAACCGTCTGTAATAGCTACAGCGTGAAACATTACGATCATAAATTCTATCACTGTCTGAACACTTGGTAGCGTCAGTTGTTTACGGGTTACCCTTTCGTAGATTCGTTGGCGTTATTCCCCTGAAACGAAGAAGACATTTCCGATTTTATCGTCACTGACGAGGCAAATGCCTATCAGAAATAGCCGTGTGCTACTCGTTATTGTTTTGAAGATCAGTTGTGTGGGCCAGCGGTTAGTTTCCTCCTCGTTCGTAGTGTACTTAGCCCGCACACGCTGAATGCAACTGAATGAAACACACAGTATAACAACATTTTAATAGGCGTAGCTGGAATCTGCTGCTATAGTTAAGGTCGCAAATTCGCGGTGGTCTCATAACATTCGATCCGGACGTAGCACTTGGATGGATGACCATCCGGTCTGCCGAGCGCTGTTGGCAAGCGGGGTGCACTCAGCCACTTGCAAGAGGAAGAGATTTGGAGTAGGCTACGTGTCCTGAAGACTAAAATCCTCCATCAAATGCCAAGTTCACCTGCAGAGTCTAATGGTGCGTGCGATGCACGTTAAACCTGGTAGTCACCTTTTCATAGGTATTACTCTTATGACGCGGATGCAATCACTAGTGTGCATATGAACTTCGCTGCTGTTGTGTTGTTGTGGTCTTCAGTCCAGAGGCTGGTTTGATGCAGCTCTCCATGCTACTCTATCCTGTGCAAGCTTCTTCATCTCCCAGTACCTACTGCAACCGACATCCTTCTGAATCTGCTTAGTGTATTCATCTCTTGGTCTCCCTCTACGATTTGTACCCTCCACGCTGCCCTCCAGTACTAAATTGGTGATCCCTTGATGCCTCAGAACATGTCCTACTAACCGATCCCTTCTTCTAGTCAAGGTGTGCCACAAATTTCTCTTCTCCCTAATTCTATTCAATAGCTCCTCATTAGTTATGTGATCTACCCATCTAATCTTCAGCATTCTTCTGTAGCGCCACATTTCGCAAGGTCCTATTCTCTTCTTGTCCAAACTATTTAGCATGCACGTTTCACTTCATGAACTTCGCTACAGACATATTAACGAGAAGTTTCCATGAAGCGGCTGCAGTACATGAAAAATTGTAGTTTTGATTTCATGTTGTAAAAACAAGTATGTGGTAACGAAGCAAACCTACATCAGTTTCTAGGATTCCTTTTTCAGTTAATCTTCTGCATTTTGCTTTCAAAAAGAAAAACGAAACCACTGTACCTGATATCGCGTTATAAAAATTACTACAGCTTGCTTTAATTTATTTTGAGAATCAGGGGAAGGTAACATCAAGCAACCTCCACTATGGCATCAGTTATTTATTTTATCCATCATCGTGCATTTTACATGCTACAGATTTCCATATTACTTGTACAAAGCAATTCCTCTGTAAGAGTATTTGGTAGGAAAGGGGCTGTAAAATATTATCGTTTTTTGCAAACATTTGTGTCATGTCTTAGCTTTGTAACGATATAAGTACTTTATTGATTAGATAGTTCGTTCCATAAACCAGCAATGAACACATCCTTGAGGGTATGGAATGTCATAAAAACAAAAATACATAATAAATTTGCAAAAGAACTGATACGCTAATGTTCCTTCGACATATATTGCATAAAACTGTCCTCAAGAACGTGAAAAATTTAAATTTGGTACATTCTTCGTTTCCAAATTAACTAAAAAGCTTACCGCAAACATTAACGGATACGCACTGAAGTGCATATCTTAAATCCAAACCTGTTTTAGCCAAAAATCGTAAAAAAAAGAATTACAAGGCCGTTATACAGCACTGAAGCTCTGCCGAAGTGAGGTATTAAGAGTACATATCATGCAGATTATAAGTTGCTTCAGCTAAGAAATTCATCAGTGCTGTAAGAGGATTTGACCACCAAAAAGTCCTTTATGCTCCTCTTTATCTGTACTTTGTTACTAGATTAATTTATTTTGGCAGCTGTCAAGCTATTAAAACATGTGTTCCTGAAGAAATAACACCTTTCTGGGTAAAAATGAGTAACTTTGTCTTCATTGATATACACTCCTGGAAATTGAAATAAGAACACCGTGAATTCATTGTCCCAGGAAGGGGAAACTTTATTGACACATTCCTGGGGTCAGATACATCACATGATCACACTGACAGAACCACAGGCACATAGACACAGGCAACAGAGCATGCACAATGTCGGCACTAGTACAGTGTATATCCACCTTTCGCAGCAATGCAGGCTGCTATTCTCCCATGGAGACGATCGTAGAGATGCTGGATGTAGTCCTGTGGAATGGCTTGCCATGCCATTTCCACCTGGCGCCTCAGTTGGACCAGCGTTCGTGCTGGACGCGCAGACCGCGTGAGACGACGCTTCATCCAGTCCCAAACATGCTCAATGGGGGACAGATCCAGAGATCTTGCTGGCCAGGGTAGTTGACTTACACCTTCTAGAGCACGTTGGGTGGCACGGGATACATGCGGACGTGCATTGTCCTGTTGGAACAGCAAGTTCCCTTGCCGGTCTAGGAATGGTAGAACGATGGGTTCGATGACGGTTTGGATGTACCGTGCACTATTCAGTGTCCCCTCGACGATCACCAGTGGTGTACGGCCAGTGTAGGAGATCGCTCCCCACACCATGATGCCGGGTGTTGGCCCTGTGTGCCTCGGTCATATGCAGTCCTGATTGTGGCGCTCATCTGCACGGCGCCAAACACGCATACGACCATCATTGGCACCAAGGCAGAAGCGACTCTCATCGCTGAAGACGACACGTCTCCATTCGTCCCTCCATTCACGCCTGTCGCGACACCACTGGAGGCGGGCTGCACGATGTTGGGGCGTGAGCGGAAGACGGCCTAACGGTGTGCGGGACCGTAGCCCAGCTTCATGGAGACGGTTGCGAATGGTCCTCGGCGATACCCCAGGAGCAACAGTGTCCCTAATTTGCTGGGAAGTGGCGGTGCGGTCCCCTACGGCACTGCGTAGGATCCTACGGTCTTGGCGTGCATCCGTGCGTCGCTGCGGTCCGGTCCCAGGTCGACGGGCACGTGCACCTTCCGCCGACCACTGGCGACAACATCGATGTACTGTGGAGACCTCACGCCCCACGTGTTGAGCAATTCGGCGGTACGTCCACCCGGCCTCCCGCATGCCCACTATACGCCCTCGCTCAAAGTCCGTCAACTGCACATACGGTTCACGTCCACGCTGTCGCGGCATGCTACCAGTGTTAAAGACTGCCATGGAGCTCCGTATGCCACGGCAAACTGGCTGACACTGACGGCGGCGGTGCACAAATGCTGCGCAGCTAGCGCCATTCGACAGCCAACACCGCGGTTCCTGGTGTGTCCGCTGTGCCGTGCGTGTGATCATTGCTTGTACAGCCCTCTCGCAGTGTCCGGAGCAAGTATGGTGGGTCTGACACACCGGTGTCAATGTGTTCTTTTTTCCATTTCCAGGAGTGTAGTTAGTGTTCCTGATATCGACAGCATGAATGGTTGCAGTGTCTTCCTCTTAAAATCCGCCAATTCGTTTTGACAAGACTGCAGGCGTAAACCTTCAAATAAAAAATTAATGATGTGCACTACTGGCCATTGAAATTGCTACGCCAAGAAGAAATGCAGATGATAAAAGGGTGTTCATTGGACAAATATATTATACTAGAACTGATATGTGATTACATTTTCACGCAATTTGGGTGCATAGACCCTGAGAAATGAGTACCCAGAACAACCACCTCTGGCCGTAATAACGGCCTTGATACGCCTGGGCATGGAGTCAAACAGAGCTTGGATGGCGTGTACAGGTACAGCTGCCCACGCAGCTTCAACACGATACCACACTTCATCAAGAGTAGTGACTGGCGTATTGTGATGAGCCAGTTGCTCGGCCATCATTGACCAGACGTTTTCAGTTGGTGAGAGATCTGGAGAATGTGCTGGCCAGGGCAGCAGTCGGACATTTTCTGTATCCAGAAAGGCTCGTACAAGACCTGCAACATGCGGTCGTGCATTATCCTGCTGAAATGTAGGGTTTCGCAGAGATCGAATGAATGGTAGAGCCACGGATCGTAACACATCTGAAATGTAACGTCCACTGTTCCATGTGTCGTCAATGCGAACAAGAGGTGACCGAGACGTGTAACCAATGGCACCCCATACCATCACGCCGGGTGATACACCAGTATGGCGATGACGAATACACGCTTCCAATGTGCGTTCACCGCGATGTCGCCAAACACGGATGCGACCATCATGATGCTGTAAACACAACCTGGATTCAACCGAAAAAATGACGTTTTGCCATTCGTGCACCCAGGTTCGTCGTTGAGTACACCATCGCAGGCGCTCCTGCCTGTGATGTAGCGTCAAGGGTAACCGCAGCCATGGTATCTGAGCAGATGGCCCATGCTGCTGCAAACGTCGTCGAACTGTTCGTGCAGATGGTTGTTGTGCTAACGTCCCCGTATCTTGACTCAGGGATCGAGACGTCGCTGCACGATCCGTTACAGCCATGCGGATAAGATGCCTGTTATCTAGACTGCTAGTGATACGAGGCCGTTGGGATCCAACACGGCGTTCCGTATTACCCTCCTGAACCCACCGGTTCCATGTTCTGTTAAGTCATTGGATCTCGACCAACGCGACAAGCAATGTCGCGATACGATAAACCGCAATTGCGATAGGCTACAATCCGACCTTTATCGAAGTCGGAAACGTGATGGTGCGCATTTCTCCTCCTTACACGAGGCATCATAACAACGTTTCACCAGGCAACCCCGGTCAACTGCTGTTTGTGTATGAGAAATCGGTTGGAAACTTTCCTCATGTCAGCACGTTGTAGGTGTCGCCACCGGCGCCAACCTTGTGTGAATACTCTGAAAAGCTAATCATTTGCATATCACAGCATCTTCTTCCTGTCGGTTAAATTTCGCGTCTGTAGCACGTCATCTCTCTTAATCTGTGGCATCCGGCAGCTAGGTCGATACTCAGCGATGACCACTATCAGTGACTCCTCTAGCAGCTGGAAAGAGGCGCCAGCACGCAGCCTGGAGTATACTTTACTTTAAATAAATTCGTAATTGCGAATAAGGCCAACCATCAGCTGTAGAATGGAATGACAACAATGAAAATTTGTGTCGGACTGGGACTCGAACCCGGATTTCCCGCTCGTCGCAAGCGGTCGCCCTACCATACGGCCATCCGTGCGCGACTCACGGCCAGTCCCAAACTTCCATACGTCGTCAACCATGCGTCTACGACCTGTACTCGTACATCCATTGTGTGTGTTTCCGTAAAGGTCAGACGTTACACTGGAAAGTCGTTCGCCCGGTATCGGCAGATAAATACGATGTTGCAGAGCGTGTGTTATTCTCATTACGATGTAAGGTTCCTCTGGAGACGTATAGGCACTGTAATATCGTATTTCTCTGCCGATACCGGACAAGCGACTTTCAAGTCTTTCAAGTGCTACGTCTGACCTGTACGGGAATATACATACACAATTGGTGTACGAGTTGCCGGCACGGTAGCTCAACGTGTTCGGTCAGAGGGTTAGCTGCCCTCTGTAATTAAAAAACTGAGTGAAAGGATCAACAGTGAATTTGAACGGGTGTCATAGGACATCCGCTCCGAACTACACTCCTGGAAATTGAAATAAGAACACCGTGAATTCATTGTCCCAGGAAGGGGAAACTTTATTGACACATTCCTGGGGTCAGAACCATCACATGATCACACTGACAGAACCACAGGCACATAGACACAGGCAACAGAGCATGCACAATGTCGGCACTAGTACAGTGTATATCCACCTTTCGCAGCAATGCAGGCTGCTATTCTCCCATGGAGACGATCGTGGAGATGCTGGATGTAGTCCTGTGGAACGGCTTGCCATGCCATTTCCACCTGGCGCCTCAGTTGGACCAGCGTTCGTGCTGGACGTGCAGACCGCGTGAGACGACGCTTCATCCGGTCCCAAACATGCTCAATGGTGGACAGATCCGGAGATCTTGCTGGCCAGGGTAGTTGACTTACACCTTCTAGATCACGTTGGGTGGCACGGGATACATGCGGACGTGCATTGTCCTGTTGGAACAGCAAGTTCCCTTGCCGGTCTAGGAATGGTAGAACGATGGGTTCGATGACGGTTTGGATGTACCGTGCACTATTCAGTGTCCTCTCGACGATCACCAGTGGTGTACGGCCAGTGTAGGAGATCGCTCCCCACACCATGATGCCGGGTGTTGGCCCTGTGTGCCTCGGTCGTATGCAGTCCTGATTGTGGCGCTCACCTGCACGGCGCCAAACACGCATACGGCCATCATTGGCACCAAGGCAGAAGCGACTCTCATCGCTGAAGACGACACGTCTCCATTCGTCCCTCCATTCACGCCTGTCGCGACACCACTGGAGGCGGGCTGCACGATGTTGGGGCGTGAGCGGAAGACGGCCTAACGGTGTGCGGGACCGTAGCCCAGCTTCATGGAGACGGTTGCAAATGGTCCTCGCCGATACCCCAGGAGCAACAGTGTCCCTAATTTGCTGGGAAGTGGCGGTGCGGTCCCCTACGGCACTGCGTAGGATCCTACGGTCTTGGCGTGCATCCGTGCGTCGCTGCGATCCGGTCCCAGGTCGACGGGCACGTGCACCTTCCGCCGACCACTGGCGACAACATCGATGTACTGTGGAGACCTCACGCCCCACGTGTTGAGCAATTCGGCGGTACGTCCACCCGGCCTCCCGCATGCCCACTATACGCCCTCGCTCAAAGTCCGTCAACTGCACATACGGTTCACGTCCACGCTGTCGCGGCATGCTACCAGTGTTAAAGACTGCGATGGAGCTCCGTATGCCACGGCAAACTGGCTGACACTGACGGCGGCGGTGCACAAATGCTGCGCAGCTAGCGCCATTCGACGGCCAACACCGCGGTTCCTGGTGTGTCCGCTGTGCCGTGCGTGTGATCATTGCTTGTACAGCCCTCTCGCAGTGTCCGGAGCAAGTATGGTGGGTCTGACACACCGGTGTCAATGTGTTCTTTTTTCCATTTCCAGGAGTGTATTTCATAATGGCTGTAGTCGCCCATGCATGCATGTCCAAAGGAACTTTGCATCGTAATCAGAATAACACAGGCACTGCATTATCGTATATACACACATCAAAAAAAGCTTTGCATCACATCGGTTCCGAGGGTTCCGGAACCTGTACAGAAAATTGCTCGTGAAAACCACACATTGCACGTAGTACCACCATACAGCGAGACCTTCAGTGGTGGTGGTCCACATTGCTGTACACACCGGTACCTAGTAGCACGCCCTCTTGCATTGATGCATGCCTGTATTCGCCGTGGCATACTATCAACAAGTTCATCAAGGCACTGCTGGTCAAGATTGTCCCACTCCTCAATGGCGATTCGGCATACATGCCTTAGAATGGTTGGTGGGTCACGTCGTCTATAAACAGCCCTTTTCAATCTATCCGAGGCATGTTCCATAGGGTTCATGTGTGGAGAACATGCTGTCCACTGTACTGAGCGATGTCGTTATCCTGAAGGAAGTCATTCACAAGATGCGGACGATGGGGGCGCGAATTGTCGTCCTCGAAGATGAGTGCCTCACCAGTATGCTGCCGATATGGTTGCACTATTGGTCGGAGGATGGCATTCACGAATGGTACAGCCGTTACGGTGCCTTCCATGACCACCAGTGGCGTACGTCGGCCCCACATGATGCCACCCAAGAAAAAAAGGGATCGTCTCCGACGATTGTCTGGTTGAAGGCATATGCGACACTCACCGGTGAAGAGAACGTGATGCCAATCCTGAGCGGTCCATTCGGCAAGTTGTTGGACCCATATGTACCGCGCTGCATGGTGTCGTTGTTACAAAGACGGACCTCGCCATGGACGTCGGGAGTGCAGTTGCACATCATGTAGCCTATTGTGCACAGTTTGAGTCGTAACACGACGTCCTGTGTCTGCACGAAAAGGATTATTCAACATGGTGGCGTTACTGTCAAAGTTTCTCCGAGCCATAATCCGTAGGTAACGGTCACCCACTGCAATAGTAGCCCTTGAGCGATCTGAGCGCGGCATGTCATCGACAGTACCTGGCTCTCTGTATCTCCTCCATGTCCGAACAACATCGCTTTGGTTCACTCCGTGGCGCCTGGACACTTCCCTTGTTGAGAGTCCTTCCTGGCACAAAGTAACAATACGGACACGAGCGAACCGTTGTATTGACTGTCTAGGCATGGTTAAACTACAGACAACACGAGCCGTGTACCTCCGTCCTGGTGGAATGACTGGAAATGATCGGCTGTCTGACCCCCTCCGTCTAATAGGCGCTGCTCGTTTATGGTTGTTTACATCTTTGGGCGGGTTTAGTGACATCTCTGAACAGTCTGAGAGACTATGTCTCTGATACAATATCCACAGTCAACATCTTTCTTCAGGAGTTCTGGGAACCGAGGTGATGCAAAACTTTCTTCGATGTGTTTACTTTTCTTTCGTGACCTGGGCTGTTCATTCAATTTCAACTGGACTACGTTTTTGTTGTTGTTCTGTGGATTAATGACGGAGTAGCTTGAGCCTTGACAATCTGAATGAATGATTCTCTCGGTATATTCTACAATTTACGATGACCAAGCGTGGACTGCAATTGTGATCTATCGAGTGATAACAGTGTGGCTGTATTTTCTGTGTTGCGCCGCAGCAGATGTATTAAATATGCATCTCATTGTCTGAACGATGCAGTTTTCCATAGAGAGTGGCGTCAACATCGTGTACAGCTCGGTACGGTAGCGCTAGTTTCCATGAAGAAATACGATATTGCAGTGCCTGTGTTTTTAACGTCCAAAAGAACTGCAGCGACTACAGCCGCTATGAAATACACGAATACAGCTGACGCTTTTACGTATTCGCAACTGCGAATACATTTCATGTATCCGTGGAGAAAGCGTAATCTTTCGTGCGGCTCATCGTTTAAATGACCGCTACAGTAGCACAAAAATCTCCATAGTCAATGTATTTTAACTCCTCAACTGTTCGTCAGACGTACAAAAGAATTATATCAATTAATTTATCTCCAACAGATCTGCTATTCTGATATAAAGAAATACTATATCTCCAGTATAAAAAAGTTTATGCCTGTAACGCGGTGAAGAATGATGGTTCGTATCATGAACCCTGGTCGCTATTTCTCTAAGTGAAAAGGGACTGCGAAAAAGTTTTTTGAGGTAACAAAGTTGGGCGCTTCATCCATTATATGGTTGACATACAATACGATTGATACACACTTTTTTTTATTTTAACACCTGTCACAAAGAAAACACAAGTTTTACTCCTTATTAAAATATATGCAGCTTGCACGATTCCTTGGAGCGCTGAAACGTTTGCCAGATGTCCACCTGCGTATCGGAAATGCGCAGCTGACACTGTCGCAAACGAAAATGAAGCGTGTGCGGCGTGTAGGCGATAGCCCGCATTGCGGTAATAACAGGGAAATGGCGTTAACACTCTCATTAAGAGACCACCGTAAATTCTGGCAGCGATGATCGGATGCAGTAATTGGCTTTTAATTGCTAAATTTGCTTGTAATTGCCGTCAACGTAATCGACGGAACTCAATTCCTGGTCACGGCAATATGCTGTGTGACACGTTACAGTGATTTCCTGGGCTAGCATGAGCTAAGCAAAATGAAAAGGGCTATGCAGTCTTCTTTCCTACAATCCCCTCGTAGTATTTTATGTCGTTGTATGGTTGTTGGTTCTGAACAGTTAATATACTTAAAAATAGGACAGTTCACTTATTAATTTCACGATAGCTAAAATTACAATCTAGGCATGTACCATTTTCTAATTTGTAAGTATGTTTGCAGAGAACATTGTGATGACCTAGAAGATTGCATTGTACAATCGCTTCGCAAACTTTTCCGCAGTCGCTTACGTCATTGCATTACCTGTGTGTTATCTGTACCCTTGTCCCGTGTGCTCCGACAACGTTACCAGAGAAGCCAGATACTCGTATTTGGTTCTTTGAGGGAATCCGTATTTATTGGAATGAAATGCTCTTCCGTTTTCTTTCTTACCGAGTCTTATGTAATCTCAACAGTCAGAACATTACATGTGAATTAATTTTTTGTCATTTAGGGTGATGCTTATGGTATCTGTCTGCCTGCCTGCCTGCCTGCTTGAGCGAGGTGGCGCAGTGGTTAGCACACTGGACTCGCATTCGGGAGGACGACGGTTCAATCCCGTCTCCGGCCATCTTGATTTAGGTTTTCCGTGATTTCCCTAAATCGTTTCAGGCGAATGCCGAGATGGTTCCTTTGAAAGGGCACGGCCGATTTCCTTCCCAATCCTTCTCTAACCCGAGCTTGCGCTCCGTCTCTAATGACCTCGTTGTCGACGGGACGTTAAACACTAACCACCACCACCACCTGCCTGCTTGTAGCACAAAGTCTGTGATTATCATGTAATCAGAGTTTATACAAGTAATGTACCGGAGAGCAAACTCGCGTGAATTCGTCTAGATGTGAAAGAAAAAAGTGCTTAATCTATGCTATGTGACAAGATGACATCAGGTCTGCTAAGAATTGCAGTAGGTTGTAGTACGTACCAGTGTTGCGCGTTGTGAGTTTGTCAACTTGTATGACGCATGGAATTGTTTACTCGCCACAGCCTAGTGCTTTGCTGAGACACCGCTAAACCATATTACTTTTTTTAAATAAATAATATAATTCGCATTCTTAGCTGAGGTAGGTAATGCAACCACAGGTGGCGCTCAACTCACAGGTAGCCCGTTCGAAACATGTTAGTCGAAGAAATTGTTTTCGCCAGAGAAGATAGTTCCTGATACCCAGACTTTGCACCAGTGTCCTGAGTTAAATTCCAAACCTCTCTGCAGTGCCTCATGCAGTGAGGACGTGTAACACTGCTGATGGTGATCCATCCATCGGATGGGTCTGTGACGTTCTTCGGTCCCCTTGGTTCTATTAGAGATGAATAGACTAAGTCCCAGCACCCTCTCCCTTTCCTTCACCCATAAAAACACAACACAAAACAGTCATTCACCCAACATAGATATCAGTTACATTTCTTAACAGATCGGAGAAAGGTAATGGCAAGCTACCTCCACTATGACATCACTTACACACATCAAAAAACGTTTTGCATCACCCCAGTTCCCTGAACTCCTGAAGATAGACGTTGACTGTCGATATTGTATCACAGACACAGTCCTTCGACTGTTCAGAGATGTCACTAAACCCACACAAAGATGGAAACAACCAAGCATGAGCAGTGCCTATTAGACTGAGGGGGTCCGACAGCCTGCCAGTTCCAGTCATTCCACCAGGAACAAGGTACACGGCTCGTGTTGCCTGTAGTTCAACCATGCCTAGAAGGTCAATACCACAAATCGATCGCGTCCGCATTGTTAATTTGTGCCAGGGAGGGCTCTCAGCAAGGGAGGTGTCCAGGTGTCTCGGAGTGAACCAAAGCAATGTTGTTCGGACATGGAGGAGACACAGAGAGACAGGAACTGTCCATGACATGCCTCGCTCAGTGGATGACTGCTACCTACAGATTATGGCTTGGAGGAACCCTGACAGCTACACCTCCATGTTAAGTAATCCTTTTTGTGCACCCACAGGACGTCGTGTTACGACTCAAACTGTGCGCAATAGGCTGCGTGATGCGCAACTTCACTCCCTACGTCCCTGGCGAGGTCCATGATATCAACATCGCTCAGTTTGAGTGTCCAGCATGTTCCCCACACATGAACCCTATCGAACAAGCCAGGGATATATTGAAAAAGGCTGTTTATGGACGACGTGACCCACCACCCACTCTGAGGTATCTACACCAAATCGCCGTTGAGTAGTGGGACAATCTGGACCAACAGTTTCTTGATGAACTTGTGGATAGTATGCCACTACAAACACAGGCGTGCATCCCTGCAAGGGGACGTGCTACTGGGTATTAGAGGTGCCGGTGTGGACAGCAATGTGGACCACCACCTCTGAAGGTCTCGCTGTATGGTGGTACAACATGCAATGTGTGGTTTTCATAAGCAATAAAAAAGGGCATAAATGATGTTTATGTTGACCTCTATTCCAATTTTCTGTACAAGTTCCGGAACTCTCGGACCCTAGGTGATGCAAAACTTTTTCTGATGTGTGTATTTATGTATTTTATGCATTCGTGCATTTTGCATACTACAGATATCAATATCCTTTGTACAAAGGAATTTCTCCGCAAGAGCATTTAGCAGAAAAAGGGGCTGTGAAAATAGGCATCACAAGAATTCATTTCGGTTAGCAAATACTTGACCCAGTCTAATTCTCTACTTACGTAGTTTGTGTAACATCCCCACGTTAGTTTTAGAAGATGCTAATGAAAAGTAGTATAGCTGAGATACAATCATTGAACTGGGTGATTATAATTAAACTGCAGCTACTTACAGAGGTTCAGTGTGGCCTGTAATTATTGCATGTCAGCAAAAATTCCTAAATTTAGCACAGTGTCGGTCTTTTAATTTTGTACAAATATTGGGTGTGTAAATGACAACAACTCACAAATGGTTTGTGTTGTGGCGGAGACTGACATGTTTCAGTTTCAGCGTTTTCTTTGTATCTAGGAATTAATCTTCACTCTGCTATATTCATCCAACTCATTGTTTTTTATTTACTTTCTGGAATTTTACTGTCCTGTTATTTGACATTCTGGTTCCTCTGATTTCATAGTTTGATCTTTTAACAATATATGCTGTAAATCTATTTGACGTATGTTTAAATAAATGTAGTGTGTCTCAAGGATCATGGTCATGGTTGTAGTCAGAGTTGGTTTAAGTTATGCTGTGCTCACCTCAATGTGATTTTGAAGCCCTCCAATCTAATGTGACCCATACTCACTGCAAAGCTGACTGTAACATTAAATGTACTATTATAGCACACATGCTGAGTTTGTAGTGGTATTTTATAGCCTGCAGTACTGGTACAGGCAGTCATGTTAATAATTTTGACTCCTGTTTGCTAAATTGTTTTATCACTCTAGAAATATATCTTGCTTTTCTTCATTGTGTTGTAGTGCTTCCAACTCCAGCATAAGATCCTTGCCCACAAAAGCGTACAGTAAGTGTGTGCACAAAGTGTTTTGTGCAGACACTTTTTTAATTTGTTGAAAATATTCCAATGCTGCTTTTGCACTAGGGCCTATTGTGGTGTTGGGTAAGGGAGGATGTTGTCAGCATAAAGACAGTTGCCTCTGTTTTTGAAGAGGCGTTCCATCATTAAGTAGCAGAATCATCATCATCATTTTCTCAGACCTTTGTCCCACTCCAGTGTGGGGTCAACCCTGTTACTATGGATTTGGTGATGTTAGTGTCAGAGGGTGTCTGGATGCCCTTCCTTTCACCACCCTGTAACCCCCTATCACCCTACCTGCCAGGACGGAATTAGTGTACCCCAGCTGTCTGCACCTAGTGTTAGCCATGAAAGAGTGCAAACGTTTTTCAAATGTCTGTAAATTGTGTAACTGAGGCGGGACGTGGTGACCAGCCCAGTATTCACCTAGTGGGATGTGTAAAACCGCCAAAAAACCACATCCAGGCTGGCCGGCACACCAGCCCTTGTCGTTAATCCACTGCGTGTATTCGATTCAGGGCTGGCGCACCTACCAGAGTCCAGGAAGCAGCGCATTAGTGCCCTTGGCTAACTTGGTGGGTATCATTAAGTAGCAGAATACAGTTCTGAATATTGGGAGTCAAGAACTAACTTTGGTGATCCTTTGTATTAATATATGATGTCCAGAAATCCATTACACTTTTTTTCGGTGTTGTAATACAAGGAACTCAGGATTCAGAGGTGTGAATTCGAAGGTCACCACAGGTGGTCCATGGCTCATGCAGGGAAGAGAACAAATTTCATTGAATACAAGTTTTATAATCAAAATGGAAATATGTTTAAGGTTTCTATTTATGATACGCACAGATACTTCTAAATTATTAATTTTTTGTTTTTCATCTTACAGAATACGAAATACTCTTACACATACCCACTAATCTCCTACCGTTAACCTATTACCTGTACATACAGAGTGTTAATATGATGCACATTCTATGTAATGCAAATTTGTTTCAGTCATGTAACACAAACTTCTTCATGGCTGCCACCAGCTGAAACTTGGACAGACAGGGGTAATGGCTTCCCTTATGGATGGGAGGAAGCCATTGACACAAATGGAAAGACATATTTCATCAAGTAAGTGCAAGGTTAAAAACTGGTATACCAAAGTTGTATTTTGTAAATTACATAGTGGACATTTACAGCTCAGCACCTCAACTGTTCAGTGAGTTGTTACTTTTATTCCTAAAATTACGTAATTACGTTATTCGTATTCCCCATAGAGGTATGTGTGGCGCGTGGAAAGAAGTCAAGAATGTAAATTTTAAGTGCAGTACAACAAAATGACTCAATATTATGAAATAATATTGTTTTATTGTGCTGATATTAATTATAGAATAACCTAAAATATTAATTTTAAGAGTTTCTGTGCTAATACTCTTCAATGGGGAGAAGGAGTTGTCCAATAGGATTTTCTTTATTTCATTATTAAGCTCCACTGTCCTACCTGTAAGACATTTAATATGCTCTGGTAGGCTGTTTAATGAACAAATGTAACCCTCAGTTGCATCAGATACACTATAATTTCTTTTCTTTGGTGGGAACAGCCTATTTTTGGGCATAGCTGATCTGAATTCTTGAAGTCTGTTCATAATTGCCAGTAGCTTGACAATATACAGGATGGCCCATTTATCTTGACCACCCTAAATGACTATTTGACCAGATGCAAATTACAAAATGTTTCAAGCAAATGTTCTTTGGCCATCAGGGAGACATCAATCAGCATGATTGCCTTCATTGTAGCCTTTTTTTACAAACATATGAACTTTTTTAAATAGCACCCTGTATTTTTTATTCAGTAATTCATTTCCTTTCCTGAAGACCTATTGAGAAATGTATCACAGTGTACCATTCACTGAAACACAACGTTATTAATTACATAACACAACATTGACTTTGAGCCTGGGATCACAAACTCGTCCTCTTGCTGGAGTTGTCAGAAAACAAATGAAAACCAAGTAAAAATATAACACAAAATTGACTTTGACTCTCCTGCACCATTGCCCAGGAGTAGAACATTCAAAGGTGCTCAAAGTGGTGACCCTGGACACTGATACACTGGTGCACTCATTGAATGAAAGAATTGTTCACTGCTTCCAGTGTTGCCTGCTGCAGAGAATTGCAAGCAAGCACAATACATTCTTGCATGTCCTCTGGAGTTGTTGGAATATCATGATAGACAATGTCTTTAATGTATTCCCAAAGAAAAAAGTCCAGAGGACTTAAATCAGGAGATCTAGCATTCCAAGTAACTGTTCCTCCTCGACCAATCCATCTGGCAGGATACCTTTGGTTCAGGACATGATGTGCATGCAAGGCATTCAGTACTGGACATCCATCGTGTTGATACCACATAAGCATTCTAGTTCTTAGCAGCACTTCATACAGAAAGAATTCATCTGAGGAGGTTGGCATATGCTGTGCCGTTTAGACTACCATTAATGAAATAAAGGCCAGTAATTGTAGTACCGAGCATCCCACACCAGGCGTTAACTCTCCATTGATGCTGATGTTCCACCTGTCTAAGCCATCATGGGTTTTTGCTGGACCAATAATGCATGTTCCTTGTATTTACCTGTCCTTTGTTTGAGAACGAACAATCATCAGTAAATAGAACATTGGAGAAGAAGTTCAGGTTGGCGAGGATTGCTGCTGTGCCCGCTGGACAGAAGTGTACACGATTCTGGAAACTATTCCCATGGAATTCTTGATGTAGGTGTACATGGTAAGGATGGAACTGGTGACATGTAAGAAAACGATGTACACTGGTTTTAGGAATGCCAATCTCATGTTCAAGCCGTCGTGTGCTCACATGTAGATTCATAGCAGCAGAAGCGAGAACAGTAACTTCTGCAGCTTCGTCTGTGTGAGTGCAATGACGATTGTATTGTTGTGAGTTGAAACTTCCCATTTCAATGAAGCATCACAACAAGACAAGAAAACATCCATTGGGTTCTTGTCAGGATATCACTCTCTGTACAGTTACGCTGCCTGCGTAGCTTTTTGTCTATCTTCGACAATAACAATAATAACAACAACAACAACAACAACAACAGTAAAAGAAACATTATGTAGATGCAGTTTGTAGGAAGGACAACCTTTACTCTATGCATACTCTACACAACAGTATTTAAAAGAATTAAACTACAGTACTAAATGTACTCGTACATAAGAAAACAGTATTGCAATTACTGTTATGCTAACTTACATTCCCCATAGATGAGTAGCATTTCTACCTTCTCTCCATTGGTGTACATTCTATTCGCACAAATCTTCAACTGACGATGATTGACAGAATGATGGGTATGCATTCTACTTATGTTTACATTTGTCCTCTGTCAACGTCAGCGCGTGGATGTGTTCCATTACCCCAAGTACCTGCACTAAGCACTGGGAGAGTCAACATCAATGTTGTGTTATGTAATTAATAACATTGTGTTTCAGTGAATGGTACACTGTGATACATTTTTGAATAGGTCGTTTGGAGAGGAAATGAATACTGAATAAAAAATACAGGGTTCAATTTAAAAAAGTCATACCGCTGTTCATACCTTTATAAAAAACAAAGCTACAATGAAGGCAATCATGCTGATTGATGTCCTCCTGATGGCTAAAGAACATTTGCTTGAAACATTTTGTAATTTGCATATGGAGAAACAGTTATTTAGAATGGTAAAGATAAATGGCACACCCTGTATATTAAAGTATTTTACTTTGGTTTGGTTTTTCTACAGTTTTTCTCTATGGTGAGAGACTTAAAAACGCAACTGAAGAAACTGAATTACTTTTTTAACATTTCATGCACAGTGTGGCGATTATATTGGAAGGACTGGTTTTGATTAGTGCAGTTGATCACTGTTCCAGAAGAGCAGCTGTAGGAGTGTACTGTTTAGATTAATGGTGGAAAAGTGTGTGCAATGCTTAAATTGTCAGGTGATACTAATTTACACTGGAAAACTGTAAAATTAATTCTACTTTGCATTAGTTTTTGTTTAGTAATAGCAACTAACATTTTTTTTAAAATTCCACATCAAAAGTGGTAATGAGGAGGAGGAGGAGATTAATGTTTAATGTCCCGTCGACAACGAGGTCATTAGAGACGGAGCGCAAGCTCGGGTGAGGGAAGGATGGGGAAGGAAATCGGCTGTGCCCTTTCAAAGGAACCATCCCGGCATTTGTCTGAAGCGATTTAGGGAAATCACGGAAAACCAAAATGAGGATGGCCGGAGACTGGGTTGAACTGTCGTCCTCCCGAATGCAAGTCCAGTGTTTTAACCACTGCGAAAAGTGGTAATAATTGAGACTGCAACTAAATTAGTACCTTGATATATATGCAGAAAGTTCATAATGACCACCTACTTCTTAATTTCACAAAAGTTCATCAGCACAGTCCTAGAGGCAAGAACTTTGATTTTCTGTTGTTAACATCATTTTTATTTTTACTCTGCTTAATTTACTAGATATTTTACTTGTAGCATTGACAAATTAAAGTGTTCTATGTGGACACCATGTTATTTTTGCATTAATGTAGCTGAAATAAAGGTAAACAAGAAAAAGAAAAAAGTGAACAACAGAAGCTTAAAAGGTGAGCTTTATGTACAACTACTTGACTATTGTCGTAAGATTGCACATCGTCTACATCTACTTCCATATGTAGGGTATGTTCTGTTTTGTTATTATCTGTCATTCCACTCATCTTTTTCTCCAATATGACGGTTTCACCAGTCATCTTGTATGCTGTATTTAGCCGGCCGAAGTGGCCGTGCGGTTAAAGGCGCTGCAGTCTGGAACCGCAAGACCGCTACGGTCGCAGGTTCGAATCCTGCCTCGGGCATGGATGTTTGTGATGTCCTTAGGTTAGTTAGGTTTAACTAGTTCTAAGTTCTAGGGGACTAATGACCTCAGCAGTTGAGTCCCATAGTGCTCAGAGCCATTTGAACCATGCTGTATTTAATTGTGAATCACTTGGCATTAGCAGTTTGAACATTAGAGCTGTGCCGGCCGCTGTTGTCGAGCGGTTCCAGGCACTTCAGTCCTGAACCACGCTGCTGCTACAGTCGCAGGTTTGAATCCTGCATTGGGCATGGATGTATGTAATGTTGTTAGGTTAGTTAGGTTTAAGTAGTTCTAAGTCTAGGGGACTGATGACCTCAGAAGTTAAGTCCCATAGTGCTTAGAGCTATATGAGAGCTGTGCCAATTGGAAATCATGTGTGCCTCTATTACGCTGATGTTAGATTAAAATAAATGAAGTAACAGTAATGAAAATGTAAATATTAAAAAGAGTTGGACCAGAGCCTCAGAATATTTTCATCTTCAGGGGCCGGCAGAAGGTTTCCATGATCATTTACAATTTGTTAGTGGGAACTGATGGCAACACCTGCTGACCAACTGCTTAATATCTACAAATTTTTTCATAGTAATCCAGACATTTGGATTATGGGGAAAAATTATGTTTTACCCCTTGCACTTTCCTCAGCTGTTTTGTTTTTCATGTTGTTTAAGACTTCAGAGTAATTTAAGTTCTTTTTTGCAGTCATCTCAATAAAACTACAACATATGAAGATCCTCGTAAAGACTGGACAGAGGAACCACCTCAACCAAGAGAAGTGGAACTCAGCCGTCATCCTGAGTTGGGCTTCGGTTTTGTTGCTGGGAGTGAAAAACCTGTTATTGTAAGGTTGGTTAAACTGAAACAAATGTTTTCTTGCTGCCAGCAAATATATCTTGCATGGCATAATCTGCACAAATGCCATGTAGATGCACATGATCTTACATGCAGTATTACTTCATTTGATTTCAGATGATTTTGCATACTGTTTAAATTACTGAATGTATGTATGCTGTTACGTATGTAGCAAATTTCTAGTTTTTCGGTGTACAGCAATTAAGAAGTACTGTGCAAGCTTCAACTATCAAAGAAGATTTATTTTTCCCCTTCACTCTACATCAAACCAAAAGATTCATTGCAGAAATAATCCTTAGGTAGTGATGAAATCATTCTGACATATCCTCTCTGTCACTAGTATTTGTCCACCAAGTTAGAAAGAAGATTCTCTGTCAAATTTGGAAAGTAGGATAGCAGATGGAAGTCAGTTTCTACTTTATTAATACATTACTTACTGAGGCTTATTGAAAAAATAGCATGAGAACAAAACAATAAATAGTATTAAGTATGCAGGTATGTGAATTGTTTAACAACACATATTTATCTTGCAGGATCCTTGTGCAGTAACTTTCAGTACTGACAATCTGTACTCACTGTACTAAAGCATTTGTTGACTATCTGATACATTTATTTGGAAAACTCATTTTATTTAATTCTTTAGAGCATAACAAAATAAAACCAATTTGAAAAGAGCATTTTAATCAGTTACATATTGATCATTTGTGTGTACAAATAAGTGATAGCTGTAAGCTACCAGGTCCTGTGAATACAGAGAACAATGCAAACCATACAAGACACAGTCACATCTCTAAGGTCATTTGCAAAAGTCCATTGCTAGATTTTCAAGGCATTTCATCTATATGCTGCATATAATGTATTTTTCATGCTCTGTAAATATCACTTAAAAATGAGGTGCTCACTTGAAGGTTCCACAGTGAATCAGGTTGTTATGAAAGTAATGTTTAATGAACTAATACAGAATCCAGAGATTGTGCCAAGAAATGTATATCAAACAGTGAAAAATGTGAAAGATGTTCAGTGCTTCTGTGTGAGATCTTAAACACACTTAAAAGTTCTAAAAATCAATAAATAAGATTTGTTTGGATATGTTATGTCAATGTATTAATCAGTCTGTAAGATGAGGATTGCAGGAATAATAATTTGATGTTCATGCCCAAAACTTTAATTTGGTAAACCAGTTTTGAGATACGCACTGTGAACACAATGCTTCTACCTACAGATACTTTTTATTAGCCCAGGTAATCAATTACATTTTCAGAATCTGCAGTACAAGTCAGGTGATGTTATTTTCTTCGTTTTTCACATTAAAAATTGACAAATATATTTTCTTTCATTCTTGTGGTTTCCTCATCTGAAATTTAATTCTTATGTGGATAAACTACTGCAAGTTGCTAATAATGAGTGTTTATTGCATAAATAATAAAGTATTAGGAACTGTCACCAGTTTAGTCAAAGAAAATAAGAATGTTAATTTAACAAATGAGGACATTAAATGTGAGATACATTCAACTTGATCAATACCACCTCAAAGAAAATAACAAATTTGAGTCCATCTGTTCCAAAAAAAAAAAAAAAATCAAAATTCTAAATTTAACATCCTGAAAACTGGACACTGTAAGCTGTTACATAATTTTAGATGAGATAAATAAAATGACATTAATAATCATACAGTAGTGTTTTTCCTGGGTATTTATGATGTGATATTTTTGTAAATGGCCACAATCAGTTTACATAGAAATATCCATGATTCTCTTGGTGAACTGGCTATGGACTGTGGTACTTGTCTGTATGTAGTTCTCTTGGATGCATTTTTGGCACACTAGTGCTTCCATGTTCTGAAAAGGGGAAATGACTGTCCAGGATACACTCTTGTCCTGTACCAGATCTAAACATACCATTGTGTCCTCTGTGATGAGAAATCCATTCATACCAAACCTCATAAGCAGATTTTACAAATAATTTTTGACCCAAAATTATTCCCTCCTCCCTCTTATTTATATGAATTTCCAAGAATGGTCTCTAATCTCCCAAATCTTTCATTTTAATTTTACTTCTTAAAGCTAATTTGAATTCTTTAATTTTCATCTTATCATTTCTTAAAATGCTAACATCATCTACATATAACAAAACATTAACCTTAGTGTTACAGATCCTGCAAGTTTGCAGACACACATCAGCACTCCACTGAACAAAGCCTAGATCTTTAACAGCCTTGTCAGACATTAAATTCCAAGATCTTGAGGCCCACTTAAACCATAAATTGCTTCGTTTACCTTACCTACAATACCTGGTTCACATTAAATCCATTTCATGTCTGTACATAAATATCTTTATCTAAATTTCCATTCAGAAAAATGGCTGTTGCATCCATTTGATTTGCAGTCAATTTTTCTTGATTCCCGACAGCAAGTAATGGTCTCAAAGATGTCAGCCTTGCTATAGGAGCATATGTTTATGATAGTCAAACCCTTTTCTCTGAGAACAGCCACGAGCAACTAGTCCACCTTTATAATTACTAATGTTAGAAGCATTGTACTAATTTTGTTATTGCCAAATTTGATTATCATGCAAATGTTACAGAAATTCTTTTGTGAACTCAAATGGGAATCCCTGGAGGGAAGATGATGATCCTTTCATAGAAATCTATTGAGAAAGTTTAGAGAACCAGCATTTGAAGCTGATTACAGAACAATTCTACTGCTGCCATATTACATTTTGTGTAAGGATCACAAAAATACGATAAGAGAAATTAGGGCTCATGCGGAAGCATACAGATAGTCATTTTTTCTTTGTTCTGTTTGTGAGTGGGACAGGAACAGGAATGACTAGTTGTTGTACAAGGTACCCTTTGCCAAGCACCATATAGTGGTGATTATTGGTGTAGATGTAGATGTAAATGTAGAATGTTGCCTATATCATCATGTTTCACTTTAACAACCCACTTAATGTCTGTAGCCTTCTTGTTTTTAGGTAATTCACAAACTATTGAGGTTGTGTTTCCATTTATTACTCTCATCTCTTCTGCTACAGCATGAAGCAATTCTTCTTTATCTGATTTGCTGTACATGTCACTATAAGTCTCTGGGACAGGCTTGATGTACATTTCTGCGTTCAGTGCTAATACAGCATAGTCTTCCATCCAAGCTGGACATTTTCTTTCTCTTACACATCTACAGATTTCATATCTTCAGCTTCATTAGCACTTGATATGGAGTCATTTCTGTAGTCATTAACATTTTCTTCATCCATGAGAACCTGACCATTTCTATCTTACTTGCAAGAGAACCAATCTTCATAACTAAAATCAAAACAATTTTTATCAAAATTGACATCTTTTCCAAGAATGATCTCTCATTTGCAAATGCCATAGCTGACTCTAGAATCTTTCAGGAAGTTTCATAGCTGACTCTGTTAACACAGTATCCACCCATGAAGCACTTCTTTATTCTGGAATCAAACTTCACAGCAATTGCTTCCCCAGGAGATTGCAAATGTGCAATGCAACCAAACACTTAAAGTTTCTCCAACCTTGCCATTTCGCCATATCACAGATTAGCCAGAATTGTCATTTTTAATGCATATATTATGTTTTGTTTATCAAGTAATTCTGTTTATCAAGAAACAACAGTCCATACTGCTTCTGACAGTAAGATGTTTCAAGTACTGTTCAACAACATGCATCAAGCCTCACATGTAATGTTCCTATTCATGGGCTCTCTCACTCCATTTTGCTGTGGCGTATATCTCATTATCAATTCATACTCAATTCCCTTCTCTTTAACGAAGTGTTTCATTTTGTTATACTAATATTCATGTCCATTATTGCACCAGAATCTTTTAATCCTCAAATTGAATCAGCAGTCACGACAGCTTCATACTGTTTGACATATTCCAATAGTTCTGATTTACTTTGCATCACGTATACAGCTGTGAATTGGGTGGTATAGTCATCTATAAATGTAATGTACTTCTTTGAGTAGTAAGATATGGGAGTAATAGGACCGCTGCTCTCACTGAGAGGAAGTTGTGAGATAGTCTAGGAATAAATAAAATATTTTTGATCAAAATTGGAAAATCTGTACTGCCTTTCTGTTGAAATACCTGACAAAATTCATTTCATCGAACTGCATTGCCTTCAAAACATTTCCTGTTTTTGCAGTGTTAATTTATATGTCTTTCAAGCATTTGCACTTTATCAGTCACTTTTAAGCCATTCACACCAGAGTCCAAGTACCAGGAAACCAATTCATTAAATGCACCACTCAAAACACAACACAGAATTTTCTATGTGTCCAGATTGACAACAGTTGTGACATTTAAAACTAAAATGTTTTTCTCCATCTGAGCTATGCTTTTAACTTTTGCCAGTATTAATGGCCGCATAGGGTAGCTGTGCGGTCTGAGGTGGCTTGTCACAGTTCGCGTGCAGTTTGTTTATTTTATTGTTGAAACTTTTGAATTAGTCTATGTTAAAGTTTCCACATTAATTGCTTTCTTTGAGCTGCTCATGTATGTGGTGTGAAAAATTTGTATCTGCCATTTTAGCAGTAATCGAAATAATGATTGTCCTTTGATTTCAGATTTGTTACTGAAGGTGGCCCAAGTGTTGATAAACTACAACCTGGAGATCAGATTCTCATTATTAATGGGGAAGATGTAAAGAAAGCTCCACGTGATCATGTAATCCAGCTTGTAAGGTCATGTAAAGAAACAGTTAAACTCACTGTTTGTCAGCCTCCTCTTGACAATGTAAGTTAAAGTATTCTTTCATGAAAACATTCTAAAGTATATGAAAGTTTGCATCCCAAATCATTTATTGCCCAAAAAATATGTTAAGGACTTAGTTTTAATGCTGATAATGGTGTGCTTATTCTCAACAGTCAGCTCGAAAATCTGCACTCCTCAGTGCAGCAAAAAAGGCGAAGCTGAAATCAAATCCTTCACGTGTTCGCTTTGCAGAGGGTGTTGTTGTGAATGGATCACCACTTTTTCCTGTAAGTGAACTTCCCCCCATTGAAGATATGTTAGATCAGACTCATTAGTAAATTACTTTTATGTTTTATTTTTGTTTGCAGCCATCTACATTTTCCTCAGGAGACTCATCTGTTCCTTTCATGCCTAATGTCTTGAAAGTATTCTTAGAAAATGGTCAAACAAAATCATTTAAATATGATTCAAATACAACAGTTAAAGATGTAGTAGATTCATTGCACCAGAAGCTTTGCATAAAAGCTATTGACCATTTTTCTCTGGTTGTTGAACATGTGAAAAGTTTGAGGAGGAACAAACTCACTTTGCTGGATCCTATGGAGCCCCTAGCAAGGGTAATTATACAATAAAACAAAAATTATGTCTTTATTTATTATTTATAATATATGTATTCCATAAATGCATAAGTGTAAGTAGGTCAATCAGATATGAAATGACTCGAGACATAAATTAAAATAAATGTCATGTGACACCACAACATGGTCAAAGTCTTTCAATTGGATGCCACTTCAATAACTTATGTGTCCTTAAAACCAATGGCACCCAGTTTTCCCTGAACAATCACCCATCCAAGTACTAGCCAGGCCCAACATTGATTAACTTCAGTGATCAGGTGGGAACCAGTGTTACCAATGTGGCAACACCATTAGCACTCAACACGTAAATACAAACGATTGCAAACAGCAACAATAGTTACTAATAATTATGCAATAAGCCATAAATCTTTTATTTTAACTTACAGTGTAACAATAAATGTACACAAAAACTGTGTGTTTATCATGACAACTGATAAAGTATTCAAAATAA
Organism: Schistocerca serialis cubense; assembly: GCF_023864345.2. Classification (NCBI taxonomy): domain Eukaryota; kingdom Metazoa; phylum Arthropoda; class Insecta; order Orthoptera; family Acrididae; genus Schistocerca; species Schistocerca serialis. Next base: position 136,866,160 of record NC_064640.1, on the reverse strand, counting down.
CTCTTTCACTCTGCCGGGAAATGTGTGTTTTAAGTAAAATTTCCTCACAGATTTAAAACAAAATGTTACCTTGGGTTTTGCAGGCCATGATACATGAAAATTTTCTCCAGTATTCAAAATGTGAAAGAGGTTAACATAATTTTATTTTATAACACATGTCCACCCCGATGCCGGCACGGTAGCTCAGCGTGTTCGGTCAGAGGGTTAGCTGCCCTCTGTAATAAAAAGACTGAGTTAATGGATCAACTACGAACTGAAACGGGTGTCTTACAACGTCTGCACCGAGCAGATACAATGAACGAAAGCGAACAAAAACGAGATAAACAAAAAAACAAACAAAAAACGTGGTCAGCGCGACGGAATGTCAATCCTAAGGGCCCGAGTTTGATTCCCGGCTGGGTCGGAAATTTTCTCCGCTCAGGCACTGGGTGTTGTGTTGTCCTAATCATCATCATTTCATCCCCATCGACGTGCATGTCACCAAAGTGGCATCAAATTGAAAGACTTGCACCCGGCAAACGGTCTACCCGACAGGAGGCCCTAGTCATATGATATTATTATTATTATTATTATTATTTTATAACATTTTGACAAACTTAAAAACTAATTAGTGATTTTTATTTCATAATTATAAGTGTACATGATGAGAAGTGTATGCCAAAACATTTGTATTTCTGTGAAAGATGTCACTCAAAAAGTGCAGTGGAATATGAAATAAGTAATTTTTAAAGTTATGTTTTAATAAATATGTATTTCTCTTGTGCATCTAATATTACTAGGCAGTGCAATGAAGATTACAACATGAGCCTACTCTGTACTTGCTTTTGCTCAAGCAAAAAAATACTCAAGTTCTCAGTAGAGCTCCTCCATCATTCTAGTGTTGTTGTTATCATACCAAGAGTTTCATGCTCTGCAGAGTAGTTTATGACATTGAGGTCATTCATTGCTCTAGATGTTTAAAAAGCTTACCCTCTTATATTCATGACAGCACTGTCCATTGCATCGTGGGACATAAAATATCTAAAATTATCTTTTTCTTTCTGTCTTTGGTGTAAGATTTTAACCAGTTAACCTGAGAGTCCATCATGATGAGCATTTTCTGGGAGTGCCTGGCTGCCTAAAATTTGAATGCTTTGAAAAAACTACAGATGACATCATTAAGTAATTTAATCTTATTATTTATAAATTCTAAGATATAGTCCTGTGAGAGAAAATAGCTTGATATAGGGAAACCTTATTCTGAAAACATACTCATCTATTGTTAATTGTGTTTAGGTTCACTAAGTATTCTGTAGTTCTGCTGTAGGGCTTACCGGACTTTCCTGGGGAAGTTTATGTATATATTTGTCCTTTGACCATTTTTGCACAATAGTATACAACACATCAAAAACAAAAAGTATGTATTGGACCACATACATGCAACATTTATTATCTAAGGATGGATAAATAAAGTAAATTAATCAATAAATATATCGGAGAGGGTTTCAATGTCACTTCCTCCTAAGGCATACCCAGGTCCTTAATCAATGCATCATCTCACTCAATATTTTTTTTTCATTTAATAACAAGCAAATATTTGACATATAAGAATAAAAATAATTTACATCACAAACAAATTACATTGATAATTATATTGCAGCTACAATGCAACTTTGTCCTATTTCATTTTCAACAAACATATACATGCCACCTACTTCCAATACTCCTTCATTCACAAACTTTACCTTTACCTTCTCCTTCTTTATTGGGCTAACTCCACCTAGTTTGCGATATAAAATAGGTATAACAGACCAATAAGAAAAACTAAGCAGAAACATTTTATTGGAAACACACAGGGTAAAATCAATGCACTCAGTATAGAGATGTTATAATAAAAATCCTTTTATTATCTTAGTTTAACATATTGTGACTGTTGTTATGTGTGTGGTTTCATATTATAAACAAGAATATTTTATTAGCCGACACACAATTGTAAAACCTTTTCATGTACTTTTATCTATGTAACATCATCTGTGATAAATCCTATATCATTGTATATGATGAGTTACAAGGATGGTAAATAAATTGAATTGAATACTCTGCTAAACCTATAATGTATTAGTACTATTATGAGCCAATACATTCACTTAAAATGTAAAATTATATCTCCAGTAGAAGTATTTTAAATACTGCTTTAATCTTTCTTTCCACTTCCAACCCCTTGATGTGTTCTAGTAATGCATTATGAAGTGCTCAGTCCAGTCACATATATGTGAGTACCACCTATCTTTGACATCAACATGCAGTAAAAACTCTCAGATGGCAGGTTACAGCATGAGCAGCAGAAGGTATATAAAGTGTGTTGTGGCGACGAGGAAATCAGTGCAGTCATAGTAGCAGTGCAAAAACAGAGTGATTTATCTGACATCCAAAACGGAATGATCATTGGCTTTTGAGTCACGGGGCAAGCAATTCCAAAATGGTAAAGTTTGTGAAGTGCTCACATCCCATCATGATTGAAGTACACAATACATGGCTAAATGTTACTATCCAAAACCAGTGCCGAGGCAACTGTGGTGCACCACGAGCTGTAGGTGAGAGTGGTGAACAGTGCCTGTGGGGAATGTCTGGGTGAATAAACATGCAACTGATAAGCAACTAACTGCCCAGATTAACAAAGGGGCTACCAATAGTGTCTCCACAATAACTTCTCAGTAAATGTTGCTGCATATGGGCCTCCACAGCCATTGCTGCATATGGGCCTCCACAGCCAGTGCCTGGTTCGTGCATCCGTGCTGACACTAGACGTGGTTACTCCATGGTATTTTGCAGTAGCTACTGTTTAATTATCTGTTACCAATAGTGTAATCAAACAGTAGTGAATCTCTTTGCTTATTTATGCACAATCATTATGTTGATTTATGTTCAGGTTCAACTGGCAGTACCTGCATCAAACATTTATCACCTGCTGATCTTCTTCGATTTTGCTATAATCTTTGCTGTTGCAAGCTTCCTGACAACAGCACCATTTGTGCACAATCTCACAGGGCCTCTAATGATATCCACTAGATCATTAATATGTATTGTAAACAGTAACTTCCCTATCGCACTACTTTGGGGTATTATCAAAATTGTCTTTATATCTATTGATTTTATTCCCAGATGAACAACAAGTGACTTCTGTCAGTAAGAGAGTCTTGCATCCAATCGTATATATGGTCTAATATTGGTAAGCTCTTATTTTGTTCATTCCTTATCAGTGTGGGACTGTATCAAATTCCTTCTCGAAGTCCTGGGGAAACAGCATCAACCTGAGTGCTGTTGTCTACAGTGCTCTGGATTTCACGGATGAACCAAGCAAGCTGAATTTCAGAGTTGACATTGACTTTTATGAAGGAGATCTTTGTTCTTCATCTGGCTGTGGTGGTCTAATGGGTAGAGCAGTTGACTCGGGGCTTGGAGGTGATGGGTCCAATCCCTGATATAGGTGGGGATTTCTCCATGTGGATGGGGATTTCTCCTTAGTCCAGCCCCTCCAGGATAGCCACAGGTCTGCTCAGCCTGCTATCAAATGAGTACCAGAGGAGTTTCCCTGGGGTAAAAGGTGGCTGGTGTGATGGGCCCACCACCTTCCCCTCCTAGTAAACTGATGAAAAGAGGCTGCAGTGTGTGTAAAACATGTTCCATACTTGTACGACAGATTGATACCTGCCTACATTTTCTGATGGCTAGCTACCCTTTATTGTTACAGTAACCTACGATAAATTACTGGTAGAAGGAGAGAAAGTTCTGTCAAATAACTTCTGTATAATCTCACAGGTATCTCATCTAGCCTAGATCAAATAAATGTGCCAAACAGTGGTTTAGCACATTTAGTTGATTTTCTGTGCCATTACTTTGGCATTCATGCAATAACTGAAAGAAGGAACCAGTTGTATCTAGTCGACACACACTTGAATAGGAAAGGTACTGTAAGTGTACATAACTTTTTGATACATTTTTGTTGATTGATAAAGTGATAGTTAATGACATGTAAAGCATGCCAGTGTTTGTACTGAGGCCTGATAATATAATTCACCTTCTTGAGAACTAATCCATAGAGCAAAGTTATTTTGAAAATAATCTAATACTCTACTAATGACATTGTAGCTGGCCTTCAACAATTTTTTGGAACTATTATCTATACCAGAAGACATTTTAATTTCCAATTTCTTTTAATTTGCTTGCAGTTATGGATCATACATTTATTTGAAACATGATAATGAAAAGTTCTGAGTGGAACACAAATAATGGAAGGAGTAAAGGTAGCAATTCACTGTAGAGTTGAAGCATTTAGTGACATTAGACATGTAAACAAGACTGTAAATATTGCTGAGCTATCATACGATGTCCTCCTATAGAGCTAATGTAAAAACACTCATGCTTGGCTAAATGGTATTGCCAATTGTGAGATAGTAGTAATGTGTGTCTTTTCAGGGTTACGAGGGACAGAAAGAGATATCACCACTTTATTGTAATACTGCTGGCTGGTTTATCGTATTTTGGCAGTCTCAACCAAATATGTAGTATCCATATTTTGATTTTCTTCAGTTTCATAATCCATCATGTTTGAATTTTGGGCTCAGTTCCTGTGCCTTTGGTTGTCAGTCAAAGGAGACACAAAATGTAAAATAAAAGAAAAAGGCCCACTGAGGATACTATGACTGTGGTAAAACATGTTTGAGTACTAAAGCAAAATAATTATTGTGTACCTGCAAAAAGGTAGACTCATCTTAATTCATTATTTCATGATCTGTTTTCAACAGTGATAACTTGTAAATAATGGGGGTAGGGATAGGAAGAAGGGAAGAGGAGGATGGAGGGAGACTGTGACTGAGGGGGAGGGGAGGGGGAGGAGGGGAGAGAGAGGGAGAGGAAGCATCACATTTAATTTGTACTGGCTGGGAGTGTTTTTTGTGAGTGCACTTTTGAGTACTTTTGTTAAAATCTCTGTGAAGCAAAAGGTTTAATATGAGATACATTTGATTTTGTGAAGCATGTCAGAGGCAACATGTTAGAATACAGGGCCATTAGGAAGACAAGCCATATAGATTTATGTTTTACATTATTTTGCAACATCTCCTATTTCTACCACCAGCACAAACCACACCACTGCCACCCAGAGCTGTTCTGTAGATAAATGATTGTTCTTTCATTTTCATTTCAGATAGCTGCTAGACCAGGTTCTCATAACCTGAGGTGCCTGTTCCGAGTATGTTTTGTACCTCGAGATGCTTGTGATCTGGCTCAACAAGATCTTATAGCTTTTGAATACCTTTATATGCAGGTATGAAAATGTAAAACAGAGATTCATTTGTGTGTTGGTACTTTTATTTTACATTTAAGACCCCAGTAAATGTATTACTGGATGTTTCTAATTTTTAAATGACTTTTGTGCATTTATTTTACAGTGCTGCAATGATGTTGTGCAAGAACGCTATGCACCTGAACTGAAATATGATATAGCACTACGTTTAGCTGCTTTACACATTTATCAGCATGCACTGTCCAATAATATGTCAGGGAAGATAACTGTCAAGGCAATAGAGTAAGTTATGAAAAAGTTTTAATATACCATTTGTTAGTGGTGGCCTTTCTTGATGCAGTGCTGTGTAGATATTCCAAGCTGTTTGGTAAATCATGTTACACTGTTCTGCTCAGGCTTATCAACTGTGTCAATCTGATATTTATTCAAATAATTTTGCTGTTCAACTCCCCAGTCATATGCAAAATTCAAGTTTCTTATATTAGTTGATTATTTAGCTTACAGTTTCTAGACATCACACTACTAAAAATTTCATAAGCACCACGCATGTTGTGCATGTTGTGATACATGGCAACATGTTCATCTTTAGCAAATCTCAAATGTTTAAATGAATAATGTTGGACCTTGGACCTTATATATATCTCTCTCTCTCTCTCTCTCTCTCTCTCTCTCTCTCTCTCTCTCTCTCTCTCTCTATCTCTCTCTCTCTGTGCTCCCATTCCCCCTCTCTCACTCAGACATGAAACTGTGTGTGTGTGTGTGTGTGTGTGTGTGTGTGTGTGTGTGTGTGTGTGTGTGTGTCACATTCATTCATTGCTAGTAATTTTCTCTCATTGCTAGATATCTTGCTGTAATGAAACTTCCAGAGAGATCTAATGATCTGAAAAACCTAGACCATTTACCTCTGTTCCCTTTCAAACACTATAAATGTTACCCTGCCTGCATGGTGGTCTCTCTTTCCTGAGAGAGAGGATATTGTGGAGAATGCCAGTGCCGTAGTTTAAGGCTGTTTCGAGACTTAATATTTCACACTACAACAGTTTTTAAGCTGATTTTGAATGTATATACTTTATCTGTCAGACAATCTATATCCCTTAGTAAACACCCATGCTCTAGGGGTAGCATCTTTCAAAATGTCCTCAGTCCCGGATTCAAACCCTGCCGCTGCTTAAATTTTGAATAAAAATCATCAGCAATGGCTGCAGAAGACTTCCAGCATAAGAAGTCACTCTTATGCAGCCAGAGTCCTTGTCAAAAAGAGCGAAGGAGCAGACAGAGGTTCAGGGCACTCTCTTGCCCACTAAAGCCAAGGGAATTGGCTATGATCAACAGCATGAGGATGTAGAAGGCAATGGAAATGACTGCATTAAAGACACTCAATGTGTGCCCACAGAACATGTGGCCTGTAATTGGAAACCTGTCATGATGATCTCTCCATTGGCGAAAGATTCCGGACTAGCCTCCCATTTGGATCTCCAGAGGGGACTGCAAAGGGGGAGGTGAACATGAGAAAAACATTGAATAACCAATGAAATGACAACATTCTATGAAATGAAATGGGGCATGGAATGTCAGATGTCTGAAAGTGTTAAGTAAGCTAGAAAATCTGAAAAGAGAAATATCAAGGGTCAACGTAGATGTAGTGGTGGCCAGTGAAGTGAAATGGAAAGAAGACACGGATTTCTGGTCAGATGAATATAGGGTGATATCAGCAGCAGCAGAAAATGGTATAATGGTAGTAGGATTCATTATGAATAGGGAGGTAGGGGAGAGAGTGAGTTACTGTGAACATTTCAGTGATAGGGTTGTTCTCATCAGAATCGAAAGCAAATCAACACCAACAATGATAGTTCAGATATACATGCCGACACCGCAAGCCAAAGATGAATAGATAGAGAAAATATATAAGGATATTGAACAGGTAATTCAGTACATAAAGGAAGATGAAAATCTAATAATCATGGAGGATTGGATTGTGGTTGTAGGAGGAGGAGTAGAAGAAAGTGCTGCGGGAGAAATTGGCTTGGTGCTACGAATGAGAGAGGAGAAAGATTAATTGAATTCTGCAGTAAATTTTAGCTATTAATAGCGAATACTCTGTTCATCAATCACAAGAGGAGGAGGTATACTTGGAAAAGGAGCTGGGAGATACAGGAAGATTTCAGTTAGATTGCGTCATGGTCAAGTAGAAATTCCGAAATCAGATATTGGATAGTAAGGCATATCCAGGAGGAGATATAACACTCAGATCACAATTTAGTAGTGATTTAAGAGTAGGCTGAAGTTTAAGAGACTAGTCAGGAAGAATCGATGTGCAAGGAAGTGGAATACGGAAGTACTAAGGAATGAAGAGGTACACTTGAAGTTCTCTAATGCTGTATATACTGTGATAATGAATAGTTCAGTAGGCAGTTCAGTTGAAGAGGAATGGACAACTCTAAAAAGAGCAATCACAGAATTTGGAAAGAAAAAACAGGTACAAAGAAGGTAATGGTGAATAAACCATGGATAACAGGAGAAATATTTCAGTTGATCAATGGGAGAAGAAAGTATAAAAATGTTCAGGAAAATTCAGGAATGGAGAAATAAAAGCCACTTAGGAATTAAATAAACTGGAAGAGCAGGGAATCTAAGATGAAATGGCTGAACAAAAAATGTGAAGGAATTGAAAAAGAAATGGCTGTTGGAATGACTGACGCAGCATACAGGAGAGTCAAAACGACCTTCAGTGAAATTAAAAGCAAAGGTGGTAACATTAAGAGTGCAATGGGAATTCCACTATTAGATGCAGATGACACGGTGGATAGGTGAAAAGAGCACATTGAAGGCCCCTACAAGGGGGAAGACTTGTCTGTTGAAGTGATAGGAGAAGAAACCGGAGTCGATATAGGAGAGATAGAGGATCCAGAATCAGAATCTGCAAAAACTTTGGAAGAGTTAAAATCAAATAAGACAGTGGGGATAGATAACATTCCATCAGAATTTCTAAAATCATTGAGGGTAGTGGTAGCAAAATGACTACTCACATTGGCGTGTAGAAGGCATGAGTATGGCTGTATACCATCAGACTTTCGGAATAACGTCATCCTCAGAATTCCGAAGGTTGCAAGAGCCAACAAGTGCGAGAATTATTGCACAATCAGCTTTACAATTCATTCATTCAAGTTATTTACAAGAATTATATACAGAAGTATGGAAAAGAAAATTGAGAATATTTTAGATGATGATCAGCTTGGCTTTAGGAAAGATAAAGGCACCAGAGAGGCAGTTCTGAGAGTGCGGCTGATAATGAAAGCAAGAGTAAAGAAAAATCAAGACGTTTGCATAGAATTTTTTTGACCTCCAGGAACTGTTCGATAATGTAAAATGGTGCAAGATGTTCGAAATTCTGAAAAAAAATAGGGGTAAGCTACAGGGAAAGAAGGGTAATATACAATATATACAAGAACCAAGAGGGAACAATACGCGTGGAAGGTCGAGAACAGAGTGCTCAGATTAAGAAGGGTGTAAGACAGGGATGAAGTTAAGGACTTCTACTACCTAGGCACCAAAATAACCCAAGACAGATGGAGCAAGGATGATACAAAAATCAGACTAGCACTGGCAAAAAGAACATTCCTGGCCAAGAGAAGTCTACTAGTCTTAAATATAGACCTTACTTTCAGGAAGAAATTTCTGAGAATGTACATTTGGAACACAGCATTGTATGGTAGTGAAACATGGACTGCAGGAAAACCAGAAGAGAATCGAAGAATTTGAGACATGGTACTACAGAAGAATGTTGAAAATTAGGTGGACTGATAAGGTAAGGAATGAGGAGGTTCTCCACAGAGTCAGCAAGGAAAGGAATATATGGAAAATGGAGAACACTGACAAGAAGTGGTGACAGGGTGGAAGGACATCTGTTAAGACATCATGTAATGCTTTCATGGTACTAGTGGTAGCTGTAGCGAAAGACAGAGATTGGAATACTCCCAACCAAATAATTGAGGACATGTGTTGTAAGTAATACACTGAGATGAAGAGGTTGGCACAGGAGAGGAATTTGTGGCAGGCTGCATCAAACCAGTCAGAAGACTGATAACTCAAAAAAGAAAAGGAAACTATCAGTGAGATTTATAGGTACGTATTCCCCTCTTTTATGAAATATGAATATATTCAGAACAGGATAATTCAGAATGGTCTGGCTTTTAATTTTGCATTTGTAAAAGCCATTATTGTTCACTTATTAGACTGAGTTGTTAACAAATTTTGTTAGGGAACAGATGCTGTTATGTTTTTTGGTGGTATTGCTAACACCAAACTGTTAAAATAGGTGCATGTAATTACTTGCTGTTTAAATTATGAATGATCACCAAAACCAAATACTGATGGAAATGTGTAAAATATGTTGACTTGAGTTCTTTGTCTTCAAAATTAGCAAGTATTCTTATGGCAGAATTTACTGAAGCTTGTGTATTTAAAAGATACAAAAGATAAAAGAAAACCAGTTACTACCTTTTACAAAATGTTATTTCTGTCTTACTCTGTTGATACTTCTGCATTGATCAAAAGAATACTTTCTGAATCTTCACAAAAAGTGAACTAACTATGCCTCAGTAAACACTGAGTGCAGTAAAATTCAGTACAACAATGTGAATAAAAGTAATAGAAATGATTATTACCATTAAAAATCTGTGTATTCTCTTAAAAATAATCATGGAAAAACTGTGCATCAGTATTTAACTAATATTCATTTTCCACAGGCGTGAATTTGGCCTTGAAAGGTTTGTTCCTGTTTCACTCATAAGTACAATGAAGAGGAAGGAGCTTCGTAAATTGATTGGCCATTTTCTTAAACTTAACAACAACCTTTCTCCATCAGGACAGAAGAGTCTTACAAGTTTGCAGGCAAAGCTGTATTATCTTAATATTATTAGTGAATTGCCAAGCTATGGAGCTAAATGCTTTTCAATAAATGTAAGAACATTTTTAATTTTATATAAATAACTTATGCGTGTACATGTAAGGGTGGGGTAGCTGTTCAGTACTTAATTTTCAAATTATAGCATTTTTTTAAATATTCTCTGTAACAATATTATGAGAAGGAAAGCTGCTACTCACCATATAGTGGAGATGCTGAGTCACAGATAGGCACAGCAGAAAGATTTTCACCCTTAAAGCTTTTGGCCAATGGCCTTTGTCAATGATAGACACACACACACACACACACACACACACACACACACACACACACACACACTCATGCAAACACAACTCACACACGACTGGAGTCTCAGGCAACTGAAACCACAAAAACCACACTGTTGCAGTGTGGTTTCAGTTGCCTGAGACTGCAGTCGTGTGTGTGAGTTGCATTTGGATGAGTGTGTGTGTGAGCGCGTGCGTGTGTGTGTCTGTTGACAAAGGCCATTGGCCAAAAGCTTTAAGTGTGAAAATCTTTTTGTTGTGCATATCTGCGACTCAGCATCTCCGCTATATGGAGAGTAGCAACTTTCCTTCTCATAATACTGTTACATTCCATCCTGGATTTTCCATTTTTTGATTTAATATTCTCTGGCTATTTTAAATGCAGACGCTGTCTATTGAAACTCTTCATTGTTGCTTGTAAAAAAATCTCTGAAATATGGTCAGTTATGGTAAAAAAAGTAATATGTGCATTTTTTTATACAGCTGAATTTGGTACACTAGTGTAAACTATAATGGGGAAACAAACAAATTCTGATCATTTTTAAATGATGTTGTTTATAACATGATAATTTATAATATAATTGTAGTATATTATGCTTATTGTAAAACAAATAACTAAGCAGAAAGTGAAGTACAAACTACAGTACTCTTTGTTTTTCTTTTTAAGGACATGAGCATTGAACGTGTCATTTTAGTCAGCCCTAAATTTGGAATCAGTCAGATAACAGGTTTGAGGAACAGTGTTGTAAGTATTAGTATTCTGTATTTGATATTTTATTCATTATGCAGATCTGTTTTGAAATTGATTTAAAGCAAGACAAATTGTTACAGCCTGTTCCACTGGCTGACATAGAGCAAATGAGCCAGATCACAGTAAAGCGAGAAGATGAAATAACTCGCTGTGTAAAAATTCATTTTCCAGAGTCAGATAAAAAGGTAAGCTACGGCTGTTGATATGTTGGAACCCCAACTAGTATAGGTATAATTAATATCTAGCATTGATTATGTGCTCCCATAATTCCAGTAACTTTGATTTATTATATTTTTACAAAGTTAATCTCCCTAGTCTGAAATCGTAACAAGATAGTTGTGCTGCATAATCATTGAATAAATTGAGTTCTTCCTGTGAGATACATTGTGTATCATGCACTCAAATACGAGGGTAATCCCAAAAGTAAGGTCTCCTATTTTTTTCTAATTAAATAGACCTGTCTATTTCTACAATGGTTTAGATCAGTTTACAGCTTGAACATTTAGCTATTTTTCGACATAATCACAATTTCTGTTGATGCAGTTTTGTAGACGCTGTGGCAGTTTTTGTATGCCCATGTCGTACCAGCTTGCTGCCATGCTCTTCAGAAAGTTATGAACCTCTTCTTTCACCTTGTCGTCAGAGCTGAATCGTGTTCCGGCCAAATGTTCTTTTACCCTAGGGAACAGGTGATAGTCACTGGGCGCCAAGTCAGGACTATAGGGTGGGTAGGTGATTATGTTCCACTGAAACTGTTGCAGGAAAGCAACAGTTTGTCAATTGATGTGTGGGCGAGCATTTTCATGGAGAATGTGTACGCCCTTGCTCAACGTTCCTCTTCTCCAGTTCTGAATTGCCTGTTTTAGTTTTTTCAGAGTCTCACAGTACCTGTCAGCATTAATTGCGGTCGGTCCCAGTGGGCATAAAGTCGGCCAGCAATACCCCTTTCCGATCCCAAAAAACGGTTGTCGGCAGACTGTGTTTGTTTGAATTTCCACGGCTTTGGCGAAGAAGGATGGTGCCACTGGCATGATTGTTGCTTGGTCTCAGGTGTAAAGTGGTATGCCCAGGTTTCGTCACCCATGACAATTGAGTCCAGAAAGTTCAGCTGCACGGCGGTGAAGAAATGTGCAGGAAGCGTCAGCTCATTGCCACATGTGGTCCTCAGTCAGCATGTGTGGCATCCATCTTGCGCACACCTTCCGGTAGTTCAATGTTTCTGTTAAAATTCTGTGAGCGGTGCTTCGGGAAACCTCAGGAACCAATGTGCAGAGATCATCCAGGGTGATCCACTGATCTTCACGCATGCTTTGCTCAACCTTCAACACTGTCCCCTCAGAAATTGATGGTCTCCCGCTCCTTTGTTCATTGTGAATTTCAGTCCGACCAGCTACAAACTCTCTACACCATTTGCAAATATTTTTGACATCCATGCACGACTCGCCATACACTTCCGTCAATTGGTGATGGATTTCAATCGGCACAGTGCCTTTTGCATTCAAAAACTGAATAACTGTGTGCAATTCTCACTTGGCGGTAACATCCAATGGGAGCTCCACTCTCAGCGGCTGCCAATCCTAGAGTGAGTACTTCAGCGTGGAGTGCGCATGTTTACACACAGCACGTGAAGCACTCTCCATAACAGTGTGACCAACTGCCACGCAAACAGAGTTCTGTACTTATAAAAAAAAAAAAAGACCTTACTTTTGGGATTACCCTCGTATTTGAGTGCATGATACTCATAGTGTCTCACAGGAAGGACTCAATTTATTCAGTGTGAGAGTTATTATACAAAGAAATTATATAGAGAGTTCAGAATTAATTATAGTTTCCATAGAGAGTCTGGCCTGAAAAGCAAGGGGTGAAATGAGAGAAGCAGCTAAAGGCTTTTACATGCTTGAGTTGTGCCGGTTGTTCAGCAATGAAAATCCTGCTGGATATTAGAGACGCACGAGCTCATGTGTCATCCATTCTCCATCCAAGACATCCACTGTGCTCCATCTGATCAAATGATTTGGGTTTCGATAGACTTTGTTCTGACCCACCTTCTTGTTAATGTCACATCGTATATATCAGCTAGTCAGTATGCATAGTTGAGGAATATTATGAGGAATACCCTCCACCACACACTATATGGCAGCTTGCACAGTATGTATGTAGGTGTAGATGCGGATGTAGAACACCAATGATACATATAACTCTCACAATCTAGTAGGTTTTTCATCATGGTACATTAAAATTCCGGGGGTATTCAGTGGGACTGTGGCGGAATAATTTGTTTACTCAGGCTGCATCTTACTGGGGCAATGCTGTAAAAGAGTCCTATCCACATTGCAAATGATCTGTTTATCCAAGATAGTGAATTCCATAGGATCTGGGATGAAACATCTTTAAAGCCCAATACCAACATGAATAGTGATTTCTGTGAACAGTTGTTAGTGTCCAAAGGCACAGGGATTTATCCCAGTTGCCTTATTATATGTTAGGCAGATGGTTCTTCACCTTCTCAACCCACAGAGTGGGAACAGAAGAGGAGTCTTTCCCAGGTATCTTTTGTATGGTGTTTATTATACACTCCTGGAAATGGAAAAAAGAACACATTGACACCGGTGTGTCAGCCCCACCATACTTGCTCCGGACACTGCGAGAGGGCTGTACAAGCAATGATCACACGCACGGCACAGCGGACACACCAGGAACCGCGGTGTTGGCCGTCGAATGGCGCTAGCTGCGCAGCATTTGTGCACTGCCGCCGTCAGTGTCAGCCAGTTTGCCGTGGCATACGGAGCTCCATCACAGTCTTTAACACTGGTAGCATGCCGCGACAGCGTGGACGTGAACTGTATGTGCAGTTGACGGACTTTGAGCGAGGGCGTATAGTGGGCATGCGGGAGGCCGGGTGGACATACCGCCGAATTGCTCAACACGTGGGGCGTGAGGTCTCCACAGTACATCGATGTTGTCGCCAGTGGTCGGCGGAAGGTGCACGTGCCCGTCGACCTGGGACCGGACCGCAGCGACGCACGGATGCACGCCAAGACCGTAGGATCCTACGCAGTGCTGTAGGGGACCGCACCGCCACTTCCCAGCAAATTAGGGACACTGTTGCTCCTGGGGTATCGGCGAGGACCATTCGCAACCGTCTCCATGAAGCTGGGCTACGGTCCCGCACACTGTTAGGCCGTCTTCCGCTCACGCCCCAACATCGTGCAGCCCGCCTCCAGTGGTGTCGCGACAGGCGTGAATGGAGGGACGAATGGAGACGTGTCGTCTTCAGCGATGAGAGTCGCTTCTGTCTTGGTGCCAATGATGGTCGTATGCGTGTTTGGCGCCGTGCAGGTGAGCGCCACAATCAGGACTGCATACGACCGAGGCACACAGGGCCAACACCCGGCATCACGGTGTGGGGAGCGATCGCCTACACTGGCCGTACACCACTGGTGATCGTCGAGGGGACACTGAATAGTGCACGGTACATCCAAACCGTCATCGAACCCATCATTCTACCATTCCTAGACCGGCAAGGGAACTTGCTGTTCCAACAGGACAATGCACGTCCGCATGTATCCCGTGCCACCCAACGTGCTCTAGAAGGTGTAAGTCAACTACCCTGGCCAGCAAGATCTCCGGATCTGTCCCCCATTGAGCATGTTTGGGACTGGATGAAGCGTCGTCTCACGCGGTCTGTACGTCCAGCATGAACGCTGGTCCAACTGAGGCGCCAGGTGGAAATGGCATGGCAAGCCGTTCCACAGGACTATATCCAGCATCTCTACGATCGTCTCCATGGGAGAATAGCAGCCTGCATTGCTGCGAAAGGTGGATATACACTGTACTAGTGCCGACATTGTGCGTGCTCTGTTGCCTGTGACTATGTGCCTGTGGTTCTGTCAGTGTGATCATGTGATGTATCTGACCCCAGGAATGTGTCAATAAAGTTTCCCCTTCCTGGGACAATGAATTCACGGTGTTCTTATTTCAATTTCCAGGAGTGTATTTTCAAATTTGTTTTTGCATTGGATAAATAGTCAATCCAGACAAAAACTGTTCATGGGGCATTGCGTGTGACGCACAGTGTTGAGAAAACCAGTTTTCATTCTTGTTACACTCAAAAAGTTGTTTTGTGTTCCCAATCTATAACTGCCCATCAGATTAGTCTGGCATGATATTCAATCCAATATTTATAGTTAAAGAAATCAGTCTTTCCAGCAGTGATGGGTTAAAGCATCTGCTACATGATTTTGCTTCGTAATTTGATCAATAACACCTGTATTCAGACACAGCTGCAAATATTTGTTTTTGCTGTCACAGTCAATAAATATAACTCAAACTAATATTGCACCAGACTGAGTTGAGGCTGCTCTATTTCATTTGACACTGGATATTACACAAAACATTTCATGAGCATTCAATTTTTGATGTACATATTATAAAAGTGAATTTAAAAAAAAATTGTTAGTGTCCACCTACATAGGAAGAAATGATGATCACAATAAAACAAGAGAAATCAGAGCTTGCACAGAAATATTTAGATGTTCATTTTTTCCATGCACTGTTAGAGAGTGGGACGGCAGAAAAATAGCTTGAGGGTGGTTCAATGAACGCTGTGCCAGGCACTTAATTGTGAAATGCACAGTAGTCATGTAGAAGTAGATCCACATAAAATGCTGTGCAATGGTTGCAGGGAAGTTGGCATATAATGTGGTTGCTTTCACATATGGCCCTACCTTTGATGAAGTAGGGCTACCTGGTTTTTCCACCAATGTAGACTGTCTTTTCAGCATTTCCTGGGAAAATAAAATCTTCACACTGCTACTCTTTGGTTTTTAGATTCACGTTTTCATTAAATGCATGGTAGTCCATATAAAATTATAGTACTATGATTAATTTTTTTAAAATATTTCATTTATTTGTTTGATTATGCATTGACCACACACAGAGCTTTGTTCTGTTTTGTGTAAATATCTTACCCTGAGAGATTAGTCACATGTGTGAGAGGTGTGTGTGTGTGTGTGTGTGTGTGTGTGTGTGTGTGTGTGTATCGTGTCTGTTTCTGCCAAAAGACTTGTTGGCCAAAAGCTCACTTTCTGACAGTTTTTTTTGTTGTGCCTATCTGCCACTCAACGCCTCCGCTGTATGGTGAGGAGCAGCTATCCCTTTCATAATATTGTTACGTTTGTGATCTTCATAATTTGTGATCTGGTCTGACCATGGGTATTTTTGTCCCTTTCCTTTTAGCTTTTCTAAAACCTATGACACCTAAAACCCAATCATACATATGACATTGCATGATTTTGTAGATCACCTGTGACATTTGCCTTCTTTATTTCTTTGTTGATAGTCCTCAGTGTCGATGTACTGCATTGTTATAGTGGCTGAAAAATGGGTGTGGAAGTTCAACACTGACTACTTAAAATGATGTAACCGACAGTTGCACAGTTGCATTTCACAGTTCTTTACCTTCGCTGTTCACAGGCTCGCAATACTACACAGTATAGGGCCAGTTCACTATAGGTAAATGTGGATAAGCCTCATTAATAGGTTGCAGGCAAACATCAGCATACTGCTACAATAGTTTGCTGTTGAACATTTATGAGCAGTAAAAACCTAACCACACAGTTTGCAGTTCTTGCAGAATAATAATACGGTACATGTGACACCATTTTTAAAATAAATTAAACAGATATTGTTCTAACACACAGCCAATTTGATGCATTGTTGTTACTCTAATCAATACATACTTCCCATCTGAAAATCGGCCGTGGAATGACTGACTCAGGACCAAAAATTGGTCCTTTATATATCCTCACAACTATAGGCACTCAAACTATACATTGTTCAGTGCTTAAGTTACTGAAATTACAATTAAAACATAACTCATTCAATTAACTGAATATATCAAAAAATTCTTTCTTTTCAACATTTTCTTCTACCACAAAGCTTTAGCCAAATTATTTGTTTAAAGAATGAAATTAACAGATATAGTTATAAAAAAAAATACTTTTGACAAACCTGGTAATTATTTTGGAATTAATTAAGGGCTGGCTTTGCTAATATGTTTTTGAATAGAACAAATAAATACTTTAAGAATCCTAGTAGTTCTTCTTCCAAATGTTTATAATTATTACAGAATTTATATTTGTTTATAAGTCAACAATAGAATCTAAGTCACAAACAATTACTGATTTCACCCTATAACAAAGGTATTAACTAGGAAAGATCAAAATAAATTAGGAAATTAATTGCATACACATAACAAAGCACAAAATTACATGTGGTGCTATATTCCTTAAGACTGAGGGCCAACCTTTCACTTTTATGGAAATGCAGATTATACTCGTGCATGTTAATGGTAATAAAAATAAAAATAAAATGAAATGAATTTAAGGAGGCAGATGGCGAAACAAGAGAGGACGTAAAGAGCTCCCAGCTTGCTTCGTCACACACCCCTAATTTAAATTAGTATTTTGCTCAGCCATCATGGGAATGTTTTCATTATTATTATTGCAATAATTATTGATTATATGTACCAAGTGAGGTTATACAGTAGTTAACCCATGAATAGTGAGAGTTCAGATTTGCATCTGATCATCCAGATTTAGGTTTTCCATATATCACATAAACTGGTTAATGTATGCACTAGATGGTACATTTTAAAAAGACTTGGCTGATTTTTCTGTTCTGTCCTTCTGAAACTCAAGCTTGCTCTCTGAGCTTTATATTAAAAAGAAACTGAACACTTATTTTCCTTTCTTAGAATATATGGCATGACACAAATCCCCATTCTGGTATATGTTGTGAATTGCACAATTCTTGTATATATTAGTGTTGCATCTTCAGACTTGTTAAAACTTCTTTTTTATGCTATAAACTGGCCTCTCTGTCTACAGGAACTGGTGTTAAGTTTAGACGAACAAGATGCAGCAGAACTTGTGCTTGTGTTGCAAGGTTATTACAGATTGTTGACTGGTTTGGAGTTACCTTTAGAGAGAGACATTATACCTACATGGGTTGATGATGCAGGTTAGTTTTACAGGCAGCATTTTATTTACTTCTTTATCAGAAACATAATTTATGTTTACAAAAAATACTCTTGAATCGTTATCCATGGCTGATAGGTCACTAAATAATTATTCACTGTGCTGTTAAGAATTGCTATACTGACAAATCATCAGAAATATCAAAAATAATAGCAAAGTCTTCATACAGAGTATAAAGTCATGTACATCACCCATCAGTATCGGAACTTAACTGAATTCCACAATTTTTGTACATGTTAGTGTTACTCTTCAGGCTTGTTAAATTTAAGTTCCAAACTGATGGGCGATGCACATGACTCCATACTCTGTATGAAGACTTTGCCCTTATTTTTGATATTTTGGATTATGAGAACTGCCTGAAACACATCAGTAAATCACTTCTGAACAGCAAATTGTTTAGTGATCTGTCCAG
This sequence comes from Schistocerca serialis cubense, assembly GCF_023864345.2. Taxonomy (NCBI): domain Eukaryota; kingdom Metazoa; phylum Arthropoda; class Insecta; order Orthoptera; family Acrididae; genus Schistocerca; species Schistocerca serialis. The sequence continues at coordinate 136,847,483 of NC_064640.1, read as the reverse complement.
CAGTGGATAAAGATTCAAGTTTGCATAATGGTTGCATGCCTCCCACACAACTTCATGTCATGCCTTAAGAAAAGTATTGTTATGAATTATCATCATTTATGCGACTGCCATCATCTGTAATAGATTTAACCTCTTAGCAATAATCCACTGTATATCGCTTTGTAAGTGGATTGCATGGGGAGGGATGTGTTGATTAAGCAGCTTACACTGCTTCAAAAACCTCTATACAAGAATCACAACTGATGGTATCATTATTCTAGCACAGTAATGCTTACATATTATTAGACAAGAAGTCCACTTGTTACATTGTAACTATCAAAACACTTATTTTAACCTGTTCACGTGACACACATGCACTTACCCATATGCTCTGATTTGCTGCGAACAACAGTGGATGCAACAACTGATTTTATTTTTGCCTCTGCATAATACCCATAAAAACATTGCCTTATCATTATAGCTTACATCAATTATGAGACAATCTGAGCAGCCCTCTTAGAATGGATGCAGATGATGATTTCATTTACTGTCTAGTCACCTCACCAAAAGGTCAAAATGAATTCCAAAATGATTTAGACAAGATATTTTTATGGTGCAAAAAATGGCTGTTGACTCTCAACAATGAAAAGTGTTAGGTCATTCACGTGAGTACTAAAAGGAATGTGTAACATTTGAGTACCACCTTAAATCACATTAATCTAAAAGCTGTTGCTGTAACTGAATACCTAAGGATTACAATTATGAACACACAAAATTGGAACTGCAGATAGGAAATGTTGCAGAGCAGGTGAACCAAAGACTGAATTTTATTAGCTTAGATGATATAATGGATCTACCGAAGGGACTGCCTACACTATGCTTGTCCATCTTCTTGTGACGTCCCCCTTAACTGTTGCTGATGTTGTATGCGGTTTTATGCATCTTTAAGTGGCTCCTCCCACTTTATCCCCACTATGACATTATTGATGACCAGTTCCAGTTTATAGATAAAACCATTACCCATTCACAGTATTTGTTGAACTTCACAGTGGCATAATGTACAACATGAAAGTAAGAGTGCACACAAAATAACATGTAGTACAATCACTAGAATTCATAATGTCCAGTAAATATTAGTGATCAAACATCAACATTCTGAGATTACAAATACACCAGTGTCCAAAATAAAAGCAACAAACAGAAATTTTGAGAAGTTATGTGTATTTTGCCACAAAACAGTATGAACAGGTGATAGTAAAGTAGAAACAATGTAAGGGATACAGACCGTAAACAACTGCAACATGCATAATGGTAGACAAATATGTTCTTCATTTTTTCCAACTTAACAGATTTACACACCCATTCCAACAACTGGTTAATGTGCTCAGTATGGGGTGTGACCACCTGTGGCATCAGTATAGGTCTAACAATGATGGGGCATGCTGTAAATGATGTCATCAATCCCATGTTGAAGCAACAATGCCCATTCTTCATGCAGAGCTGCTCGCAAGTCTCGGAGAGTGGTTGGTGGATGCTAACGGGATGCAACCTGTGTGCAAATTCTTCTGTTTCCGAGAAAATATCAATCACCAATGCTCTTTAAGGTCAAGCATTATCAGCCATCAGTACAAAGTCTGAGCCCACAGAAACTTGCAGCAACCCCACAGGAGGTCACAAGATCTCATGACAATACTTGACAGCAGTTAAACCTTGCTGATTCATCCATGTAAGTTCATGAAGAGGCGTTTGAATGTTCAACATAGTACCTGCTCACATCATTAGGGACTCTATATCAGTTTCTTTCCACAATGTTTGGGTTCTAAACTCGTGTTCTACATTCCCTCCAGATGCAAATCTGTCGAGAATCACTCTCCAGATCAAATTGGGACTCATCTGTGGAAAGGACATTGGCCCACTGTTCAACCATCTGTGTTGCAAGTTGATGACTCCACTGTAGACGTTCCATTCTCTGAAGTCACACCAGAGGTATACACACGGCAGGTCTCCGGCAATAAAGGTCACTATGCAGAAGCCTTCTTTACTCCGTTTGCCTCAATACAATTAGTCCAATTGTTGCTGCGAGGTCAGATGCCAGGTACTGTGTGGTCTAAGGTGGTACCATTGTTCCCTTACAGTCAAATAACAGTCCTCTCTCTTTGATGTCACATGTGGTCAGTGCTGCTCTGATCTTCAGGATATCATTCTGGTCTCTATAAACTGTCGCCACATCACTAAAATAACAAAATGATTCACGTTAAGCCTTTGGGCCAGATCAGTTTAGAACTATTCTGCTTCCATTCCTCCTGTGTCCACCCACCACGTAGAGTCTGGTATGTGTCTTCACTGTGTCATACGGCACCATCTATGACTGTATACACAGCGGTTGTATTTGGACTACCCAGAAAATACTAACACATTTGATAGGTGCCTTATGTCAACATTAGTGTGGTTGTTCATGAACCATAATGCTATATTCCATGCAGAACGTGACCATATGAACATCTATTGACAGTTTGTATGATTATATCCTGCGTTAGACACAGGATGGGGAAACAGTGGTTTGTTGCTTCAATTTTGGACACAGGATGTATAATACATGGATGATACACACATTGTGTCAAAACACAGATTTTCACATGAGATGTCAGGTGTTGGGTAATTAGCCTTGGACTTTGACCCTAAGTGACACATTCATGTTATACATCTGCTGGCCAGTCACCAATGTTATCATACTGAAACTGACATTTTGGCATAATGCTAGTTAGGCACAGATTCTTTCATAATGATACTGGTGTATCACTCAAGTGTTTGGAAGTCACCAACTTCAAGCTGCATAGATTTTTAGTGTTTACTTCCCAACCACAGACTCATAACACAATCTGACATAGAGGTGTGACATACATGATTCCGGGGTGCAGAATGTTGCATTGTCAATAACCACTTATATGTCATCTCATTGTCTCTGTAGAGCTGTACCATGGAAAGCAAGGAGAGGATGTTGGTTGGTGGCCAGTATCCTTGTTCTATAACACAAACCGCATGCAATTAATAACTGGGTTCTTTATTCATAAACAAAGAGCTACTTAACTTAAGTTTCAATGTGCTGTGGTGCAAGCTCTCTTCTGTATAGTCCATGTAGCCTCACTGCTGTTGAAGTAGAAGTCTGCTGTGTTCACTATAAGGTTGCTATGTGCTGCCTGTGTCTGTACTAGAGCTAAATCTGCGGCTTCATCTCGGTGACACACTGGCACTCTCATGGCCTACAGACTTGAACTAACTGGCATTACAGGCTCAAACTAACTGACTAAACTAACTTGCTAAACTGGCCTTCCGGTCCACAGTGGCGATCCTAAATACTGGCAGCTGAGAGGGCGTTGGTGGCACGTTTCCAGCGAGTCTTGTTGTTGGCCTCTATTGATACTCTCATAACCTCTATGCCCCATGGTGTGCTGGCATTAGCGTACACCAACACACAAACTCTCATTCAAACCGATATGATGATGCTATCCAAATGCTTACCTATTGCAGATGTGATTTTTGGGGATGGGTGACTATTTTAAAACAGGCATAAGAACATGATGTGATTTCTGAGAGTATGTAATGTTTTGAAATTTTACATTTTACAGTATCACATAGACTTGAATATTTTACTGTTATCTGGTTTTTGAAAAATGTTGAAGGTTAGTAAATTGTAAAAGTATATGGAACCTTATTATGTATCCATAGTCTGAAATCCAGTATATACAAGTATGGTATCCATTTTGAAATAAATATTTTATAATCCTAAATTATTTGAAATCTCAGATAATGACTGAATTAGAGAGGTGTTGTCTGATTCATAGAAAATATAGCAATAAACATATGTTTTCAAAGTTCAGAACCTCATAGGCACTAAAGCAAAAGAGGTAATTGGAATAGTGAGTGTATAGACATTTAATGTCAAGTATTTCACAAGTTAATTAGTTTCAGATAATTTAAAATATGTTCTTCGAAAGTTGGAAATGTCTGCTTTTGAATGGGCTGTATTGCCCATTGGCTCAAAATACCTTCTAATTACAGGACTGTGTTGTTACTTAAATTACTCATAACTTTTAATTACTCAGGCCTATAGTAAAATAAACTGCATCATTGTAATCAGGAAGATAAATATAAACAACTAACTTATAAATGGAATTCTGCATAAATAACAATTTGATATATGCCTGTGCATATTGCATGTGTAGCTGCATTAGGTATAGAATGTAACAGCAAAATAAATGTAGTTATCCTTGGGAGCAGAAAACATAACAGATGGAGAACTTTCCCAACTTGCTACACCTTATCACTCATTGATGTTGACTTCTGCTTGATGTCTATGTTTGTCACAAATTGCAGTTTACCATCGATGTTCTTTTCTCATACATTATGCACTGCCTGTTACTTTTCCACACATTTTGTAAGTTCACTGACACTGTTCCTCACTTCTAATTATCCATTCATTTCAAATTTGTATGCCACTGTTTCTTATGTGTATGAGCTCATTTCATCATACCTAAACAAGTAGATGTCTTCACACGGAGGCACCATATGCAACGTAGTGTGCCTCGTACATCTATTATGAGTGAGATAGGTATAAGAGTTTCTCATATGCATGAGTCCTTGTCAGTTGTGACAGAGTGGAACAACTCCTCAGACCAGGGCATCACATTTGATGCTCCCCTTACCTGTTGTTGATGTTGCGTTTCGTATCTTGAAGTTTCAGATCTTGATGTACTGAAATGATAATTTGGAAACTGATACTACGAAGGATAGTGCAAAAATGATGTAGACCAGACAATAATTAAATTTCAAAGTGGCTCCTCCCACTCCATTCGCACACAGCGTTATAGATGGCCAGTTCCAGTTGATGGATCACAGTTTACGTGGTAAAATGAGCATATTTTCCTTCATAACCATGTCCAGAAGAGAACTAATCCAACCATCACTAAGAATCACAGTATTTGTTGAACTTCTCAGTGGCATAATGTACAGTGACAGAAATATGAAAGTAATAGTTAACACAAAATAACTTGTAGTATGATCACCAGAATTAATCATACTGTCCAGTAAATATTAGTGATCAAACATTAATGCTTTGAGACTACAGGTAACGTACAGGAATGTTACATACATGATGTCAGTGCACAAATTTTCACACAAGATGTTAGGTACTGGATAATTAGCCTGGATCTTTCACTCTAATCAACATTGTTATGTTACCCATGTGCTGACCAGGCACTGGCTTTCTCATACAGAAACTGAGATGTTGGCATCATGATAGATAGGTGCAGACTCTTTCATACTGAAACTGATGTATTACCCAAATGCTTGCTGATCTCTGACTTCAAGCTGCATAGATGGTTAGCATTTGCTTCCCAGCCACAGACTCTTACACAATCCGACATAGAGGTGTGATATAGATGTTCTTGGGGTGCACACACTCACTCAAACCAACATGATGATGCTATTTGAAAGCAGACATAAGAACATGATGAGATTTCTGAAACTATTTAATGTTTTGAAAAGCAGCTAGGTTAGACTTTGCCATATTGCATAGAATTGAAGATTTTACTGTTATCTTTTTTGTGAAAAATGCTGAAGGGCAGTAAATCATAAAAGCATATGGAACCTTATTATGTATCCATTGTCTGAAATCCAGTATTTACAAGTATGGCATCCATCTTGAAATAAATACTTTATAATTCTAAATTATCTGAAATCTCAGATAGTGGCTGAATTAGGGAGAGGTGGTGTTGGTTCATAAAAAATATAGCAATAAAAATAAATTGTCAAAGTTCAGAATGTTGTAGGCATTAAAGCAAAATATATTACTGAAATTATGAAGGTCCAGAATTTTAATGTCAATTATTTCACAAGTTAATTAGGTTCAGATGATTTAAAATATGTTCTTGGAAAGTTGGGAACATCTGCTCTTGGATGAGTAGTAGCAAGACCTCGTGTGCTCAAAATACTTTCTGATTACATGCAGTGCTGTAACTAATTCCCCATAACTGTTAATTACTCAGGCTTCTAGTAAAACCAATTACGTAATTGTAATCAGGAAAATAAGTACAAACAAATGAACTATAAATTTGAATGGGATTCTGCATAAATAATAGTTTGACTTATGTCTGTATATATAACATATGATGTAAGCAGTTGCATTAGTTACAGACTGAAAGAGCGAAAAAAAATTCAGTTATTCTTAGAAGCAGAAAACATATTAATGGAGAAGTTTCCAACTTACTATGTCTCATTCTTCTGAATTATTGTTGTGTGATTTGGAATCAAGACCAGAAAGGATTGACAGAGGTAATCAAAGAAGCTGAAAGAAGGGCAGCTCATTTTGTATTATCATGAAATAAAGGATATAATATGCCAGTTGTGGTGGCAATCATTAAACTAAGGTGTTTTTTGTCATGGCAAGATGTTTTCATGAAATTTCAATCACCAATTTTCTCCTCTGAATGAAAAAAATATTTTGCTGATGCTGACCAACGAAGGGAGAAATGGTCACTGTAATAAAATAAGCGAGATCAGAGTTTTCACAGAAAGATTTAAGTGTTTGTTTTCCCCATGAGCAGTTCAGGAGTGAAATGGTTTGGTGAACCCTTTGTCAGGCACTTAAGTGTGAATTGCAGAGTATACGTGTAGATTTAGATCAGCATAGAATACAGTAAACGATTTTCTAGCAGCAGCATTCTTCTATAAAAGAAACAGAAAAGGAAAATAGAGGGGAACTGCATTTAAGAAAGAAGATGAAAGCTAGTGTGTGTGAGGTCATCAGGTCTGTGAAACATTATGTCTAGTACCTAAGGAAATCACTAGAACGATTGTGTGTGTGCACACGTGCTAGTTGATGCTGATTAATGTTGGCATGAGATCCATCACATATTCACCTAAAAGCATGAAATAATAACTGTTTATTTATTCTTTTTTTCTTTTTCTTTTTGCAGCTCCGTCATACCATTCACAGCACTTTGTTGTTCCTGCAACATGGAGCTATGGTACCAAAGAAACAATTAACCATACTGCCACATTTTCTGTGCCACCTCCATACCAGTCACTCCATGTGAGTTTTGTATGACTGAATCAGTTTTGCTTGATTTTCCCCACTGTTTTTGTTGTAGTCAGACTAAAGTGTCCTATTTTCATGTAGCAGATTTTTCATTGCCTTTATAATTGTTTGCTTTGCTTGTATGTGATGTATTAGCATTAAGTGCCTTTTTTCTTCATGGGCAGATAAAAACCAATGGACACCTGCTGTCATCCAGAATCAAACCACCACTGACAGACTCTATAAATCCAAATAAGACAGAGTATGGGGTCGATAATAATATGAACAAAATGTAAGTATTTGTAATTTTATAGATAATCACTATGCAATTTCATAATTTGTTATTTCTTCCTATCTCAGAATTAATTAAAAGTTGGAAACTTAGAGCCAAGAGGTAAAGAGATCAGAATTGATTTAACATGAAATATTACATTACTGCAGCACAGTTAATGATCAAAATTTTCAACAGTTTTGTCTGCAACACAGCATTATCAGTATCTGAGTATGTGCAACAAATATGACTAAAGTCTGTTCTCAGTGGCCAGAGATAGTGTGTGTGTGTGTGTGTGTGTGTTTTCTACGTTACAAGAAGATCTTTTGGCCGAAATCTCACTTGTATAGCAGTGTTTTTGTTGTGCCTATCTGTGACTCAATGTCTCCTCTATATGATGAGTAGCAACCTATCATTTTTATAATATTTTAAGTATGTCTAAAGGTAGATCTGGGAGAGTGAGTAATACAAATTGTCATTGTCACATGACTAAAATCAGAACTGTTAAACCACAAACATTCTAGCAATCCTTCTAGCCTTAATTTTCCATTTCCAACCTACACCCAGCAGAAGTTTTCCTGTAACTTTGACCAAGATAACTTATAATCCAGTGTCTGCTGTTTTCTTTTGTAATTATTTTCGTGGTCATGATTACTTACTAGTTCTCCATTTTCCATCTTTTATTGCCCGGATCATAAAAATATGCATTTATTGCATGAGTATTTAAAATATGTAAATTATTTTGAAGCACAAAAAATGTTTATACTTATGAACATTGTTCTGCCAAGAATGAAAAAGAGAAAATTCTTTATTGTGCTTCCAGGGTCCTCTCCTTCTGCATGTAAGAAATTATACAGCAAAACTGGGAAACATCATAAAGTTGATTATGGTTACAGCTGGGTAGCACAGTTTCATAAACATGATCCATCAGATTTCAAATTTTTAATTTTTTCCACAACTTACATACACAAGCTAAAAAAATATTATGATGGGGAAATCTTTAAACTCCTGTGTAATCTAAACCCAAGTGAAATGTGTTGTGTGAGCATCATTCAGTGTTATAGTATAGTACTATTACTTGTCATCGTTCTTTCTCTCTGTCTCTCATGAATTTTGAGGTAGTATTGCATGCCTATTTTAAAGCAAGGATTTGTCTGTTAGTGACACATAAATAGTCAGTATGATACTGGACAACTAGAATACTACTATATTGTCAACTATAATAGTTCTTTGATAAACTTGGAAAATATATTGCTATGACAGCTAGCATTTAGACTATAGATACACTACATGAAAAGGCAGAGTAATCAAATGAAAGTACGCACAGTAAACAGGTTATATATAGGTTAATTAATGACAGTAAAGTTTCAAGTATTAAGTTTCTGCAAAAGTTCAGTTTCAGTCAAGGGAGGTGACACAGTCATTTAAAACACTGGACTTGCATTCAAGAAGAATTCAGTTCAAATCTGTATCTGGCAATCCTGATTTAGGACTTCTGTAGTTGCCCTAAATAGCTTAAGGCAGATACCAGGATGCTTCCTTTCGGAAAGGACATGACAGATTTTCTTCCGTATTCTTCCTCAATCAAGGTTTGTGCTCTGTCTCGAATGACGCCATCAAGGCTGCACATCCTATGGTATCGGGATCCTCCTCCAGTATCAGTTCACCCCTCATGTTCACTCTGACAGTCTGCATATTTATTCTTTTTAATGGCAAAATTATCTTTTTTTACACAGGGAAACATAATGAACTTTCACACTGGATGCCATCTTCACGCATAATGTTAGAGTAAAGCACTCTCCCTTATATTTTAAGTAAAAAAGCTTCTCAAGGCTTGTGGTTGCCTCTTGCTATTGTCTGAGAATGTTTATATTATAAAAGTTGGCTTCTCTCAGGCACAGATACTTCAGCCTAAAAAAACAAGAAGCTCTTCTCCTGGTTAGTAAACTCATAGAGACTTGGCCAGTATGGTTGCCAGACAGTCAACTACAATATATCTTACAACAATCTCTGAAAGGAAGATTAGAGTTCAATGTACCACCTATGTCACTAGAGATCAACTTCAGATTAAACAAGAATGGATAGAGGTATTGGTGGAGTCCTTGCTTAAGACACCATCCCTGCATTCACCTAAGGTGACTCACAGAAATCATACCAAATCTAAAACAGGAAGGCTATAAGAGGATTTGGACACTACTTGTTCAGAATAACTGCATCACCTCACTTGGTCATACCTCCAAATTTCTGGTCAGGTGTAGGCCGTACACAGTAAACCTAACTTAGAGAGAGTCCAGAGCACTACAGCTATAGTTTGCACCCTGTTTGCAATCATAACTGATGTTTAGAATTTCATATTAACTAATTTCAAAACATTGTTGGAAAAGGCTTGATGAAGACATTGGAACAACTCAACAATATGAACCTCAAATTCATTGTTTCTGAGCTGTATTCCTGTGGTCACCATTTTTAACATATCCATCATCTCAATCCAGATTGTTCAGTTTCTTCCACTATCAGTGTGGTCCTCCTCCAATGAATCCCTACATAATGTTCTAATTTTTATGTTACTTTATTGCTGGCCACTTTGCAAATGTAAGTCACACTATGAGTATCACAATGAGATAGCAGAATAATGCTCTATTTTTATCCAGATATCAAATTTTCACTGTTTTCACACTGCATTACGTGTATCCTACTTATTGCTATATTCATCTAATGGGATACCTTCTCAATAAAACTCTGACAATTCAATAAATTCAAAATAAAATTGAAATCTTCTGTAAATTATAAGATAATTCAGATTCAAGAAACGAACATTTCTGTTAGCTTCCTAACAAATAGCACGGTTAGTTGTAAACAGACCTGTATTGTTGCATATGTGCATCATGGGTGAGTGCATTTAGGGGGCTGCAAGGGAGTAGGGGGGGAGGGGGGAGGGGGGGGAGGGAGGGGGGGGGGGTGAGAGAGAGAGAGAGAGAGAGAGAGAGAGAGAGAGAAGCTAGTGACATTCTGTATACCATTACATGTGACTATGTGCCACACAGCAGTCAGCTACAAGTGAATGGCCACCTATTCTCATATGTTTTCTGTAGTCTGCATCCTGGAGTTTCCATCATCATAACTATGGTAAATGATAAAATTTTAGAATACTTAGAGGAATTTATGAATGTTTAAGGAATTTTTACATTTTGTGATGCAGTGTTTGAATAATAAATTAAGTTTCCTTTATCTATTTATTCTTAAATATGTGTTCCAGGACAAATATCCGAAATGTAAATGGTACTGCTGGGGCCGATGGCACCCATTTTCTACTGGATGATAACAGAAAAGCAGCAAGTGGCCAAGTCATGGACTTCAGCTCTCTTAAATTTGGATGTGATCTTCAGAGTGTGGTTTCAATGGAAATATTGGAGAGTAGCTCATGCATAGATGCTAGAAATGAAGAGGTAAGATAATAAATCATGGAATGATGTGAAAATTTAAGTCGTCCTGCAAATACTGAGGACTGAAACTACAGATTTTTGTTGAATAATATTTGGTATAGATCTGCTGGGTGCAATAATATAGCATCAGGGCTGATACGCAGAGAAAACAGTAATCAAATCCTGAGCTTTGAAAACTTTAAAAATAGTTTCTGTATTCAGAGAAAGTCATTCATGAAATAAGTGAAAGTAGTGAAGAAAAAGTGGGTAAAAAGTTCTTCCAAATCCTCGATTATGTACTGTTGGAATCTGGATATGAAAGTAACACTTAACCACACTGGAACTCTAAAATCTGGACTTCCACTGGTAATAATTTGCAAATAATCCATTGCTCAAAAATGAAAATTATAAATAGAACAACTACTGGAACAGTTCTGTGTTTGGGAGGAGGAGGAGTAGCCAGATTGTTGTAAAAAATGTAAACAAAGGGTTGGGATAAAAAAAGAAAAAAACTGAGGGAGCAGGAAAATAAGAATTAATCAGAGAGCCAAACAAACGTAACAGAAGAACAGGGAATGTTGAAAACAGGGGAAGAGGAACCAAACTGAGGGGGGGAGAGCTGAGAAGAGGACATAAAGTAGAAAGTAATGTAAATAACAACCAGATGAACAGTATTTTATTGTTTCTTCTCTTTTTCCTCTTCTCAAGTTCCTTCATCAGTTTATGACTCTCCCCTAACATCTTCTGTCTGCTGATTATTTTTTCCTCTTTTCTCAACATCTTTCTTTTATTTTTATTGTACTTACTATTCCTGCCATTATTTCATCGCCACATATTTCCTAAGATTACTTTCTGGATTTTATCTTATATATTTGATTCATTATTAGTGCATTGAGATTTAACTCTTGAGTAGTATATTCCATAGTTACTTCATTCTCATTACCTGCAGTAATGTACCTTGTGCAATGGAGGGTAGGGGGTTTTCCTATTAGTTTGCCTTAGCTACTCATGAAAGAAGTATTTTTGGAATTCTACAATATTGAGAAAGTTATATTTTTCACTTGTTGTGTATCCAACAGCTCTGCTAACAAGGGAACCTCCCCATCGCACCCCCCTCAGATTTAGTTATAAGTTGACACAGTGGACAGGCCTTGAAAAACTGAACACAAATCAATCGAGAAAACAGGAAGAAGTTGTGTGGGACTATGAAAAAAATAAGCAAAATATACAAACTGAGTAGTCCATACGCAAGAGAGGCAACATCAAGGAGAGTGTGAGCTCAGGAGCGCCGTGGTTAGCGTGAGCAGCTGCGGAACGAGAGGTCCTTGGTGCAAGGCTTCCCTCGAGTGAAAAGTTTAATTTTTTTTATTTTCAGACAATTATTATTGGTCTGTCTGTCCGTCCGATGCGAGGTAACTGCGCCGTAGTATGGGGACGCTACACATAAACAAACATCGAAACATATTCCTGTCATGTGATGCACATGCCGTCACCAGTGTCGTATAGAATATATCAGACGTGTTTCCCTGCGGAGGAATCGGTTGACCTATGACCTTGCAATCAAATGTTTTCGGTTCCCATTGGAGAGGCACGTCCTTTCATCTACTAGTCGCACAGTTTTGCGGTGCGGTCACAAAAAAACACACACACACACACACACACACACACACACACACACACACTAAACTTATTACAGTGAACAGAGACGTCAATGAACGAACGGACAGATCATAACTTTGTGAAAATAAAGAACGTAAACTTTTCAGTCGAGGAAAGACTTGAACTAAGGACCTCTCGTTCTGCAGCTGCTCATGCTAACCACAGGACCACGGCGCTCCTGAGCTCACACTCTCCTTGATGTTGCCTACCTTTCATATGGACTACTCAGTTTGTATATTTTGCTTATTTTTTTCATAGTTCCATACAACTGGTTCCTGTTTTCTCGGCTGATCTGTGTTCAGTTTTTCAAGGCCTATCCACTGTGCCAACTTATAACTAAATCTAAGGGGGGTGCGACGGGGAGGTTCCCTTGAAAGTACACAGCTGGCCATTAAAACTGTAACACCAACAAGGACAGCAAAGAATGAAGTTTTGCTTATTGTGTATATATAATATAGTAGGAAGAATAAATGATTAAATTTGTAGATCATTTGGGGATATACAGTGTGCAAAATTTAGTACACAGAGCTGCCACCCCTGACAGCAATACTGGCTCTCATCCAGTTGGGAATCAAATTAAATTGAACTTGGGTGATAGATATGGGTATGTCATTCTATTTTGCTTCCACTCTATGCCAGAGTTTATCAGTCATAGTGGCTGGTGAGTGGTGGTGTGCCAGTCTCTTGGCAGCCCATGACAAGATGTTTTTATTGGCTTAGAGTTCTGAAGAATATGTCAGCCAGGGCAGCAGTCAAACACCCTCTATATTGAGGTAGGTCAGGACAGCAAAGGCAACATGTGGCCTTGTCAGAAAATGATGTCATGGAGTCCTCAAAGATAGGCCACAGCCATTAGCTTTAACATGTCAGAAATGTAATGGCTGCTGTCCAAATTACTAACTATGCAAGCCATAGGTGATCATGTCATGTACCCATAACTATCACACAACAAGCTCGGCATGTATGATGGTAATGAATACTGTCTGGCAATTTTCATTCTCCTTGGAGCCTCCAAACACAGGTACATCAACCATATTGTTTCATGCAGAACTGATACTTGTTTGTAAAGTTGGCATGGTACCACTCCTTTGTCCAGTGTTGTAGACAGGCACACCACTGTCGTCTCACCTCTCTCTGCTGCCAAATCGAGGGAAACCACAACAATGGTTGTCATGTTGACAGTCCGTGGTACTCCAGCTGTCACTACCCTTTCTGTGTGGACAGGTGTCTTGCTAAAAATAAGCCCATTCATTACCTGACTCAAAGTAATTGATGTTGCTGTACAATCCTGCACAGTCAAGTGGACAATATGTCTGTTCTCCCAGGCACTAATTGTATGGAGCCTTTGAGGTCCTGCATGAATTGAGTTTGGCCCTCCTGTATTAATCAACTCCATATTTGCAGGTCAGTCATGGGACTCCAGGTAGTAGAGCAGCAATATCGCAGCACGATAAGCTTCAGTTTTGGTAGGCACAATCCTGCAACTGTTTGTATCTGACTTATCCTTCTTATATAAGGCAGAACCTGTTCTTCTTAAACTGTGTTTACACTGAGATTAAAAACATGTTTCCATTCACAACATTGTTCCTCCAAAGTCAGCAACACATTGGCAATGATGTTTGTTGTTTATATTCCCGTCTACACTAGCGACAAACATTTCTACATATGTATTTGCATTAAGAGCTATGCTGTGGCAAGTGAAGAGGAAGAATTAATGATATGTGGTGCTGCATTAATAATGCTGGACAAAGTAAGCAGACAAACGAAAAAACATAGTCATCATTGGTGGAATGAGAGCACTTGAAGACTTCCAACAAACTTTACACATAATTTCAAAGCTTTAAAAAACTTTTTCATGCTGAAACATCCCAGAAAATGATGAAAGGAGAAAAAGTTTATTGCTTACCATTTTTTCACTGTTCATGCAGTAAAGCCTCAGCATCAGACATGACATTTTAATTTATTTCTTCTATACTAATGACTCTATTCACAACACAGTTTGCAGACAGTATTCACATACACCACAGAGCGTGGCTGCAGAATTTTATCATTGTGGAACACATATTTGAAGAGATATGATGTCATAGACATTTAGATACATGAGAAACTTGATTTTGCTTAAAATGGAATTCAAATTACCAAAATTATATTCATCTAGTGTTTCATATTGAGTGCACTTGGTGACTTCCAACAAACTTTAAGCATAATTTCAAACCTTTTTTAAACTTTTCCCATTTACATGCTTAACATCATATATTTAACACATTAGTGCATTCATAATCTGATGTTTGAAGCTGTTTTATACATGGGAATTCGAGTCTTTTGAGGATTGGGGCTTACTACATCTACATCATTACTCTGCAATTCACATTTAAGTGCTTGGCAGAGGGTTAATCGAACCACAATCATACTATCTCTCTACCATTACACTCCTGAACAGCGCGCGGGAAAAATGAACACCTAAACCTTTCTGTTCGAGCTCTGATTTCTCTTATTTTATTTTGATGATCATTCCTACCTATGTAGGCTGGGCTCAACAAAATATTTTTGCATTCGGAAGAGAAAGTTGGTGACTGAAATTTCGTAAATAGATCTCGCTACGATGAAAAACATCTTTGCTTTAATGACTTCCATCCCAACTCGCGTATCATATCTGCCACACTCTCTCCCCTATTATGTGATAATACAAAACGAGCTGCCCTTTTTTGCACCCTTTAGATGTCCTCCGTCAATCCCACCTGGTAAGGATCCCACACCGCGCAGCAATATTCTAACAGAGGACGAAAGAGTGTAGTGTAAGCTGTCTCTTTATTGGACTTGTTGCGTCTTCTAAGTGTCCTGCTAATGAAAAGCAACCTTTGGCTCACCTTCCCCACAATATTATCTATGTGGTCTTTCCAACTGAAGTTGTTCGTAATTTTAACACCCAGGTACTTCGTTGAATTGACAGCCTTGAGAATTGTACTATTTATCAAGTAATCGAATTCCAATGGATTTCTTTTGGAACTCATGTGGATCACCTCACGCTTTTCATTATTTGGTGTCAACTGCCATCTGCCACACCATACAGCAATCTTTTCTAAATCGCTTTGCAACTGATACTGGTCTTCGGATGACCTTACTAGACGGTAAATTACAGCATCATCTGCGAACAACCTAAGAGAACTGCTCAGATTGTCACCCAGGTCATTTACATAGATCAGGAACAGCAGAGGTCCCAGGACGCTTCCCTGGAGAACACCTGATATCACTTCAGTTTTACTCGATGATTTGCCATCTATTACTATGAACTGCGACCTTCCTGACAGGAAATCACTAATCCAGTCGCACAACTGAGACGATACCCCATAGGCCCGCAGTTTGATTAGAAGTCGCTTGTGAGGAACGGTGTCAAAAGCTTTCCAGAAATCTAGAAATACGGAATCAACTTGAGATCCCCTGTCGATAGCAGCCATTACTTCGTGCGAATAAAGAGCTAGCTGCATTGCACAAGAACAATGTTTTCTGAAACCATGCTGATTACATATCAATAGATCGTTCCCTTCGAGGTGATTCATAATGTTTGAATACAGTATATGCTCCAAAACCCTATTGCAAACCGACGTCAATGATATAGGTCTGTAGATTGATGGATTACTCCTACTACCCTTCTTAAACACTGGTGCGACCTGCGCAATTTTCCAATCTGTAGGTACAGATCTATCAGTGAGCAAGCGGTTGTATATGATTGCTAAGTAGGGAGCTATTGTAGCAGCATAATCTGAAAGGAACCTGATCGGTATACAATCTGGACCTGAAGACTTGCCCGTATCAAGCGATTTGAGTTGCTTCGCAACCCCTAAGGTATCTACTTCTAAGAAACTCATGCTAGCAGCTGTTTGTGTTTCAAATTCTGGAATATTCCATTCGTCTTCCCTGGTGAAGGAATTTCGGAAAACTGTGTTCAATAACTCCGCTTTAGCGGTACAGTCGTCGGTAAGAGTACCATCGGCACTGCGCAGTGAAGGTGTTGACTGCGTCTTGCCGCTTGTGTACTTTACATACAACCAGAATTTCTTTGGATTTTCTACCAAATTTCAAGACAATGTTTCGTTGTGGAACCTATTAAAGGCATCTCGCATTGAAGTCCGTGCCAAATTTCGCGCGTCTGTGAATTTTAGCCAATCTTCAGGATTTCGCATTCTTCTGAACTTCGTATACTTTTTCTGTTGCCTCTGCAACAGCGTTCGGACCTGTTTTGTGTACCATGGGAGATCAGTTCCATCTCTTACCAATTTATGAGGTATGAATCTCTCAATTGCTGTTGCTACTATATCTTTGAATTTGAGCCACATCTCGTATACATTTGCATAGTCAGTTTGGGAGGAATGGAGATTCTCTTAGGAAGGCTTCTAGTGACGCTTTATCCACTTTTTTTAAATATAATTATTTTGCGTTTGTTCCTGGTGGATTTGGAAGAAACAGTATTCAGCCTAGCCACAACGACCTTGTGGTCACTGGTACTATATAAGACATGGCAGGAATGACGTGCTGTGGAGCTGAATTTTGAAGACAGTTCTGGTGTTCATAAGTTCAGTAGGTTGTTGCCATCTGATTTCAAAATTCTGTAGAATATTATGAGGCCAGTTTGCCCAAAGAAAGGCATAACTTTCAGAAAAGCAATTCTGGTGAAACAAAGACTTGTTGTTCAAATGGCTCTGCGCACTATGGGACTTGACATCTATGGTCATCAGTCCCCTAGAACTTAGAACTACTTAAACCTAACTAACCTAAGGACATCACACAACACACAGTCATCAGACTTGTTGTTAATCTTCAGTTTTTGATGTTGGAAGATTCCTGTTAAAGCCTTACATATTTATTCCAAATTTCAAATCCAGCCATATCTCAAACAATTTCTGCAGATTGTGAAGTAGGACAGAGCATAAACTAACACTAGCACTGCATAGCGGCATTTAGTGGCAACAGGCCAGAAACAATGTTCCTTTGATCTGTACTGATACAGCAGTGGAACACTGTTCTTGTATTTGACAAATTGTTGCAAACATCAGTAGCCCAGTACTAGCTGTGAAAAATGTTGTGAATGTTGTTGCAGAACATGTTTCTAATTCAGTGTAAACACACATTTACGAACAACCAACGTTCAAATGTGATTTCTGAGTGGAAAAACTTGCTGCACAATCTTTCCTTATATACAGAATGTAGGAAACATTATCCTACCTACTTTGTGTGGTTGTACTGAGTAGTTTAATTTGCATATCAAAGTGTGTAATACACTTCATCCCAGTTTGACATGTGTTGTAATTTTAATCGTTAGCAATATACATGGTGCTTTTACACTTCACAGTATGACAGCTGATGTACAGGGTGGTTGTAATCAAAGTGCAGCTACCCATGAAGGTCTACGCTCGAACTCTTACAAAAATCTGTGAATGCTGCGATTATAGAGGCTTAATGGGTGGGGGACACTATATCACATCAACAGTGTAAGAATAAGTTGGAAATTTGTGTTAGTCAGGGACCATGTCCAGATGGCCAAAGCGGTTCAAGCAACCACTCATGAGAAGCAGTAAATCTGGGTTCGAGTCCTGGTCCAGCACATATTTCAACGTACCCCATTGATTTATTTCAACACTCACTAGCAGCCATTGTCTGTCTTTTCTTCAGTTCTAGTTTAGATTAACATGTATTCCATTTTCCCAGCTGAAGGGTCTGGAGTCTTCCACTAGAACTGCTGAGAATAGTATGTGATACATAATCTCCTTGCTTGACTTGTTATTCAATCCTGAATTTCCCACTATCTTTATGAAGTTTACTGCAAACTAATAGCATCAACATGTACATTGCTTACTGTGCTAAAACATGTTCAATCAATGCCTTATTTATTTTGACCAATAAGACCATACAAGGCATGACCCCAGTCCAAAATGTCCACCAAATAACCAAAAATTCAATCAGCGTCCAACAGGAGCAAACCCAGAGGTCAGAGAAAAGTTTCATTTATCACTAAGTCCACAAAAAAAACACTGAATGTTATGGAGAAAACACACTGTACCATGTAACTTTGCTACATGAAATATCTTGTTGGTGGGGTTCAAATGGTATCCACTAAATTACAACTGCTTCATTGGCTGTCCACAAATTTGCCAGATACCTGCAGTTGAAGCTTATGTCATTTATCACAATACTGACTGAAGTGTAGGTGTCATGTCACAGTATTGACTGAAGCTTAAGTGTCGTGTCACAATACGGACTGGAGCATGGGTGTCGTGTCACAATAGTGACTGTTCCACTTTGTGACATGCCCTCTACTACTGTTAAGCTGTGTCACGACTAACAACTGCACCAGTGTAGCATTCATAAATTAATACAATAGCTTTTATTTATTATAACTCCCAAAATACCTTTACTTGAACTCTTGTACACAAGTAATCTATACAGATGAAAAATTAGTCCGCCAGAAGTCATCACTTCCAGTAATAAATGCAGCACAATGGCTGTGGTGGTTCCAATAATGAATATAGTTACTAATAACATGTATTCCAGTTTGGCATCTCAATAATCTACAGCACTTGTTGACAACTTTGTAACTGTGACCACAACTGTGACCAGAGTAGAACTGCAACTGCAACTGCAACTGCTCTGCAGCCTTGGACTGCAGGTTATAACACTGCAGATTGCTACACTGGATCCATGTGATTGGCTGCCACTGTTGAAAATCTCCTTGCCTGTTGGCTCTCCTGGCTGCATGATGTCACTGTAATCTCTGGTTGATGCCTGTAATGGGTGTGGCAAAGTAGTCCATCTACTGTAAGTGACCTCTGAGAACAGCCACCGAGGGTTGTGCTGCTCATGACCTCACTTGCGAGGCATGCAACCTGGAACACAAAGGTGCTGAAAGGGATGGATATCTGTCCAGCAGGGATAACTGGATGACGTAACAATATCATCAACTGTCTATCTGTACTACCAAACACAGCAGCTGAGAAAGTTATAAGATAAACTTAATACAATGACATGAACTGTGTGGTTCTATTATGTTTCTTTCATTCAACATTAATAATGTTCCAGTAGCACCCAATGGCTGGGTGAAGTTCGTATAAGAATGACATGACTATTTGCAATCTGCATATTACTTGTTTTCCACTAACTGATTTTCAGTTGTTTGAATGGTCTTTTACTCCAACACTTCTGTTTCTTACTTTTCTATTTGCTTTTTGCAGGAGGAAACTGTGGATCTGATTGCTTGAGATTTGGTGTCTTCTGCTAAGTACAGTTACTTCAGTTTAGTCTGTTGCTGTTTCATGAACTGTGTGGACTACTGTTTGTTGTTACATAGAAAATGACCATATAGACAATTATTGCAAAGTCATTATTTCACAGGTGTATTTCAAGTGGCCAGGTGGACCATTTATATTTTTGTCCTGAAGGCTACATATCCTGTGGTTATGTTTGCTAAATAAACTTGATTCCAGGATTAACATTGCAGAAAAAAGAACTATACAAATTAGCATAGTACCACATGTTGAAAAAGTGTTTTATGAACCAGAATAAGGTGTCCCACAGTATGGCTCTAGTTACATTTTCTAATATTTTTTATTTATTGGTTGCTTACCATTTTAAATTGCTAGAAGGTTTAAATGTTTTTATGATACATACTTCACCCCTTACTGCACCATACTACAGCTGAGCCATGGTGAGTTAGGTCATTCCTTGCAGTGCTATCTTTGCAAAAATACACAATTTTTTTTTTATTGTGACTCATTCTTAAGGGAATAAATATACTATGAGGTTGTTGTCAGTATTCACTAGAGGTCTGGGGTAAACACCTATAGTATCTTTATTACACATTTGTGAGTATTCATTAGAGGTCTGGGGTAAACACCTATAGTATCTTTATTACACATTTGTGAGCAAAGAACAATTTCTTTGTAGTGACTGTAGAGCAATATTCATTGTCTTTTAATGAACACTGTAGTGTTATACATCTTTATTTACAAAAAACAGGGTTTTGTGTTTTTCTATGTAGAGCACTCAGTAGTGTGGCTGTTAATAGGTGCATTGTCTTGTAGATACCAGCTGTGTTACTATAATTTATTTTCACTCTTTTTATTTGCCTACCTTCTCAGGTAATGAGAAGAGTTGCTGAAATGCAAGAATTGGTGCAGAATTCAGAGCAGTATCTGACACAACATCAGAGGGAAGAAAGTGATTCGGAAAGCTCACATATTTCTTCATTAGATTCTGATGCCCCTGGTCAACTGAAACACAGTGATTCATTACTCTTGTTGGCACAGGTAATGTCTCATTTAAATTTTTTTTTAGTTTATGTTCAGTATCTGCATTCAATGACATTTAGACAAATTGAAGAGTGGAAGTGGAAAACATTGTAAGTGCCAAATCTCAAATTTTTCAGGAAAATCAAAAAACGATGTATCTCTTCTTGTACATAATTTATTTGTATCTAAAAAATTGAGAATGTATTCTGATATCACATAATTATGCTGCCCACTTCATCACTGCAAAAAATTATGAGGCAAATTAGAAAATAAAAATAATTCATTAATAATATTCTGAGTGCCATATCAGGGAACTAACTGGTTGTAAATGCCAGTAGGAAAGTTCTTGATACTTGTGCCATTAGTACTGAGGTACTACATTTTATTTGTGATAACACAAGTACAGAAAGCAATAACTACCCTGTGCTGATGATGAGGAAATGGCAACATCGTAATAATATCTCTCTGTTTTGTAATTGATAAATGTGGCCGAATTTTTGGACGAGGTATGGGATAGCATACATCTGCCGTAGTCTTTCCTTGTTTGAATACATTGACATTTTTCTATTCTTTTGTTTGAAAGTAAGAATTTTAATAGCTGTTTGAGATGGATGAGTATGAGACAGTTTGATCATACTGCATTTGGAGACAGTGTTTCAGCAATGTTTTTAAAATCAAAGAAGTCAGTTGTATGCATTGGAATTATGTGGAATGGGTTCATAGCCTTAGCTGACTCAACAATCTTGTGTAAAACTTTTGGAAAGAAGACACTGGCGCATGGCACTTGGAACTCTTGAGAGAAGCAACACTTGGCACGGAAACCGTGTTCGAAACACTTTCTCCATGATTTGACCCTTGGAGTAAGTCTAGGGAAATGCAACAGAGTACCAAGAATATAATATTACCAAATTCACATTTTGTGGAAAAAATGGTACTTACAATGATTTCAATATACTCTATTCTGTTGTTTCTCCTATTTATGTTATAATCAAGAAGTTCTTCACTATTCCAAGTTGCCAATGCCTGAGACCATCAATATTATCCATAACATTCTTAGTTAAATCTGCAGTAATGTTTTATATCAGTGATATAAACTCTCTTTATTACATGTTTAGAGTCGGCAGAGGTACCTAAAACATAATGATGGAAATCCAGTTATCAATACACAGCCAAGTTATCATATGCAGTGAGGAAAAAACTCCAAAAGTAGCTAAATTATACCAGAGACAACAGTACATCAGCTGCAGGATGTTGCAGGGTACAATAAGTCACATATGCACAGAAGGAAGTAAAAAACAACTTATAACAATGAATATACAAATGAAGTGTGGAGTGATTTATTGTCCCTTTATCAGTCTGTAGGCCACAGAATTTGCTCACATCATTCTTCTGTAGCAACAGATGCTGCTCAGAGAGCTGCTGACGAGTTGTAGATGCACCACATAGGATGAATATGTGACTGTAAAACATAAAACAGGACAAAGTGGATGGGGATGTAAATAAGAGTGCCCGTTTGACTCTGGCCTTTAGTGTGAAGCAATGTTTTGTTGCATTTTTTTGTGTCTATTCAAACTCTACACCCCCTTATCCTAGAAACTGTTGCATAAGAAATTTGTATGGTGATCAGTATAAACTTACAGTGGTAATTGATCCTGTTGAAAAACTGTTGCAGCTCCTTCAATATTCTCTCAGTTGTGGAACTGGTTTTATTACATCTTTACTCAAGGTATGACACAGATATTCGATTTCTTTTGCACCTGCTACTTCCAACTAAATGAGAGGGACCTCTATATTGCCCCGGTATTTCTACCTGGTTTTGTCTGTAAGAGTTACATTGTCCAAATAATGGCAGACACTGGGACTGGCTATGTTAATGGAAGATGGCAGGAGTAGTGGCAATACCGAATGGCAATATCTTACATTATGTAGTCAAAAAGGGGTTCAATGACCATAATTTTTTGGGATTTGTCATTTAATGGTAATTATAAATATTGGGTTGGTGCATATGTTAGTAGTGTTTTTCCATTCATGTAACAGAGTCTTTAGCCATCAGTAAAATATTCTCCTTCACTATTTGTTTTTTGATAGAAAACAGAAAAGGTGAAAATCTAAGTGTGCAAGATCAGGTGAATAAGGTGGATGGATAATGACTTACCAACCCAACTCCTGTATAGCGTCTTTGTCAGTCTAGCAGACTGCGGGCAGGTGTTATCATGGAGTAGCATAAGTTAGTGCAGTCTTCCTGGTCATTGTTCTTGGATTGTGTCTTCAAGATGTCTCAGTTGTTTACAATAGACGTCAGCAGTGATGGTTACACCTCTGGGAAGCAATTCATAGTGCCCCACAGAGTAGCTGTTCCACCAGATGCATAACATTATCTTTCGTGGATGCACACAAGTCTTTTTTCAGGGAGTTGCTGCTTTGTTTGGGCTTAACCACTCCTTTCTTTTTCTTATGTCAACATAAAGACATCATTTCTTATCACCAGTGATGACAAAGGATAGGATTGGTCAGTTTTCTTCATGAGCCAATTGATGATGAGCAAGTAGAGATGCACATATGGCCACCCACTGACTTTTGTGATTTTGGCTCGGAGCATGTGGTACCCATACACCCAATTTTGAGCCATCCCCATTCCATGCAAATGTCACATGCTGGTGGAATGATCACAGTTCATCACATTTGCCAGTTCTCGAGCACACTGATGTGGGTCATTGTGTATTAACGTGTTTAAACGATCTTCTCAAACTCCAAAGGTCTTCCTGAACATGGAGAGTCACTAATGTCAAAACGATCCTCCTTAAAATGAGAAAACCATTTTTTGCTGTGTTCTGTCCAATGGCATTATCCCCATGCATGGTGCAAATGTTTCTGGCTGTCTCCCCTGCTCTCACCCCTCTGTTGAACTCAAATGGAAGAACATGTCAGAAATGTTCCAATTTCTCCACTTGACACTCCACTTTCTAGCATCAACAGCTCCACTCACTATCTTTCTAGTTTACACAACAGTTCCTCAAGTTGATAAATTGGTTATGAGTCTGTTACAGATTGTGTTAATTGTACACTTAAGTCACCACAGAGGCCTTTACAAAACTCGCACTGAGTGAGTGGAACAGAAGTGCGACACTGCTGAATGCTTCATTGTTATGTGTGCCTGGTAGTTATTAATGCAATTAAACCCATGATAATAGTTGAAGCATACTTGTTGCTTAAACTGAGATGAAATTTATGGTACCCTAAATAAAGAAACCAAAAATATTTTCTGTTTCTTGAGAATCAACCACTAAAACTGTTAATCTCTAATTGACTTACTTGAAATGAATTGTTTGTGTACTGTGACAGAGGAGGCACCTGTTACCCATCTGTGGTGATGGGGAGCTTAAACAACTATTAAGTTTCAACATTTATTAAGGAGACCACAGCACCTATGTCTACCAGTAAACATATAGTTACACAGTTCTGATCTGCCAGGAAGCTTCATATCAGTGCACACTCTGTTCCAGAGTGAAAATTTCATTCTATAAGTATTCCCCAGAGTGTCACTAAGCCACATCTTCACAACATCCTTTCTTCCAGGAGAAAGCTGTGAGCACTGGTTGTGAATCGTGCTTTGGTAACTCATCCGGTAGAGCACTTGCTGGTAAAAGACGAAGGTCTTGAGTTAGTCCCAGCCTGGCACACAGTTTTAATCTGCCAGGAATTTTCATATAGGTACATTCCTGATTGAAAAAGTAATAGGGAATGGTTGTGGTGTAGACTCTGAAAGCCTGAGGGGCTGTTGTCATGTCTACAGCTACATGATGATAAGATGATACTAGTTACAGCTTAAGGGAATGGCTAAAATTTGCAGCTATTATATTTCTGTGGTTATTACAACATATATTAATATAGCTTGCCTCTGTGGGTATTCATATTGGTCTTGTTTACTGAAGTATTTTTGACAAAAAAGCAGTAAAATACTAAAATATCTAGATCTTGTAAATACTCAGCCTGAACTTGAAGGTGAAAATGGAAAAATAACACTGCTTGGTTTTAAAACACTTACTAATTGCTTTTGAAAGGTAAAAACTTGTCTGGTTTGAATGATACTATTTGTAATGATGAAAAACTGTTGATCAGTTAGTTTAATTACTACATGGAATCGAACAAGGGGAGGCTATTTCAAACTTCTCTGATGTTTATTGTTCTGCTGTTCGTGACAGTTTGAATGCTAGGTCAGCATGAGTACATATTCTAAAGTTGGTATTGGCAGTTTTAATGTTACTATTTAAGCCTTGTCATCTGAGGTGAATATATTGTATATTAAAGGATTGGTGTGAGAAGTCTAATGCTGCTCATTTGCTCATGTGAATAAATGATGGCAGTTAAAGCCATTCAGCTACACAACAGCTGCATCTCTCTACATTGTTGGAACTGAAGCTTAATTACAAATAAGTGGGTTTTTTCTAAGTCTACCAAAATGAGAACTTAAGTAAACTACAAATATCAGCAAGTGATAACATACTCGGATAAGACAATGGGTTCAGTTTTCTGTGAAGGTGCAACATATCTAGATTAAATCATGATCAAAAGAAATAGTGTTATAGTTCTGGATCCATCACCCAAAAACCTCCAAAGTGGCATTTCAGTCTCTCAGTGTTTCTATCTAATACTTCCTCATCTAGTTTCAATGGAGTGAATAGTGGAGGATGTGGCTGCACTACCAATGTGCTGTGCTCCAGTAAGACTTTCAGCTTTCACAGGTGTAGCTGTTGTAATAATTCCAGTTGCTGCTGATGCCGCCACTCTTGTATTTGTATTAATGCTACTAGAATGGCTTCCATGTGTAAACTGATTCTGTACACATTCAGAATCGTTTATCTTCATCACTCGTTTTATATTTGTAATATAAGCGCAATTTATTGCAGGTATAGGGTCATAACAGTAATAGACCATGTAACGGTTGAAAGTCAAATTTCAGTCTACAGCCAAGTTGCCATACACAGTCAGGAAAACAAGTCCAAGTACTTCATTTATAAACTGTGTCCAAAAGCAATAGTTCATCAGCCAGAGAATGATTTAGATTCCAGTAATTCATATATGTAGGGAAAAACATTGAAGACGAAGTCAGCCTGGTATAGTTACAAGTGAAGTCCAGAGTGAGACTGTCACCGCTTTAAGGCAGTCTGAAGGCCATATTAGCTAGCCCATATGATTCTTCTGTTGTTGCATTTGGAGGGTTGCTCAATTGCTGCACACTGTTTGTGTTGTCTATACTTTGTGGGCCACCAAAATTGGTGTCATCTTCCTACTGGGATGCAGTACATCGAACTAATAAATTATTTATTATTATTATTATTATTATTATTATTATTACCAAGTTTTAAATAGAGGAAGCTTCAATGCATATTATAGAAATAATAATGCCATGTAATTCATCATCCCCTCCCCCAAAGTTTACTTATGGTGTATGCTAGCCGTGATATTTGTATATCATCATGTCAATGATTTTTAATAGGGACAGAAGCTCATCTCAGATGAAGTAAATGATGCAGTGAGAAATATAGATTTAGGAGACAATGAACCATCTGAGAGTGATACAGATTCTATGAGTACTCCTACAAACAGTCCATCACACCGGCCACTGTCTGGTATGTATATAAAACATTTATTTTTGCATATATTACCAAAAGTAAGTAATAATATAAATAATTAAATGCACTGGTATTTTGTGTGAGTAAATAATGAATATTTTAAGAATGGGTTATTAAAGCCCATTTTTTAATTTTTTTTAAATTTTCGTATAATTGGAAGCTAGGCTATAAATCAGTCCCGCAAGTTTAGTCATGGAAATGAATCTTTGAGAAACCAATAGTAACTTAAAACTGTACTTCATAATACAGTCCTATATTGAAGAAAGTTCATGAATGGCCATGAGGAATGTCTATAATAATAAACACAACTTCTGTTACTAGTCATGTACCATCTCACAGGTTCTTTTGTGACTGCAGCTAAAGAAATACATAATGATATTTTGACTTTAATTATACATCTTCAGTTTATTCATAGTGTACATTATTTGTTTGTAACATGAGGCTGACGCCCTTGAATATCGTATAGTCAACAGAAACGTTTGAATAGCACAACACCAAGTTTTCTGAAGTTCCTGGACACCATTTTCTGTTATTGACAAATTTGTTAACTGCAATAGCTGACAAGAATCTCTTGACAGTTGGTTTGGACAGTATACTTAAGTGTCTGGCAGTCCGTGTGAGCTTATTTCTTGTGTGTATAAAAGTAATGTTTGTGTTTGGTGCTTCCCTAACATTTCCATATCACAAGACCATTGCTGACTGTTGACATAGGTGCACGTATGAAAAAGTGGTACTAGTCTTCTGACCCATCACAGGTGACCTCTGGTGGCTAGCCCACACAGCTGCTGTTGGCAGACTATTTGAAGTGTAACGTGCAGGCGGCCTGATGCCATGGTGTGTATCCAGATGTTTCGTACAGGGTTATAGCACCCCTGCACTCTTGGGGAAAGGGCAGTCCTCTGATGTTGGTGTTAGGGCAACTGGTGATGCATCCATGGCCTCTGCAGCAGATGCCACAGGTTATGACAGTGGCAGGGGAAGAAGATTCTGGCCTGAAAGAGGTGAGTAGGGGCAGAAATGGCATGCCCACAGACAAGTGTGGTGACTGCCTCCACATGAAGTACCATAAAGGTGGACCAGCGATCATGGGGTTGGCAGTAACTCAATGTCTTGGCCATCAACATAGTGGAATTGTGCCAATGGTGAAATTGTTGCCCCCTTGGGTGGCGGTACTGAGTAAGACAGTGACAAAGGACCTGACAGCACCAGCCCAGCTGGTGGCGGAAGTGCAAGTGGCATCATGGGAAGGGCCAGCAGCATGCATCAGGGCACCAGATCCTGAAGGAGAGACAGGAGATGGCAACATCCACAAGGAGGATGGGTCCTTCCCTGCAGCAGAGATGTCCCATTAGGCCAGGAAAGGTACTGAGGGAGGAGACAAAGGCAGCAGTGTTGGACCCACGGCCTTTGCCATTGTGTGAGGATGCAGCTGATTGTGGTGGTGAACCACCAACCCCTCACTGGTGCACACAATACAGACGTGGTGGCCAAGGCAGCCATAGACTGTAACCAGAATCTGCTTCAGTTGGTAGCCAAACCCCAAACCCAGATCGCAGAGCCAGAAGCGTGAAGAGGGCCGTGTCATTGGACATTAGTGGTGTAGCGTGACCAAGTGCAGGAGGGTGCATGGCTGATGACCATGGAGCATCCGAGCCAGATTCCTATCCCCCACTGGCATAAACCTGTAGGAACTCAAGTAGCATGTCAAGGCATCATCTGTGAAAGAGTCCATGATGTACTTCTTCATTTGAACCTTGAATATGCAGACAGGATGTGCTGCCTCACCATTAGATTGGGGGGGTGGGAAGGAGGAGCAGTTACATGGTGAATGCCTTGATGTGCACAGAAGTCACAGAAGATCTGAGGCACAAACTGTGTATCATTATCTGTCACAAGCATATAAGGCAATCCTTCAATTGGAAAAAGTTTTGAGAGGACCTGAACCATAGCCATGGCTGACATTGAAGGACAGTGGATAACTATGGAAATTTTGAGAAAGGATAGACAACCAACAACCAATAAGAATTGAGGAATGATCCTGCAAAATCAACATTGACGTGTTCCAATGAACACTGCTGTACAGGCCAAGGAGAGAGCATTGCCTGTGGCACTGTCTGTTGCATAGCACACTGAGAGTAGGCCACAACCCTGAGACACAATGTCACTGTCAGTGTTCTACATCTACATCTATATGGTTACTCTGCAATTCACACTTAAGTGCCAGGCAAAGGGTTCACCGAACCATTTTCATACTACTTCTCTACCATTCCACTCTCGAATGTCGCATGGGAAAAAGGAACACCTAAATCTTTCCGTTCCAGCTAAAACATGTCTCAGTCGGCCAAAGACTTGGTACAAAGAGAACCCCCAATGTCTAGACGTAGGAGCTGAAGCACATGCCACTGAAGGGTGGCAAATAGTTACATAATGGATCAGAATCCCTGCTCAGAGGCACACAAAACTGGATTGGCAGCAACAGCAGCTGTTATATGGGAGCCTATAATAGGAAGTCTTTTCACTTAATGTTGCACTTCAACATCTGAGTAAAAACAAAGGAGCTCATCCTGATCAAAAGTAGGATCCGGCTCAGTTGGGACAGGTACAGCGCATCACCATTGGTGTGCTGTGTGGTACCACTAAAAACGTATTTCATATTTTTAGCGGTACAAGGCCCAACACTGTAGGTGATATATTGCTTTGTCAGGGAACAAAGCAGTAGGATTAAACAACGAACCCAAGGGCTTGTGGTTTGTAATGACATGGAACTTAGACCCATACAAGAATACATAAACTTCTTGAGGGTGTGTACAATAACCAAGTGCTTCCTTTTCAACATGGAAGTTGTGCTGCTGAGCAGAGCTAAGTATTTTTTATGCATAAGCTATCAGATGTTCAGAACCACCCTCACACCAATGTGCAAGAACAGACCCAAAGCCATACTGAGAGGCATCTGTAGCCAAGATTAGATGGTGGCCAGGATGGAAGATAACCAAACAAGGAGCAGAATGCAATTTAGATTTCAAAAATATGAACATGTACTTGTAGGCCAGCATCCACCAAAAAAGAATGTCCTTGTGGAGTAATTCATGGTTAGGATGGGCCAACATGGTCGCTCCCAGAATGAATTTTTGATAGTAGGTAATTTTCTGTAAAAATGCTTGGAGTTCTTTTGACATCATAAGAGCAAAGCAGGGCTGTGGCAGTAGTTAAATGACGACATAAAGGCTTTACAACATCCCCAGAATACCTAAAAACCATGAATACACAATGGATGGTGGAAAAAATTGTGACTTGGCCAAGTTGCACTTTAACCCCTTAGTAACTAGGTGCATAATGCCCTTCCATGGATGCACCCATTACAGTAATGTCATCAAGATAGTTGATGCACCCTGAAATTGACACCATCAGTTGCTCCAAAAAAAATGCTGCAAAATCACACTGAATGGGAGATGCTGATATTGGTAAAACCCAAAGGGTCTGTTAATGAGCCTTTTCAAATCCCCCATCCACAGGAACCTGTAAATAGGCTTCAGATAAATCAGTTTGAGAAAAATGGTCGCTGGTGAGCTTGTACAATAACTCATCCTGACAGGACAAAGGGCAGGTGTCAATGATAGATTGAACATTAATGGAAACTTTAAAGTTACCACAGAGGTGAAGCTGATCATTTTCTTTTTTAACAATCATGAGGGTGGTAGACAACTAACTTGATGTAATAGGCTGTATGACTCCAACAACATGAGCCTGTTGAATTTTGATTTCACATGATCACGCAAGGCCACTGGAATAGGGTGCACATGGAAAAAGCACAGCTGGACATTAGGTTTCAGGGTAAGGTGGGCCATAATGTTAGTGGCACAACCTAGCCCATCTGAATAAAGAGATGACAACTCAGAACACAGAGAATCTAATTACTCGTAAGGCACCTGGTCAGAAATGAGGTGCACCACATCCACAATTGAAAAACCAAAAGCATTGAAAGTATTCAGACCTAACAAATTTTCAGTGGCAGCATCATCCACTACCAGAAAAGTCAAGGAGTGAACCACAGATTTATACACAGTGGGAGCTGTAAACTGCCCCAAAATTGGGAAATGCTGCATGTTGTAACTCACCAAATGTCAAGTAACCAGAGACAATGCCAGAAATCCCAAGTCCACAAAAGTTTGTGAGTTCAGCAGCGTCAGTGCTGCACCCATGCCCACTTGTAGTTGGAGTACTTTTTCCATCACTCACACTTCAATAAACAGTTTCTTATTATTTGTAAGCACTGGAGACACACAGTCAACAACCATGTCCATATCTGCAAGAGAGGACTGGGAATGACACCCAGACACTACTTGCCCTTTTTTACTACAGATGTTGCAAGTTGCCCTGACATGTTTCACGAAACAGTATGGGCAAGATGGGAGCTCTGCCACTGCTGTGATTATTGTTTGCCATGTCACTGTTCAGTGCAGTACAGAGGTCATGTTTGTATGGCTGCCACGTGGCCCTCCACTCAATAACTGACATTCGATGATCAGAAACAGGAGCCACTGTGGCAGTGTCACACCAAGCCTCAATTTGATCACTAGCAACACAAGACATTTTGAAAGACTGAGCACTATTTAACCCTTCTGCTGAGGATGGGTTCTTGTGCTGCAGTGCACATTGATATACCTCCTTGTCAGAAGGCAACTGAATGCTGGCATCATGGACCATAAAATCTGCTTAGGAATCATGATGAGCAACAGTAACAAACTGACATTTGCAACTAAGGTCATGGAGTTCAGCTGTCGAAGCCTGGTTGGACTGGTGGGGCTGTTTCTGACAAGAGAACTTGACACAGACTGCAATGATATTTGTTTACATACAGTAATAACTGGACAACTTACACATTCCATGGGATGAAAGTGATGCCAGTTCCTGGAGTGAGGCTAAGTGGCACAACAGCTAGTAGATTCAAGGGGAAAACTAAAAAAGGAAGAAAGGAACAAAGCCCTACACATGTTTATATCCGTTATACCAAAAGTTAGGAAGTGCTGCCGAAGCTGCTTCTCATAAGCCTCCCAGTCTTTGACCATATCATCATAAGGGAGAAAAGGTGGAAGGTATGCTGATGGTGTAGAAGCCTGCATAGTCAATGTAGCCAAAAAATTCATGATAGCAACCATAAGAGCCTGCTGCTGCTCAAGACAGATTTGATCACTGCTTCCATTGGCATGACAACTGACAAACAGTCAAATAGACCGAGCACATGGAAGTGAGCACCACACTTGTTGCCAATTGTGTCATAATGCTAGCTACAACCAGTAGTGTGGCCACTAAGAACAAAAGTGTATTTATCCACATTCAAATACACGACAAAGGTGAATGGTACAATAAGCAGTAGAACACAATTTGAGAGAGAGTGCCGGCTACACTGTCTTTATATAGAGGAGGGCATGCCATCCACATTAGACTTGTGATCCACCACAGGCAGCCTCTGATAGCTGACCTGTGCAACTGCCATTGGCAGACTGTTTGAAATGTAGCACGCTGGTGACTTGGAGCCGTAGCACGTATCCAGGTGTTGAGCACAGGGTTATAGCAATTCTACTTTTAGGCATATGTTATCTCTGATCTAATGCTTGAATTTTTATTATCCCTACAACCATATTCTTTTTCAGCACCGTGCTGTCCTGCGAGTCATCCTGACAGAAAACATGCCTATGGTGGTCACAAATTCTTACTGCACTTATGTGCACTTGGATGCATAACCAAACTCCACACATGGCACATTCAGTGAGATACTCAAATCCTGTTGGCCAGATAATATCACAGACATAAAGCTTGAACCATGTTCCATATTCTTTTTACAATATCCTATTGTAGTTACCTACAACATGGTTTATGTACACCTATCAGCAGCTAAAATGCTTCACTCTTTCAGGCTGTGGACACATTATTTTCCCATTCTTGCAAAATTTAACCAAACTTTTCAGCTTAATTAATTTAATAATTTTAGACATGATTTTTGTAGTAACTATTCAGCAATCACAATTAAAAAGGTAATTTATTTAATAATACAGTCCCAAACAGACAATTTATTAATAAAAATTTGAGAGTTGTTTGGTCCAAATTGTAGTGTTAGTCTGAAGAAAAACTAGAAGAGGAAGAATTATGTTACAAACAATCATAAATAACCAACATGGCTAAAACAAAAATGTGCTTCAAGGTGAGAATTTATTTCAGTTCTTTGATTTTTGCAAATGTTGCTAAAATTATTTGCAGTTTGTGGTTTTAAGAACTTCTAGAGTAAACTTTTATGATCAACATGCCCCATAATACTTTCTGTCTGATGTCAGGTATCTTCTTACTTCTTATGGGCAGAGGAAGATTGATGATCAACTTATAAATGTGTGTTATGGGTCGCATACGAAATTATCAGATATGATGGAATTTACTTTTTTCATTGAAATACTTTCTACAGTTGTTAAATTTAAGAATTAGTCTTTCTTGATAACATGAAATTAGCAAACAAACAATTTCTCATCAGACTCATTAGTATCTCTCTCCTTCTGCCTTCACCACCATCCTTTAGATAAGGATTTCTTTTTCTTTATAGGCAAGGAGCATTTAGGTTATCATTCCAACTCTGTTTTGACAGCCAGCGGATCAAGTTTTGGACTGCACAGTCCAGATAACCTGTTACCTATAGGGTTTCACACAAGTGACCACAGTGTTCAGGTAAGTTAAAGATTTTAAGGATTTTTAATGGTTGTACTAAGCATATGTCACAGTTTAAATGTAAATATAAATATTGAAGTAATTATTGATTAGATATTGTGCAGCTTGAGCACATCAGTAAGAAATGAAAATCTCTCACATGTACCTTTCTTCCAGGAGATCTGGTCAAGAAAGTTATGCTAGAGAGCGTCTGAGAAGTCTGTAATGTAGGAGAGGGGTACTCACCAAAGTGAAGCTGTAAAATCGGGTTGTAGGTTGTGTCTGGCTAGCTTAGTTGCCATGTGCCTAGTGCTCAGAGGGAGGCATTGAACCTACAAGCTACATACGTCGTCCTGGAATAGCATGAGTTTTGTAGATCTGATTTGTTTGTTAATATCTTATGGATACTACAGTCGCCCATAAATTTATCTTGTTGAGCTGGTCATGCTATTCAGTCCCAGTTAATAATCACTGTTCTCAGTTCCTCTTCTTCAAAGATTTTATGAATTAGCTGGAAAACAAGCTTATTTCTCTCCTCAAACAATGTAAAGTGCCCTAAACAGATTTCCATAATTTTTACCATATACTGTCAAATTAACGATCAATACGATGTATTTTACAATGAGCACCAGTCTCCTCCTTATCTCTGTTTCATATACAATAGTGTATGTTCAATGCATTACATTTTAAATAACATTCATTGCTAATGCTGGCTCTTTGGTTATTCCTTGCAGTCCACCATAAAACCTTCCATCAGCAACTGCAAGGAATAACATGTCCACCAAAGCAAATGACTACTTTCTTTCATCACTCATGCACACAGGAGGTGCAACTCCTGTGTATGTTCTTGGCTCTGCATAAACAGAAGCATAGCTACATTGTTTTGCTCCACTCTAGCTAGTTCAAGAGACTTAAAATAATAGTTTTTTCTCTCTCTAGTCATGTGAGTATCTTCCATTTCTCAAAGAGTCTAAGAGTGTACCCTGGCAATCCCTAATGAAATGTCATATTAAACTACACAGTCTATAAGAGCATTGCCTGTAAAAGGTAAGGTTCCAGGTTCAAGTCCCAGTACATCACACAGTTTTAGCCATTTGGAATTTTGGAATTTGTAGCTACAAGATTTCAGTTTTAAATGTATAAGAGCATTTAAGCCATCATTACTTCCATGTATCACCTCTAATTTTGCAAATATACAGGCAAAAATCTGATTTATGTTCTGCCAGCTCATGTATTTGGGAGGCAGGGACTACTTGTATCTGCTTCCAGCACCCCCATGAGGTGTATTAAGTTATGTTACATGTACAGAGCCATGAGAGGTGCTAATTAACTTGCTAAA
Source organism: Schistocerca serialis cubense (assembly GCF_023864345.2). Classification (NCBI taxonomy): domain Eukaryota; kingdom Metazoa; phylum Arthropoda; class Insecta; order Orthoptera; family Acrididae; genus Schistocerca; species Schistocerca serialis. Next base: position 136,813,136 of record NC_064640.1, on the reverse strand, counting down.
TGATCTGAAAGCACTTTGTTGTACCTCATGTTCTGAGGGGTCTGTCTAACAGAATATTTTGAAAACATTAAAAGCATAATTTATCAGATACAAAGAACAATTATGCTGATTGCTGTTTGAAGAAAATTAGTTTTGAAATTATTTGTATTGTCATCATTTATGTGCAATGTGATAAATGAATTCATCATTACTACAGATCTTACTCGCATGACTGCACCCAGTCACTGGATATAGGTTTGTTAATATCAAATATTTACCATTTTAGTTTAGACGAGTCTAGCTCAATATTTGCTAATAATAACATTATTGAGTGAGAGAGTACATGTTCCTTGAGTTGTAGAAGACTGTTTTAATTTTCCAGTAAGTTTCAAAACAGTGCACTCTATGCCACCAAGAGAAATATTCATTTTGTATGCAAAATATTACTATACAGTGCTACTGTGAATTAGTATTGTTTCCTAACAGAAGTTGGCTCTGGACAGAAACTAGTCAATATCAGCCAACTTCTTCTGATCCCTCTGCTCCTACTAACCCCCATTAAGAAGCGTAAAGTCACACTGTGAGTTTAATAATGATGTACTTGCAGACATGGTATTATGAAATCGCTTGTAGCTTTACAACATTTCTCTTTCCTTCTGTAAGAAATTGCTTATAGTTATTTTATTTCATTATTACAGTACTTCAGTACTAATATTTCTGAATGTCTCAAACATTTTGTAGACTGATTTTCATGTGTCTTTTTCTGCAGGATTTACTTAAACGCTTGCAAGAAGACAATACACTCCCATACAATTTTGCAGAAGGTACATTATACCTGGATCCTGATATTATTGACCTAACAATGATACCACCACCAATTACACCAGATGAGGTAAACATTAATTCTATACTAAAATTATTTGTATATTAACATAAAGACTACCTCTCTCTCTCTCTCTCTCTCTCTCTCTCTCTCTCTCTCTCTCTCTCTCTGTGTGTGTGTGTGTGTGTGTGTGTGTGTGTGTGTGTGTGTGTGTGTGTGTTGTATTGCAGCTCGTGCAACACTGTGTAATGCCTGAGAGTGCAAAGCAAATGGTATATTACACAAATGAACTAATTTTTATATTTACCCCACAGCTTACACATGAGGGAGCTAATACACTGTTGCCACATCTGAGCCTTCCACCAACTCCATTTGCTGATCATTCACCACTTGAAACAGAATTACAAATAAGAGAACAAAGAATAAACAATAGAAACAAGTGTTCAAATCTACGGACCCACAATGATTCTTTTCTTGGTAAGTTTAATAGTTGTCTACTGAAAAAAATCAGCCTGTACTTTTTTAATCATTTGAACTTCATATATTCTTAAGTTTTGCAAAGTTGTTATGCTGTTGTCAAGGGAGTAATATTAGTGTGTTCCCTTAAAAAACACAATGCATACCTTGAAAATTTTTTTGAAGTTTCTCAGCAAAATTCAATCACAACAATTGTTTCAGGTGATTACTCAAATAAAGAAGGAAGCATAGAAGTGCTTTCGAACTCCAGTATGTCAGATACCATACATTCTGGACAGAATGAAGAGTTGCTTCCAGACCTAGATTTAAATTTGGATTTGGAAGCTTTTCTGGCCTCAGTGACAGTCCCACCCCCAAGTCACCAGGCTACTGGATCTACTGAACTCACTCCTGAAGAAATAATGTCTTTCATCATACCACCACCTCCTGTAAATGGCAATGACATACCCACTACTTTGATGAAGGTAAGTAACAAACAGCTGTTAAGAGTTCAATCTGTAGATACAGATGCACAATTCTGTCATTAAATATTTTTTCATGTGAACCTCTTACAATGATAGAAACCTCCATTAAAAAAAAAAACATTGTCCCACATAGTGCCATCTCCTTATGCTTGTACATGAATATTAATGGCAGTAAATGCAATCCCAAGATACTTGAAAATGTAGTCTGTTTAATAAAGTTGCATATATATTCCATTTAGAACAAGTGGCGTGCTTATTTGTAATATAGAACATCTGCAATATATTTGTAGTTGCCATGTTGGTGCAGTTTGTGGCTGATAAGGCAGATATTGTAACCTCTCTTTAGGTTCGACAAACCTTTATTGGACACAAATTTAGCATTCTGTAACAACAGATTAAATTCTCCATTAGTCAACAAAATCAAACAATAATAGTCCCCAATTTAAATAAATATAGATCCAGGCATGACTACTTAGGTGTGCATGTGTATATTATAATGTTACACCCAGTTCCAAATAAATATTATGGTAGTGGAAACCACACATTCGTTAAATAAAAGTTCTATATTGAAATATTACACCAGGTTAAAGAAAGCAGATAACAGACCCATCATTCTAGTCATGCTGTAAATCGGAAAGCATTGCAATCACTCTTCAACCAGAAGTCCAATCCAGTCCAAGTAAACAGTAGTGGCAGTGTTAGTTCACTTTGTTTAGGTCAAGTTGGAGTACAGCAGTCAGCAAAAGAAAAACTGAGAGCAAGCTAGCAACTGGGCATCCTCATATTGGCCCCCAACAGAATTTCGAGTGACTGGTCTGTGATATGATTGGCGTCCCTGCCACACTGCCACACACACCCTTGCCAGACATGGGTGTTACTGTACACATCGATACATCCATGTCTGCCATTTGCATGTTCATCAGGGGTTTCTAAAACATATGCACTATTCCATTATGCATTCTGCACAAGACAGAGAATACTTTGGTTGGTTGGTTGGTTGGTTGGTTGATTTGGGGAATGAGACCATTAGATTGGGGAAGGATACAGAAGGACGTCAGCCATGTAGTTCCTGCTTCTGAAACTCCCCATCAAGCTAATACACACACACAAAGTTGTTTCTCTTAGTTGTTCACATTAAATTTGTTGTTTTCCCTGTATTCCACCCATAATGGAGCTATTTCACCCACAGTAGCTAAATATCCATCAACATACATGCATAACATGAAGATCAAGGTTAAATCTTGTATGTAAATTTAGAATAATACATGGCAGATAATATTGGCAACTGATAGTATTAGCTGATGAGTTGGTGCAGCATGTGATACACTACATATTGCTACTGCTTGTCTGCTCCCTCCCTCCTGCTCTCCCGCATTCTTATAAGTTAACGGCTGTAATTATTATTATTATTATTATTATTATTAGTAGTAGTAGTAGTAGTAGTACTAGTAGTTTCAGGAACAGTAACAGTCAAAAAATTAATACAAAAGGTTTAATAATTCTATAATCTCTTTAGTATAAATAGTTTTGTTATTTTGAGCATGAACTTAAGCAGAGAGGAGGGGAGGGCTTTGGGGGTGGGAGGGAGATTGGGAGAGTGTGAAAGTGAGTTGTGTGCATGCACTAGAGAGTGTGCACACATTTATCTTAAGCAGGTTCGCTGGTGCATTAATCCTGGTATCATTCTTTCAGCTTTGTTTTACAATTTGTTAATGCTTGGAAGTCTTTGATTCAGTAAACACAGTACTATAAAGAAACTTATAATTCACAAATATGAACTGAACATTTTAGCTCTAATACTTGTGTGAATGTTCAAAAAATATGCAGCTTTATGTTCTGTAAGGCCATGCAGCTTTTAGTGCATGTCAAAATAGTATATTGGCTTTTGAATTTTCAGGATGATAAACCAATTTTGAAATATCAGAATGAAATTCCCAATGAGGGACAACCATCAGATGAAAAGAGTCATGAAAAAGATTTTCTAACAATGACACAGCATACTGATTCCTCAAATTTCATTGATGCATCCAAAAAGAGTATGAGAACAATTGAATATGCCACTATAAATTGCAAGAGTTTCTCTTGTTGTGGAAAAAAGAAAGCAAGTCCACAAAAGAATGCAAACACAGAAGATACTATTCGACCACCACCAAGAAATGGCCATGATATGTCCAAACCACCTGCAAGACCGCCAAAATCTGCCGATCATTTGAAGCAGCCAAGCATCCCACCAGAACTAAACTCATTAACAAATCGGGATCTACAAAGAGAAGAGAGTCCTCCACCACTGCTGCCTCCTCGAAATGACAGTCCCAACCACAAGCCTCCCCAGAATGCATGGTTACCTCACAAAAAGCTTTCACCCACACCTGTACTCTGCCAGGTTTGTATAATTTTGGAATTTATGTTGGAAGAATAGAATGTTTTACTGCTCTTTTGTTATAAACTGCTTTCCTCTGTGTATTAAAATATTAATATTTTTAGCTTTCTCTTAAATAATGTTTGTTTCTCTCTTTCTATTTCTCTCCCTCTCTTCCCAATTGCTAGCAGAACCATTCTTTGGGTATACTACAAAATTTAAATTTCAGAGAAAAAGTAACTAAAAGTGAACTGGTTATAATTTTGGTGTGCAATTCCTATTCTAGAGATTTTTTATACATAGCTACTAATTGCTGTAAATAACATCAACTGAATACTGAATGCCATATTCAGTCCCATTTATGATAGCAATGTTGTACAGTGACTGAGCATTGAGTATGAGCATAAAATTGTTTGGAATCTTTGACAATCATTTTCTGCAGGCACTTAGTGAAACAAATAACTAATTAACAAGAAATCTCCTCCTCCACACAGTCTTTATCAAACTGCATCACACAACAGGAGGTAATAGATGTTTCTCAAAGCCTTTGTGTGTTCTGCATAGAAGGTTTAAACCGCACTACTTGGTGCCCTAACAAAAAATACCTGAAAGGACTGTCACAGGGGTGCTATCTTGAAAGCCTTTCCAATAAAGATATCTTGTAGTAGCCTACTGCTTATTTTCTACTACCTCTCATGATTTTACCATCTAATATTAAAATTAATTTGAAAATGATGTGCAACAGTAATATTTCTCTCTCAGTAATAATTATGAAAATCATTTTTATATCAAATTTTTAACTTCTGTTGCTTGCAACATAACAATTTTCTGGTTGTCTGTTTAACTCTTGTACATGTCATTATTTTTCTTCAAATTCTATTCTCATAAATGTGTTTGTTTTTGACTTAAATGTTAATGTACCAATCAGACCAGAAGAGGCTCCATGAGTCAGTTGCATATCCTTCCCAAAAATTCCCTGATAAAGGACCCTGCAATTCCAAAAGCTAGGAATTTTTTTACCTGTTTTTAATTTGTTTATCGGCAGTATTGAAATTTCACCTACTGAAGTACTATCCACCCTTTCTGTCTCCTTACAATCTTACCAGTTTAACAATTTAATTCTCCTTTTGATAAAAATTAATTTGACTGCCCAAATCAAAACATGCATGCAGTAATACTGTTAGAATATTACAAATGTATGAAACATATTGTAATGATTGACTTCAGTCCATTTTATGTTTTAGGACACACCAAACAAGACTTCACAACACAGTCCTGTGCCTATTATTAAGGCGGTGCGGTGTGAACATTCAGACAATTCTTTGGTAACAACCCCTAGGTCTTATTTTTCCACTCCATATCTTAGGAATGGCCATATTATATCAAATGCTGGGAATATGCCACAGATGAGAGAATTACTCTTCAGTAAATCAAATGCAACATTAGTTGGATTACTAGAGCGGCTGGATGAAGTCATAGAACAGTGCTCAAAAGCACAAGCTGCAGGAGGTGGAGCCTGCATGGATGAAGCAAGGTTTCAGGCAGCTAAGGAGTTACTCACAAACGAAGCACGGCAGTTGGTTACAGCATCAAAACTTTTTGTTAAGAGTGCAACAGATGCTTCTGGAAAGGATCTAACAGAAAATCTGGCAAACTGCCTGTACCACCTACGACGGCTGACTGATCTTGCTTCAGATGTGACTGTGCATACAACTTCACCTTTGCAGACAAGGAATCTTATTGTAAAAATTAGAGATGTTACAGAAATGTTCAATGAAACAGTCTCATCTGCTTTAGGAATGACTGAAGTCCCAGAAACTTTACTGCTACACAGAGCAGAGAGTCTGGCTAGTGTGCTTGCCACACTGTTACGAAGTTTGAGGGTCTTTTCTCCATAGCACAAGAATTAGCATAACTAGCTTATAGTGAAACTTGTAGATCAAGAATAAGATACTCATTTCTGTCTGTTAGTTGATATATAGCTTGTATGTACCATAAATAAATCAACACATAAACTACATGTATTTTGCTGCTTCGCAGCAAGTTTGCTAGTTTCTAACAATGACCAATTGTGTGTACAGTGTAAATTTTGGTTTTTACTTTTTGTTATTACATTAGTCAGAAAGACAAAAAAGTGAGCATAATAAATAATACTTTACATCATGGCAGCACAAAAGGAAGAGCACTGAGAATGAAGAACATCTGTAGTAACAATATACATTTTTTATGGAGCAGAAATGATTCCCTATGTAATTAAAGAGTTGAGGTTTTTAATGCAATTGTAATTAAAGTATGTAGATTCCACAAGGCGTTTTTCACTGTCATGAGAGGTGGTTATTACTAAAGAAACTGTTCCAATTTGTGTCAATATAGATAGCAGAAAACTATCAAAATCAGTACTGCACAGTATTTCAACAAAAAAATACTTCTTCCGCTTTTAAATATATTCATTTTTCATTGTTTCTGAGAGAACTGATGACCTTTAGGAACTGATAATTTCATTTATCAGCTAGAGAAAATTACATGATGATTCTTCATTGTTAAACAGAAGCTTCTAAAGTGCTTGCCAGTTTAAAAGATGTAAAATATATAAGACTGAACACACCTTTCCTTACTTCTTCTATATAATGCTTTCTCTAGAAATCAGAATTTCTTTTCCAGCATGTATCATTAACTTTTTGGTTTATTATTCCACCTTAAATTGCTCAACAGTTGTATTTAAATTTTTGGTTTGGTGAAATAACCATTTAGGCTCATAGATATAGTTACACCATCAATGTTGTTATAGCCTTCAAACATCTGTCTTAGCCTAGTAGTAAAGTTTTATAACAGATTTATCTGTGTTTTCTTGGAGTGTTTATGGCAGCCATATACAAACACTTAATCAGCATAACTACCAGTAGGGAAATTGTCACACTGCTTTCACACTTAGCACAGCAAGAAGTTTTCAGAATCCAGTATTAGCTGAAAGAAAGAAGGGCTCAAGGAATACCAGTCTATAGGTGAAGATCATCACAAGCTTGTTTAACATTATTCCAGTTCACATTGTTTCCAGACAGACTCAACACTTCTCCTAGAAAATTGAGAATGGCCTCCCTTCATTATGTTGGAAGTATCATATGGATAAAACCTCCCTCCATATCTCTCAAAGCATTGTCTAGTGGAAAGAAACAGACTGTATCTCTACCTTAACAAAATAGTTGACAGTGTGGCAAGCATTCCAGAAAGTTCTCTTTACACTATTCATCAAGCAGCAGGTGTCCTGCCTTGCCACAGTAGAAATACAGTTTAGTTTCATTTAATAAGAACTTATGATCTAGTTGAGACTAGATTTTTACTTTCTTAATGTGACAACTGTGACATAATATCTGTACCGAAACTAACCGTACATACCAGTTGACAATTTTTAGGTAATCTCTCTCACCACACTCCCTCCCTGTACCGAAACTAACCTTACGTACCAATTGACAATTTTTAGGTAATCTCTCTATCTCTCTCACTACACTCTCTCCCTCCCAATACAAACATTATTCTCCAAATAAAAAAAGAGGAAGTATCACCTTGAATAAAAACTGTTATGGCACCTATAATGAATTCCATATGCATGACTTACAATTATGTGTGGTATCTATATTAAATTCTTGAAAACAGCCACAAGTCACACTTCGTATTTATAAAAAGTTATTACTTATAATAAAAATACAAAGTGTGACTTCTGGCTGTTTTCAAGTACTTAGTTTTAACAGTTACTCCCCCTGCAGGCAATGCCTGCTCTTGATGTATCTATATTAGTTAATTTTACAAAAGTTTTATTTACTGGTACTCAGAAAAAGTATACATATTAAGAAAAAAGTGTGGACATTATAGAACATGTAGGTCAGAATAGTTTTCAGTGAGAACACTGTCTACAGTATTTTCTGCTATGCCATTTCAATCAGTTTTAAACTTATATTAATTTTACGCTGTGACTGATTTACAGTTCAATAAAAATATGAAGCTTTTCTATTTATTCATTCCAGGAAATACCAATGGTGTACATAACTTTTCAGTTTAACAGTTCTTCACTATAACCTAGAATAAGTCTTAAAAGTACAAATCATGCACTACTTGTAGTAAGAAATTGTCAGTTTATTTGATATTTTTAGTGTTTTTTATTTCAAGAGGATGAAGATAACAATGACAATATTTACCAGACTTTTCTTGTATTTTTTTATTAAGAAAGCTATTTATACTGGAAGTTATTACTTTTCTGTACAATTAAAACATTCAAGTATACTTTGCATTTTAACATAATTCAAAATGTTTGATAAAACTAGTCATTAATTTCTCATTGTCTATTTATATGTCTGTGTGTGTGTGAGTGTGTGTGATAACACACACACACTATTTTTACTTTGTAAGAATAAGTTTTTGCCCAATATGTATGTAATAGTATGTAATAATTGTGTGTGTGTGTGTGTGTGTGTGTGTGTGTGTGTGTGTGTGTGTTAGCACAACCTGTGTCAAAGAAAATTACCTGTAAAAGATACATTATTATAAAAACAGAGTTACAAATAATCCTGTTCATCAGGTGTACAGATGGTTTATCATTGTTGATATACTACTGAAACAATAGCTTTAAAATTGTGTAGTTATTAAGCCTTCTTTTGTACCAAAGTTGTGATAACTTTTAAAAATGGTGATGTATAAATCCCATCTGTTGGGAAAGGGTTGTTTCTTGGATGTTGTCGATTTCTTTCACTTTGATACTTATCTGTAAAAGTTGTGAACTTACATAATTTAATTTGACTAAATCAACATTACTTACAAATATTGTAATATCTCAGTATCATTGGCAGTCTGAACAAATGAAGATGAATTATTAATAAAATATGTACTGGCAATGAGACTTGTTTTTTAATTCCTTTGGAACATCTTATTGAAATGATATAGCCCATACCAGTGTAAGTTGGGAAACATGACACTTTCACAGCTGAAGTCATCAACTACTGCTTGTCTTACACCTTCAGCTATTTTTGTTCCCACAGACGTATAACATTCACAACAGCAAGAAGCAGCCTGCAAAGGAATGGTGCATTGCATTCCCAGCAGGCTTTTATGGCTGCTTCAACTGCTAACTTGGCTCTATGGATTCCCACACACTCCCGTACATAGCAGAACAATACATTTGAGTGAAAGATAAGGTTTTCTCCTCATGATTGATTGTAGACACTAACAGTCAGGTTGATGTGATGTTCCTTAATTTCTGGAAAGTACTAGGTAAAGTTCCAGACTTGCTACCTAAAGAACAAAACAGTGTGTATGGAATTTTAAATCACTTTTGTGATTTGATGAAACATTTCCTACCAAACAGAACACAGCATGTCATAATCTCCACGCAGAAAAGTAGTTTAAAGGTACCCCAAGGTAGTTTTAGTACCATTACTGTTTACATCGTATATAAATGTCCATGTGAATAATGTCAGAACCGTCATGAGCCTGTTGTGTACAGAAAAGTCACAATTCTGTAAAATTGTAGTGAAATTCAGGGAAGACCTGCAAGAGGTCAATGCTTGATGCAGGGATTGGTTGTCAACCCTCAGCACAAAAAAGTAACATATTGTGCATAAAAAGGCACAAAGGCCCATTATTTCGCGATTACCCAATCGCTGAACATTTACTGGGCACAGTGACATACATTTACATATTTGTGAGTCTGCATACAGAGTGATTTAAAGTGAAACAACAACATAACACTAATTTTAGGAAGGCAGAAGCCATACAGAGTCATTGGAAGATCCCTCAGGATGACAGATGTAGCCTACAGAATCCTCGCTCAACCAATACCAGAGTGTTGCTCCTCATTCTGTGATGCTTACCAGGTACGACTGATAAATGATCCAGAGGATGGCAGCACATTTCACTGCATGTTAGTTTAATAAGTGTGAGAGCATTATGGAAAACTTCAGCCAACTACATTGGCAGATGCTACAAGAGCCATAGTGTGAATCATGGTATGATTTACTGTTAAAAATCAATCAACATACTGCTTCCTCCTGCATACATCCCACAGAGGGTAAAATGAGAAAGATTTGATTTCTTTTGGAGGCTTACTAACAGTAATTCTTCCCATGCACCATTTGTCAATGAAACAAGAAAGTGGAAGGTGACAGTGGTACACGTAGTGCCTTCTGCCACACACCATAATGTGATTTGTGGAGTATATACATAGATATATGTTTCTGGGTTTCTAGCTGGGCTGATGTTTCCATTTTGCACATAATATTTCAGTTACAGACGTAGTCATCATCATCTTTTTCTTCAGGTGTGCCAAACAGTAGTCTTTATGTGTACTGCTGCTTGGATTCCAACAAAACTGAGAGACAGAAGTGGTGCTGCACCCCAATTTGTAATGAGCATCCATTACTCCCTTATATGCACATTTGGGGTTATTCATTGAAATATTGTGCACAAAATGAAATCAACTCGGCTAGAAAATACTCCCTTTGTCACTTTTCCAGGCTGTATCAATATACATGATTCATCTCCAGCTATTACATTTTTAAAAACTTGTGGTTGGTGTGGGCAGAGTCCATCATTTTTCCTGAAATGTCTCGGGTGAGTTGTTTGTTCCACCAAAAGCAACTTGAACAAAAATTTTGCAGACATCAAGTAAACTTGCATCCAGGGAATCAATGCTGAGCCCAACTTCTTCAGGAATTTCTGATATAGAGAAATGATCTACATTGCCAGAAAATCAATTATTACCCCTGGAAAGGTGACATTCATTTTAATCTGGGAGATGTAATATGCCACCTGGGGGATAGTAGGTGTACAGATAATGGTTTGAACATAATCTGCCAACAGACAGCATAGTGATAAAGCTACCAGGGCACTATCTGTGTTTACTCTAAGGAATTCTCACAACAAGAAGGCTTAGTGTGGTGCAAATGTGTGAAGTAAGCAGGCAACCACGCCACAGAGATGCAATCGTGCTTCCTACAGCCAACTGACCTAGTTTGAAAGTGGCTTTCCAAGTGGCAGGATGGTTCTTTTGGAGAAACGCCACACAAGTTGGATGTGCTGTGCCAGTTGTGCAACAACACTGGTCTCAGTGGTCACGTGAACATTTTCACACCCGTAGACAAGGTTCTTGACATCCACGCAGCACAGAAGCCCACCAGGATCATTGTATTGTAAGGGCAGCAGTGGCAGGTCGTGCAGCTATCACAGCACAGATAAAGGGGCTTGTGAGCCCGGATGTGTCAGCACAACTGTTGCATTCTGGATATTGGTAGTGGGACTACAGGCACACAAATCTCTAGCCTGTTTTCCACTCACACCACAGCATCGATGTGCACAGATCAGTTGGTGTTGTCAGAAGATAACTTGGAAGATGAAATGACATGCCTTGGTCTTCAGCACTGAAAGCAGATTCTTTCTGCATGCAAGTGATGGTCATCTGTGCACACAAGGAAGACTTGGTGTGCACTGTCTCATAGAGTGCATTTGTCCAAGACACATTTGTCACCCCAGACCTTATGGTCTGGGGTGCAATAAGCTACAACTCTCGTTCACCTTTGGTGTTTCTGGATGGGGAACTAACCAGCTCTTGGTACATGCAGAATGTTGTTACACCCATTCTTTTGCCATTCTTGCAACAGGAACATGATGTGTCATTCCAGTAGGATCATGCTCACTCACACACTGTCCATGAAACTTGACGTGCTCTGCAAGGTGTGAAGCAACTTCCTTGACCAGCATGATCTCGATGAGAAGTGACTTGTGTGACTTGTCAACGAATAATTCTTACAGAACTACATGAACAGTTCAAGCAGTCGTGGAATAACATATTGCAGGACAGTATTCACCATCTGTACAATCAACTGGATGCCAGAATCAGCACCTGTATTGCCACCCATGGAGGCTACACCACATACTAATTTGGGTTTTTCAGCACGGGCAGATACCTAGCACCTCAGAACTGCTTGTGCTATTTATCTGTAAATGTAATCATTTCATGTGCTCCATATGCACTGTTGCAACAATAAATCCTGAGTTAACTGAAAACCTCTAAAAGAGTGTACTAATTTTTTTTCTTGTGGTGTATTATCAGAATTTTCACCAATTCAATAATATTCATATGCTGAGCAGTGTGTAGTCTCTCAGAATGCTGATCACTCTCCAATGATTTCCAGCCATTTTTCAACCTCTCTTTAATTCATGTTTCTCCCATAGCATTTTATACAAACACTTTTAAAAATTTAAGAATTTTCATTTTGAAAATCAGAAATGTTTTGACAAAATTTTATGTAGAATATGTGTCCAAGGTGTTTATCCATCTCAAACAAACTGGAAGTTCAATTAATACATGGAATATCACCTCTCAAAAGTGCTCTCAACAGGAAATAATGCACTCAATCACAGAGCAAAACCTCAAGAATGTACATGAAGGTGTCTCACTGGACTGTGAAAAGGTGTGTATGGGCATGTGTGTGTTTAATGAGTTATGTTTTCTGTCCGTACATCTGTTCAAGCACTTGTGAGATACTAAGGCAGTCCGAGCAGCCATGAAAATTCGTACTCAGGTGACTTCTCGTCTGCTCCAGTGCTTTCAGAGTTGCAAATAGTTCTACGCTATATGGGGTGATCACAACAGTCTGAAAAGCTTGCAAGGGTGCTGCAGGGCAGGTTGTGCTGAGAAATAACTGTTAAGAAAAAATTCAATACGTTGCACAATTTCCAAGTTAATTATCATTTAAGTTAGGCAATCAGGCCATTACACACATAAACTGGAATGGCCTGCCAGATACAGTTAGTGTCAGTTGTTCTCATAGCGTAGATGACAGCATGCAAGACTGCTCAGCCTTTGCCTTGAGTTCAGTTCTTACTGCTGTTCCTCACCAAACTTTTGTATCGCTCTCGCTCGGTTTTAGGAAACCAAACAAAGTACACGTTTGGAAACACCTTTTCTGGCAGCTACTTGAATTTGCTCATGCATCGGCCTGATTGGCTAACTTCAATGGTAATTAACTCAAAAATGGTGCAACATCAGATTTTATCTTAACAATTATTCCTCAGCACAAGCTACCCAGCAACACCCTTAGAAGGTTTTCAGACTGTTCTGACCATCCTGTGTAGTGTGTTAAAAAATTAAATGCCCATGCTAACAGATATTATGACAGAGTTGACAACAAACATATTTCATTAAGCAACCAGTTATTGGAAACCCATACTGAGTGGGTACTAAGCATTGTAAGTACACCTACGTTGAAGGGAAAAAAACACAGAAACTACCTTCTTGAAACATTGTTAGACCAAAGTTTATTTGACATACATAGTGTAGTGGTGTCATGATGTTGCCATTGAGTTGTTAGCTAATGAAACCTGGGAAGATGTCTTTGCACAAACAACAACCGAAGAATCTTTCAATGCTTTTTCTAGTACATTCATGTCCCTATTTGAGATGTGCTTCCCAAAAAAGCTCACAAAGATCAATGTCATGCCTAGGAACACAAGCCAGTGGATAACACCTGCTATTAGAGTATCTAGTCAAACACTAAAACATATCAGTCAACTCAAAAAAGATAACAAAGATGAACACTTCACAGATTATGTTAAGACATACAAGAAAATTTACAGGAAGGTGATCAAAAAAGCCAAGACAATGCACAATGACAGTGTCATTGCTGGGTCAGCAAACAAATCAAAAGCTATATGGAATGTAGTAAAAAAAGAAATAGGCACAAGCAAAAATATTAGAAATCCAGAGGACTTTGTTTTAAAAGATGATCAAGTCAGAAATCATACTCTAGCAAATTACATTAATGACTACTTCATAAATAGTCCCATCAATCTGCGTAAAAATTGTTCTAAGATTAGTAGAACATCAATCCCAGAAGAACAAAGTGTTAATTCATTATTGTTACCTCCCACAAACAAATTGGAAGTTAATCGAATAATAAAAACAATGAAGAATAAAATGTCCTCAGGGATTGACGAGATACCTTGCTCAGTCATGATGAGATGTGCTAGTGTCATATCAGACCCACTCTCACACATCATAAACATATCATTTTCAGAAGGTGTCTTTCCACAACGATTAAAAATTGCAAAAGTAAAACCATTGTATAAAAAGGGCAATTTACATGAAGTGGGAAACTATAGACCAATAGCTTTATTATCGGTATTTTCAAAAGTAATAGAGACAGTCATGAAAAACAGAATTACAAATTACCTCGAGAAATTCAATCTATTGTCTGTAAACCAACACGGCTTTCGCAGAGGAATGAGTACAGAGTCAGCCATCACCCAATTCATTGAAAATATTGTAACGGGGGTAGATAAGAACAACAGTACAATAGGAATAAATTTGGACCTCTCAAAGGCATTCGATACTGTCCAACATCATATCCTGCTAGACAAATTAGAATATGTCGGTATACGAGGAGTAGCTAAAAAGTGGTTTCAGTCATATCTCCATAATAGGAAACGTAGTAGAAATTGCAACAACGAACAGTAAAAACCAAAGTATTGTTTACAGATCGGATATTCAGACTGTGCCAATAGGGGTACCACAGGGGAGTGTTCTAGGACCTCTCCTATTTCTTCTTTACATAAATGATATCAAGATTCCAGTAAATGGTACTCATATAACACTGTTTGCGGATGACACAAACATTGTAGTAACTGACATAAACCGGGTATTGCCAACATCTGCAAACAGAGTTATAGAATATTTGCAAAATTGGTTTGAAGTGAACAAATTAACCATAAATATCTCTAAAACTAATTATATCCATTACAGGAAAGCAAAGTCACACTCTGATCTAGATCTTAGAATACAAAATAAGGAAATTGTGAGAGTTGCTACCACAAAATTCTTAGGTGTACATATAGATGAAAATTTAGACTGGAAATCCCATATCCTGCATCTCTCGCATAAGTTAAGCTCTGCTTGCTTTGCTTTACGCGTTATTAGCTTTGTATGTAGTAGGGAATGTAGCAGAGCTGTTTACTTTGCTTATATACATTCTGCTATTACCTATGGCCTCATCTTCTGGGGTCATAGTAAGAAAAATCTCAAAACCATCTTCACTCTACAAAAACGAGCTGTTAGAATAATTACCAACAGTTCAAGGCTAACTCCTTCAAAGCAATTATTTAAACAGCTGAATATTCTACCCCTACCATGCCTCTATATACAGAAAAGCGTAATTAATGTAAAACGAAATATTAACAATTTCCAATCCAACTCGGATCTACATACTTACAACACAAGAAAGTGCAATGACATTCATATAAAAAGAGTTAACAAGGCTTTGGCGCAGAAACAAACAAACATACAAGGAAGCAGATTGTATAACAAACTACCGGTAAAGATAAAAGAAATAAAAAAATTGTCTTCATTTAAAGAAGCAGTATTCATATTTTTAATGACCAACTGCTATTATAGTGTAAAAGAATACCTGGAATAGCTTCATACTAAACAATTATAGTGATGTACTCTGTGCCAATAGTAATTTTTATCTGACTGTTGCTATGATCTAAATAAATAATATGTACAAAAGTGCTAGAATTGTATGTGTTATATCTAAATGTCAACTGTGTATTCCATGTAAAAAGTCTTTCTCATACATCAATGTAAATAATCAAAGTTGTACATGCTATTCCAATGTGGTCTGATGTTATGTAGTCCACTATGCACATCTGTATTTTGTATAGTATTGTTCACCCTATATGTGTGTATATATATACTATGTATTTTTTGACGAAATCCATGCAATGTAAATTGTCTCTGGATGAATAAACTACTACTACTACTACTACTACTACTACTAGTCAGTAAACAGCATGTAACACTGTAGTGTCTATTTGATACTTGCAGTATGTGATATGGAGTGCTACACATGAAAAGAATTGAGACATACACTTTCTTTACAGTGCAGCTGAGGACTATAATCAAAGAGCTCAGCAAATGTATCACAAACATTTACATGCATGAAGATGTCTGTGTTATTGCACATTTACTGGAGTCCAAATTGGCTGGGAAATACCTGCACATTTACTGGAGCCCACAATTGGTTGGGCAATACCTACACATTGATGGCACACAGTCAAAAATATTGATATAAGCAGTTTTTGCATACATCAGATCAGTGCTTGTGAGTTGTTGCTGCAGACTACTTCCTTTGTAATTTTAAGTCTGCAGATCCCCTATAGGAAACTTTCAGCTATTTATGAGAAATCTAGATGCATTATTGAGGTACCTGTCAGATGAGAAGAAACGGTTAGTAGTTTGTGGAGATTTCGGTGTAGGTTTCTTAAAAGCTACAAACAGGAAAAAATGAACTGAAATCATTATTTAGGTGTTTCAGTCTAATTCCAGTGCTTAATTTTCCAACTTGTGTGCAGTAAGATAATATGTTCCTGATTGATAACATTTTTATAGATGCACACACATACAGAACACACTAGACATTTGCCGCTGAACACAGCACTCCCTTTTACGTTGATACAGGCTCTGCACTGAAATTGATGGTATTCATTTTGAACATTTATTGTAATGCTGAACACTATAATAAAGCACTTAAACACATTTAACATTCATCCTCAGTTGCATCCAGTGACCTCCTGGACACTCCACACTCACTCAGTTGCAGTCCTGACAACTAGTTACGTGAAACATATTTGTTGCTGTATATACCTTCATATCTGTCAGTTTGGGCATTGAATTTTTGAACATACTATATATAGTAGATTCATTTGGAAGGGAGAACTAAAATATATGTCTGGGGAAAAATGGTAATAATAATAATAATAATAATAATAATTTTATTGTCTTTAAGCCATTACAGCAATAGACAAAGTCATACACATAATACAATACAGTACATACTATAAAAGAACAGAATTGTTATTAACGTTACAGTTTAATATCACAGGTCATGAAATCCTTTATATTGTAGAATGGGTTTACAGCTAACCAGTCATAAAGTTTTTGTTTGTATTGTTGCTCTGATAAATTTTATATAGCTTGTGGAAGTTTGTCAAATAATTTGTGGCCCATAAGTTCATAACTGTTAACTGATTTTACGGTCTGTGGTAGGGCATGTAGATACAGCTGTTTGTCCTAGTGTTGTAACAATGTATATTTGCCCTGCATTTTACTTTAGGTAAGTTCTTTTTTGTGTAGATCAAAACATAATAAATATATAGGTTTATTACTGTCATGATTTTTTGTTGAGTAAACAAAGGTTTACAATGAGACTTGTACGGTGAGCCTGTAATTATCCTAATAGCTTTCTTTTGCAGCAATAGTATATCATGCACACAAGTGGAGTCTCCCCATAAAATAATACCATAGGATATGATGCTTTGGAAAAATGAGTAGTAAGATACTCTAACATAATTTTTGGCTACACAGTGCATTAATCGCTTTAACAAATAGATTACCCTAGCCTAGACAATTTACCACTAATATACTTAATATATGCATTCCAAGAAACTTTATCATCCAAATATACCCCCAAAAATTTAACACAACTAGGATCATGTGATGGAAACTTGTCTTTTAAACTAAATACTATCTGCTGGGTTTTGCTTTCATTAAGCAAGAACCCATTTACTTTAAACCAGAGTGAATCTTGCTCAATTGTCTTTGTAACACATGTTTTAAGGCTATTAAGATCATTACTGCTGTTCAGAAACATTGTATCATCAGCATAGAGTACTGATCTGGATTTAATAAATGATGGCAGGTCATTTATCATTATTAGGAAAAGGAAAGAGCCCAGCACAGATCCCTGCGGAACACCTACCTTAACTTGTTCTATACTGGACATTTCTTTCCCAACACAGATGGCTTGCTTACGGTTTTGTAAATATGATCTTAATAGCTTAAGGCTGTTACCTTTAACACCATAAAAGTCCATTTTTTCGAGTAGTAGTGTATGTTCTACACAGTCAAAGGCTTTGCTTAGGTCACAAAAAGTCACTTGAGCAAAGCATTTATCTTCAAATACTTGATGGATGTATTTAACAACATTGTCTATGGCATCAATGGTTGACAGGTTTTTCCTAAAGCCGTACTGTGATCCACTTATTAATCCTGTGTTATCAAAGTAAACAGATAATTGTTGGTAAATTATGCAATCTAGAACTTTTGAAAAAACTGGGACTATGGATATTGGCCTGTAACTTGAGACACAATTTTTATCTCCTTTTTTATGTACTGGAACTACCCTAGACAGTTTCAGCTCATCGGGGAAAAAACTCTCCAGTATACACTTGTTTATACAATATGTTAGGGGGGTACACTATACAGTCTATTACTTTCTTCAGCATGTTACAGGACAGGTCATATATGTCTACACTGTCTGATGATTTTAACTGCTTCACTATTCTTAACACAAAACCAGGTGAGACCTCAGAAAAATTGGAAATACTTGTGTTTGTTGATGACCTAGCAACATTTTTTGACAGTAACTGTGATGAGCTGATTTCAGGTTTAATTATAGCACTTCCTACTTCCTCAACTGATTTAATAAAAGAGTCATTAAATTCCTGGGGAGAGATACTAATTTTGTCCCTTCTTTTATCTTTGGCGACACTATTTATTAGTGTCCATGCTGCTATGCACTTATTGGTGGATTTCTCAATACTTCTGAGATTAGTGCTTGTTTGGCTTCCACAATTGCTTTTTTGTACTCATTCCTATATCTAACATAGGCTAATTTAGCATGGTTGGTTTTCAGATTTCTATAAATATTGTATATCAACATAACTTGATTTTTCATAGTAGACAGCTGTTTTGTATACCATGTATTTTGTCTAGGAGACAAGGTACTGGTGGAATTAAAGCTGTGAGGAAGGTGCGTGAGTCGTGCTTGGGTAGCTCAGTCGGTAGAGCCCTTGCCCGCGAAAGGCAAAGGTCCCGAGTTCGAGTCTCGATCCGGCACACAGTTTTAATCTGCCAGGAAGTTTCAAGTTTCATGTATTTTGTCTATTTGGAACTTTTGCTTTCAGGACTCTGTCAGTTACTTTGCATTTCTTTATTGGAATGCAGTCATTAATGTGTCCCAAAAATGCTTTAAGAAACCTACCAAATAGTATCTTTGCTGGCAGATAATTGCTTAGAGTATAATGTGTGTCATCATAACACAGGCCAAACCAATCTCTGTTAGAAAGGGACGTACGAAACCTGTCAAATTTCTCATCTGTGACTGGTCTAGTGACCACAACTTCTGGGACAGGCTTAGTTATGTTACTCTTATCAAGAAGGAACCTACTTGTATAATTTAAAGATACTGAATCATGATCAGAATATGGAAATACTGTCACAAAACATGATTCTTCTGTTGTTTTAAAATTTACAAAAATGTTGTCAAG
Source organism: Schistocerca serialis cubense (assembly GCF_023864345.2). NCBI lineage: Eukaryota > Metazoa > Arthropoda > Insecta > Orthoptera > Acrididae > Schistocerca > Schistocerca serialis. The sequence continues at coordinate 136,793,665 of NC_064640.1, read as the reverse complement.
ACATGCATGTTCTCTTGTAGGCTTGTTATTGACTGAATGTAAGTTGCACTGTATTAGTAGGTTTTGGAGTTCCATGACAGTATGTTTTGTGTTGTAACATCAAATTCAGCATTCACATCTCCACCTATCACAATATCATAATGTATCCATCTAGTATCTTTAAGTACATGTAACAGCAGGTCCAGCTTTTCTAAAAATACATTGGTTATACCCTTAGGTGACCTGTACAGGGAAATTACAACTAACTTAAAACTGTCTATTACCATACCAGCAGTTTCAAAGTTTTGTTCATCACACAGAAAACCTAGATCTAATCTATTGACTGTGCCGCTAAGTGACTTGTTAGCATAGATTGCCACACCACCTCTTAAATGCAATTTTCTGCAGTAGCCACTGGCTAGATTATAATTATCAAATTTAATAAATGTAAGTTCACTCTCACTAGCCCAGTGTTCACTTAAACAAAAGATATCAAACTTATTTTCTAATCCAAAGTCATTGACAATAAATTCTTTATCCCTTACTCCTTCAATGTTAAGATAACAGATTATAAAATCAAACCTGTCTTTCTTTACAGATGCACTATTTTGCTGAGAGGCTATTAAATCTCTGGCACTATTTATCTTATGGGCTTCTTCCCCTTGCTGCCTTCATTTAGATGTAATGGAGGTACAGTTTTCCGTTTGCATGCTACACTTGATACTGCTTCTACTCTTGGAGATCTCTTCTCTTCTTCTTGTTCATGACATGATCTAAGTGGCTGGATTCCCACTGAAGGTAGTTCAAATGTTGTTGAAGAATGGACAATTGGATCGCCTTTTGGTACACTTGTTGCTGAATATGCTGCCACCTTTGCTGTTTCTATTATCTTAGTTCCGGAATGGGGTGTTCTATCTGTTGTAACTGTAGTTACAGCTTCTTCTCTCCCAACACATTCTTTTGTAATCAGTGATACCTGATGTGTTACTGCTGCAACTGGAGTACATGGTAGGGAAGATACTTTGCAGGTGTCCTTTACCAGTGGTAGTGGAATAGGGTCACTTTTCTTACATCTAGGAGAAACACTATCCACTAACATTTTGATTTTTTGACTGACCAGCAATTTGCCCCATTTATTTAAATGCATTCCATGTGTTAAGAAGTGCTGTCTTTCAAGATCGTCAGTACTGAGGAAAAAAGCATTTGAAGTGGTCTTGCAGATTAGTCAAACCAGTTCTCTTGCACACTGAAAGCTGCCCACCTCCAAGTGATCAGCATGTCCGACTGCCATATGGAGGACCCAGGTTTCAATTGTCATTAATGCCAGGGACTTTCCATTGTTGGGATGATTTTAATGGTATGCACTTAGCATTTGGAAGCCAACTGAACAAAAATTTGAATGAGAAGTAGTGGTTACAAAAGTTGAGAAGCTGACAATAGCTTTTTGAGTGATGTACTGACCACATGCCTCTTCATATTGCATCTAATGGCCCATTGATAAAGGATGATATGGTGGCAAATCAGCATTCTATAGGCTTGATTGTGGGGGTTAATTAACCTAAAACACTGTGAAAATGACTTGAAAGAAACATGTATAATGCCTCCTTTCTTCAACCCTGCAAATTCTTAAATGAACCTGGACCTCTTAACAAGACCAAGTGCTGGTCTGCAGCAATATTGTCATACAACTTTGGAATACACTACACCCATTTCTAAATAATACTCCTTTGTGTGGATCTAAAAAGACCTTGTTTCTCACTGATAATTACCAAAATGATGTTCCAATGACGGGTATGGTTTGCAGCTATATACATTACCTGTCCAAAAACTTCTGAGAGTGATTTTATTCCTGGTGTACAAGCAATGTAACTGCAGTAACTATGCTGGAAGCTTGAACTAACGACTGTAAACAACAGATGTGCATTCAGTCAGTCATCTGTGAGCAGGCAGTGTTAAGTAGTGGACATGTGGCTGTAGTGTATCAACGTTGTTCTCACAAATCACAATGGAGCAACGTCTCTAAATTAAGTGTACTAGACAGTTTATAAGAAGAGAAAAGTCCAGAATGAGGTTTTCACTCTGCAGCGGAGTGAAAATCTCATTCTGGCTGTGGCTAAGCCATGTCTCCGCAATATTCTTTCTTTCAGGAGTGCAAGTTCTGCAAGGTTCGCAGGAGAGCTTCTGTAAAGTTTGGAACGTAAGAGACGAGGTACTGGCAGAAGTAAAGCCGTGAGGACAGGGCGTGAGTCGTGCTTGGGTAGCTCATTTGGTAGAGCACTTGCCCATGAAAGGCAAAGGTCCCGAGTTCGAGTCTCGGTCCGGCACACAGTTTTAATCTGCCAGGAAGTTTCATATCAGCGCACACTCTGCTGCAGAGTGAAAATCTCATTCTGGAAAAATCCCCCAGGCTGTGGCTAAGCCATTTCTCCGCAATATCCTTTCTTTCAGGAGTGCTAGTTCTGCAAGGTTCGCAGGAGAGCTTCTGTAAAGTTTAGAAGGTAGGAGACAAGGTACTGGCAGAAGTAAAGCTGTGAGGATGGGGCATGAGTCGTGCTTGGGTAGCTCATTTGGTAGAGCACTTGCCACAAAAGGCAAAGGTTCCGAGTTCGAGTCTCGGTCCAGGCACACAGTTTTAATCTGCCAGGAAGTTTCATATCAGCGCACACTCCGCTGCGGAGTGAAAATCTCATTCTGGAAACATCACCCAGGCTGTGGCTAAGCCATGTCTCCGCAATATCCTTTCTTTCAGGAGTGCTAGTTCTGCAAGGTTCGCAGGAGAGCTTCTGTAAAGTTTGGAAGGTAGGAGATGAGGTACTGGCAGAAGTAAAGCCGTGAGGACGGGGCGTGAATCGTGCTTGGGTAGCTCAGTTGGTAGAGCACTTGCCCGTGAAAGGCAAAAGTCCCGAGTTCGGGTCTCGGTCCGGCACACAGTTTTAATCTGCCAGGAAGTTTCATATCTGCGCACACTCCGCTGCAGAGTGAAAATCTCATTCTGGTTTCACAACATCAGTGACATTCAAGCCAATCTGATGTGCGAGTGGAACAACATCCCACTTCAACGTGGCTGTATCAATGTTTTTGCACTGTAATTAAGTCTGGGGTGACTATATAGAACTACTGACACATTAAAACCACTATCTTAACTTTTCTCCATTTTTTATTAAATCAGTTTCGAAACTTCTTGGACTGTGGGGTATGTCATGTATAAAATGTAGTAGTACAATAAATTTCACCATGCGAATTTTCCCCCAGACAACTGGTACTCACCAGATTCAGCAGGAAGCTGGAAATACATCTGCTTTTAAAGCCCTCTGTGCCAGTGAATTCCCTCATTGTGAACTGTATCTAACCATTTTTATATAATTCAGCCTCTTAGACCCATAAACCATGCTTCCTGAATCATGTCATCATCACACAAAGGCTCTGTAAGAGGGCTGCAGACAACCTAGCTACTACAGCTAGTTTTAAAATATCCTATGCTTTAAAAGACCTAGTTCTCATGTCACTTGGACAGGCCAGGCTGCTGGACCCATGAACAAAATGTCAAAATATCTTTGAAATTTAAAACGTTGTCAGTTCACACAGCCTAAAAACAGAATATGGGTAATCAGGTGAAAACAAAAAACAACATCAAAATTTTCCTTTCACCCAATTTCTCCATCCAGCTAATAAGTACAACTGGCATAGTGGTGTCATACTAGAAAAAAACAAAAAAAATATCAACAAATGAGGAGCAGTTCCTGGTCTCCTTATTGTGGAAATCAAACTGTTAATTATGATAGTGAAGGTGGTTACATTTAAAACACAACAACTCAGGTGCACCACTATCTTCTTCACAGTGGCCTACTCAATGCATGAAACTATGTGGGGAGAGGAACAATAAAACCAGAGAGACAGTTCTATTTCTTCAACATCTTCTCCAAGTTCTTTTCTACACAGCTAGCTAAGACACGTACATGATAACTGCTTAGGCATGTATGGTAATTCCCAGATTCTGGTAAAGGAATTAAAATGGTATGTCTCTACCAGATGAGGTCAAGTCAGAATCAGAAATGACAAGGAGGATAATTTTAGCCCTCCCCATGAGGTGTCACAACATTCTTTAATGTTTTCTACCAAGATCAAATGTTGTCACATGTCGCATAAAATAGAAACACCCACACCACACAGAGAGGACACAGTTGTATGCTTCAAAATTAGTGAAACCACAGTCTTAACTGTTACTCTCAGCAATTTCTGTCTTATTGGAGGTATGGATCTTGACGATATGGAAGTTATGATATGGTCCACCACTGTCTACACAGGATCTCTCAGGTTGGGATGAAGTCCTCAGTTTCATACTATAGCAGCAACTGGACACCTCCAGCGTCTTCTTGAAATCCTATCTTGTACAATTGTGCACTTAGTGGAACAGGTTATGGTGTTCAGAAAACTGTGCTTTGATATCTTCTTCCTCTCCTTAATAGTTTCTCAACATTTCACCTCGATCAATCAAAAGACTTCACATCTCTCTAGTATCATAAGAAACTATACAATGCCATCCAGTGGGTATGTCTTTCTGAGCAGGGCTCATCATCATGCAGCCTCTAATCTGTTAATCTTCTAAATTGACAGATGGATGCTTCAGCAACATGTTGGAATGTGTTGGTTCGTGGAGGACGTAATGACATGCATGCTGTGTGTGCGCACAAGCACATCTCACGCAAACATGACTGCGATCTCTAGCAGCTCAGACAGGAATACAAATACAAATACAATTGTTATGCAGAACAAAAGCAGCAGTCCAGTAAAATGACAGGGGCAGAGAAAGGATAGAAGGCTTTTGGTGGGAGGAGAGAAGAGTGCTGTCTGGTATAGCATACACAGACTAGATGGAGGCATGACAAGATTACCAGTGCGTACAGCATCAGGAGGCTGTGGGGCAGGGATTTGGGAATGGAGGTGGTTGATTGGGCAGTGGGAAAGGAGAGGAGCAGGGAAGAGGAAAAATGGGTGGGTGCACTGGCAGAGGGTGGCACAGAGTGAGGATGAGGGGATGTAAATAGGAAGGAGGTGATATGACAGAGGGGGCGGGAACTGAGGAGAGTGTGGTGCCAGTAGGTTACCAAAGGTTGACGCCACGATATTTTCAGGAGGGGAGAACATGTTGTAACGGTAACTCCCATCTGTGTGATTCAGAAAAGCTGGTGGTGGAGGGAAGGATCCAGTTGGCCAGGCTTGTGAAGCAGCCATTGAAATCAAACATGTTATGTTAAGCTGCATGTTAAGCCACAGGATAGTCTACTTTGTGGTTGTCATACAAATATAAAAAGTTGTGCAATGATTGTAGGAGAACTGGTATATGACTTGGCTACTTTCACAGGTGACCTGACCTCTGATCGGGTAGGATAAGCCTATGACAGAACCATTTAAGAACTGCTCGATGGGTAGATTGCACAGGTCTTGCACCTGGGTCTTCCACAGGGATGTGATCTCTGTGACAAGGGGTTGGCATGGGGTGTGTCTTATGGATGGAGCAGAATATTGTGAAGGTTGGGTAGGTGACAGAAAACCACTTTAGGAGGGGTGGGAAGGATCTTTGGTAGGATGTCCCTCATTTAAGAGCATAGTGATGGTAAACAAAGCCCTGATGAAAGATGGGGTCCAGCTGTCCCAGTCTGGGGTGGTATTGGGTGATGAAGGGGACATTCCTTTGTAGCTGGTTCTTGGGGGTGGTGGGAGAATTGTGAGCTGTGTGGAGAAATAGCATGGAAGATCTGTTTGTGGACTACGTCTGTGGTATAGTGCCTGTCTGTGAAGGCCTTGGTGAGACCTTCAGCATACTGGACAAGTGAGATCTTTTCATTGCAGATACTCCATCCCCAGGTGGTCAGATTCTATGGCAGTGAGCTTTTGGTGTGAAAGGGGTGGAAGCTATTGAAATGCAGGTAATGTTGGTAGTTGGTAGGTTCAATGTGGACAGAGGTGTGCATGGAGCCATCAGAGAGGAGGAGGTCAACATCCAGAGAGATGGCATGCTGGGTTGAGAAGGATGAGGTGAAGTGGATGGGAGAGAATGTGTTGAGGTTGTGAAGGAATGAGGATAGGGCGTCTTAGCCCTGAGTCCAGATCATGAAGATATATCATCAACAAACCTGAACCAGACCATGGGTTTTGGAGTCTTGGAAGGTCTGCCCTATATGGCCCCTAAACAGGTTGGCATAAGAAGGTGCCATGTTGGTGCCCTTGGATGTGCCATGGGTTTGTCTGTATACCTTCCCTCCAAAAGAGAAGTAGTTGTGAATTGGGATAAAGTTAGTAAGGTGAACGAGTTAGTGGGTTTGGAGTCCAAACAGTGTTGGGGAAGGTGGTGTTCAACAGAGGCAAGACCATGGGCATGTGGGATGTTGGTGTATAGCAGGGGCGGGCAAATGTTGCACGCGGCTCATGAGCGCACAGCGCTGCACGTGTGCTGCTCGCATGCAACCGTCAACCGGGGCAATGGCGACAGTGGGCAGGTTGCGGCAGTGTAGCGCCAGGCCAAGTTGCGGACGTTGATACGAAGCGACCACTACGTAGTGAACGTTGTATTTCAAGAACCGGAAAATACAGAATGAATCAAGGAAACGGAGAAGAGGAGATCTGCTGTCTTTTAAAAAGTAATGGGAGAATCATTTTTTCTTTGTGCAAAAGCGTGAGATTTGCTGTCTTTTAAAAAGTAATGGGACAATAATTTTTTCTTTGTGCAAAAGCATGGAAATTCGAACTGTTTAATACGTGGCACTACTCTCGTTGGTCAGCGGAGGTTTAGTATTGAAAGCCATTATAATAAATTTCACAAGGACGAGTACAATTTATTGCCGGATTCTGAGCGGATGGGGAAATTGACTGAGCTTAAGAATAGCGATCTGACGATACTAGATGAATCTGTCATAGTTGCTGTTGTCACGAGAAATCTGCGACTTTCTTTTGTCATGTCTCTGATCTAACTGATTTAACATTTTATGGAGCACTGTTTTCAGTTTTTCAGGATGACAACAATAATAGCCCAGCGGTACGTGCAAGTTATAAGATTGCGCTTAATATAGCGTGAGCTGGAAAACCATTTACTGAATTAATAAGTCTCGATTAAGAGCAAACGTCAGTGATGAAAATTTACGTAAATGTTTGCGTTTATCTGTATGTAGAAATTTTGTTCCCGATATTAAACGTATTGTAAACTCCACCTGTGATAATTAAATAAAATGTATCGTAGGTAACAGGTACTCTTTCAAACCATTATTTCTTTCAAGCACTCCTGCTAAGCTTATTCCTTCATTCGATAAAGCAAGCTAGGAAACAAAACGCATTACAGAGGAAGGAGAGGACAGAAGGTATGGTGGGGAGGGGAGATACGCGGGTGGCCAGTTTGCCCCTGTGTGCACGCAGAACACCTGTTAACTGCACGCGTGCAAGTGCACCGCACACGTGCGGGATTCCTGCCCGCCCCTGGTGTATAGGGAAGTGGCATCAACAATGATGAGTAGGGGTCCATGAAGTAAAGCAGTGGGGGTGGTGGAGACATGGTGAAGGGAGTGATTTGTATCTTTGACATGGGCAACTGGTCAGAGATGTTGGTCATTGAGGGCGAAATTCTTTCAGTGAGGACTCAATAACCAGCTACAATGGGGCATCCAGGATTGTTGGGTTTGTAGATTTTGGGGAGTACATAGGTAGGTGTACAGTGTGTCATCGGGGTGAAGACGGAAATTGATTCAGGGGAGAGGTTCTGGAAAGGGCCTAAGGCTTTAAGCAGGGACTGGAAGTCATGTTGGACTTCTGGGATGGATCACTCTAGCAGAGTTTATAAGTGAAGGAGTCAAATAATTGGCAGAGGCGTTTCGCCATGTAGTCACTGTGACTCATAACAACAGTGGTGGAACCTTTGTCTGCAGGTAGGATGAGGATGATCAGGTTAGGATTCGTTTTAGGTTGTTTATGGCTGTCATTTCTTCTGCTGTAGGTTGTTGTTCTCAGGAAGAGATCCGGGGAAGGATGGTGAGGCCAAGTTGGAAGTAAGGAATTTCTAGAAGATGGTCATGGGGTAGTTAGGTGGGAGGAGTTGGGGGGGGGGGGAGGCATCACCGTTGGATGGTGGTATGAAGTGGAAGAGGCAGGGATAAACATTGGGATTAGGTTGGCTTTGGTTGGAAGAATTGTTGGCAAAGAGGTGTTTCCACTGCTGGGATCGGAAGAAGAAGCATAGGTCTTGACAAGTTCAACATGATTAAATTTGGGTGTAGGGTTAAAGATGAGCCCTTTTAATAGGCCTGAAACTTCTGTAAGACTGAGAAGTTTGGTGGAAAGGTTAACAACAGTGTTCCTGGAATCTTTCAGCTCTGGATTTATTGAAGCATTGGTAGTGAGTTTTGAGGGATGTGGCAAATTTAAATGGTCAGGTAGACAGGGTCTGGATGCTTTGAGGGGTTGACAAGGAGGAACACTAGGATAGGAGTTTGATAGTGGTGCCATGAGATGGTAGTAGGATGTCAGCAAATCGGATAACTTATGGAGGTTGTATTTGGAATGCTCCTCCAGCTGCTGGAGAACAAGGGATTCTCTTTCAGAGATGTGATGTATGTAGTAGGGATTGCACAATAGCAGTATCTTGCAAAGGGAACAGAGGTGATTCTGGGATGCCTGCGCCATGGAGATGTGTTTCACACTGCCAGATTTGTGAGGGCCAGGGACTCACAGAATCTGAAAAGGTATTCCTCCCACCCCTCCCTACCCGACTCCTAACTCCACAGCCTCCCAATGCTGTGCCTGGTGACAGTCTTGTTATGCCTCCATCTAGTCTCTCCACACTCCACCAGACGGCACTCTTCTCTCCCCTCCCCCCCCCCCCCTCCGCAACCATACCCTGCTGTCTCTACCCCTTCTCTGCACAGCTGCATTCCAGTCCAAGCTGCAAATGTGTGTGTGTGTGTTGAAGAGGGCTTTGGGCAAAAGCTAAATGTTGTAACAGTCTTCTCATTGTGCCTATCTGCAACTCATGTGCACTTTGCAAGACATATTGGTATGTCCATATCACTGGCATTTGGTACACTTCATTGGATTAGGCACATATGGTTGCACTTAAAGTCTAAGTGGATCCCCTTGATGTTGAGCATAAACCCCATTGGGACACAAAGGCTGTGACAGTCACAAAACCCATTAGACACCCAAAGCATTGGAGAGCCATCCTGATCCATGACCAACCAACCACTGTCTATAGCTCTTGGAGATTGCTCAAAGCTGTGTCCAAGGCATGCAACAATGCTTGTTGTTCAAGATGTGCTCAATAAATTTGAGGTCAGATGACCTGGGGTCCACATAAGTTCCCCAATCGTCATAGAGTCTTCCTCAAACCATCCCAACACATTTTAGGGGTGATGGGATGGTGCACTGCCTTTAGTTTGCTCTACGCAAAAAAGCAGGAGCACATGATCTAAGAATAGTTTCTGTGTCACACACTGGTGAAAGGTAAAGGAAAATATGTCAGGTGCCACATTTATCCTATGAAACCATCCCTCACCAAAGAGTACCTCCACCAACTCCCATAATGGTTCTCTTTCGACAAGCAGGATGGATTGCCCTATGTGGTCCTCAATGTAATTCTATGTAGACATTGGTGTTTACCAACATGTACTGCACCTCAGAAGGTCTTCCAGTCTCTGAGTGTCCAATGGCACTGTTGGTGCACTCAAACTAATCTCTGTGCCTTGTGTGTGTGCCTTTGTGCTGTGACCAAATGAAAACATGTCAAACTGTGGCTTCATACCCCATGGGGTGTAGTGGCTCTGAATGTCATTGATGCTCATCAGTTGCTGTTGCTGTTGTTGTTGCTTATTACTGACTTGGAAAGTTATTTTCTGCACTGAAATTCATGTTACAATCCACATTAGTCAACAGCAACCAATCATCAAGAACTTGTGGTCCAATTTAGTTGACTCTGGTGACAGCAGTTTACATTGAATTGGGGTAATCACTGTGGATCATTAACACAGCATTACAGGAAACACCAAGTGCCTGCATGATTACGGGGATGGAGTATCGTCCACAATCAAATGCACTGTTATCATGAATTTTTCCTGCCATATGTTCAACTGTCATGCTGATTGCCAGTGCATAGTTTGACAACATTTCAGTTGCAGAATAATTCAATATGGCATGGTAACATAAGGGTTTGCTCTCATTTGTTATTATTCAACTATGAAATTCATGTCATGATTTTACTTTACTCCCTCTGATAATCTGCCTACCTGTACCCCTACAGCCCAATATGTTGCTAGGTTTTCTCAGTATCCAGACACACTTATGTAATGCAGAATTGATCATTAGATGCAATGAAAGGCAGACCCACCAGTATAAAAGGAGGTGGGTAGTATTGTGCTTCTGTTAGCAATTTTGTCATTTTATATATGTGTATTATTTGTTTAATTTGGAAAATGTACTATATTTCCTTTTTAGGTATTGTTTTATATTACTTGAGCTATACCTTTGATTTGATTTTAACCTACAAACTTATTCATAATCTTATGGTACATTTTTGTCATTTTATATATGTGTATTATATCTGTTGTATGTAATCATGACTCATTCCACATCCTTGTGATTTATCACAATACGGATTAATGGAATACGAAATAAATAAATAAATAAATAAATAAATAAATAAATAAGAAGCAGTAACAGCAGAATGGGTCAGTCAGGAGAGCTCAGTGGCTTGAAACGTGGACTAGTCATTGGATGTCACCTGAGTCATCTGAGTAACAAATCCAAAGGGACATTTCAACCCTCGTATAGCTGCCCTAGTTGATTGCTGGTGATGTGATCGTGAAGTTTAAATGTGAAGGAACAATCACAGCTAAACCTACCGGTATGCCACGCATAACCCATGTACTGACAGACAGAAGATGTCGAGCACTGCAGAGGGTGGCTGTAAAAAATCACATGAAATCAGCAGAAGGAATCACTTGTGAGCTCCAAAGTGCTACCAATAGTACAGCTAGCACAACAAGTGTGTGTAAGGAGTGAAAAAGAATGGGGTACAATGGTCGAGCAGCTCTCATGAGCCACACGTTTCTGTAGTCAATGCTTGATGATGCTTGAAGTGGTGTAGGGAACGATAACACTGGACAGTTGACTACTTAGAATGAGTGATTTGGTGTGCTGAATCATGCTACACCCTGTAGCAATCATGTGGAAGGGGTTGGGAGTAGTATGTTTATGCTGATTCTGGACCAAGAGCATTTTGATTAAGAAATTCTAGGCTATAAACCAAGACTCTAATTTCACAGTATTTCCCAACCAAATTCGATATAAATACAACAAAAAGAAAATGAACAACTAAGTTGAGCCATTTTAAAAAAACTTAGAAATTATAGTAAAGGAAATTTTTAATTTAATTTTAAAAAATATACAAAAAGTTTTAAAAATTTGTTCAAATTCAGTAACATAAATAGGTTGATAGTTATTTTGTTTTTTACCACTATAAATAAAATGTAATACAACAATTTTATCTAATTTATCATCATCATTTGTAAAGATTTTAGTATGACATTCTGGAAGAGTAATCACGAAGGAATCAAAAAGTTTTTCAAACACTTGGAAAATGTATTAAATTTTGAAAACAAGAAGTTTTCAGTTTTTATCTTCTCTAGGGTACTGAAAATATTGCAGAATGAAATGAAAACATGAATATAAAAATTATTTAATTATTCCAATTTTTCATTCATTTATGTAATTAAAAATTTTCAGTAAGCATTCTACGTTGTGAATCATCAGTTAAATTATTTTTACCATACGCAATTGTATCATTTGGAATATTTTCATTAAAGAATGCACATAAATTCATTGTTGTTTTTTGAGTAGTTACAACATTCATTCTTAAGTCACATTTGTTACATAGATAGGATAATTGTGAATAAAATTGAATGGACTTATATTTACATTGTTATTTAAATGGGTTATTCTTTTAAAATCTCTAAAAGAATCATAAGCTTTTAAGAAATCATTTGGTGGATCAAGATTACATAATTCTTGAGGAAAAACTTCATTTCTTCCATTTTAACATAGATAGTTTATAATTTAACATCACTGAATAGAGAAGAATCAAGTAATTGATAATTTTTCTATCATTCTAGAAAACAACGAAAATAAAGTAAGGCATATCACAATCAGTAGAATTATCATAATTAGTAATATCTAGTTCAAAATTTCTTTTTGCTTGTAATCCAGCAAAATTAGTTATTTGGAGTTCAAAACAAGAAATTGGCATTTTTGGATTTTTCAGTCTTCCTTGTTCTAGTTCAAGTGAAATACTCTGGTTCATATTTAGCAACAGGAACACGAATTTCCATACTTTCAATGACAATTTTACCTTCTTTTGGAAGTGCAGAATTATCATTTTCGGTAGTCTAATGACAAATAGAAACTTTTTGAACTTTTCTCAAAGTCCAAGTAAAAATATCGGTCTAATCACCTTAAAACATAATTTCTCTATAATCTATATAAATCCAGCAAATAATTCTAATGGATAAAGAACTTGATTTTGTATGGTTTTAATTTTTCCATTGTTAAGAATATGATCTTCCATATTTAATTCATTCAATAAGGAAGAAGTTAATCAAATAGTGGTAAGAGTTGAAGAAGAGATAAATGGATGCTCTATACAAAATACTGTTTCCTTTTTTAATTGTAATAACATCAAACAATTTTAAAGCCTAATTATCAATTAGTTTAATATTCGATTTACCATCATATGCTGAAAAATTAGTTTCACCGGTGTGAATAACCTCAAAAGTAATTGAAGGTTGTGAATAATTAGGATGAATCCAACCATCACCATTATTTATATTAATTTCTGTTTACTTGTTAGGAAGATTTAAATTAGTTTTTGTTTTCTCATTGACAGGAAAGAGTAAAATTGATAATGAGGTATCAATATCCAATACCACACTTGTTACGAGTTGCAGATATGGACCGCGGTCCGTAATAGATATCGCTAGACCTGCGAGTCGTGACTAGGCTTGTGACAAGTATCTAGCGAGCTCTCGTCCACTCTTGCTTGGGACATCAACTAGGAATGTAGCATAGCCTGCAGCTGATAGATAGCAAACTCTAACAAGGTGCTTTGTCAAATATGGCTTAAGTAATGCATCTCTAGATATGTTTGTAATTATATGTATGCAGCATATGAAGAAGCCTATAACACAAGTTACGTATAATATACAGGGTGGTCCATTGATAGTGACCAGGCCAAATATCTCACAAAATAAGCATCAAACGAAAAAACTACAAAGAACGAAACTCTTCTAGCTTGAAGGGGGAAACCAGATGGCGCTATGGTTGGACCGCTAGATGGCGCTGCCATAGGTCAAACGGATATCAACTGAGTTTTTTAAATAGGAAGCCCCATTTTTTATTACATATTCATGTAGTATATAAAGAAATATGAATGTTGTAGTTGGACCACTTTTTTCACTTTGTGGCAGATGGCGCTGTAATAGTCACAAATGTATAAGTACGTGGTATCACGTACCATTCCGCCAGTGCAGACGGTATTTGCTTCGTGATACATTACTCATGTTAAAATGGACCATATACCAACTGCGGAAAAGGTCGATATCGTGTTTATGTATGGCTATTGTGGTCAAAATGCCCAACGGGCGTGTGCTATGTATGCTGCTCGGTATCCTGGATGACATCATCCAAGTGTCCAGACTGTTCGCCATATAGTTACATTATCTAAGGAAACACGAAGTGTTCAGCCACATGTGAAACGTCAACCACGACCTACAACAAATTATGCCCAAGTAGGTGTTTTAGCTGCTGTTGTGGCTAATCCGCACATCAGTAGCAGACAAATTTTGCCAGAATCGGGAATCTCAAAAATGTCGGTGCTGAGAATGCTACATCAACATTGATTGCACCCGTAGCATATTTCTATGCAGCAGCACTTGCATGGCGATGACTTTGAATGTCATGTACTGTTCTGCCACTGGGCACAAGAGAAATTACGGTACGATGACAGATTTTTTGATGCGTTCTATTTAGGGACGAAGCTTCATTCACCAACAGCAGTAACATAACTGGCATAATATGCACCATTGGGCAACGGAAAATCCACAATGGCTGTGACAAGTGGAACATCAGTGACCTTGGCGGGTTAATGTATGGTGCAGCATTATGGGGGGAACGATAACTGGCCCCCATTTTGTCGACTGCAATCTAAATGGTGCAATGTATGCTGATTTCCTACGTAATGTTCTACCAATGTTACTACAAGATGTTTCACTGCATGACAGAATGGCGATGTACTTCCATGATGGATGTATGGCACATAGCTCGCGTGTGGTTGAAGCGGTATTGAATAGCATATTTCATGACTGGTGGATTGGTCGTCGAAGCATCATACCATGGCCAGCACGTTCACCGGATCTGACGTCCCTGGATTTCTTTTCTGTGGGGAATGTTGAAGGATATTTGCTATCATGATCTACCGACAACGCCTGACAAAATGCGTCAGCGCATTGTCAATGCATATGCAATCATTACGGAAGGCGAACTACTCGCTGTTGAGAAGAACGTCGTGACACGTATTGCCAAATGCATTGAGGTTGACGGACATCATTTTGGGCATTTATTGCATTAATGTGGTATTTACAGGTAATCATGCTGTAACAGCATGCGTTCTCACAAATGTTAAGTTCACAAAGGTACATGTATCACATTGGAACAACCGAAATAAAATGTTCAAGCATACGTATGTTCTGTATTTTTATTTATAAAACCTACCTGTTACCAACTGTTCGTCTAAAATTGTGAGCCATATGTTTGTGACTATTAGAGCAGCATCTATCACAAAGTGAAAAAAGTGGTCCAACTAAAACATTCATATTTCTTTATGTACTACACGAATATGTAATAAAAATGGAGGTTCCTATTTAAAAAAATGCAGTTGATATCTGTTTGACCTATGGCAGCTCCATGTAGCGGGCCAACCATAGCGCCATCTGGTTTCCCCCTTCAAGCTAGACAAGTTTCATTTTTTGTAGTTTTTCGTTTGACGCTTATTTCGTGAGATATTTGGCCCACCCACGATCAATGGACCACCCTGTATATTATTTTTTACCAATGACTACTAATTACTGCAATCGTTGCAGATACAGACTATGCAGCCAGCTCCTTACCGAGTTCATTGCCAAACCTGCAATATATTTTTATATTTAGCATTGGCCACCTGTCATCGTAACACCTGATTACAAGAATCATAACACACAACTTTCAGTTTGGTTCATGATTTATTGAGGGAAAAGTGTATTAGTTCAGTTATAGTTATTTCTAAATTTTGAATAGTACCAAAAAATGGGATATTTATAGGATGATTTGTACAGACATTACTGGGCCACAAAATTCAGAATTAGGTTTAAATAAAGCAATAACATTAGTTTCTTGATGAAAATAATCATTATGTTTAACAAACATTCCAATCAGCCAAATTAAAATTTACATTAATTAATTAAAACGGAATGATTTTAAGAACATCTTTAGCAACAGGTTTTCATTTGCATTAATAAGTTGATTATTAAATCCTAGCAAAGATCCTACATTACCTTCTCTTACATCCATTATATAATTTTTTATCACTTTTGATAACAATACTATTTAAAGTTTTACCTGCTTTAATATGAGTATTTGAATTTTCGAATGAATAACTTTTTTCTGAATTTTTCAAACTATATTGACCAATGAGAATTTCTGTTGTTTCTCCATCACAGTAAAGTTTATTACCTTTTGACGTAATATTTAATTTTAAAAAGGTTGAATAAAAACCAACTAGTGAGACACTTTTATAAATTTCTCTTTTGGAACAGTTAATCTTTTTTTCAGAACAGACGAATTATCACTAAATCAAAATTATCTACACATTTACATTAGTAAAAATTATGTGAATAAATGACGGATTGGGAACCAAAAATTATCCTTTATAATCACCATTATTTAGACAAATTTAATGATATTCCATCAATTAATCAGTGTGATACAGGTTATACATTTAGTGAATCAGCAGCATGTGATTTATTTAATAAATATGGAGAAGTTAAAGACAGAACAAAATTAAAAGAAAAAAAAATATTAAAAAACAAATATGGATGAAATAATGTTAGAATCTGTTAAACATAATGAAGATAATGTTTCTGGATTAAGAAATGTTGGTACTTTTAAATATATTGGAATATTACCAACAGAATTCAATGGCAATAAATTAAAAATCTGTGGAAAAGAATATGAAAGAATAGATGGATTAATGAAACATTAATCTAGAAAATGAATAACTATGGATGACTTAGGTACAGAATTTGATTTTCTTGATTTGCAAAACTATGCTAGAATTTTATTCAACTCAAATGCTGTATATAATGAAAGTAATCCAAATAAAATAAAATCATCTAAAGGAAATAAATATAACAATTTGACTAAAACAATTGTTGCAGAATGTTTTCCTAGTTTTTCAGAAAGAAATCTTAATGATTCACATGAAAATGTTGGTGAAGGTTGAGTAAAAACATATTAAGAAAAATCAATCAGATGTATTTGGATGGATGATGTTCGACAATTAATTGATAGATTAGCAGTATTCACAGTTAATAATTAGCTAGAAATAAAAATTATCATAATGAAAAAGCTGGAACAATGCAAACGTTAACTAATAAAATTAGTGATTTTATTATTAATGATCAAAAAGGAATTCGATATTTAATTAGATTTTTGAATTAAATAAAATAATAACAATTAAATAGTATTGAGCCATTTTGAGCTGATGTTAAAAAAAAACAGAAACTGGTGGAAATTTGGTTGTTGCATTAGCTACTTCTGTAGTGAAAAAAAAAATTATTGAATATTTAATGAAAAAAGAAACAAAACACAAAGTAGGATTTTTACCATTATTTTTAGCTGCATTAACATACTTAGCGACTATTGGTTGACTTGCTGGTAGTTCTGGAGTTATAAACAAGAAAAAAAGGTGATACATAATTAGAAGAACAAAAAGGACATAGTTTAGCAATCCACAAAAAAGCAAGTGGAAAAATTCAAAGAAATAATAGAAAAATTTAGTAATCCTATACATCATTTTGACATAGAAGATTAGTTAAACAGTTAAATATTAAATATTTTTGTGGTGTTTTTATGATTCGTGCATTACCTAATGAGCCAAAAAATTCAGAATGTGGAATAGTAACTTCAGATACTTGTGTTCATGTTGGTACCCTTTGGATTTCTTATTGCAAAAATAAAGATATAAAATCTATTTAGATTAATGTGGATGAACTATATCGAAACAACTAGTTAACTATTTGGGCAAAAATAATTTGTACTACAGTATCGAAGAATTTGTGGACATTTGCGTTTAATTGTTTTACAACTATTATGCATGAATTGTAAGTTTGATGATATTTTTAATTTAATAGTTAGACATTTTTGGAAATAAACTCAATACCAGTAATGATTTAGAAAGAACAAAAGATTTTTCATCATTAGATCCAAAAACTAATAATGAATTAATTTCAAAATTAAAAAATTTCTACCCTCAGTAGCCTCAAAAATAATTAATGTAATTAAACAATTTCAAAAACAATTAAATAGAATTTTTAAAGTAACTGATGGTTATATTGTTTTTAAAGGTAGAAGAATTGTGAATGTAAATAATCCAATAGATGCAAAAGACGTAGTTAACAATTATTATTTACAGAAGTAGTTATCAAATATTGTTACAAAACCTGAATACACAAATATTCTAACACTTCTCAATTATCATATTAATAAACAAGAACTAAGTAAAAACTTTACAAAAAACGAAATCGAAGAAGTTATTTCTGAAACAGATTTAACTCCTTACTTAAATGAGTTACAAAAACTTAATCATAATGTACATGAAAAGCAAATTCTTGAATTTGCTTTTCTAAGTGGAGGAGAACAAATATGCACAATTTCAAGCTGTTTTCACATCTTATGAGTTAGGAATTTATTCTTAAAAGAGTTGTTGATGTTGTGGAAAATGTGGAAAATATAAACAGAGATTTAGCATTAAATTAATTTGATATTTGGATGAGTGTTGTTGAAAACTTTACAAAATAACTCCTGAAATCACATCAACGAAAATAGTTTGCGCATCAAATTTCTATCTGTAAGATTAAAAGAGTCTGTTAAAACTGTTCCAGTTGATGTAAAGATAGTTGTATTTGGCAAAACAATTTATTTTTTATTCTATATAAATGAAGAATGATAATCACATTTACTGTTTGAAGTGCAAAAGGTTTACCGAAACATGTAATCCTCATAGATTAACAACTAAAAATGGAAAACAAAGAATTCAAGGTTTTTGTGCAGTATGTAAAACTAAAAAGAGTAAATTCCTTAAAAAATTATAGGTGAAGGTCTAAATATTCATGAAAAAATTATTAATGAACTTTAGAGGTGCAAACCGTGTTCAGAAAGAATAGATAAAATGAAGAAGGTGGTGTATTTTTGTTTGTTGGTAGTAGTTTATCTTATAGTGAAGTTGAATTACTATGGGTCAAGGTTATACTCAACAGCCGTACCAAAATAATAATTGGCTCCTTCTACTGACCCCCTCACTCAGATGATATAATAGCTAAACCGTTCAAAGAAAACTTGGATCTCATTAAAAATAAGTACCCCACTCATACAGCTAAAATTGGTGGAGACTTCAATCTACCCTCGATTTGTTGGCGAAAATATATGTTCAAAGCCGGTGGTAGGCAGAAAACATCTTCCAAAATTGTACTAAATGCTTTCTCTGAGAATTGCTTTGAACAATTAGTTCATGAGCCCACATGGTTTGTAAATGGTTGCGAAAGCACACTTGACCTCTTAGCAACAAATAATACTGATCTAATACAGAGCATCATGACTGATACAGGGATTAGTGAGCACAAGGTCATTGTAGCGAGGCTCAAAACCATATCAACCAAAACCGCTAAAAATAAACACAAAATATATCTATTTAAAACAGCAGATAAAAATTCGCTTGATGCCTTCCTAAGAGAGAGTCTCCATTCCTTCCATGCTAATTATGTAAGTGTTGACCAGATATGGCTCAAATTAAAAGATACAGTATCGACAGCAATAGATAGATTCATACTGCATAAGTTAATAACAGACAGGACTGATCCACCATGGTACACAAAACACATCACAACACTGTTGCAGAAGCATAAAAAAAAGCATGCCAAATTCAGAAGAACGAATAATCCCCAAGACTGGCTAAGTTTCACGGAAGCTCGAAATTTAGTGCGGACGTCAATGCAAGATGCTTTTAATAGTTTCCACAATGAAGCATTGTCTCAAAATATTGTAGAAAACCCAAAGAGATTCTGGTCATATGTAAAGTACACCAGCAGCAAAAAACAGTCAATACCATCACTGCGCAATTGTGATGGAAATGTTACCGATGATGGTGCCACTAAACCTGAGTTACTAAATACAGTTTTCTGTAATTCCTTCACGAAAGAATATGAAGTAAATATTCCAGAATTCGAAACCAGAACAGCTGTTAGCAGTAGTGACATTAAAGTAGATATCTTAGGTGTTGCGTAACAACTCAAATCACTTAAGAAAGCAAGTCTGCCCATCCAGATGGTATACCAATCAGGTTCCTTTCAGAGTATGCACACACAATAGCACCTTTCTTAGCAATAATATGCAACCGCTCACTTGAGGAAAGGTCTGTTCCTAAAGACTGGAAAGTAGCACAGGTCACACCAATATTCAAGAACCCATTGAATTACAGACCCATATCACTGAATATGCAGTAGGACTTTGGAGCATATACTGTACTCGAACATTATGAATCACCTTAAAGAAAATGACTTATTGATACATAACCAACACAGTTTCAGAAAATATTGTTCTTGTGCAGCACAGCTTTATTCCCATGAAGTAATGAGTGCTGTCGACATGGGGTCTCAGATTGAGTCCATATTCCTAGATTTCCAGAAGGCTTTTGATACCGTACCTCACAATTGACTATTATTCAAATTGCTTGCATATGGAGTATCGTCTCAGTTGTGTGACTGGATTCATGCTTTCCTCTCAGAGAGGTCACAGTTCATAGTGATAGACCATAAATCATCGAGTAGTACAGAAGTGATATCTGGCGTGTCATAGGCCCTCTGCTGTTCCTGATTTTGGTGATAATCTGAGCTGCCCTCTTAGATTGTTTGCAGATGACACTGTAATTTACCGTCTAGTAAAATCATCAGACAATCAATTCCAATTACAAAAAGAATCTAGAGACAATTTCTGTATGGTGCTTAAAGTAGCAATTGGCTCTAAAGAAAGAAAAGTGTGGGGTCATCCACATGGGTACTAAAAGAAATCCAATAAATTTTGGGTATATGATAAATCGTACATATCTAAGGGCTGTCAATTCGACTAAATACCTAGGAATTACAATTATGATCAACTTAAATTGGAAATACCACATATATAATATTGTGGGGAAGATGAAACAAAGACTGCGCTTCGTTGGCAGAACACTTAGAAGATGGGACAAACCCATTAAAGAGACAGCCTGCATTACACTTGTCCATCCTCTGCTGGAATATTGCTATGCGGTATCGGATCTTTACCATGTGGGAATGACTGAGGACAGTGAGAAAGTGCAAAGAAGGCCAGCTCATTTTGTGCTTTCGCACAATAGGGCTCAAAGTGTCATTAAAACGGTACGCAAGTTGGGGTGGCAGTCACTGAAACAAAGTTGGTTTTCTTTGTGCCGAGATCTGTTTACAAAATTTCAATCACCAACTTTCTCTTCCAAATGCGTAAATATCTTGTTGACACACGCCTACGTAGGGAGAAATGATCACCATAATAAAATAAGAGAAATCAGAGCTCGAATGGAAAGATTTAGGTGTTCCCTTTTCCCACACGCCATTTGAGAATGGAATGGTAGGGAAGTAGTATAAAAATGGTTCGATGAACCCTCTGCCAGGCACTTAAGTGTGAATTGCAGAATAACCATGTAGATGTAGACGCAGACATAAACCAATAGGAAAAATTTTAAAAGAATGTAATTTCTTTTGGAATTGACGATTTATGGCACTCTGATTTAACCGAAACAGATAAAGATAATCTGGAAGGAATTTCAAAAATAAATAAAGGATATAAATAGTTATTTACTTTTATAGATGTTTTTTTTTTCAAAATTTTACTTGAACTATTCCAGATAAAGATAAAACAGGTAAAAATACGATTTATTCTTTTGATAAGTATTCAAGTCGAGAAAACCAACAAATTTACAAACAGATAATGCTAAAGAATTTTATAACAAAGTATTTCAAGAATTAATGAAGAAATTCGACCTTAACCATTATTCAATTTTTAATGAGTTAAAATCAACAGTTTTTGAACGATTTAATATAACTTTGAATGAAAAAATGTGGAAAAAATTTGCTCTGCAAGGAAATTGTCAATGGGTTGACTTAGTTTGATGAATATAATTAACACAAAACATTCAACGATAAAAATAGCACTGATAGATTAAATAAAGAAACTGAAAAAATCCTATTGAAAACAATTTGCGTAACAAATGTGTTGGATATAGAACCTAAATAAAAAATTGGTGATAAAGTAAGAACAAGTAAATTGAAATGAATTTTTGGAAAAGGGTATACTGCTAATTGATCAACAGAAATTTTTGAAATTGAAAATGTTATTCATTCAAATCCAGTCACATATAAATTGAAAGATTTCAATGACGAATAAATAAAACGAAATTTTTATGAGCAAGTACTACTGAAAACTAATTTTCCAGATGTTTATCTGGGTGAAAAATTTATAAATTAGAAAGGAAATAACGTGTATATGTTAAGTGGTTAGCATTTGGCACCTCACAGAGTTGTTGGGAAAACAAAAGTATGTAATTTATAAATATGTTAATAAAAATTATATATAAATGGAGTTAGTAATCGAAAATTTGAACAGGTTTGATGATGAGTATAATATTCAATATGTTCATTATTCATTGAAGCAGACAGAGTTTATTTGATATTCAAATAAAAATTAACAAAAACGATTTGATGTCAAAATCATTTGAAGATTTTAAATTTGAGTTAATGGAATCGTATGGTTTTAATGAGCTTTGTTTATTAGATGTTCATAAAAATCTTGAAGAATGTTATTTTAAATTTGGTTATGAAAAAAGTACTTTGAAACTTAATTTTATATTCCAATACACATTTGCTAGTTTATTTATTCCAACTGCATCACGAAATACTTCTCTGAAATCTTCTTTACTTTTATCTTTGATTTTATTTAAATATTCCAAATGACTTATCCTATCTTTCATTTTATATATACTTCTTCATACACCAAATTTTGAAAATTTTCTACAAATGTTAACAGTGAATTCATAACTATAGAATATAAACCATGCCCGCTAATAAATTTTGAATGTGGATAAATATCTTTAGATAACAGTGAAATATCAGTATTGTAATTTTCATATATTGTTTCATAGCATCTCGAGAATGTTTATATCCTAAAACATTACCAACATGATTTGCACATAACCAAAAATTTTTTTTTCCATCAATGATAACTAAAACTTGTTTGTTGTTACATATAAGTGTATCGTTTTTTAGATCCACAAGCGAATCCATTTATTAAAAAAAGTTTATATATTTTTTATTTTTTTAATTCCACTAAATTTTTTCCATACAAGCGAAAAATGAAAATAAAATAATTTCTCCACTTTCCAATTACGAAAATGAAATTCGTACAGAAATTAAAATAACAAAATGGAAAATTCCTTCAAAATCAGATTGTAATAAATGTGAGAGAAAGCAACAAAAAGAACATCTTCATAAATGGCACATTAAAGCAATTTTTGGTGAAAAATATGGAAATGAATTTAAAAATTCTTCTAATTGTATTCCTAACTCATAAGATGTGAAAACAGCTTTACTTTATCAAATAAATAAAGAAAGAGATAAACGAAAATTTGGATTTTTTGTGGAAAATTTTTTTGTAAATTTTATATGCAAAAACATCCAAAATTACCATATCATAAAAGAAGATTACAAAATAATTAATTTTTATCTTTTATTTACTCTTCTGAACAACAGTTTAATTCTTGTAAGAAATCATTTTTCCATCTTTTATTTTATTTGGGTTTAATTTATAATGGCCATATGACAATGTATTAAATCTATCTTGTTATACAACACGTTTATCATCATCAGAACTTAAAACACTTTTATTACATTCAGGTGTATACAATTCATGTATAAGTGATCCACTCAAATCCATTTTTCTAAATTTTTCTATTATGTCAGTTAAACATGTTTCATAACTATGGAAAGCAATTTAATTTTTCACAACAGATTTCTTAACTGCATTATATTTTTTTCATAAGCATACGTTTCCAATCTTAAATTAAAGTGTTCTACATAATTTTTGCACAATTTTCAGCTTACATTTTTCGTAAAACTTTCTTATTTAGGGACTGATGACCTCAGATGTTAAGTCCCGTAGTGCTTAGAGCCCTTTCTTATTTACTTGCGGAATTACAGAAATATTACCTTTTGGATAATCACTTGTATCAAAGTAATCAGTCATCAATTTCATATCATTACAGAAATCTTTAGATCTTATATCATAAATGGAAGAGTAAGTATCCATATAAAATAAACCAATATTTTTACCATATTTTGGTTTTACACACTTTTATTTTCGAAATATTTAGAATACTTATTCCAGTATAAATTGGTTTATTGAACATTATTTTAATTTTCTTCATATGAACTACAACTAGATTTTCTGAAAATAAAGTAATATGTTCATAATTTAGTTTTGAAATATAATTCGTATATTTTCATGGACCTATTATTATTTTAATTTTTGCCTATCTCTAATATATTTCATTTATTTCCGAGTACTGAATTATCCTTAACTTGTAGAAATATTTTTCAAAATCTTTAGCTGCCCGTTTTCTCATTTCTGTATTAGAAACAATGTATATCCTCAACCAATCTGATTGTTCAAATAATAAGATTCTATAAATTTTCTTTCATTTTAATCCAAGATTTAAACATTATTTAAGATTTCTGTAATGTAAAACATATTTTTCTTTAGTATTCAAAGTTATCAACTTATTTCCTCTTTCTGGTGCTATTCTTTACGTAAATTATGAAATTTCTTTGGATACTCTATATTAATTTATAAAATATACCCATATTTATAATCATCTGGTACACTAGGTATTTTTAATCATTAAAGGATTCTGATTCTACTCAACTGAACTTTTTAAATGGTGAAAATTGAGACATTCCACAACCATATAAATTATTTGCATTTAAATATGTAATATACTTTGATTGTGTTTTTGGCTCCAACTTTGTCATATATTTGTTATTTAATTTAGCACATCTTTTAAAACATTGAGAAATTCCACTTTGAATTCCTTGCTCAAGTTATAAAATTATATCAGATTCATGTAATAAATCTATCCCAACTTTTGTCGTTTTTAACATAGAATCCCAAGATAATCTGAGTGCAGTATAATACCAAGATCGATCAAAATTATAAGATTCAACACAAGTATCTCTAACATTTTCGAAAATATTTACTAAAATTATAACATGATTTTTTTAAATTATTTTATCTATTCATCTAATTTTTTAATATTGCTCTATTATAATCTTCATCAGAAATATTGTCTTTTTACATCTTGAATAAAAACATTCTTTTTTTAGGTATATAGTTTCTTGTAATTTTTCTTTATATTCCCCATATTTGTAAGAATAACCTTTCTTAATTATTAAATCTAATTGTTCACGTTCAAAATATTTTGCTGTTTAACTAAATTGTTCCTTTGTAAAATCAGAGGATAATTTATCAACACTTGAAGCCATAAATTGAAATGTATCTAAAAATGTGAATCAATCTTCAACATATTTACTAAAAGAAATATATTGTTGTTCATTGTTTGGGATAGCTTCAATATGTTTATTATCTATTGTTAACTCTTTGATAAACAAGTGAACATTGTAATTTGTTAAATTATGAACATAATCTCTAATAAATTTAGGATTTTGGTAAAAAAGATTGCAATCTTCATATGCAACTCTTCGATATTTTCGTGTTAAATGGCTTTGACCTCTTAGTTTCTTATCACCAAAAGTAAAAGCTTTTTCACAAGTAAACAAGTTTCTGAATTTTTAAAATTGATTAGATCTTCTTTAGTCATTATCATTGGAATATTTTGTCCATATATTCTAGCAATTTCTCTACATCCTTCTTTTAACATTTCAACGAATTTTTTGCTGAGCATTTTCCTGTGTATATAGCAGGCTTTTTACAGTCACCATTAGAATATTTAACTTAATAACTGAATGAAATTGGTAAATGTTTTTGGTATTTATTTATATAAGATTTCTCAGGATTTGTTTGACAAGTGTCAGTATCTTTTAATAAACATTCGAAATCTGCATAAATTACAAAAGGTACTCTTAATGACTGATTATAATTTTGAAATTGAATTATTTGACCTTTTCCTGACATATCTATTTTTACTTCTTTATGTTCTTTAGAATTGCTTCCATGAATGACTAATTCTTCTTGTGAATGAAAATATCTTAAGCATCGGTCATGAAGACCATTTTAGTTGCTTAAAACTAAATAATCTAGATAGATTTTTTGTCCTACACTAATGTGAATTATTTTCTACTCAAATTAATGGAAGAGTAACATGTTTTTCTTGTTTGTTTTGTGTAGGGAAGAGAGGATATACAATAATTCTTTCTTCTTCAGTGTTTTCATATGCATAAACTTTAATCGAAATATTTGATTTCCTTTCAAATTTTGGAATATCTGTTAAACTGAACTGGAAAATTAATTTCTTCTCTTTAAAAATTTTTTTCTAATTCTAATCCAATATTTTTATAATTATTAACTCTTTCTATATGATCATTTGCTACATATAAGGCTGATTTTATTGAATAAAAAACATTTTTAATCGGCGTTTTTTTTACAGGAATTATAGCTTTTTTATCTTTAATTACTTTTGGTAAATCGATATAAGAAGAAACAAAAACTTGATTGTGTTTATTAACGCTTAATTCTGAACAATCTAAAATAAAGACCAACCAGAATTTTCCCTTGCATTTCGGTTAATAGTTTATATGTTGATTTTTGATAATAATCTTCTAAATCCATTGTTCTTAGTAAAACTTCATTACTTGTATTAAAATTAAATTCTTGTATTTCATCTTGTCTTTTAAAATTACAATAAAATTTCATGTTAACTTTAGCTGCTCTTCTGTGTATTAAAATATTCTTCAATTCAGTGACTATTTCTTCTTTAATTTGATTAAAATGTTGTGGCTCAACAGTATTGTCATTATTATTAATTCTTGATTTGGAAGTAGAAACTTTTTTATAATTTCATTTTGGTGATTTAAAACATCTTCATTTCTAGAAAATTAAAACCTGAGAAATTTTTCTGATAATTTTTTTGCTTAATTTCTTAGTATTTACCTACTAGAAGCTTTTAAAATTAATTTTCATTATCTTTACTATTAATATTTTCTCAGATGTACTGATAAGATCGATTAATTGATGTTTATTAAGATTAGAATTTTTTTTAAAATTTTCGTTTTACAGAATTTACCAAGATCATCTAAAGATTTTATACTCAAATCATTATCATTTTTAATTTTACCTTCAGTATTTTTGATAAGGTTGTTTAATTGTCTTTTTCTAAGTTTAGAATAATTTTTTTTCGTTTTACAGATTTCAGTTCCCTGAAAGACTTTTTATTCAATTCATTATCGTAACCATTGTTATTAATACTGTCAACAGGATTTACAATAAGATCAATTGATTTTTGTTTGTTAAGTTTGGAATAGTTCTTCAAATTTTCTGTTTTAGAAATTGATCAAAGTTCTTCTATAGTTTTATATTTTAGTTCCCTCTTGTTCATTCCATTCTTATTAAAATAATCAATAAATTCCATCAAATCTTGTCTAGTTACATTTGAATAACCATTATCTTTACAATAATTTTCTAAATCTCTGAAACTCAATCCATACTTTCCTTTACTATAATTTTATAAGTTTTTAAATAACTCAACTTTGTTGCTCATCTTGTTTTGGTTGTATTCACATCGAACCAAATTTGACTTTTTTTATTAAAACGTTTACAGTTAAAATGTACCTTTAAGATTTTTAATTTAAATTTCAATCGATAATATAGATATGCAAATGAGGTTTGATGATTCTTATTTATAAAGAATAAAATTAATTAGATTTGTAAATTTTTTACATGAGAAAATGAAAATTTGGTCTTTTCGATATAGGCAAATGATGTTTGATGGTTCTTATTTATAAAGAATAAAATTTGTAATACTTGTAAATTTTTAAATGAGTATTTGGTATTTTCGACATATGTAAATAGGATCTGTTTGGGAAATACTGCGAAATTAAAATCTTGGTTTCTATCCTGGAATTTTTTAACCAAAATGCTGTTTGGTCCAGAATCAACATAAATATACTACTGTTGGGTTTGGCAATTGCTGGGAAACGTTCCCTGCCAACATTTGTAGCACCAAGAGTGAATCACTGAGAAGGTGCTGCTACGACAAGGGGGTGTTTTTTGGGGTTAGGGTATGGTTCCCTTATTGCACTTAAGAAAACACTAAATGAAAAAAGATATGAACACCTTTCATAGCTTTGTGTACTGTGCATAGTCGAGGAATAGTTCAGAGACAATGACAGTTTGTACCAACATGACTATGCACCCTAAAATGGACAGGCCTGCCCACAGCCTGACCTGAACCCAATGGAACACCTCTGGGATGAGTCAGAACATCAACTTCACTCCAGAGCCCAGTGTTCAGCATCACTACTGGGTGGGCCCTCATCAGTTCAGGTTCAGAAGAGGCAAGTCAACTGAAGACACAATAAGACGATTTCACTAGTGATGGATACTCATTCTATGTACCCTCTAGCGATGATGATTTATATTGCTGGCGCTTTCAATAACCTGTGGTGGCCGTCTTTCTTTGGTCACCTTAGGGATTTAGAGTATACTGAAGTGGTGTGTAATTGCCCGAGAGATGACTGCCATGGGCGACATGCTTCTTTAACATGCCCAGGAAAGAAAGACAATAATAAAAGGCTGTCCACAGTGATCAGTGTGTGTCCAGAGTAGTGAGATGTAGTTTTGTAATAGTAGCAGTAGTTGTAGGTTTTTATAATCTCTCTTTTTTTTAATTATCAGAAATAAATAATTAATATATAACTTATAACTATCTGAGGAAATATGATTTGTATGGCTTATTTTAGATTTTAAGATAATAGGTTGTAATTATGAAGAATAAATAAATAATCACTACCTTGCCTGGTTTCAGCTCTTCAGAAAGGCTGGACACCCATTCCTCCACGGACATTCAGACGCCTTGCCAAAAGTGTACCCAGCAGAGTTCAAGCCATCATAAAAATAATGTGGCATGTCACATATGAATGTCCCCTAACAGATGTCTGGATAATTTTGATCAGATAGTGTACCTATGCAGAGCCACCTGTTAGTCCCTGACTGTAGGTCTACACATTTCATTTCATAGAATCGCCTGAATATTTATATATGACTCAATCAATCATTTCGTTGCTTGAGCTAGCAATGTAGTCTACCTAATTCTTAATTCCATCTATGTTAGAAGAGACAGACAGATGCTACATAGTGGCGAGTTAGCTATTCTTGAGTAACCATTTTAGCAGCTTTCTATGTGTTACTTACATCTGGCAGACATAAATTGATCAGAATATGACTTCCGGTGTAGTAGTTTCATACGACCTCCCACTGAAGAGTACTTACATGAGCAGCAGAGAAAAATGACTGGAAAATGTTTAAATAAAATACTTCCGAATATATCATGTGAATGTTACAATACAGATATCTTCTGATTGTATACACACTCAGTAAACTGGGACAGTAAGTGATTGTGCTCTACATCACATTATGTGCATTAAAAATCTCCAAGTGGTGGTGGTGTGGGAATAGTCATAATTTCAGTGAAAGCCTCTTGTTTCATGCTTATATTTACACAGAATGCTGTCATACTTTATGGATTAAGTGCAAATAGGTTAGGAGTAGAGGGGTATACCTTACAATTGGCCAATTGCAGATACAGGGTTCGGTTCTGGGAAGAAAGGGGGCACAGTTTGTTATAGTCTCTCCCCCCCCCCCCCTCCACAAATATAACTGTAGTCATTCCCATTTTTAAAATGTCACAGTTACCTACAATTTTAGTAAAAACAATAAATACACAAAATAACAAAAAAAGTGAAGCACCCATAGGGGTAGGAGGAAATGTAGTGAAACTTCATGAGTTGAGGGAGTGTTTGGTGTTCTTCCAGTGATTACAATATCTACACAAATTAATAAAGAACTTAGCAGTATAAGCCCAGTTATCAGCATGGCATTCCACCCACTCTGGCCTGGGTGCATGCACTGATTCATTTGGGAAAGGTATCATAAAGCCGTTGTATCCTCTCAAGAGATAAACTGGCCCACAATTGTGGTACTTGACATCCAGGATACTTGCACTGAGACGGAGTTGACATCTCAGCTGGTCCTATACATGCTTTATCAGGGACAGATTTGAGGATCTTTCAGGCTACCAGATTACCTTACACAACACACACACAGTTCATAGACACACATGCCATTTGTGGGTGAGAACTGGCAGAAAAACACACACATGAGAATGCATACATTGTGTCATCACAGTTCCCTCAGTCTCCACCAACTGTGACACGAAGTCCTACCAACCACAACATGAAGTCACACCAGTCATGACCTGAAGTCATACCCAATGGCACCCAAAACCATGATGCATGGCATAATACACTGTGCCTCTCCAAATTATTGGAAGAATGGGACTTCTCCCCAGCTTGGTGCCATACTTGTTGATGATGGTCATCCAGGGTAGTGCAGAACTGTGATTCATCACTGAACAAAATTGCAGCAATGCATGGGATGGTAATTCCCTAGTCCGGCTGCTGCTTGTCTCTGACCAGTGGCACGAGATGACACAAAATGTTGCAGGGAGTCCATTACTTGTTCTCAAACGTCACATGCAGATATGAATGGGTTATATGTTCTTGGAGTACAATATGGTGATCCTCCCTTGTGGTGGTCAGACGTGGTTCACTGGAACCTTGATGATGAGTATGCCTGCCCTCTCATTCCCACATAGTCCAACATCAGACCACTGTCATTTCCAGAAATCTGTTATTGCATGGTTCAATCAAACAGACAAATGGAGACAAACAATGAAGTCTCCTTCAAACTCTGTCTGTGTTTAACATAGCTTATAACTTACTAGAATTCCACACTGTTTTTGACACACTTAGTTTTCGTGTCACTTTATTTTCCAAATATTACTTGAGGAACTTGGAAACTGATACTTGCAAAAATAGGAATGCTTTCACTGCATGATTTTACCTTTTATTAGGGTGTGGGGGACTCATGACTCCCAGCCCCCTCTTTGGATCCATGCCCATTAAACGCTCCAGGTCTAGCTGTTTTATCTCAGATTTTTGCCTCCCCCCTCCACCAAATACTGTTACTGTCACTGTCACTGTTTACTACGCGGCCATCAAAAATATGGACTCCCTAAAAACTATCATCTTAGAGATCTATGTGCACATACCGATGCCAGTGTTTGCTTCTGTATGCTGTCTCTGTACAAACATGTGCCTTGAAGATAAATTTTTTAGTCATAAGTATTGAAAACTGCAGTCCTTTGTACACATTTTTGGTTTCAGAATATGGTATATATTTTGTAACCATGAGCTCTTGATTTTATTCTCCTGCTTCCAATATGATTTTAAAAACAGATGTCAGAGCCCTTACTATGGAAATTGATATGAGGAATGTAGATATGCCAAAAAGTATCAAGTTTATACATAAAAGAAAATTTAATAATGATAAATTTAAGAAGGTATTATGGAATGAAAGATGAGAGCCAGTATACAAAACAGCTGGATGTGAATGATAAATGGGATAATTTTTTAAGATATTCAATAAAACTTTAAACAAAATGTCTCCTGTAGTAAGTGAACTAATAAACACTATAAATCACAAAACTGATAATTTCAGTACTGAAATCATTAAACTGAGAGAGGACCTGAAAGATTGTTATTTCTGCTTTAGAGAGACTAAATTACAATATATTTTAACAAAATGAAAACTACTCAGAAAAAATACAGACTCATTGACTGACCTTGAAGCTCAGAAATAAGCCAGTTAAATATGCAACTCCAGTATTGTTAGTAAAACACCATGGGAAAAAATGTATAAAATGTGTGGGAAACAGTAAATTCATGAACACAACAGTGTAATATGAAAAGACAACAATGAAATAATAAATGACCTAAATATGTGTGAAAGACATTCATACAAAAGTTCATTCAACTGACACAAATGAATTAAATGATTGGGCATTCAACTTACTTTCAGAAACACTAGCCAATGTTTTTTCACCCATGGCTTTCCTGGAAGGATTCTCCTAGCAATCGTCTCAAAACTTTGAGCTAAAATGTCGTGAAGTTTGAATGACACTTCACCTAAGTTGCTAAATGAATGCAAAAGAAAATTAGTTAAGTCTCTGATACACATAATAAGTATCTCCCTGTCACAGAGAATTCTCTGAATTGTTGAAACTCACTGAAATTCAACCAGTGTATAAGATAGGAATAAAAACTGATGTGAAAAACTACAGGGTAATACCTTTAACTTCAGAACTTGGCAAATTGCTAGATAAACTAATACTAAATCCAGTTGAGGGATATTTAATCAAACATAATATATTCAGAAATCTACAGCATGGTTTCAGGAATGGAAAATCTACTGTAACAGATGTAGCAACATTTATACATGAAATATTAAACTGAATAAAGAAGACAAGGTAACAGGTACTTTCCTGGATCTGAGTAAAGCTTTTGATACTGTGAATCATACCATTTTATTGCATAAACTGGAATAATGTGGGGTGAGAGGTGTAGACTTGCTTACCTCTTATATAAAAGTCAGGAAAAAGGGTGTGAAGCAAACATATAAAAAGAATGAACAGTTGCTAAAAACTAAGTCAACCTACAGGATGCTTCAATATGGTGTGCCTCACGAAAGTATATTAGGACATTTTTCGGTTCCTTGTGTATGTTAATGACTTAACTGAACCCCAAAACAGCAAGGTCGTAAGCTATGTGGATGTGACAGTCTTTGTCAGTTGGAGCAGTGATATGAAAACTGCTGTTAGCAGCAGTGAAAGCAATTACAGTATTCTGTCAGCTTACATTACTGCAAACGAGCTACTTGTAAATAAAGAGAAGACACAGCCAATGCAATGCCTCCTTAGCTATAATCTAAATACAGTGACAGAAGAAAAAGACAGAACCAAGAAGGAGCCGTGTGATACAAACAAAAGTTGGTAGGTATTTTTCTACATCTGAAAGACAACTTCTATTCAAAATTTCATGCCAGTCACATAAGAGTGGCACTAGTAGCACCGCTATGATGATGCAAATCAGGTTTGCTTCAGGTATATGCTGTAATGGTCATGAGCATTGGTTACATTTGATGTTATTCAAGAATGCCGTTAAGACAATGACATGCCATTATCAACAGCTTATTGAGTTTGAATGAGGTTATGTAACAGGGCTATAGCTGGAAGATGCTCTGTAGCATGCATTCCACTGACCCCAAACCACCACAATCTGTGACTTCAGTGGTGTTAAGTGAGACATTCCAGAAAGACTCAGCAAGAATGAAGCAATTTACACAATTCCTGGCAACAGTGGTAATGGAAGGGTACAGTCACAAGAAGACCAGGCTCTTGATGGCCACATGGCAGTACCAATAGGGAGAACCACTGTGTTCAGCACATGGCTGTGGCACTTCGTACTGCGTCTCCAGCAGCAATTCGAGCAGCTGTTGGCACCACAGTTACACAACAAACTGTTACAAACTGGTTACTTTAAGGACAGCTCTGGGCCAGATGCTCTGTAGCATGCATTCCACTGACCCCAAACCACCACAATCTGTGATTTCAGTGGTGTCAAGTGAGAGCTGATTGGAGGGCAGAGTGGAGATCTGTTGCATTTTCTGATGAAAGTAGGTCCTGCTTCAATGCCAGTGATGGCCATGTGTTGGTTAGAAGATCACCAAGTGAGTGCCTGCAAACAACCTGTCTGCATGCTAGACACACTGGACCTATACCTGCAGTTATGGTTTAGGGTAAGAGCACTCTTGTGGGTATCCCATGCACACTGTCTGCAAAACTGTACATCAGTTCGACCTATTGTGCTGCCATTCATGAACAGCATTCCAGGTTTTTTTTTGGCCACAGAATAACACTCACCCACACACAGCTGTTGTAACCCAACATGCTCTACAGTGTGTTGAAATGTTGCCTTAATATGTTTGATCACCAGGTCTGTCTCCAATTCCACATATATGGGGTCTCCAATTGAGCATCTATTTGGCATCATCAGACAACTCCAAAGTCATCCACAACCAGCATTAACCATTGCTATATTGACCATCCAACTGCAACAAGCATGGAACTTCATACCACAAACTCACATCTGACATCTTTACAACACAATGCACACTTGCATTCAACATTCTGGTGGTTTCACCGGTTATTAATGTACCACCATTTCACATCTGCAATGGCTTTTCTCATGCTTACCTGAGATGTAGCAATATTAACCACTTAAAACAGGTTACACAGAAAAATTTATTCTCAAAATTTTATTACTTTACATTAATTATTTCTTGGTTTGGGATTTCATTTATTTATTTTCATCAATGCATAAATGTTACTTCATTTACACCTCCACTGGTACAAATAAATACAATTTTTTGATATACTTGTGGATGAACATCTACAGCAGAAATATGTATTAGCTAAAATAAAAAGGATAGTAAGAGTGGTAGCTAAAGTAAACAAGAAAGCCTTGTACAGAATTTTTTCACATGATTTTAGGATAGGCACAATGAAAAAGACAAGTCCTTTATCAAACACAGACAAAACAAAGCACACGCGCACACACACACACACACACACACGCACACACACACACACTCACACACACACACACACAAAGCACAACTCACACACTCACAAGGCCTAGGCCTTAGTGCCCAGAGACAATAGTGGCCACATGTACGTGAGTTGTGCTTTTATGAAGATGTGAGGGTTTCATTTTGTCTACATTTGAAGGAAGACTTAGTCCAATAGATGGTAATATCTAGCAGTCTTTTTCATTGTGCCTGTCTGCCACTCAACACCTCCTCTATGTGGAGAATGCCAATCTATTCTTTCCATGTTCTTGTTATTCAATCCTAGATTTTCCATTGTTTCATTATAAGATAGCTCATTTAAATCCCTTAAAGAATAAAGTCAAGCACTTATTAACAGAGAAATACTGTTATTCAACAGGAGATTTCAAATTGTAATGTCTCCTTTTAAAACTGTTAGTGTATGTAGCCATAAGATTGTTTCTGTAAGAGAAAACTGAGAATTTCTGATCTTTAGAGGTAGCAGAAATACTGTTAATACAACCTTGTATGTCAATACATATGTGTGAACTAAAGCTATGAATTTGTCCTAAAACTCTTTGCTGTACTGACAGTGAATAAATAAATATGGGAAAAGAAGGATGAGTAGCCGCTTCATTGCTCAAGAGTGGGTTGTTCAAATTTCCCACACATTTCATAGATTGTTATGAGCTAGAGCCATATTTTTGATAATAAAATATACCATCATACTTAACAACATCTTGTCATGCACATTTACTATCAAAACACAAAACAGATGTGTTTTACCACATTTATTGGATGCAATTTTGTTCTTCATACAAACCCATAAGTGAATTATAAACTGAAAGTAACAGTCTTCTTCACTTCATGGAGGAAGCTTACAGACTGTTCCATCTTCATCATAGACTAAAAGTAGTGAGATTTTTCCCTCTTTATTATTATTTTTTTTTTTTTTTTCTAAAGGGGGTAATATGAAGTTCCAGGCTTTTAATGCAAGAGTTTAGTGGAGTTTTAAGGTATGTTTCCTTTATTTTTTCTTTGGTGCTTTAATAACTTGTGAGTTCTGAAACATTTAGAAATATATGAACATAAATGATGGAAGTCATTGCATTTTTAAAGGAAGTGTCCAAATATTGATATGAAAACCAAGAAAGACTTATGAATGGACAATAGGGATTTCAGCTTTTCCCCTTTCTACTAAAGAATCAATGTGAGCCACAACCCCTATACTCTTAAGCTGACTAGTTATTGAATATTAAGAGTGGAATATTTATTTTACACACCTCAACAAAAGTTTGGAATATCATAGAGTTTACTACAATTATATGATTTCTTATAGCACAACCACTGAGGTTCGTAAAATACCTTATCAACAAAATAAACACAATTCCTTCTGACAACAAGATCAATTTTGGTTAGTTACAAAAAAACCATTACAAAACAAAGCAGGCTCTCTCCTAAGTGTACATCTTGAACCAAAAACAGTGGAAAGCTTTATCTCATAATAATGATTATCAGTCTTCAGTAGTGAGTATGTCCTCCCACACACAGGTGTGTTCTTCCATTCTGCAAGGCACACTCTGGATGAAACCATCAAGTTTGTCTTGGGGTACAAGGTCTCACTCCTCAATGGCAGCTCCAGTGATGTCCTGAAGAGTGGCAGGTGGATTTGGACTCTGTGCAGTGGCCAACTTCAACAGGTCTCATGCATGCTCATTTGCATACATGTCTGTGGGTTGTGTTGGCCAATGTGTTCAGTTGATGTTGCATCTTTGAAGATACCAAGACACTGCTATAATACAGTGCGGTCTTGCATTGTCATCGACTAGGATGAAGTTGTCACTGACTTCATATCTGTAGGGCCTTACAATTGTTTGTAGGACCGCTTGGAGGTATCAGGATCCAGTCAAATTGATACAGACGGGAGGCGGAGGGGTCCACCATTATTGCTGCCCAGAACACTACACTTCCACCTGCAAATGGATGGACTTCCTGAATGTATTGGCATTCCTGGTGTCATCTAGTGCTTCTCCAAACCCTAACATGTTTAGTGTATGGTCAAAAACAAACCCTGGTTTCATCTGCAAACATGACAATTCTGCAATAGTGCAATGTTGATGTGCAAGAGCTCAGATCCTTCGACTGTGTCAGTTCTATTGTTTCAGTGTAAAACTTCTCATTGGTCTTCTGGAATGAAGATCACTCCAATGCAATCTTATACGAACTGTTTGGTCTGAGATACAAATCCCTGTTGCCTGGGAGAAGTAATTTCCAATATTCCAGGCAGTTGATGTCAGGTGCCTGCAAGCTGGCAGTTGGAAGAAATGATCCTCCATTTGTGTTGTTATACTAGGACTACCACTGAAATGTCTATTGTTCACATTTACTGTCTCTCTGTATTTTCTCCACACCTTAAACACCCACTTTGAGTGACAAGTAACCAATCAGCAACATCCTGCTGTGTAAGGCCTTCTGAAAGTAAAGCCACTATCCTGACTCGTGTTGTATGCATTTATCAGGCATGTTCCTGCAGGGCTGAACGCAAACTGAATGAAGCTGTTGTTCACACTGGACTGCTAGCAGTGTCCCACTAAGGCAGCAGTACATTTACATGACTGGAAAATGACCAGAAAACATGCCAATACTAAACACTGTCCAGTATATGGGCTCTAACTGGATAATGCATGAAGTGCCTAGGTCAATGAGACCTCTAGTAGCATTGACTACATTTTATGACAGTATTCCAAACTTTTTGTTGAGCAGTGTATTATTTCATACATTTAATTCAGTAGTTAGTATCAAATAGTTCC
The DNA here is from genome assembly GCF_023864345.2 of Schistocerca serialis cubense. Lineage (NCBI taxonomy): Eukaryota > Metazoa > Arthropoda > Insecta > Orthoptera > Acrididae > Schistocerca > Schistocerca serialis. The sequence continues at coordinate 136,756,739 of NC_064640.1, read as the reverse complement.
TTGTACGTGTAGAAAAATTTAGAACAGAGCAAAGAAAGTATTTTGTGGAGGAGTATGACTGTAATAACAAGACAAAGTTGTGTGTTGTCACCTTACCAGGTGATTAATGTGCCAATATAAAACAGTTAAGAAATCTGATGTGTGTTCTCTTCTCTAATACAGGGTGATTATAATTAAAGTTTCAGTTTCAAAATGTTGTAAAAAAAGAACTGCTGCTCAGAATGACATCAAATTTGAAAAGAATATTGTCAAAGAAGGGGGAAACACAAAAATTTTAAAGAAAATTTTCCCACTAGATTGCGCTGTAAGCATCACAACATAAATGGATTCAGCTAAAAATGACAATTGAATTGCAATAATCACAGCTATGGTGTGAGAATGTTAAACCAACCATACTGTGCAATGTGCATCACTGCACAAGTTTAGCATTCAATAGTTGTGGCACTGTTCGGTAAGCCCATTCATCACTCAAGGTCATACCACATCAGAGGGCAGAAATCGGTTTTTAATTGTCCTGAGGTCAAAAGCCACATAAAAGACAACAACGAAATCGGGTTTTAATTGTCCTGGCACCAAAATGTGCATAAAAAGCAACAATAAAATCAGTTTTTAATTGTCATGAGACTGGCACAAGACATGTTCAGTATGCTGTCCCCAGTTTTCTGCTACATGTTGAAATCAAGACACACCATGGTTCACAACAGATTGGAGTGTCTCAGGGGTCACATTCAGAATGTGTTGCATAGTGCATGCCTTCAATTCAGTAACATTTGTAGTTGGAGCACTAACAAAGCATCTTTCAGATAACTCCACAGCCAGAGGTCACAGAGATTAAGATCATGTGATCTGGATGGCCAGACTGCAGGGAAATGATGGTTGATAATTCTAGCATTTCCAAAATGGCTCTGCAGCAACTGCTTCACTAGCTGCACTATGTATGGAGGAGCACCATCTTGCATAAAAATTATCCTACACACACATCCTAGCTGTTGAAAGGTTTGAATGACACTGGCACACAAAAGACTCTCGTAGCATTTACCAGTGATGGTACAGGTAACAGGATCTGCAAGACCCATCTCCTCAAAAAAAATATTGCCCTGTGATAAATGATGCAGTCAACCCGCACCACAAAGTTACCTTTGCAGAGCGAAGCGGTACTTGATGTGAGAGTGGATTTTCCATTGTTCGTAATCCGCAATTCTGTGTATTTGATGTGCACTTGGAGATGGAAATGGACTTTGTCTGTCCACAGAATGTTCCATTGCCATTCACTGTCCACTTCCATGCAAGCAAGAAATTCTAGAGCAAACATTTGACTCACTGATAGGACATCATGATGCAACTCCTAAACATGGGTAATTTTGTGCAGCAAGCAATGTAGGATCTTTCATAGAATTTTATGCACCATGGTCACAGGCATGTCCAAAGTTCAGGCAATTCCCCTTTTACTGCACATTTCACTCGATCCCTCCTGCAATGGGGACCGATGACCATAGCAGTCTGGTCCCTTTACTCCCCCCAAACCAACCAACCTCCTGCAATGCTGTGGTCACATCTCCAATCTGTCTTTTTGAATTTCATAATCTTTTTCTCCAAACCTTTGGGAGACATCAGACCATTGCCCATTTTGATACCCTTGAGTGTCCAGAACTTCTGCAGGGCTACTGGCACACAATCAGCTTTCTTGTAAAAGAGCTTTACCTGCAGTGTGTGATCCTGCATTGAGACAGACATGCCGAGCACCTCAGACACAAACTAAGGAACAGAAATGTACCCTGCACCTATTATTTTGCATATTCTGCCACTTACAGTGCCATCCAGTAGTGACATTTTCATTTTTGTCTCCATTATGTTTGCCTCTTGTTCAATAACATTTCATTCAAATCTGACATCATTGTGAACAGCGGTTCTTTTTTTAAACAGCATTTTGAAAGTGGAACTTCAATTATTATCACCCTATACAAGTTACTAACTTGCGACTTTCACTCTCTCCATTGCTAAAAATATGAATGGGGAACTGCAATAAACATAACATTATTCACATTTCATTGCACTAAAATGAAGAAGACTGTTTCTTTTCCAAGCAGTGTCCTTTCTACCTGGCAAGTATTACTGCATAATGCATAATCAAAAAATTTGTCTCTATGTTTGGAAAAAAGACTGTTCCCATTCTCTGACATCTGGAGCAGTCACATGTACCTTTTATATTACCTTTAAAATCTCTTACATACTACAACAGATTTCTCACTTATCTTATATAAATACATGCAACAATCAAATGTCTGGACAATTTTTCAATCTCATGCTCCAAAAAATTGTTTTTACTATACTTGTGACTAAGCTCAACTACTGACTACTGAGTTCTTGCAGTGAATCTCTACATCAGACCTAAGTAATCTAAAACATTGGAGTCCTGGAGTTTTGTATTATTGTGATGACAATTCACTGCTACTCAGACTCACAAATGGGAGTTACTGATATTAGCACTCCTGATACTGCAAAACAACTGAGACTACCTAAAGCGAACAAGGTACCAAGTGACAGAGTTTCAGCTAAATGTTACACGGAATACACTGCTGAATTATCCCCTCTACTGGCTCACATTTATCGAGAATTTTTCATGCACTGAATAGTCGCACATGACTGGAAATGAGTATAGGTCACTCTCATTTTAAAAAATGGTAAAAGATTGGATGCACATAATTACAGACTAATATCGCTGATCTCTATCTGTTGCAGGATCCTAGACCACATTCTATGCTCAAATATCATGACGGTCCTGGACGAAAACAAAGTTCTCTCAAAGAATCAGCATTAATTCACGAGAAATCATTTGTGAGAAACACAGCTTGCTTTATTCATACACAATTACCTTTCAAATTTAATAATACATGCAGGCCTTCTTGAATTTCTGAAAGGTATTCTGACACAGTACCACACTGTCAATTACTATCCGAGATACAAAAATACAGAATATCTTTGCAAATATGTGATTGTCACAATGAATATTTGACAAATGTAAGGCAGTATGTAATACTAGTGGATGAATGTGTAACAGTAATTAAAGTCATATTGGGTGTAGCCCAAGAAAATGTAATAAGGACTATAATATTGTCAATATACATTAAAGGTTTTTTCAGGTAGAATCAGTAACATTAAGAGGGTCTCCTTAAATGTGGATATGTGTAAAACAAGGCCTATAACAAAGAGAAAGAACCTGATTACAAGATTAGCTGTGAACATCTAGAGTGTATCGCATTTTCCATCTACAAATCAGCACGGATTCAGAGAGCATGACACATCTGAAACTTAGCTTGCTCTTTTCTTGCACACAGCACTTCACACAGTGCCACACTGCAGACTGTTCACAAAATCTGAGCATACAGAATAGGTTCTCAGACATGTGAGTAGCTCAAAGATTTTTTAAGTAATGGAACCCAGTATGGTGTCCTGGATAGCAAGTGGTCATCAAAAGTATCACTGGGAGTGGTCCAGGGCTGTGTGATGGGACTGCTCTTGTTCTCTACTTGACTAGCAATGATATAAGTTACCTCCCCAATGCACCATATGGTGAGGTATATGTGTAGATAGATGTAGACATGTAAGTATTTAGAGGTAATACTAAAAAGTGATACTAAATGGGACAAACACTTACAATTAGTATTAGGGAAGGTGAACGAAAGACTTGGATTTGTTGGATAGGTTCTGTGAAAGTGTACTACATTTGTAAAGGAAATTGTATATAAGATGCTAGGGCAGCCAATTCTAAAGTATTGTTCCATAGTTTGGTGTCATTAAGTAGGCATGACAATAGACAGTGAACAAATTCAGAGACAAGCTGCTAGGATTGTAGCAGGTTGGTATTGGCCTCACAAAAGTGTAACAGAATTGCTCACAGAACTTAAATTGGAATCATTGGAGGACAGATGGTATAGTTCTTGTGAAGCCCTTTGGGAATATTTACAGAACTTGTATTCAAAGAAGACTGTACAACCATTCTGGGATCATGAGAATAAGATAAAGCGAGATTAGGGCATGTACACAGGCATATAGAGTGTCTTTTTCTCTTGTTTAATATGGTGCAGAGTACTCTCAGCCATTCACTGTTTAATGGCTTGCAGAGTACATACATAGATCTAGAAAGAACGGCCAAAATTTGTAAAAGCACCTTGTGCTCATCTATATCAACAAGGCACAGGAAGTACACACACAAACCAGTTATCAATCACATTAATTAGGTTTTTGCCCCCCACTTTACATCACTTTTGCTCGGGCTCCAAATAGAAGGCTTCACACAAGCAAAATATGTGACAAGACATGACCAATGGAAAGGAACAGTAGCATTCCTCGTGTAAAGTACATAAAAAATAATTATGTCAAAGTATTCTGGCTTCAGGTTGTTTGTTAACAGCTTCATTTATAACCAAATCAAATGACAGCTGCATTAATTAAACAAATTGGTCCCAGCTATAATTATTATAAGTTACACCAGTATCAACAATCTGTGCTGCCTTCATCTTGTAAGCATACAACATCTATCTTATCTATTTCACCATATCTCTGTTGTCAAGATGATGTCACCATAAATATTCTGAAAATGAGAAAAAGACAGACATATGGAACTTTTTGTAGAATATGTTCTTTTTCTACGTCAAAAGCTATCAACTTGTTTCAACTACACACAGCAATAAGTGAATATAACTTTAAAGAAGTATTAACTAAATGGTAATAATGTAATATAAGGTTGACAAAACAAAATAGACATATTTTTCAAACAACAGATCACTGGATGGAATCTTCCAACTTTCCTATGGATTAAAATAGGAGTGAGAGAACATTGATATGTTGAAGTAAGCTTCTTCAATTTGTTTCAATTTATTTTCTGCTCATAAGACTTAATTTTACATGCATGGGCATTGTCAACAAAATATAAATTACAGTAAATGTTGTAGGAAAGTTCGTGCAGAATGTACATACTTCACGATTAAAGGAGACCACTCACCAAAAAGCAGAAATATTGAGTTGTCGACAGGCACACACAAAAGAAGAAAAACTTGCTAGCTTTTGCAGTGATCCTTCATGAGCTAGAGTAAAATACACGAAAATACAAGCTCTCTTTCTCTCTCTCTCTCTCTCTCTCTCTCACACACACACACACACACACACACACACCTAAGCCCCTACTTGGTGCCGGATAGACTGACAGTGCCAATGCTATTTTGCAGCAGGTGAACTGTTGTGGTGGGGGTAGTGTCAGGTGGGGTGGGTAGAGGGAGGGAAAGGCAGGAGGCAGGGAGAGGGACTGCAGGTAAGTTATTAGTATCTTGAATGGAGGCAACCAATTTGCCAACTGGGAATGCAGGAGGGAGAGGTGGCATGATTTTAGCAGCTGATGGGAAGCAGCACACACTAAAAGCAACATAGGAATGTAAACTGGGAGGGGGTAACAGGATGGAGGAAGGGGAAGCTGTTAGGTGGAAGGTGTAGGGATAGTGGGTTACCTGAGTTTGATGTCATGACAATTATAGGAGCAGAGGATGTGCTGTAAGGACAACTCGCATCTGCACAGTTCAGAGATGCTGGTGGTGGAGGGGAGGTCAAATTGTGAAGCATTAATTGAAATCAAGCACGTTATGTTCAGCTGCATATTGTGCCAGAGGTGGTGTGACCTCTGTTCTTGACAGCAATTTGGCAGTGGCCATTAATTCTGATTGACAGCTGGTTGGTAGTCATACCAACATGAAAGGCTGTGCAGTGCTTGTAGCTTCCTCTGACTGGGAAGGATAAGCCTGTGACAGGACTGCTGTAGCAGGTGCTGGGTGGGTGGATTGGGGTGGTATTGCACCTTGGTCTGCCACAATGATATGATTCCTGTGACACAGGGATGGGAGTGGGAGTGGCACAGTGACTAACTAGGATGTAGTGTAGGTTGGGTGGATGACAGAACATCGCTTTAGGAGAGATGGTAAGTATCTTGGGTAGGATGTCCTCATTTCAGGGCAGCATGAGAGATTATCAAAGGCCTGGTGAAGGATATGGTTCAGTTTCTCCAGTCCAGGATGATACTGGGTGATGAGGGTTGCATTCCTTTGTAGCTGATTCATACGGGTAGTAGGAGGACTGGGGATGTGTGAGAATATGGCACAGGAAATATGTTTGTGGACTAGGTTTGGGGGGAGGGGTGGGGGGGGGGGGGGTGTTTCCTGTCTGTGAAGGCCTTTGTGAGGCCTTCAGCATACTGGACAAGGGAATTCTCATCACTGCAGATATGTTGTCCACTAGTGGCTAGGCTAGCCACTCATCAATGATGTATCTGCAGTGACGAGAATTCCCTTGTCCTGTATGTTGAAGGTCACCCATCCCTCCTGCATTACTAGCTGGCAAACTGGATGCCTCTCTCCAAGCCACTAGCAACCCATCCCGAGCCCTCTCCCTGCCTCCCCCCCCCCCCCCCACCCACCTAACACTACCCCCACATCACAACCAGTTCACCTGCCACAAAATACCATTGGCACTGTCAGTCTAGCTGGCACCATGTGGGTGCTCAGGCATGTGCATGTGCGTGTGTGTGTGTGTGTGTGTGTGTGTGTGTGTGTGTGTGTGTGTGTGAGAGAGAGAGAGAGAGAGAGAGAGAGAGAGAGAGAGAGAGAGAGCGTGCGTGTGTGTGTGTGTGTGTGTGTGTGTGTGTGTGTGTGTTTGCGTATTTTACTCTAGTGCATCAAAGGATTACTCCGAAAGCTAGGAAGTTTACCTTCTTTCATGTGCACCTATCGGCATCTCAACACATCTGCTTTTCGGTGAGCGGTATCCTTTAATTCTCAAGTATTTATATAAATTACAGTACTATTTTTTACAGTGTGGTATTATTAAATAAATGAAACAATTTGAAAATTCATTCCAAAGTGAACTGTTTTATGTGCAATTTACTACTATACTTATTTCTAGGACAGGAATTTCCCTTACATTATTATTCATTTTAAATCCAAGTTATATGGGCATTTGTGGACAAGCCACTGTGTAAGCCCCTTTTAAAAGGTATCTCCCGTCAAAATCTTAACATCCTTTGCGAACAAGTTATGAAAAACAGCTCCTTTGGCATAGGGGTTTCTTGCTGTTAATGTTCTGTTAATCATATGAAAGTCTGTTTTATGTTTTGCATTATAGTTGTGAATTTAAAAATTCATATATGTGGCCTTAGTGTCTTCTTTCATTAGCATAATGGTTTCTAGTATACACATGACATAAACTGTGGGAATATTGAATCTAGTGAATACACTTTTACAAGATTTTCCTTGTTTCTCTTTCACTATGATCCTCAAGGCTCTCTTCTGCAGTATGAAAACTGTTTTGATAATGGTGTGGCAAGTCTGTTCACTACAGTACTACTCCATACAAAAAGAAAGGTTATACTAATCCAAACTATACAATCCTTTGGGTTTCACAATTATGGTATTGCAATAATCTCCTTAACATATGTAGACTGGACCTTTCTTTTTCCAAACATGATCAACTTGCTGTTTCAACAAAAGTCAGTCATCTATGTATAAACCCAAAAATTTACAATCTAAATTGGTTTTTGATGGAATTCATCACTCTCAATATTTTGTCTATTTAGACCACTCAGTTTAAAGTTAATAATATTTGTTTTTTCTAGGTTTACTTTTAAGTTGTCTTTTTTCAATCAAGTCTTAAATCTCATCAATAAGGCTGGACTCACCGTCTGCACAACAGACACCAGATGTACCAATGGCATATGTAGTGATCAAATGCTTATTCTTTAGAAAACTTGAGAAATCATTTACATAACATATGAATAGGAATGGACCTAAAATGGAGCCCTGAGAAACACCAAAATGTTCATTTCTTATTCTTGACTGTCTCTTCTCCAGTACTATCCATTATCACACATAATTTCTGTACACTGTTGTCTACCCTTTAAATATGTTTCTATCAACTGCATGAGTTTTCCATGACACTGCTCATTGCAGTTTTTGATAAGAGCGTATGACGATGTACTCCATCAAAAGCTTTTCAGAGGTCCAGAAATACTCCTTCTTGTTGGACTTTTCATTTACTTTTTCAAATACATAACGGATAAACTGTACTACTGCCAACATAATACTGCGACCTTTTTTTAAATCAAGCAGGAAATCATCTAATATGTATGTCAGCACTGTTGTAATATTCCACAATTCCTTTTAACATTATTTTCTAAGTCAGTTTGCTGAATATTGAGATTAGGGAAATACGTTTGTGCTTATGAACATGCTTCATTTCCCCTTTCCTGCGTAAGGGTTTGACAGCAGTCAGTTTCAACTTATCAGGGAATACACTGTCTTCAAGTACACAGTTTATTCGATGAACTAATGGCTTCACTAAATCATGTTTGTCTTTCATGAGGAGTATGTAGAAGGTGGGCATGCAGTGTGTCATAGGGGTGAGAGGGAAATGGATCCAGGGTAGAGGTTCTAGGAAGGGCCTAAGAATTTAAGCAGGGATTGGAGGTTATGTTGGACTTCTGGGATGGGATCACTCTAGCAGAGTTTATAGGTGGAGGAGTCAGGTAATCACCAAACTACATAAATCCAACAATCCTGGGCACCCTATTGCAGCTGGTTATTGTGCTCCCAATGAAAGAATTTTGATCCTCAACGAACAACGCCTCCAACCCTGCCTGAAATATAGCCTCCCATCTCATAGGTACCAACCACTTGCTTCACCAACTCTCCATCACTCCCACTCTTTTATATCTTGGATCCCTGCTCATCACAGCTGATGCTAGTTCTCTATAAACCAACAACCCTCATGCCCATGGTCTTGCCACCATTGAAGGCTGCCTTTCCTAACATCCTTCAGACTTCAAACCCACTACCCTTTTACTCACACACCTTACCAAATTCATCCTAACACACAAATACTTCTCCTTTGTAGGGAAAGTATACAGAAAAATCCATGACACAACCATGGGCACCCACCTGTGCCAGGCTTTCTATGGGCCATCTAGAGGTGACTTTCCCAGCCTCTGAAAACCTCTGGTCTGGATCAGGTTCATTGACAATATCTTCACAATCTGGGCTCAGGGCTAAGACACCCTATCCTCACTCCTTCACAACATCAACACCTTCTCTACCATTTCACCTGGTCTTCCTCAACCTGGAGTGCCACCTTCCTAGACGTTGACCCCCTCCTCTCTGATTGTTCCATTCACAGCCATCCCTTCCACGCCATAAACTTCCTCCCATACAGCCTGGCCACCCGGCGACGGCGTATCTGCAGGGACAAGAACTCTCTTGCCCTGTGTGCTGAAGACCTCACCAAGCCCTTCACAGATAGGCACTATCCCCAGACCTAGTGTGCTAACAGATCTCTCATGTCATTTCCTCACACATCCCCCAAGAACCAGCAACAAAGGAGTGCTCCTTTCATCACCAAATACCAGCCTGGACTGGAACAACTGAACCATATCCTTCCTCAGGACTTTGATTACATATCATCATGCCCTGAAATGAAGCACATCCTACCTAAGATCGTTCCAAACCCTCCTAAAATGGTGTTCCGTCACCCACTCAAACTCAACAACATCCTAACCCACCTCTATGTCACTCCCAAACCCAATAGGCTGACACATGGATAATATCGCTGTGGAAGATCCAGGTGCAAGATCTGCCCAATCCAAACACCCAGTACTTCCTAAATGGTCCTGTCAAAGGCTTATCTTACGCCATCAGAGGCAGGACCACCTGTGAAAGCAGCCACAACATATAACAACTCTGCTGGTATCATTGCACAGCTTTTCATATTGGTATGAGTACCAACCAGCTCCCCACCAGGATGAACGGCCACCACCAAACTGTGGCCAAGAGCCTGGTAGACCACCCTGTGACACATCATGCAGCTGAACATAACATGCTTGATTCCAATGGCTGCTTCACAATTCAATCCATCTGGAGCCTCCCCTCCACCACCAACTTTTCTGAAAAGCACAGATTGGAGTTATTCTTACAACACATTTCCTCTCCCGAAATTATCCCAGCCTCAACCTACAGTAACCTATTGTCCCCACACCCTCCCCCTTCTATCTCACTGCCCCACCATCCCCTGACACTGCACCTAGCAGTCATGTTATACCTCCATCTAGCCCTTACAAGTTCTGACAGACAGGCCTCCTCTCTCCCCCGTCTGTACCGAGCTACCCCTCCCACTTGCCTGACACGCTCCAGATTGCCACTCAATATGACAGTTGCATTCCGGCCCAAGCTGCCAGAGAATGGTCATGTGTGCATGAAGTATGTTTGCTTGTTTGAATGTGTGTGTGTTTTCTTTCCTGAAGATGGCTTTGGCTGAAAGCTAAATGGGTAACGTACCACCTTTGCAGTGAGTAGCAATCTAACTTTTCATAACACTGTCGATATTCCAACCCGGAATTTCTATTGTTTAATTTCTATTTAAGTTTAAAACTTTTTTTTTCTTTAGCAACTTTTATGCACCCAGCACGAAGTCCCAAGTGACTGGAAAAAAGTGCAGGTGGTTCCTATATATAAGAAGGGTAAAAGAATGGACCCGAAAAATGTCGAAACAATCAGTTTGCTTCAGAATCCTTGAACATATTCTCAGTTTTGATTACAATAAATTTTCTTGAGAATGACAAGCTTATGTCCACGAATAAGCATGAGTTTAGAAAGCATCACTCATGCTTGACTTTTTTCACATGATATTCTGCAAACTATGGATGAAGGGCAACAGGCCGGTTCCATAATTCTAGATTTCCAGAAATCATCTGACACGGTGCCACACTGTAGTCTGTTGTTGAAGGTGTGAGCATATGGAATAGGTTCACCGATATGTGAGACACTCAAATACTTCTTAAGTTATAGAACCCAGTACAATGTCCTCGGCAGTAAGAGACAAGAGCATCATAAGAAGTACCCAAGGAAAGTGTGATAGGACCGCTGTTGGTCTCTATACACATAAATAATTTGGCAAAGCGGATGGGCAGCAATCTGCAGTTGTTTGCAGATGACACTGTGGTGTACAGTAAGGTGTCAAAGTTGAGTGAATGTAGGGGGATACAAGATGACTTAGACAAAATTTCTAGTTGGTGTGATGAATGGCAGCTAGCTCTAAATGTTATAAAATGTAAGTTAATGCAGATGAATAGGAAGAACATACCCATAATGTTCAGATACAGTATTAGTAGTGTCCTGCTTGACACAGTCACATTGTTTAAATATCTGGGCATAACACTGCAAAGCGATATGAAATGGAATGAGCATGTGAGGACTGTGGTAGGGAACTTCGGTTTATTGGGAGAATTTTAGGAAAATGTGGTTAACTGATCTCACTGTGGCTTGTAGATGAAGCTTTGAAATTACACAAGAAAACAATTTTGCCCACATTTCACAACTTTCTATTTTACATGGCCTACGTTTGAAAGCTCAACCCATTTTCAGAAAACCTCATCGGGAACTTCTGGGACTTCTCAGAAAAATGTGGCCATCAACGCTGATGTTTGTTATATGCCATGTCTGGCTATGCCATTGCTACTTACCAACCTTATGCTACAACTGCCGTGTCCTACATGGTATTAGGTAAGTAATGATAATCACTGTAAACACTTTACACACAAAAGACAATTAAAATTGTGCATAAAGACACCATACCAATTCATTTATATTTACAAAAAATAAATAAAAAATAAATTCTTAACTGTAAGAAAGATTCCCTCCATTATGGCCAGAGTGTTTTCATATGTTTTGTTTAATCAAAACTCACATATAGTTGGCCCGTACACACATTGCCAAGATTCTTTCGAGTGTGCTGTAGAAATTTCTCTGGCAAGCCCTTACACATCCTCCATACAATCCCCATCTCTCCCATGTGATTTCTATATTTTTAGAGCCCGAAAGAAAAACATTCATGGCCACCAATTTGCTTCAGACGAAGAGGTGCACAACTGGGTATGACCATGGTTCCATAGGCAGCCGCACACATTTTTCCCTTGTCCCAGTGGGATAAATGTATTAACAATTAAGGTGATAACTTTCATAATAATGAGCAGTCTTTCTTTTTTTTCCATCTGTCATTTTCATTTGACTGCCACTTATACAAACAACATAAATTACAGCTTTCAATCCCGCTGGCCTTCTGACATCAACAATATTTACATTCAGTGCTGCGGTACTCATCTTCTTTTCGCATGCACAGTAAACACATGTAGGCTTCCAATATTTCAGTATTATAATGAGAATTAGACAAAGCTTCTGATGACATGACAATGCCGACATACAGAACCTGACTGGGGCATGACGATATAACCCGGACATATGAGAGATATTATGTGCAAACCTGTAAGGTTCTGTGAACCTCTTCATTCTGCAGTGTCGTATTGGGAAAACTGCATAACACAAGGACTGACTACAGCTTCTACAGGGTTATGTTTTATCACAATCTGCAAAGTCTATTCAAAGTAACCAACCATCTGCAATGTAAAAATGAGACCAAAGGCTGATAAAGAAGTTATAAAATACACTGCCTGACAATTAAAGTGAAACACCCAGAACACATGTTCAAACATCAATGTAATTTTGTACACTTGCACACCATTGGTGGGTTTGTAAATGATTTAGAGTTGTCTGTGACAGCTGCAGCATTAGTATTGTTTGTGTTTAGTATTGTTACCAGGTATGGTATGGTATAAAGGGCATAAACAGAGTCATATATTGAGTGATCACTGTGGAGGACACAGAGATGCTGCGTACTCATGTGAAACAGTGTTATCAGCTCCCGACAGCAGAGATGGGTGAAACTGTTCTCTTCAGAGGTCAGATCAGGATTGCTAACTCAATGGAATGAATTAGCTCATTTTCATGACTCATAACTCACCTTTCACTCACAGAAATAAATAAAGGAAGGCACCTCCCCTTTCTAATTTAGGTCACTATACCTGTATTTTTATCTGATTTGGTTCTATTTTGAAAGAAAGCAGAAATAGGAGTAACAAGTTTACATTATGTCCCATGCAGTTTTCAGAATTGATAAGTTCTACATTTTGCCTGCTGTAAAAATTATCATGACTAAATCATAACTATTTTTTTATCAAGTGATAACATTTTAAAGATCATCTCATTCTTGTTATGTTTTCATATGTTTGAGGACATGTTTCTTTCAGCATGTGGTGTAAGGCACTGTTGCAGCATCCTGCTGCAGAATCTTCATTCTACTCACTAATGTCACCAGAGAGACATTTCAGATCAGACTCCTTTTTTTTTTTTTCCAAGTCCCAGATTACTCACGCCTTAGAATGATCTGGCTCTTTGAATCATTTCAGGATCGGATTGCCCATCTTTATCTGACAGTTTGACAGGGGCCTCATTATGGGTATCCATTTGGCTGGCTGGTCAAATCATGCAATCTCCAGATTTCTGGGGCATTCAGATATGACAGTGGCCCAATGATGGACTTCATGGAAATGTGGAGGCAGGCACAGTCATCATAAAAGTTCCCATCAACCACCATGAGGGAGGAACACCATATTGTGCACCATTCACTTCATAGCCCCTTCACATCTGTGCTTGTCATCTGAGAACAAATAATGGATTCCCTGCAATATTCTGTGTCATTTCATACCATTGGCTGGAGATGAGCACAGCCAGACTACAGAATTACCATCACATACATAGACTACCCTTAACACTACAACAAAAATGCCTGCATTTGGATTAGCACTATGACCAGGCAGCATGAACTGCTGGTGAACGGAATGGCATTGTGTTCAGCAATGAATTGTAGTTCTGCACTACCCTGGATGACAGCAAGTATGGCAGTGACCTGGTGACAGGTTCCTTTCTTCCAAGGTTCAGGAGACACAAAGTGGTGTTACTCCTGGTGTCAGAGAGTTGAGGGGCACTGGATATGACTTCAGGTAACAGCTGGTAGTGTTTGAGGGAACTCTGGTTGGACCACAGTACATCACGTATATCTCGCAGCCCTGTTTGTTGACTTTCATGTAAAAGTATTGATGAGTCATTTTTCAACAGGTCCATGCCCATCTGCACATGGCATGTGTGTCTATGAACTGTGTGGGTGATGATAAGATACTCTCATGGCCAGCAACATCCCCAGATCTGTCCCCGATGAAATGTGTGGGGCCAGCTCAGAAGTCAACTCCATACGAGTGCCAGTATCCAGGACCTGTTGCAACAGCTGTGGGCCTCCTTGCCTCAAGGGAGGATACAGCAGCTTTATGACATCATTCCCAACTAAACCAGAGCATGCATACTGGCCACAGGCACTGCAACAGCATACTGATAAGTGGATTCACAGTGCCACGTTGTTTGCAAATTTGACTCAATTTTGAAATCGCTGCAATGACATCACATACCTTCTCAACCTATAAAGTTTCACGTTGTTTCCTCCTCCCATTCTGGGTGCTTCATTTTCCTCATCAGGCAGTGTGTCTCTTAAGGAAAATAAAACACACTGCAACTTTCATGGGTATCTAAGAGCTGAGGATCCACCAGGTACCTCTCCTAATAGGGGCAGCAGATTAGATGGTCTTTTGAAGATGCTCAGTGGATCAAAGAGTAACAAGAAATTTAGTTGTCAAAATAAATCTGGCCAAACATGTGTATTTAGCATCTCCTGACAAAATAATATAAACAGTGAAGATATCTTGTATCAGTGCCAACTGGTCGTTTCAAGCATTTTCTGTAAAGAATAGTTCTCTTATTCATTAACTAGGGCAACTTATTTTGTGTCATGATTGTATACACTTTTCAAGCCAGTTTTATTTAGGAAAACGTGCAGTAATTTTGCACCAATGGTTTGTCACCAGCACATACTTAGTGACCAAGCATACTGCTTGTCCCTAAAGCACTGTGCATGCTAGGGGAGGGGGGTGTCTTCATGTATAGTGGGTCTTCTCGCGGTATTGTGTTCACTGACACTACCTGAGAACAACTAAGGGGTGCACTGTATGGACACAAAATTTCCATGCTTACTTGCAAATCGAGCTAAAAATTCCAGTAAACCACTGAAGTCACTGCATCATCCTTACTCTTAATTAAGTGGACACCGACAGACTACTACTGGAGATACAATGTTTCAGTAATACTACATGTACCAATTATGTGTGTAAATGATATGTGTAGGTAAGCAGAATAGCCTGTTTCATCTTCTTGTAATAATAATGTCTATGCCTCCAAAGTTAACTCCGGTAGCATTTTTCTCAAGTTGTATTGGAATAGATAGACTGCCTTCCTAATTATCCTGACAGTGTATTATAAAGGGCACACTAAGCTTTCATGAATGTACCTAAAATATCAATAATCTGCAATCGAAATAGCATGTTACCTTCACAGTTTATTTTGCTCGTGATGATTCAACTATCATAGATGTATCATATGGTTACATCGGACACACACAAGGACTGGCATAGCCTTGATCAAAAATCCCCCAAGGCAATAAACTGTAAGTGAGATGTATAATTCATGTGAATTTAAATAAGCCAGGATTCTAGATGTTGTCTTCTCAATAATAAGTCTACACATTTATAGAAAAGCATATCATTTCATATAAATGCATCACGCAGGCATGCATAATTGCATTAAACTTCCAGACGCAGAATTGAGGACACCACAGTTAAAATCTCAACTTGTCAACAACAATGTCTCCAGATAAGTTGACACTTGTGCCAGCTCCCACAATGGTGGAATAAAAGAGAAGACTTCAAATAGAACAATTAGGTTGATGACAAATTTACTTTTTGTTGGTCAAACAATGAATGGAAACTACAAATCAGCAGCCACATAAAGGAGTATTTTCATCTTAAAGATGGTACCTAACATAAATACACAGTTAAAATCTCAACTTCACTCTTTTTATTTTCACAATACTCATATGATTCACAGCTCATTGGCTTCATCAATGGCACAACACAAAACTCATGTGTTTGATACATGGGTTTTCCCTGACACTTGCACACAACTTTCACTTCTGTTCATGTTCTGCATTTGTGGAAACTGCCTGCATGCACAATGGTTTGATTTACATATTAAACAATGTCTCCAGATAAGCTGACACTTGTGCCAGCTCCCACAATGGTGGAATAAAAGAGAAGACTTCAAATAGAACAATTAGGTTGATGACAAATTTACTTTTTGTTGGTCAAACAATGAATGGAAACTACAAATCAGCAGCCACATAAAGGGGTATTTTCATCTTAAAGATGGTACCTAACATAAATACTTACACATTGTTTTATATTGTTCAGTCACAGCAATCATGTGCCATTAACATCACATGCTACTTTTAATTATTCTTTGCACTGCTCAACTCAATGGATTGCTTCAGTTCCTTTAAGGATCTCTCACCATTGAAGATCAGCATCTTTATAGCGTACTGCAAATTGAAGAGACAAAAACTTACAATAAATGTCTCTTATAACAGTGTCAGGTTGTAACTAGTTTTAACTGCTTCTTAGAATGAACAGAATAGAATATTACTAGTATGCGCTTCCTCATCTGGCATGCCGCATAAAATGGTGTGTGTTAGGCCTACATAGAATTTGTCTTTCTGTGAGGGGTCTGATGGAATGCTTCTGTGAGAGGTTAAAATGTCACTGATCATTATCCACACAGCACTCTTATCAGTGACAAACCACGGAAATAAAACGCAGTCTTGTTGTTGGCTTTGTAACCTGTGGTGTGGTGTCATTTAACACCCACTGTGTACACCAAAATCCACCCAGTGAATGTGAAAACAGTTAGACACAAGACAACATAAATGATAGTGTGACAGATTTTACATACACCTAGAAGAAACAAAAATAGACAGTATAAATAAATGTTTATTTGTATTTGTGAAATTTTTGGGAGGCTCTACGAAGAGTGAAGAGGACAGGAGATGAGAGAAGAGGAGAGGGCAGGGCAGGGCAGGGCAGGGCAGGGCAGGGCAGGGCAGGACAAAGGAGGGGGGGGGGGGGGGGCAGTCACTGCAGATTTGTATGCATGATGCTGGAAATTCAGAAAGACCATGTAATGGGAATGAGATGAACTATAGGGCCCCACAAAGTGTTTAGAAAGGAAGAAACTGACATCCAAATAGTATCTATCAAGGATTTCTTTATCCTCTTACCAACAGGCCTAAATTCTATTGAACAATGTGATCATTTAAACCATGTACATTCCCAAATATTAATGATTTAAAAGAACGTCACAAAATTTATAATTGTAGAAATTTGAGTTTTCCCCATAGCTAAGGTTGAATGCTGCTTCCTCGTATAACAAAACTAAAAAAATTAGCTTTATTATCCCAATTAACCTCATTCTCCTTAATGTTCCACCCATAATTTCAAACAAGGCTGAACTAAAATAGCTGAGACTTGGAGCAATCATTTTTTGTGGCTTCATACAAGAGAAAAAAATGTTATCAATCTCACTTCAAAATATACACTTTATATTGACTGGATGTAATTGACAACTAACAAAATATCTTGAAAACCACCTCTTTCACACCATTCTTTGTGTCCATAGGGGTGGGGTGGAGGGTAAAGTTTTAACCACGGTAAGTATGTTCAAATAGAAGTTGGTTGCAGTTGCAGAAATTATACAGAACTAAGAGTCTTGCATGGAGTAGAGCATCAAGTCAGGCTGATGACATCAAGACATCAGAAAATCTGAGAATACAACAGATCAGTTATGCACTGGAAAAAAATATTGGTTTTTGTCAAATTTTTGTTTTTCCTAACATGTCGTATAATATATACTGTATATATCCATAGGGACAGTGTGTGCTATGAGGTTGCATTTTAAATGAACAATTCGTCAAATTTAAATAGTAATCACTTACAACAAATTGTTACATGTCGTCTCAGGACAGCTTATGTTTATACACTGTTAGTGAGGATATCGCTTCAGACTATTTTTGTTTTTGCATCCTCACACACAGTCTAAAGAGGGAGCAATCTCATTCGAATGATGCCAAACTTTTATTGAATCAATATTACTCTGTGTAATGATTTATAGGAATATTTAACTGGGCAACGGAAAACAGTTCTTAGGTGCAATTTAAATGCACTAACCTCATCTTTCTCATTTTGGTACTTTCTAAAGTCACTTCTAGCCCAAAGGCGAAGTTCTGCTTTACTTCCTTCATCCGGTACTCTGCGTATTTCCCGTAATATGTCTCGATACAGTTTCAGAACTTTCTGACGGAGCATAAACTGAAACAAGATTAATTCTACAACAATATGAACACAATGTTACAAAAATTGTAAAATAGCATGACCTATAAAACAACTCCCTTACAACAAAAACTGTCCTTAACACAAGAGCTAACTATACAAACCCTCACATATTAGCCTATCAAAGGATAAAATTGAGAAGTCAAGCTCCAATGTAGTGACGTCTTTGTGAGTTGTCCTGCTATAGGCCTAAACGCAAAAGAAAACACTTCATTCTCCTTAAGGAATTAAGACTGCCTACACCACTAGCATCAAACATGGGTTATTAACGAAATAAATTTGTAGTCGAATCTTCAGAACATAAGTTCACCCCACGTTAAGATCAGTCCCCCTACCGAAAGTGCCGATCTCTTTTACCTGTTTAAGATTCATTGTTGCCGGGATCTTTGGAGGCATAGTTGGAAATTATGTACAGTAAGGGAAGTATCAAAGAATTATGCAGCAACTCTATGAACAGAGAACATTTATTTCAAACAAAATCCATCTCATCTTCAACAAATCCAAAACAACAGCTTTTATTCTCCCTCCAACGACTATTCTTGCGTCATCACAACACAGACCTTCTACTAGTACGAGGCAAGATCACTGCTCACCAGTATTATCGATTATCAGGCAAGACAACAGCAGTCCGAAAGGTAATTGTATCTACGGATGTATGCTTGTACGACAATATTCACTCATTTTACCTTTTTTTTAACCATGTTTAAAACCAGAAATTTTATGACTCTCAGAATTAGAAAAATACTATTTTGATTTCAACATCACAGACAATTTGAAATATTACATTAACTTCACGTGGTGCTAGCTCGTCGTAATCAAGGACTAGTGCGCACGGATGACTTTTGTCACCGAGAAAAAAAAGCTTCCATCGTTGTCATGTCACGTCATAGAAGTGGAGTGCGCTCACGAAGGACAGTCACTCAACTTTTTTTTTAATCCAAGCGTCATCTGAAAAAAAGAAGAAAAATGCAGTGTATGAAGCAGCAAACAGTGGAATTTCTAGAACTGTACCAGGCAGGGCACCGCTTATGGACCATTAGAAACAAGCATTGAAGAACAATAACAAAGAAACATGATGCTATGCAGAGAATTGCTGCTACATTTGGCAGAGACAAAGCAAGCATCAAGCAAAAATACGTTCGCTTGAGGTCGCATATCGACTTGAAAAGTGGAAGATGGTATCCAGCAGATTATTGGGCAGTGGTGTATACACTAATCTTGTTTTGTTATAAACTGTTGAAGTTTCTCAATGATGTTCATCAGCCATAAAAAACAACATAAACTGTTAACCAAGAGGTACAAAAACTATTCTCGCGTGTCCTTACTTGTATTTTATACTGTACAATAACATTCATCCATTGTTATTTTGCTGCAGTATACTTCCTTGTGGGCTTAAAACGTAATCTGTAAACTTGCCTCGAAATTGTTTGTTTGTGTTAGAAGCTTTCTGTAGTACATTCTTGGGCGCAGTAACAATCGATGCAGCACCATCTCGTCTTCATGTGCTTGGGTTTATCTCATGCTTCAACATTTCATTTTTTTTAAATATGGAGACACACAGCCGTAAGTGAGACAGTTCGTGTCTTCTCTGGTTTCTGCGACATTGGTATTCTAAAGACATGAAAATACGAAGTCATAATCCTGAATACGTTCTCTTCAACCATTCTCACCTGAGACAATTGGTAATTAAAAATTCTTTCCTTGGAATATTGAACATGCCTTCTGGGGAATGGTTTCATAATGTTTTCCTGTAATGGAAAAACATTATCCGCTACAAAAACATAGAACAGGGATTTTGTCCCAAAAAGCAGTCACTCAACTTGTGGCATCTACATCTACATCTGCATCCATACTCCACAAGCCACCTGACGGTGTGTGGCGGAGGGTACCTTGAGTACCTCTATTGGTTCTCCCTTCTATTCCAGTCTCGTATTGTTCGTGGAAAGAAGGATTGTCAGTTTGCTTCTGTGTGGGCTCTAATCTATCTGATTTTATCCTCATAGTCTCTTCGCGAGATATACGTAGGAGGGAGCAATATACTGATTGACTCTTCAGTGAAGGTATGTTCTCGAAACTTTAACAAAAGCCCGTGCTGAGCTACTGAGCGTCTCTCCTGCAGAGTCTTTGTGAGAACATACATGCTCTTTCATGCCAGTTGTTTTCAGTCACCGGCATCTGACAGAAAAGAATTTGTTTTCAGGTTGTGGAAGATTCGACAGATGTAGGGATCAGTGAGGAAGAGGACGTTGCTGCTCCTTCAACATCGACTTCTCTACCAAGAAAACTAATAAGACAAAACGGTAGAGCATATAACGATGCCTCTACCTTACTGAATACTGTTTTAAAAAGATGGAAGAGCAATTCAATGATGTATGTGGCATCAATACTGCGGATACTGCCACAGTTGTGAAAAACAAAAACAATGGCCAAACTGAATGAAGTTCTAGTAACAGAACATAACCAAGCGTGGAGGTGCAGTGGTTAGCACGCTGGACTCACGTTTGGGAGAATGATGGTTCAAACCTATGTCTGGCCATCATGATTTAGGTTTTCTGTGATTTCCCTAAATTGCTTCAGGCAAATGCCTGGATGGTTCCTTGAAAAGGGCACAGCCAATTTCCTTCACAACCTTCCCTAATCCGCTGGAACCGATGGCCTTGCTGTTTGGTCACCTCTCCCAAATCAGCCAACGATCCTAAAAAACACAGAATGCTATGAAAGTTTGAAGCTGTCAGTGGGTGCGGATGTGTCAGAGGCATCACCAAATTGTACTGATACATCTGGCACATTCATTGGTAACACTGATGACAAAGTGAAGGAAGTAATTTTCGATGATTTTTGTAATGCCATACAGAAGGAATAAAAATTAAATAATATTCATATTTAACAGTGTTCTTCGTTATTTACCTTTGTGTAATTCTTCAGTATTTCCATCACTACTCTACAAACGTCAGGTAAGATTTCAGATATAACTTGCTTTGAAATGTCAAATAAATACGCAAGTATCTGAAATGAATCACCCAGCGCCAAAAAACGAAGAATCTAATTGTTTTCCCGAAATTTGTGTCTTTTTTTGGTGCTAGCATGTCTGTCAGGAATTCAAAACCAGTAGATGACATCCAAATGAAGTTACAGAAACCACAGCCTTCTTCCATAATCAGCTCCTGTAGAAAGTTATTCCCAGCAGTTCTCCTATATTACAGAGTGAGGCAAATAAAAGAGGCACGGAGGAGTGGAAACGATTGGATGTGAATGTATACATATAACCACACCCTGTTTGTCCCTGCCACATGGTCCACACCGGATCCTTGGAGCATATTTACGCAATCTTCGCAATTGACAGAGTTGTTAGCAGAGGTCAGTTTGGTCGCGGCCCTAGCTGACCAGCCAGGTCACCTGATCTGTCAGTGTGTGATTACTTTGTCTGGGGAACCCTCAAGTCTAAGGTGTATCGCAACAACCCTCATGATCTTCATGAACTACAGCAGGCCATGTCGGATAAGATTTTAGCAGTCCAGCTTCGATCCACCATCAGGAATTTGCTGACCAGGCTCAAAAGTGCCAAGAGATGAACGATGGTCACTTACAACATCTGCTATAGTCACGTTAGCACCGTATTTCCTTTCCTCTGCTACACTCCTGGAAATTGAAATAATAACACCGTGAATTCATTGTCCCAGGAAGGGGAAACTTTATTGACACATTCCTGGGGTCAGATACATCACATGATCACACTGACAGAACCACAGGCACATAGACACAGGCAACAGAGCATGCACAATGTCGGCACTAGTACAGTGTATATCCACCTTTCGCAGCAATGCAGGCTGCTATTCTCCCATGGAGACGATCGTAGAGATGCTGGATGTAGTCCTGTGGAACGGCTTGCCATGCCATTTCCACCTGGCGCCTCAGTTGGACCAGCGTTCGTGCTGGACGTGCAGACCGCGTGAGACGACGCTTCATCCAGTCCCAAACATGCTCAATGGGGGACAGATCCGGAGATCTTGCTGGCCAGGGTAGTTGACTTACACCTTCTAGAGCACGTTGGGTGGCACGGGATACATGCGGAAGTGCATTGTCCTGTTGGAACAGCAAGTTCCCTTGCCGGTCTAGGAATGGTAGAACGATGGGTTCGATGACGGTTTGGATGTACCGTGCACTATTCAGTGTCCCCTCGACGATCACCAGTGGTGTACGGCCAGTGTAGGAGATCGCTCCCCACACCATGATGCCGGGTGTTGGCCCTGTGTGCCTCGGTCGTATGCAGTCCTGATTGTGGCGCTCACCTGCACGGCGCCAAACACGCATACGACCATCACTGGCACCAAGGCAGAAGCGACTCTCATCGCTGAAGACGACACGTCTCCATTCGTCCCTCCATTCACGCCTGTCGCGACACCACTGGAGGTGGGCTGCACGATGTTGGGGCGTGAGCGGAAGACGGCCCAATGGTGTGCGGGACCGTAGCCCAGCTTCATGGAGACGGTTGCGAATGGTCCTCGCCGATACCCCAGGAGCAACAGTGTCCCTAATTTGCTGGGAAGTGGCGGTGCGGTCCCCTACGGCACTGCGTAGGATCCTACGGTCTTGGCGTGCATCCGTGCGTTGCTGCGGTCCGGTCCCAGGTCGACGGGCACGTGCACCTTCCGCCGACCACTGGCGACAACATCGATGTACTGTGGAGACCTCACGCCCCACGTGTTGAGCAATTCGACGGTACGTCCACCCGGCCTCCCGCATGCCCACTATACGCCCTCGCTCAAAGTCCGTCAACTGCACATACGGTTCACGTCCACGCTGTCGCAGCATGCTACCAGTGTTAAAGACTGCGATGGAGCTCCGTATGCCACGGCAAACTGGCTGACACTGACGGCGGCGGTGCACAAATTCTGCGCAGCTAGCGCCATTCGACGGCCAACACCGCGGTTCCTGGTGTGTCCGCTGTGCCGTGCGTGTGATCATTGCTTGTACAGCCCTCTCGCAGTGTCCGGAGCAAGTATGGTGGGTCTGACACACCGGTGTCAATGTGTTCTTTTTTCCATTTCCAGGAGTGTATGTTTCTTTGTACCCTGGAACTCTGTTTTGTAGAACATATTTTTTTGCTCCACGCTGTATGTTTTCACCCACCAACGAAACCAACGTCTTTCATTTTGTTTGTAATCATCTTCCAGTATTAATAGTCCAGCACCACATATCATTATAATTTCCTCATCACCCAGCATAGCGCAGCAGACGACACCAAAACAATCCGACAAATAGCGTTGAAGATGATGTGAAGACATTACGAGAAATGTTTGCCGCCAGTGTGGAAAGACACAGGAAACGAAGTCAGAAACAATTGTGAAACACTACAGGAAACAACTGAAACATGTTTCTAGTGGCATCATAGACGTGATGATACACGTGCTTCCCTGCATCACTGCCCTTACGTGCACATTAGCGTTCCCACACGACTGGAGATTCAAGTGAAGTACAGGAGTTGCGCACTCTCTCAACAGAGGAAAGTCCACAGGACCTGATGGGATACCAATTCGATTCTACACAGAGTACGCGAAAGACCCCCCCTTCTAACAGCCGTCTACTGCAAGTCTCCAGAGGAACGGAAGGTTCCAAATGATTGGAAAAGAGCACAGGTAGTTCCAGTTTTCAAGAAGGGTTGTCGAGCAGATGAGCAAAACTATAGGCCTATATCTCTGACATCGATCTGTTGTAGAATTTTAGAACATGTTTTTTCGCTTTTGTATCATGCCATTTCTGGAAACCCAAAAGCTACTATGTAGGAATCAACATGGATTCCGGAAACAGCGACCATGTGAAACCCAAATCACTTTATTTGTTCATGAGACCCAGAAAATATTAGATTCAGGCTCCCAGGTAGATGCCATTTTCCTTGACTTCTGGAAGGCGTTCGATATAGTTCCGCGCTGTCGCCTGATAAACAAAGTAAGAGCCTATGGAATATCAGACCAGCTGTGTGGCTGGATTGAACAGTTTTTAGCAAACAGAACACAGCATCTTGTTCTCAATGCAGAGGCGTCTACAGACGTTACAGTAACCTCTGGCGTACCACAGGGGAGTGTTATGGGACCATTGCTTTTCACAATATATATAAATGACCTAGTAGATGTTGTCGGAAGTTCCATGCGGCTTTTCGCAGATGATGCTGTAGTATACAGAGAAGTTGCAGCTTTAGAAAACTGCAGCGAAATGCAGGAAGATCTGCAGCGGATAGGCACTTGGTGCAGGGAGTGGCAACTGACCCTTAACATAGACAAATGTAGTGTATTGCGAATACACAGAAAGAAAGATCCTTTATTGTATGATTATATGATAGTGGAACAAACACTGGTAGCAGTTACTTCTGTAAAATATATGGGAGTATGCGCGCGGAACGATTTGAAGTGGAATCATCATATAAAGTTAATTGTTGGTAAGGCGGATACCAGGTTGAGATTCATTGGGAGAGTCCTTAGAAAATGTAGTCCATCAACAAAGGAGGTGGCTTACAAAACAATCGTTCGACCTATACTTGAGTATTGCTCATCAGTGTGGGATCCGTACCAGCTCGGGTTGGTGGAGGAGGTAGAGTAGATCCAAAGAAGAGCGTGCGTTTCGTCACAGGGTTATTTGGTAAGCGCGATAGCGTTATGGAGATTCTGCAAGAGAGGCGCTTTGCATCGCGGTGTAGGTTGTTGTCCAGGTTTCGAGAGGGTGCATTTCTGGATGAGGTATCGAATATATTGCTTCGCCCTACTTATACCTCCCGAGGAGATCACGAATGTTAAATTAGAGAGATTCGAGGGCGCACGGAGGCTTTCCAGCAGTCATTCTTCTAGCGAATCATACGTGACTGGAACAGGGAAGGGAGGTAATGACAGCGGCACGTACAGTGCCCTCTGTCACATACCATTGGGTGGCTTTCGGAATATAAATGTAGATGTAGATGTAGCTTTTAGATGAAGAGATTATAGTGACGTCGATGAAGAAAAAATGGACCAACAGATATTGACTATAGAGATGGACATCTAGTAGGAATCGTTTGGGAACATCAAATACGCTAAGGAAGGAGTCATCTGACGAGGACGTTGTATCGTTCAAAAATCATTTTCGAATGAGTAAAATCAATTTTGAAATATTTTTCAACCATAGTTTTGGCTCTGTACAAAAGTGTAATACAAGGAAGAGAGATGTCTTGCTAGCTTACATTAAATCATAAGTAACGTTGAAATATCTAGCAACTGGAGCCACTGCAATATATGCATTATTTCTAAATTTTTATGTTATCTAGAATACACTGAATACTGTGGAGAGTACGGTTTTTGTCTCAAGTGTTCAGTTTTGTTTTTATTTCCAGAGTTAGTCAAGATTATGACAGCTTACAGGTGCTGTAAATATGTATTTGTTTTGCTGGTATAGTACTTAATTTTCTAACCAAACGTTATTTTAAGCCACACATAAATTTCCATTTCACGGTAATGTTTAAACTAAAAGACTAAAGCAAAAATTATTATCATTTCACTGAAATTAAAAAAAAAATCCTTGACAGTATTGACTCTTCTGCAGTAATGTGAAACCTCAGAAGGCTCACACTCTTAGTTTCAATAGTTTTTAATCTATTTCGTCACACCAAACAATGTGTTACTCTATTACAATAAGTGATTACAAGGAGTAGTTGAATGCTAAAATGATATTCCTATCATACTGTTTAAGAACATTTTGCCCCTAAGAAAGTATTTATACACTTAGTTGAAGCCTAAGCCTATTACATCAACATGACGCTAACTTTCTGTGTACGTAAACGAACGATTCTAGACCTGTGCTGCTGACGTACCAGACCAGGATGAAAGCAGAACCACCGAGTGGTAGCAACTGAAGCTCATAGTTGATTATGGGGGAAGCGACATCATGCAAGAAAGAAGAATGCATTTCAACTGTAATAACTTGAGCATAACTTGGGGTGACAGTGTGCGAGCTAGGTGTTTCTGCATGTAAAATGTTCAAATGTGTGAAATGTTATGGGACTTAACTGCTAAGGTCATCAGTCCCTAAGCTTACACACTACTTAACCTAAATTATCCTCAGGACACACACACACACACAAATGGCTCTGAGCACTATGGGACTTAACATCTATGGTCATCAGTCCAACTTAGAACTACTTAAACCTAACTAACCTAAGGACATCACACACATCCATGCCCAAAGCAGGATTCGAACCTGCGACCGTAGCAGTCGCGCGGTTCCGGACTGAGCGCCTAGAACCGCTAGACCACTGCGGCTGGCCCACACACACACACACACACACACACACACACACACACACACACAGGCCCAAGGGAGGACTCGAACCTCTGCCGGGATCAGCCGCACAATCCATGACTGCAGTGCCTTAAACTGCTCAGCTTTTCTGCATGTAAATCAACTTACGTGAGAGGTAGTGAGAGGATGAGGGATACGTGTTTAAGATATTCCTGCCTGTGGAATCCTGGCTTTTCACATGTGTTGGTATGAAAGTATGCAAGTATGGTGTTTCCACATGAAGCTGACTTACATGTGACTGGTGTTGGGGGAATGCACATGTAAGAAATTCATGCCTGGGAAAAACCAGCTGAACACATTGATGCCATGTTTGTGTCTCACTGTGCCAATAATCAGAAAGCAAATTGGAAGCGGAGATTGCACAGAGAGTGGCAGTTTTCGCTTCAAGTTGATCAAAGGTGTTAGTAGTTCACTGCAACAGTTAAATCATGTGCCTTTCATATGACTTTTACAGCTACATTAATGACATTTCTCAGTGTACACGTCTAATGATCTTTTTTCATTATAACCTGAATTGTGACGTTTTCTATGAGATCTATATTTATACTCTGCAAACGACTGTGAGGTGCATAGCATAGGTAAGGTTTCTCCCAGTGATCTATGGTTTCGCCCATTGCATTTGTGAATGGAACATGGGAGGAATGAGTGTTCCATAACTTATGTGCATACTTTAACTGATCTAAGTTTGTTCACACAATTCCTATCGAAGCAATATGTAAGTGGTTGTAGTATATTCCTGGATCCCTCTATGTCAGTATTTCAAAATATTATTTAAATGATAAAAAACCCTTTTACACCAGTTTTCACCACACTCTATGGGAGTCAAGGTATACAAACAGCAGGCATATTTCTATACCTCACTAAAGCCTTTTGGCTCAGTAAACCATGAGTTACGCTTACATAAACTTGAACCCTACAATATACATAACACATCCATACAAATGCTGACTACATGCCTAGTTAATTGTAAGCCATATACAAAACTGACTTACAAAGTCAATGATCAGGACACAAATTTCCAGTCCAGATATGAAACAATCACATCATGTATACCTTGGGGCTCAGTTTTGGACCCTTTTCTCTTCCTTGTGTGCAAAAATGATATAAAGCCAATTCGCAACTCCCAGTTGTTAACGTTTGCAGATGTTATCTTATTATTATTTGCTGGAAAACAAAATGATGAATTAACACTGGTCGCAGCTGAGGTGTAGGTCAAAATAGGTCAAATAGCTACTTATTTCCAGGATTGAGAGTTGAAGATAAATATCAGCAGATCATAGTTATTGCCATTTAAACTTACAATTTCACACCAAATCTTTGTCAGCAACACAGGTGAAATTGAGCAGTTGACTCAGAAGACTAAATATCTTGATAGTTACCTAAATGAAAATCGATTATGGGTAAACCATAAAACTGTTATATACAATAAAATCTAATTAGCCAGCTATCAAAAGTGGTCTCTGACCAGACATTAAAAACAATTTATTATGCAAGAATTTTAGAACTGATTAATTATGGGATGGAGATATGGGGCTATACTGCTGATATACATATGAACAGAATATTAACCCTGCAGAAAGGATCAATCAGGGTTATTCATGGAATAGGGTACAGAGACTCATGTAGGGAAATCTTTGTACATTATAAGTACCTCACAGTCTACTCGCTGTATCTTTAAAAATTTATTGCATTTTCTGTGACATGACAAAACAAAGTGCTGTGATATGCATGTATATGATACAAGAAAGAAAGACTGCTACTACAGACAAAGAACTAAACTAAAAACAACAGACTATAATCCGTGTATTAATGACCAAATATGGTATAAAAACTGCTGAGCTCTTTAAGGTGTCATGAAGGGAATTTATTCAAAGTGAAACTGAAATCATTCGTGAACGATAGGTGCTCATATTCTTTGAGCATTTTATAAATAGACTTAAAAAAGCTGGAAAGAGTACTGTGTGATGATCATCCCATAGCCTGGATAGTGTGGCTCTTTCTATTGAGGAAACGTTAATCTTCTGAAGTGGAGCCTTCATAAGCATGCAACATGATTCACGTGTTCTGCAATGTAACAGCTTCTTCAACAGCACTAATAAATGCTATGAAATGATCCTCACACACAGGTCTTTCCAGCAGAAAAGAGCAACGGTATTCTTCTGTTGTCACATGCGATCTACGACAGGAATATTTGTATCTTGTTATGTGAATCAACAAGCTGGAAGATTGATAAAGACTCCACAGGAGAGCAGAAAGGTAAACATTCGCATTGTTGATTTCTTCTTCCCTTTTGCAAGAAGTTACGGAAAGATTAAAACCTCACAGCTCTGTTCCACCACTGTTATATGGCCTTAGAAAGATACACAAAGGACTACCATTATGTCCTGTTGTGGGCAATATTGGCACTCCAATGTTTTACTTAAGTAGACATCTTTCACCTTTACTGAGACCTTTTGGGGGGATGTGCTCACATCATACCTATAATTTCGATGACTTTATTAAAAGACTGAAAACATTTCAACTAAATGAGTCGAACTTATTAGTAACCTTCGATGTCGTCTCACTCATCAGTAGAGTCGCTCTCACGGTTTCATTGTCACTCCTCAGCAGTAAGTTCAAAGCTGATATAACAGTGCTATTCCATCATGCCCATTCCTCAACCTACTTTTTATTCAACAGTGAATATTATGAGCAAGTTGATGGTGTTACCATGGGCAGTCCTCTCTCTCCTCTGGTAGCAAACTTTTTTATGGAAGACTTTGAGGAGAGGGTACCTGAGTAGAACGTATACCAAAAGATGATATGTAGATGATAATTTTGTTGTGTGGTCCCAGGGTGAAGAAGAACTGTCACGCTTTTTACAGTATCTGAATTCCATCCACAAGAATATAAATTTACAGTGGAAGTGCAAAATGTAGGTTGCCTACCATTTCTGGAAGTTTTGATCGGTTGGAAAGTGGATGGATCATTCGCGCAATTCGTTTACCGTAAACCAACACATACAGACCTGTATTTGTAGGCATATAGCTGCCACCACCCATAACAAACTACACGCGCCCTTCGAAATTTCTTGCACTGAATAAATTGTTGTGTCTGATGGAGACAGCCTGGCACTGGCAAGGGAACTTGAACACCTATAACCTGTGTTCAAAGATAATGACCATTCCCCACATCAGATCAGCACAGCTTTAAGGAAAATGAAACGTGACCATCCGTATGATTAATAGGAGAAGGAGCAATTGAAGTCAAGGGCGTTCATCCTCAGGGCCTACTCTAGGGATGGGCAACCTGGACATTTGTCGAGGGTGCCAAAATTTGGGGGCGCCATTTTGGTTGTAAGTGTGAAAAAGAAACTAGTGGGTCAAATACTCAATAACACCACATTAAATATAAGTTGTAATTATGCGAATGGTTTCCTTCACTCAGTTATCTAGGCTTCCACTATTAGATGACGTCTGTCACTGTACAGCCTGTTGCTGTGTGGCCACTTGCTGCATGGCCTGTTGGTGTGCAATCGAAAGCGATATTTTGATCTTCGTCGATCCCTGTGGTGGCGAAGGTTCTCTGCTCGCTCTGAGGTACCATTGAGTCGTATGAATAAAACAGAGAATATACTTTATACTCAGATGTTCGGAGAAAGTTCTCTGGTTGGCATGAATAAAGCGAGTCTGAGAATATACTTCACCCGAGTATGTTCTCAGTGTGGGTTGAAGGGTGGGGGAAGTTGCTCAAAGCAAAGTATATTCTCCGATTTCGTATGAATAAAGCCAAAGACGTTTCACACAAGCGGAGAACATTCTTTGTTTTTGTGAGTGAGCTCCATAGCATACTTCGAGATGAGTGAGTTGTGTTGTGATTAAGCGTTACCGAGTGTTTTTAGCGAAAACGGCGGAATTTATGTTTCTTGAAAGGCAAAAAAAGATATACGTAGTACGCAGGAACACAGAAGAAAGGAACTGTAGAAGTTTGTATAGATTTAACAGTCAAAACATTAATTGGCTGGCGAATCACTTTCTTCCGGAAAATCACGAAAGAAGGGGAGGCACCCTTTCCAATGAATGCAAAATGAAAATATTTTTGCGCTATTTAGCGGATTCAGGCTTTCAGATAAGTGTAGGAGAAGATTTGGGAGTACACCAGACTACAGTATCACTAACATTTTCGTATGTTCTGCAACAGGTCAACAGGAAAGCACCGTTGGGGATCAGATTTCCGAGAAATATTAACGAGATACAAGCTACCATGTGCGGTAGGGGCCCTAGACTGCACTCACATACCTATAATGAAACCTTCTTCACATGGAGACAAATACGTCAATCGAAAGGGCTTTCGATCTATAAACGTGCAGGCGACGTGTGACAACAGTGAAATGTTTACGAGTGTTGATGCTTCATGGCCAGGGTCTGTACATGACGCTAGGATATGGAGAAACTCCGATGTCTATCGTATACTGCGTGAGAACCAGTGCAACGCCCTAATTTTAGGAAACGAAGCATATGGCGTTGCACCGTGGTTAATGACACCATTTCAAAATCCCGGAACACCTGATGAGAGGGCATACAACGGACTTCACTCTAAGGAAAGGGTGATAATCGAACGGTGCTTTGGACAGGTGAAAAGGCGTTTCCTAATTCTGCACAATAAAATAAGGCTTGCTCAAACAAAAATCCCCAGTGTGATAATAGCCTGTTTTGTTTTGCACAACGTAGTAAAACATGTAGAGGATGAGGATTTTGCGGCACCTAGTGATGACGACAACAGTCTTCCAGTACTGGGAGAAGAGGAAGCAGCAAACGTACGTGTGCGTGGAACAAATAGAAGACGGGAAATTGTAAATGTAATACGACAACTGTAATGTTTGGGTGTCTGCCCAAACATTGAATAATTAAACCCAATTTGATATTTTTTGTAATTACAGTAATTATTCCCTCATGAAAATAAAGCACAGTGCTCTGATGTTACGTAATAAAATGCTGTTTAGTGTTATTTTTTTCATTCTCTATCATCGATTTTACTTTCAACAAAAATTGTTTATTATGTAACTATTCAAACTGGAACAGAGATACTACTGTAAGTAGCTTTGGACACAACAGGTTAACATGAACTGCTGGAACCGTAATGTAATTTCTGTACTGTAACTTCAGCAGATTGATGACACAAGTTTTTATTTTACTTTACCCAAATTGTTCCAAGGATGTGGTGAAGGTATTTTCCATGTGCTACAGTGAATAAGTGTACAACTGTCTAACCTGCAGCATTTAAAATACAAACAAGTTAGCCATACTCTTTTTGCTTTACTTTACCAGAAATTGTTTCAAGGATGTGGTGAGGATATTTGCCAGGTGCTACAGCAAATAAGTGCACAACTGTCTAACCTACAGCATTTAAAATACAAACAAATTACTCTTTTTGCTTTACTTTACCAGAAATTGTTTCAAGGATGTGGTGAAGATATTTGCCAGGAGCTACAGCCAATAAGGGCACAACCGTCTTACCTGCAGCATTTAAAATAGAAACAACTTACTCTTTTTGCTTTACTGTACCAAAAATTAGTGGTGAAGGTATTTGCCAGATGCTACAGTAAAACAAGTTACTCTTTTTGCTTTACTTTACCAGAAATTGTTTCAATGATGTGGTGAAGATACTGGCCAGACACAACAATATAAGTGCGTACACTTTTTTAACATTTCAAATTGGATTATATTGAACTTATTGTTACACTGAAAAGACATTTGTACTGAATAATTTTTGTAAGAGGATATGGAATTCGGTAAATGAGGAATGTAAATAAACATTCACTTAAAAAGATGTTTTTATTAATGAAATTCGGTATGTAAATAAGACACTACACAATTTGTTTTATTGTTTATCTTCATCACGCATCAATTTCTGCTGCTTTCGTTTCAGTATGTCCAATTGGTACAATAGCACCAGCCTTTGAGCTCTGGAGTAGACAAATTACGTGTCTCATCTGTTTCCATGCTTAATCTCCGACGTTTAGGCACACTCTCATGCCCCGAAGCAGACGATTGAGAGGGTAAGACGACTTCGGGGCCCACGAGATCCATATGGTCGGCTGGAACAATTAGTGGTAGCTGCAAAATTGACTCTTGTCCATAAAATGTGCAGTCTGCGTCAGCTACCTCCAAATTCCTTGGTGAAGTGATGACAGGTGGAACCACCACCTACTGCACAAGCTCCTAATGAAAATTAAAAAAAGAAGTAATAGTAGTGTGTCAGGATTCAGTTTCTAGTTAGTAAATATACCAAATAGGTTTACGCAGAAATTTGGGAGGGGTTCGTCCAATTTCATGCATAGTACAATGTGATACTTTTACTGAAAAGTGGTGTATAGTAGACGAAATTTACCAAACATTGTTTCATTTTCACATATTAAAAATACGTATTTTTCTGAATCACAATTTCAAAGCATTAAGCGCGTAATAAAAAAATCGGAAAGTATGGGACTTGCCAGGAACTCTGTGGATAGTTGGGTTGCAGTCATCTCCGTCCAAAAACTTTAAAAATATCTGCTCCCAATTTTTCAGGGAAATCTTAATGTTTCCCGTCTTATTAACATCCGTTTTCGCTTTGATACAGGATTTCATATTGTGCAGTTTCTTCATTATCTGCCCATCCGTTATTTCTTTCCCGAAACTAACCATATAACGGTGTTGTATTTCTTTAATACAATCCCCTTTCTCTCTTCTTGCGGCCGGAGTTTGTGATTTACTGGTGATTGCGGGGTAATCTTTAATAACGATGATAAAGGCTAATTCTGAGTCTTCCATTTCGGCACAGAAATAACTTGAGAAAACTTTCGCTAACACAAAACACACGCAAACGAAACAAACTGAGAACCAAAGATGTTGGATTTTAATCTCTTTGTTGAGAACTCACTCAGTAAGGAGGGGAGGTAGAGAGAAAGTACTCCAGGGTCAGAGATTATGCTTCCAAGTTTTTATTCATACGAAATTGAGAACTTTCTTTGAGAATGTTCTTTTGCTCTGAGTATCAACTCTGGAGAATGTTCTCGTTTTTATTCATACAACCCATTGTCGCGGTTGTGTGACCCACTGTTACATGACTCGCAGCAAAGCGAGCGGTAGCTGTGCACCATTCACGTCACAGAAGCCTCTGTGCGCGAGTCCTAGTCGTATGTGTCCTGTTTTTATAAAGGTAAGTTCACCTATCATAAAGCTGTTATTTAGTCTGATGGATACTTGTTTATTTTGGATCAACAATAACATGACACCTCGTTAGAAGAACAAACAGGAACTCCTCATTCAAAGCACAAGATTTACCCATCAAAGATCCAAATTTTTCTTCTTAAATTTTAGAATCGATAGAGCACTAAATGCACTTGACGCCATATTTTAACAACTTACTTATCATAGTAAATATTTTCGATTCTTATATAATTTAAATACCATGCCCAAGAAATGCTGTTGAAATACTGTAAGAGTTTAGAATGTATTCTAGCTTATGGTTATTCTGTTCACTTAAACAGGGTATAGTTAGCACAGGAAATTAAAGTAGTTACTGCACTTCTGGGCAAAGAAGAAAGCTTAAGAAATCTACTGAGTTTAGTTATAAAGTTAAATTTCGTCCCAAATCTTACTATTTCTTTAAGAATATTGCAAATGGTACCAATAACTGTAGCAAGTGGCAAAAGGATTTTCTCTAAGCTAAAATTAGTTAATAATTTTTTACTTTCGACTGCTACACAAAATTGTGTTAATGGTTTGGCCACTCTTGCAAATGAGCATGAAATTGCAGATCAAGCAAATTCAAAAATGTAATAAAAAGTTTGCAGAACTGAAAGTAAAAAAAACAGTTTTTTGTGATTGTAGCAAAATTAATTTCTCCTTTTTTGTATTGCTTGTTTGTCAGTCTTATATGTTTCTATCTAAAATTATGCCTTTATTAAAATATAAATACAATGATGATACAATTTAAATACAATGATTTGATTTTTTCTGATTGATATAAGAAAAAAATCAAGTGTGTGCGTGTGTGTGTTTGTGTGTGTGTGTGTGTGTGTGTGTGTGTGTGTGTGTGTGTGTGTGTGTGTGTGTGTCTGTGTGTGTGCTTTGTATGTTCTTAAGGGATGGCAATTTGTCTTTTTTTGTCCAGGGTGACATAACTGCTAAAGTGGGTCCCGTTCGTCCTGTACGTCCGCAATATTTCATCGAAATTAGGCAGGATCTTAAGGAAACATCATTTCAAAGTCATCTTCGACCCACCTGCAAAGACTTGTGCTCTTCTCGGTTCGGCAAATAACGATCTGGGATTATGGAGGGCTGGAGTCTACAGAATACCTTACAAGTGTGTCAAAATCTACATTGGTCAAGTAACAAGCATAGTGCGTGAAAGATGCGTTGAACATAATCGCCACACTCGCCTTTCGCAGCCCAGTAATCAGGCATAGCCGAACGTAGGACATTCCCTGGATTATTCTGTCATGGAGGGTTTGGCTTCGACCAGATCCTTCTGCGATTCAATTATTAAGGAATCGTTGGAAATACGTTTGACAGAAGTTCATCTTAACAGCGATAGCAGCATTCAACTGGAAAAGAAAACATTTTATGATGAATGACACGTCTAGCGATAGTTAATTTCATTAATTTTGACATCTGAATTTTAACGATGTGAGTGCGCATACTAACAGAGAGCACACATGTAGTATCGCCACTATGTCTTTGCCTGAGCGCCATAGATGGAGCAATTTCCGAAGAGGACGCGAAACTCGGAGGTCCTTCATGTAGTGGGTTTCTTACTGCACACGTCTCTGTGTGACTGATAAAAATTGATATAAAATTAGTGATGCCAACTAGCAATCTCTAATGGAAAACATTCACATGAAGAGGGCTGAATAGTTGTGAGCCGAAATGTCATGCCAAGAAATCAACGAAATCCAGCTGAAATCCCGAAAGTTCATGGAATCAAAATTTTCATATTCTTTCTAATTATCGGTTTTTATATATCTTATTTTATATATCTTATTTCACTCTTGTGTAGTATTTCACCCTTGTTTCTTTCTGATAATAAATTTGTGTAATCACACCCAACATCTTTAATCTCAGTAGAAGTCAAGTCTACAATCGCTCCCTCTGTGATTCATCATGTGATCCATTTGATACACATTCCATATCTCCACCTACTTTTCACACTTTTGGAAAGCTTACATTAAAGAGGATGTTACCAGTCTACTATAACAAATCATACATACTAACATGTGCGAATAATTCCCCATATGGTTTAACAAAGGATAATGAATTAACTATGGATATCCAAGAAAATGCCATGACCACTAACAACAAGTTAAATTACATTGGAGTAGCAAACAGGATTAAGGCGGAGGGAACCTTTTGCCATTACCTTACAGTAGTGTCAACCTATACTTAATCATCAGTATTGTGTTCTGCATACTTTTATTAATTTATCTTGTTCTACAGCAGATGTCACGTATAAAGTTGTGACTTTAAAAGCCCACTCATCAGTATCAATCTTTATTGTGTTTGCAGATGAGATAAACGTTGTAATGCCTTCTGACGCCACAAGGGGCAAAACAGATTCATGACTCCCAGGTGGTCATTCTGAGCCAACTTTGATATCCCATCTTCTCTGCACGGTGTTTTGTTAGGGCTACAGTCTTGGATGAAGTCGTCTCACACATATGTGTGCAGAAGCTGGCACTGCCTTGGAATGCTGACGAAGTGCAGTGTCAGCATATGCCTGTCATAGAGCACCTTCACTCATACAGTCAAGTTGCATCACTGACCACAGCACACAGCAGAGCTGTTTTCTTGCATGGTTTCGACATGAAATATATGTATTTCTTGGCTCACAATGGAGTCTAGATAAGTCAGTTTTTATCTATACAAGGAAGACAACACAACTAGGATAGCTTGGCATAGCGAGCACATTATTACTGTAAAATGTTTGTATGGAATAAAGTGGTAAAGAGTAATTACTTGGCGTTAGTATTTTTGTCTACCTCGCTGACCCAGTGACCACATAATCCTGACAAATAGCATAGAAGGACCTGAGTCAAGGACAAAAACCATTAACACATTATAACAGATAAAAAACTGAATGTAGATAGCAGGGAGATAGCTGACAATTATCCTAACATCTAAGTACTGCATCAAAATAAACAACATGCTTCAAAAATTCATATGAAAATGACATATTATTGGACAGATACTTAGTGTTTTTGTTGCTCCAGAGAAGAGACTAAAGGAAAACGAAATATTGATTAATACTCAACAAGATACATATTTTGAAATACAAGTTATACTGCAAAATGTGTAAATACAAGTTTTAGTGAACATGAAGCCTAAGTTCTTACCCTCTAGGCTACATGCTACTCCCTCTAATAAACTTTTTATTTTTGTATTGGTTTCTGTGGGACCATGCGAGCCAAACCTAATTGGTCATGGATAAGTCTCAATATTTCATGCAAGAGTTATTAACTCTTTGAATATTGGATATAAAGTGACCGTCGCTCACACATTTTACATGTGAGGATTTTATTCCCGCTATTCACATACCACTTAAATGTGGTTAAGTTGCTGGGATAAAGTAATACTGTGCCTTCTTCGTTCATATACATTCTCAGTTGTGTTTGCTGGCAGTGTGGGATAATGAAACTTTAGAGATTGCTCTAACCAGATTTCTTCCATTGTCATTGTATAGAATTTTATATATGCGCTTCATGACAGTAACATGTCGAGGGCTGATGAAAATGATTGTAACGTCGTATTACTGAGTACTTTCACATGTATTACGCCCACTGACAGACCAACAAATCAGGCAAAGTATTTTTTTCTCTAACATCGAATGCTGGGAATCAGTTTGCAGATAAAACAGACCTTATTAGTTAACTCTGCAATTACGAAAGGTTCTGCTTGCTTCTACTTGCCGACAAGGTAGCTCTCTAAATCTGCATCTATGTATATAATCCCCAAGCCAGCTTACAGTACGTGGTGGAGGGAACCTTGTACCATTACCAGTTACTTCCTTTCACGTTCCATTCACAAAAGCAGTGAAGGAGAAATTAACATCTATGTACGGCTGCAAGAATCCTAATTTCTCTTATCTTGTCTTCGTGGTCCTTATGCGAGATACACAGTTTGCTGGCTGCTGCAGAACCGCTCTGAAGTCAGTCTCAAACGCTGGTTGTCTAAACTTTCACAATAGTGTTTTGCAAAAAGAATATTGTCTTCCGATTCGAGTTTAGGTACCATTTCCAAACTACCCATATTTTGATCGAACATTCTGGTAACAAATTTAGCAGCACATCTCTAAATTGCTTAGATGTCTTACTTTTACTCTATCCTGATGGGGATGCTGAACATTCTAGCAGTATGCAAGAATAGTTCACACTAGCGTTCTATACTCAGTCTCCTTTATAGATGAGCTACACTGTCTCAGAATTCTCCTAACAAACTGAAGTCAACCATTTCAGCTTCCCTACTACTGACTTGCATGCTTGTTATATTTCATATCTCTTTGTAAAATTCCGTCTAGATATTTAACTGACATGGCTGTGTTAAGCAGCACACCACTAATACTGTATGCACATGACTTGTGCATGTGCTGTTTTCAACCATTGACCAATAACACACTGCCAAAGAATCCGATGAATAGAATCTCTTCTGTTTATTACCCAATATCGACACTTAAGAGATGCTAATAACAGCATAAATCCAGCATGAGAAGTGTGACAGAGTTGTCTTTCCATGATTAATTTTGTTAGGTGATGATGATGTGGAAATATAATATGATGTCTCTCTTTGTGCAATAGATCTGCGTTCTCTAACCTGCATGCTCAGTGTGAGAAAAATGTCTTCTGGTTTCTAAAAGGACTCGTCTGAGTCTGATCATACAACGAATCTTCGTATAGGACCCCTTCTATATCTCATATTCGTCTAAATCTACATATATATCACAAACCCTTGTTAAGCGCTTGGCGGAGGGTGCTTTCCGTTGTACCACATATTAGGGACTCTCTCTGTGTCGTTAGTGCATGATGTGCAGGAATAATGACTGCTTAAGTGCCTCTTTGTTTGCTATGATTAGTCTAATCTTCCCTTTGTGTTTTTTATGGGAATGGTAAATTGGAGGCTAGAGTCCTCAATTACTTCTGTTTGTTGAAACTGTGTGAACAGGCTTTTGTGGATAGTTTGCATCTATCCTGAAGTGCCTACCAGTTCAGTTTACTAACATATTGAGCCTTGCCTCCTCAGAACTTACATACTTCAATTGAAATGTTCCATTTCGTATAAATTTTGACCTGACTTGTGTTCATTTTCATACTTAAATTGTATATTCCACATCTAAAGGTAATTCTGCATATATTTGATCACCAAAAAACTATTTTTCTGATAATATAATTTTATTTATATTGATCCATTTTGCAATATTGTATCCCAGTTGTTAAATTAAATGAGTCAAAAACCACTTTGCAGTGAAATTAATATTATTGTGCTGTAGTTTTCATGCAAACAAAATTTTTGTTTCCATTTTTAATTTTGCTGATTTTACTGTAGGTAATTCAGTCAACAGTTAAACAAAGACTGGAAGTTGATGGTTTACGTATTACCAAAATTTTTACCTTAATTATTAATTTTAAGATGCATAATTTTTCGTGCTTTCTTCAATTTTAACGATTTTTGCTGGTTCTCTATGTCAATGTCAGTATGAATATCTTTCATCTGTGTTAATTTTTTGTATTAGGTGAAGTTATTCATCAAGTCCTGATAATGTTAGCTGTTAGATATTTCAAAGTATCAGTGTAAGACTCAAAGATCAATCTCCCGTAGATGAGACTGCTAAAATCCTTATGATAAACAATTGAAGCATTCACAGCAAAGTGCTGGAGTTTGAAACACATCTAGAAAGCAGTGGAACACATATAATATTAGATCCATGGTGCTAGCTGAAACCAGCGATTAACAGAAGTGAGATATAAAGGGCAAACGTAAGTGGATATCGGAGGATGGGCTAATGGGAAATGGAGTTGGTGTTTAAATCTCAGTAGACAAGGAACTTGAATACACTGAGCTAAAAATTGTAGCTGCATGGAGATCATGTGGACTGAGGGTCGGTATAAACGTATACCTATGATCAATTATCAGCTACCATCCTAAGTCCAAATGTGTATGTCAATCCTGTTTTTGACGTGTTGTGCTGTCATTCACGAACAGCACTCAAGAGGGTGCTTTCCAACAGGATAATGCTCGTCCACATACCACTGTTATAACCCAACATGCTGTACGGAATATCAACTTGAGATCTGTCTCCAATTGAGCTCATATGGGACATCAGTGGTCGACAACTCCAGAGTCATCTGCAAGCAGCATTAACTGTCCCTGTACTGTCTGTCTGCGTGCCACAGACATGGAACTCCAAACCACAAACTGACATCTGGCCCCCGTACAATACAATGCATGCATGTCACTAATATATGTAGACTAAGCACATAAAGTTAATTCTAGATACTTTATAAGTAGGTTTTCATGGGATAGTTTGCATCTATCTTCAGTCACCTGCCAGTTCAATTTCCTCAATATCTCCAGGACTCTTTCCCATGGGTCAGTCAAATCTGTTATCATTCACACTCCCCTTATTTGCATCCATTCAGTATCGCCTGTTGGTCCTATTTGATACAGGTCCCATGCACTTGAGCAGTATTACAGGTTGGGTCATACTTGTGTTTTATATGCAGTTGCAGACTGACTGCATTTCCCTAGTAATCTTCCAATGAACAACAGTCTACACCTACTCTACCCACAACTGGGACAATGTGATTATTCCATTTCATGTCCCTACTAGTTGTTTCACCCATCATTTGTATTAGTTGACCAATTCCAACTGCGACTTGTTGATAATATAGTCATGGGAAAGTAGGTTTTTTCGTTTTGTGAAGTGCGCAATATTTTTTTTTTTTTAAATTTAAATCACTCTTTCCACCACTTTGAAATCCTATCAGTATATGACAATATTTGTGCAGCTTTTCTCAGATTCATTATAAATAATTGCATCATCTGTGAAACGTCTGAGGTTAGTATTTATTTTGTATTCAACGTGAATAACAAGGGTCCCAACACACTTCCTTGGGGCACACCCAAAGTTACTTCTACATCTGTAGAGGACTCCTTAGCCAAGATAACTTGCTGCATTCTTCCTGCCAAAGAATCCTCGATCCATTCACAAATTTCATTTTATACCCCATACAACTGTACTTTTAATAATAAGATAAATGGGGTCCTAAGTCAGCTGCTTTTTGG
Source organism: Schistocerca serialis cubense (assembly GCF_023864345.2). NCBI lineage: Eukaryota > Metazoa > Arthropoda > Insecta > Orthoptera > Acrididae > Schistocerca > Schistocerca serialis. The sequence continues at coordinate 136,715,879 of NC_064640.1, read as the reverse complement.
AAATCGTGATATACTGCAACTACCAGATTGTCTTGGCCCACTGTTTTCAGTATATCACGGTAGTTACTTAGTTTCATGCTGCATGGGTCAGTTGCACGATAGATGCTAGTGAAGTGGACTGGATCATTTTACAATTAAATAAGAAATTAATCTGTAAATATGGCTACGTATTGACTCTACACACATACACACACACACACACACACACACACACACACACACACACATTATATAGAGAGATGTGGGTTATTGATTTCTACTCATCACTTTTACGCATTACAATTATAGAGTTTCTTCTATAGAAAATGTGAGAAAATTGCGAGTTGTGTTTCACATGATCAATGTTTCGGAATCGATGCTGCCTTGTATGGAGCAGATCATTCTGTTTTGAGATACCTCATCACTTTTGAGCTCAGAATATGTTCTGAGATTATATAAAAAATGGATCTCAGAGGTACAGGAAGACTGTCTTATGGATCACTTCTACTACCCTACTTGTAGATGTGTGTGATCTGTGCTTCTGTCCCACTACTGGGCATGGTTCCTCGTTCGAGGTCTCTGCCATAGATTATAGATAAAGAGTGCCTCACTTAGCCCCCAATTTAGTTTAGAATCTGACAGGGATTCATTTGAGCCCTAAATCTTTGCTCAGTTTTAACGATTTCAGCTATTTCTCATCGCCACAGAGGCTGACTTCTATTTAACTCGTTTTTTCAGTTGTATGAGAACTGAACTGGGCAGTGCCTTTGGGTTTTCCTTTGTAGAGGAACATTTGAAAATGGAGTTAAGCATTTTTGCTTCTGTTTTGCTACTCTCAATTTCAGTTCCTATCTCATCCGTGAGTGACTGGACACTTAACTTTGGTGCCACTAACAGCCATTCCAATGACCACCACTTCTTTGGCTCTTGGGAAAGATCTTTGGACAACACTCTGCTGCGATAGCTGTGCACCCTGTAGACAGCCAAACACGTTTCATTTAATGTTTGTCTATCTATAACCATTAGCTTTGTTTAGCGGCTATTATGCTGCAGCCTGTTTCTTTAATGATTTCCTTATAGTGACTCTATACTTTATTTATTCTTCCATCATCAATAGTTCAACTATATTCACTTCTGTCCAGTCAATGGTCAACTATTCTTTTAAACTTGAGCCACAGTTCGTCTACTTGCATCTGTACTGAGCTAGAGGTTTCATGTTCCTCACTGCGCTGTGGCATTACCACTTCTTTATCTAGTTTACTGAATATTTTCGGTAATCATTGTCGGTATAAGCGCCTCATGGTCACTGATACTAGCGTCGATGTGCCCATCCTCAAAGAGGTCAGGTCCATTTATTGCCATAGCCCTACATCTAATATAGCTCTATCGTGAGTGGGGTTCTGAACCGGTATTTAGTTTTCAGACGAGTCAGGTACTAACGTTTCACAAGATGCCTTGTCACGCCACTAGTAACAACACTGTAATTATCACAGCTGACTGACGGATGATTAAAATCTCTTCAGATGATTACATTATGAATGGGTAACTTCACGTACTCGCGAAATTTGGTTTTCTCTGCACAAGCATAATCTTCCTCCTATAATTGCTATGTAATTCATACTTGATGAAATGCTCCCTTACATAATGGTATATCCAGCAAATCATCGTAAACTTTGCTTGTTGCTACTATTTCTTGATTCGGAACAAGAGTTTTCCGACATACCGTGTTTGCCAAGCCCACTGAGTAATACCTATAATAAATTATTCATGGCGACATCGATTGCATGCTTAGAGACGGGCAAATAAATTTTTCTTGTCAGGCTTTTTGATTCAGACATCCATCCATCTGATTTATATCCGCTTTAACATTAATCAATGAAACGACCCTATTCCTCACTTACTCCTTTTCTTTTAGAATGTAAGCCATGTCGTGAATTTACCTTCATTCTGTTACCATCATATGCGTTACAACGTTCCATAGAGAGCACTAAATGGTAATTGTATTAATACTAATTTTTGCTTGTTACTTTCTTCATTAAATCTTTAAAGTGCCGAATACTGAACTGTGTTCGTTGTATTACAGTATTTAATACTGCATTACCAATATTCTCACAAGTGCCGGTATAATATTCAAAAACTTATAACTTTACTTATGCGATAGAGAACGTTATTTTGCCAAAATTCTGGAAAGGTTTGCCGATTTCTTGTATTACAAATGTGTGTGTACTTTTGCAGTTGTACTTCTGCTTCGTGAGCAGAATAAAACATAATACTTGTATTTTTGTTCCTATCGTCAACGAGGTATTTCTTTGATTGAACACTTGGAAAACATTGTTATATACAGGACGTGCTTGAAAAGAAAGATATATTCGTGTACTGACAAAAATCGTCTGCCGGCGGTGTCGAACTAACACAGTCAATTCAAATATTTTGAATAGATTTTTGCAGCTACAGATTATTCTCCCACTGTTTGTAATAATACCGTCTATTAAATTTTACATGTATAAGTCAAAGTAAGATCATAAGAGATCGGCAAGTGAATGTTGTTTTTATTTTCGTTCGTTGGCTTGGTTTTGGTAGTCAGAATGCTCAAAAATGGCAGCGAGAAGGTAATTTCTTACACGGGTGTAGTCGGTGGAGAATTTGTGTGCAGTGATGAGTGACAAGTGATAACATTTTTTTCATCAGTCGTCAGGATGTCATCTGAAAGGTATGAAATCACATGTTTTTCATGTTTAGATAGTTCGCGTGCATTTTGTTGTCCCCATAGCAAAATCAATACTTAATTAAGTGGGTCTGGCCTTAATTCTGTAAAGTAAAAGCCGTTTACTTTTTCTTTAGTTGATATTTATTTCCTTATAAATGACGCAGTGCCTACAGTTCGTCATTGGATTGCTTACATCCATATGAATAGTAATTGACAGTTGTTTGTTTACAAATGTGGGTTACGTTTATTGTTTACCACCTTGGTTTAAGCGGCCTTTTGTCGATGGAATATATATTTCCCTAGTGTTGTTGCGTTCTTTGTAGATGGAAAGACGCTCATTACGATTATACCGTTTCTCGTGAAACGAAAATTTCACTGCACAATAATCCTGAAAGCTATACTTTGGATCTTCGCCAGAATCGTTATTTACGGTGTACAGTCAGCCTCTAGAATAATTATGAAAGAAAGCCATTTGTGCCGAGAACTGCATTTGCATTTAGTTAATCAACAGACATCTGGATGCAGTGTATAGTTTCCATTCGTACCCCGTCAGTTCTTCTGTTTCTTCTAGACTGTCAGTCAGCTGTAAGGGTGCTTCGGTAAGAGTCGTTTGCAAACGCTGATAATATTCGAAGAATTATGTTGGAAATCGTACGTTATGTGTGTGTGTGACAGTGGGAATATTATTGCAGTCTCAGCCAAATTTAGCAATTGTTTATCAATTGCTGTTAGCTCGGATAAACACATCGAAATACTTTTTTTAGATTGTGCTCTGTTTCAGAACAGTAATGAGTGCGGTGTCAAGCTAATACATTTACTGCCGACCGTTACTGTGGCAAAGGAGATCATATAAGAAATATAATTGTTTACTGCTATTGCGTGGTGTTGTATTTTCTTTTACAAGCCTGACAGCGTTTGCCTTGTTTACAAGTAAAATAATTTTTCCTTGTACTTGTCTTTGTCATGCACATATGACATGTGTTCACACATTGACTTTGATTGTTTTTAGGGAAACTTTCATTGCTATCAGTATACATACTGAATAAGATTGTTATGTATTGAATTTTTACATAAATTGGAGTTGTGAATTACCAAGTATATGGCTCTGTCATTACAAATTATGATACATACATAACAGGCTCGAATTCTGGCACACTTCTTTATGATTGATTGTTAGCAAACAAAACATTAAAAAATTTAGGAATAGAAGCATCCCACTTAACAGTCCACTTCATGAGTTTACATTCAAAAGGGTCAAAATGAGACTTGCTCCAGTGCTTTGTTTGGATGATGAATTTTCATCAGTTTTGTGGTTGGGCTATATTTTGTGTGTTCACATAATGAGAACATGAGACCTGCTAAATTAACTGTGGCTCAGAGAGAGAGGTACCACTTATTACAATTTATAAATAACAAAAATATTGTTTATCAGATTAGAGAATAACACATTTTTTCCAGTCATTGACCTTTGTATCTTGTTATTACTTTCTGCAGTTCTCACTAATATTTTAGCACTGAAGTTGAATTGAAACATTTCAACCACATCTATACTTTTATGGTTTTAAAGCTAGCTTAAAATCAGTTGACTTTGTAACAGAAGAACTGTAAATGAATACAGATGTAAAGTGACACTGCATGGAACACAGAAACTGACAGTAGAACTTTCCACATAATTAATGACTGTGCATAACATAAAAATGAGTGTTAAAACTGCCTGAAAATTGTACACACTTTTTGTTATTTGTAACTGTTAGGCATGATACTTAATAAACAAATGATTGAAATGATCACGTATATGAAATGTCTGTCCGTGTGGTGTAACAGGACAACAGAATTGATCACAGTTAATAGCTTTTGTAATTAAGTTATTGACATACATACCCTGCTTCCATGAGAATGGAGCCCTGTTTTCAGGAAATTCATTGTTTTTGTGTGTACATATTGATGTAAGTTGAACTGGTAAATGATCTTTAGCATAATTATCCTTTTTGATACCTGATGTTCAATGAAAGACATGTTGCTGTTGGTGAACTAATCAATTTATGACAGAGGTCTGAGCCTTTAGTTGTTAATAGAATAAAATCTTACGTCCTATGAGATAATGTGCCCATTTAACGTCACTGCAGTGTCCAGTATGAACTAGGTATTTCTTATATACTTTACATCTCTGCTTTCACTGTGGGTGTTACCAAGTATTTAATGTTATATGTTCATTTGTTAGTTCTGTTTTGTTTTCTTCCATGGAATGATGAAATATTAATGTTTTAACAGACCAAGCCAAACATAAAATTGGGGTGTTAGCTAATGTACCTGTAGTTCGTGTAACTTTTTAAGAGTACATTATTTGCTGCCATCTCATGAAGTGGCTCAGAATGATACATCCTGGACAGCTGCATGCAAAAGTATGTCAAATGTAATGAAACTCTTAAGTAATAGGGATGTATTTCACAACCACTCAGCAGTTTCAGGCTGTTCTAATGCATGGTTAATAAGTTCAGAAAATGTTGTAGGTCCTACTGGAAATTTCATTGATTAATTCTGAGAACACTTTGCAGCTGCTATTTTAATAACTGCACCATTCAAGGTTTTATTTTTCTCCTTGCATGAAGTTGAGCTGTGTACAAGTTAAATCAGCTGTTTATGTAAACTTGGTATGCAGATGTTAAAATTGTGGCATTGTTCAGTTCACCATTGGTAGTACATAAACTTTCATCTGTAAAAATCCCATACAAAAGCATAGCAATTTAGATTGTTTCCTCGGAGTATTTTCTTTGGCCTCCATGCAACCATGCTTTGGCTGCCAGTGATTTTCTTTGCATCCAGCATCTCATGTTATTATTTTCTGGCCAACTGTGCATGACAGTGGGAAGGAAACTCACTTCGGTGGCAATGTGAGGGAAACTGTCTGCTGCTAGTTATTGTCACCATTGGCAAATTGCTGTAAAAGGGATACACAAAAATTGGTTCCAAATTATGTTAAAAATGTCAGCGTTGGAGCACTACGCAGAAAAGTTTTGGGAGACAAGTATTTGCATGTAAAATAAACACCATTTTTTCAGACTTACTGTAAAAATGGTTGGATAGTTTCCATTTGAAATATTGGTAGGAGAAATGATCTGGCTGTGTAATCAGTCTTTTGATCCATAGGGAAAACATTAAGAATCACAATACTATGGGTACTGCTGTTTGTGTATCTCTTTTACATCACATTGTGTTTAAATTCATCTTGACATACTTTTATGTTGTTCATTCCTTACATTTGAAGATAACATCTGTGACCATTAATCTGTTGTAAAAAGTTTTGTCTAGGAAAACAAAGAAAAAGTGCAAATCATTCTAAAAGAATTCATCCACAGAAGTGAAATTGAGCTAGAATGAGGTTTGCTATTCCGAGGTCATCTCATTTCAGTCCCATGTAACACTGTGTGATGTTTATTAATCTTTTTCCACACTACTCCTGCCTTCTTTCCTCAGTGAAGATTCTTAAGTTCTTAAGAATCTGTGATAATGTAGTAACAAGTAGTCACTAATGCCAGTTCAGTTAATGTATTCTCACTGAAGGTGGTAGTAGTAATAATAATAATAATAATAATAATAAGCCAGGAATCGAACCTGGGCCCTTAGGATTGACATTCCATCGCGCTGACCACTCAGCTACTGGGGGCGGACCTCACTGAAGGTGAAACGTATGGCCTAAAGGAGTCAGATGTTAATGTGAACACATAGGAAGATTATTGTTGGCACTGGGATTCTCAACAGGTAGCTGATTGCATCAGCAGCTGTTGCACTCAGTTTCTGGGCACTGCATTAGGTCTTCTGTATGAAGAAAAGCAGGAGAAAGATGTATAAAGTTTCTTTGTCTTCATTCTGAGTTCAAACACTTGAACTTTCAGCGATAGCCTCAGTAATTGTCGTCAGGAGTGACTAATTGTAACTGTTGCTGTAATGACATTATGTAATAAATAAGCAATCTGTTACTGGTCAGTCAGTGACATCATGGTGTTATACTGTCAGAGGTTGTGTTAATATCTGCGATTTAGGAATGCTAGGTGCTACAGTCTGGAACCGCTATGGTCACAGGTTCGAAACCTGCCTCGGACATGGATGTGTGTGATGTCCTTAGGTTAGTTAGGTTTAAGTAGTTCTAAGTTCTAGGGGACTGATGACCTCAGATGTTAAGTCCCATAGTGCTCAGAGCCATTTAGGAATGCTAATGCTGTGGCAAAACTGAAAGATGCAATTCCACCCCTCTACTTCCTAATGGAAGGTAATTTGACCCGTGACATCAAAATGGCAGACATCACTATTTCAAGCATATACAGTTTGGTGACCATTATGGCACTCACTACACCCATGAACAAACATAAGTAAAACACAATACAAAATACTTAACTCCAGCAACATTATGAAACTAATAGGACAACTTCTGGAAGTAGGGGTTTTGGGTGGGGGCAAATTAGGTATTTTACAATAAGAATAACAATACCATTACAAAACAAATATTAACCCAAAAATCAAGCACATGAGATTCCTAACACTTAAACACAACCAAAAAATTGCATAAAATAATATCATTGGTGCCGTAACTTTAACTTGACTTATATATCTCAAATAAAGACAATGATCCCAGTAACCCACACACAACTTGTAAACCCGGTATTACAAAGTTTGCTTGACATATATAGTTCACAAAAAGCCCTCGGTACTATGAACACCCACATAATTCCAAAACCCAATACTGCAAATATCAGTCGTCCTGTATGTCAACTAAAACAAAGCTCACAGTACCAAAAACTAACACGTCCAAATCATCAAATCCGGTATCCAAACCTTCACTCGCCCTATCTATCTAAATCAAAGTTCACATTACAACGCACCAAAAAATGCTCCCGTAACTAATATCAAAAATGTAACCTACCCAGTGATGGCAAACTGATATACATAATACCTGCCAGCCCCAATCCAACAATTATGAAATGCTAACAAGAAAAACCCCAAAATTTATGAAAACTTGCATCATCATCATCATCATCATCAATTTTGATATGCATAAACAACTGTGAACACACACACACCATATGTTGTTGTTGTTATTGTCATCATCTTCCAGCCAAAATCTGGCTTGATGCAGCTCTCTGTGCTACTCTATCCTGTGCAATCCTCTTCATCGCCGAAGTACAGTTGCAACTTACATCCTTCTGAATCTGTGTACTGTATTCATCTTGGTCTCCCTCTGCGATTTTTACCCCCCCCCCCCTCCCTCCCACTTCCCTCCAATACTGAATTGGGGATTGTTTGATGCCTCAGAATGTCCTATCCAACTGATCTGTTCTTCTAGTCAGTTTGTGCCACTACAATCAAAAATTAATAAAACAATAAAAAATACTTGCCAACCGAACCAAAGCCATCGTTACACATTACATAAGTCTTGGGTAACCTCTCCCCCCCCCTCCCCCCTCAAACACACACTAAAAAAGAAAACAAAACTGTCTGCGATTAGTTCAAATAACTGTAGGAATGTGATCATAGGCAATATATCTTCACCTGTTGCAACAAGCAGCGATGTTCTCATAAATTTCTGTGTCATATCCCGGACTGGAAAAAGAATAGTATTAAGTATCCAATTCTAAGAAATGCACATTATTAATAATTCCAAACAAATACAAGAGTCCATCAGTCACAATACACTAAATCAAAGTAACACAATAGCAAACTGGCACAAATTTCCAATAACGACCTGACACTCAACTCACGATGACTCACTGACATACCTAACGAACAACTTTGAAACAACACAAGTGTGTGCCACAAAATGCCACAACATGAAATCAACAAACACAAAAACACTGTGTCACCATGGTGCCACAGAGCACTGTTACCTCATGGGTCAAATCAGACGGGTGGAATAACACCTTCGGTTGCCATGGTGCCACTACGTGTGTTGAAATGGAAGTGAGTTGGCGAATTTCTGTAGGTTAAAGTTAGTTATTGTTGTGGATTCTGATCTCTGTGACATCTCTGATGACGGAGTCCCAGTAGGTTGACATATGGAACAAATTTTGGTTTCATCAAACATAATTTTATGTTATTTATGGGACTATGCTCAGCAACAGCTTTTTATTTATTTTTTCGAAATTACAATTTTTAATTTACCATTGCTGTTATGCACAATTTTCGGATACTGTATGGACTGATTAGAAGGAAGGGAGATTTGGTGTAACGTCCCATCGACATGAAGGTCATTAGAGACAGCACAAGCGCAGATTGTATCGAGGATGGGGAAGGAAATCACCTGTGTCCTTTCAAAGGAACCATTCCAGCATTTGCTGGAGCAATTTAGAGAACTCATGGAAAACCTAAATCTGAATGGCTGGACGTGGGTTTGAACCATCGTCCTCCCAGATGCAACTCCAGTGTGCAAACCACTGTACCACCTTGCTCAGTGGGGCTGATTGACTAACCTAGTTGCTGCTCATCTGATAAGGAATGTTGTTAATTTCAGGGACTCTGAGACAAAGATAAGAGATGATTTTCCAGAATGCTGCATGGTATTGTCATCAACATGAAGATTTGTTTAAATATTATGTCATCAGGTCTCATTAGGACTGAGTGGGATGGTGCAGTTGTCAACACACTGAAATTGTGTTCCAGATGGTAAGGTTCAAATCCCTGTCCAGCAATCCAGATGTATTGTTACAGGGTGTCTGTAAATTGATTACGGTAAATGCCAGTATGGATCCTTTGAAAAAGGACACAGTCAGTTCTGCTCCCATTCTTTTCAGATCTGAATTTGTGCTCCATTTCTAATGAATTTGTCATGAGTAGCATGTGTGTGCTACAGACGAAATGGAAGAAATGAAGAAAAATGTGCTTGACAGAACATAGCTGTGTCAAACCTGGTGTTGAGTTTGCTGTCTGGTATTTGCAGTCACTCAGCACATTTCTCGTATCCCTGGAAAACAAGAAGTGGGATATTGTGGCTCATAGATGCAGTGAGTGAGTGGTCTGTACTAGAGTATCTCAGATAGCCAGATGTTGTCAGAGGACACCCACTGTTATATCCAGATATTAACACAGTGTTCCCAGAGATGAGTGTGGAAAGAACTTTTAATTATTTGTTGTATGCAGAGTTTGGCATACCTTTTGGTGAGTCGTTAATAAAAGAACAACTTTCTGACTAGCTTATCTGTAGAAGAATGTTAGCCAACTTTGGCGATCATTACTTGAGTAGCAACAATGCACCCTCAATTAGTTGTGACATGTTAGAACCTGTTTGAAAATACAGTACTACAGCAGCAGTAAATTCAACAGTTGTGAGCACTATCCGTTAATATGGAAATATGAGAGTTTATCTGTGGCAAATAGATACCGGATCATTACACACATACTGTAGTATTAAAATTTTGAGTTTGTCAATAGCAGAAGTTCTTTACCTACTTTAAGCACAAGTTAAATGATGACTGATAAATCAATTTTGTGTACTAACACCCCTGATTCAGCCCACACAGTAGGGTCAG